>NC_090438.1:537190198-537874127 GCF_031143425.1 Pleurodeles waltl
AGGGCCACCCAATGTGCACCATCCTTGTAATGCGGGTCGGTGTTAAAGACTAGGGTGCAGGGACTTTCTGGGTCTATCTCCCCTGTTAGCCGATCGCCAGGAAATACACCTAAAAAGTATTTCTTAGCATATTTATGCCTGCTTAAGAAGTCACGTATCTGCACAGTGTCCATTTTACAATCTTTTAATGATAGTCAAACATAATCTGTCGGGCGTGATTGACTTGAATGACAATGTCGAATACAGAGAATACAACCATGTTCACGTTGGTAGCCAGTGCCTATGTAAAGAGTATTTCAGCTTTTAGATTTCTGTTTTTGATCAAGTTGTAGTGGTCACCGTATTCCATGTCAGGAGTCAGGTCGAATGCAAACAGCGTGTAGCAGGCCCCATACCTCTCTCTTGAAACAATGACTACTGAGTCACGCAGATGTTTCCCCATTATCGAGACTAGCCTGAGATATTCCCTGACAAAATTGAATGTTCCAAAACTCGGGTAGAATGGTTTTGCAGGGATAAAAGCTCCCTCTTGGACCAAAGCGGCATAGTTGATGTCGTAGAGCATGAAGTTGAAAGGGTTAGAGTTATAGAGCCAGCTAAAATCTGTATTGTCCACAAGCCCTATGATGATAAGTTTCGGGAGTTGCCCTAGAAATAGATTTTGCTGCTGCGTTAATCTAGTACCGGCAGGGATGCTGAATATCTTCAGAACCACTCTTTCAGTGGCATACTTGCCGTTTGATAGTTGTAAAGCTTTCACTTCGGCCAGTCTGATGCTCGGTGACACTTTCACTCTCTTTACAAACAGGCTCGGGGACAATATAACCAGTTTATACTGCTCCGCATCACCGCTGATGAGACAGAACGCATTGTTGTTGCGGTTGAGTTTGATCTTAAGATCTATACCATTGACGAGTAGCTTATCTTGGAAGAAAAGGTCTGAATGCATGCGCCCCAGGAGGTCAAACTGTCTACGGCCGGTGGCAAAGCTGGCTCTCTTTTTAAAACCATTGTTGCCCCGGTCCAACGCTGTGTCCTCAAAATGCGCTTGAGTATCTTTGTAGAAGAGCGCCACTGAAAGCTGTGAGTCCAGGGCTTTGCAACTGTAATTTAGAATACTCTCTATTTAGGCCCTGTAGCCATACATGTTGTCACTTTGCATGACGAGTCGATCGCCCAGGTTAATGTCACTTGATTAAACATGGTTGCACCACTTTAGCATCAGCCTGGATGTTTGTGCCGTTCACTTTGGTTATTTTGCAGAAGAGGTATAGCACTGTGTTGCTGAGATCCAAATACATATCTGTGGACCCCGAAACATAAAACTCTATCAGCGCCAGAGGCGTCAGAGCGGCTAGAGGTGATACTTCCATGAAAAAACTGTTCTCGATGCTGGTCTGTGTTAGTTTAACAGAAAACAATCTAGCTCAGATTTGGCGCATTCACCCAAGGTGCAGTGTATGAAGGCCATGATAGCTGATTAAAAAAATATTTTCACTAGAGCGTGTTTTCTTCTTCTTGGAAGCTCTCTTCCGTCTTATGACTCTTCTTTTGTGTGGCCCATTTGAAGAAGTCCTCTGTTTTTTATCGGGCATTTGCATGCCCCTACGCCTTGAAGCCCTTCACTTCCTTTAAACATCTGCATGTGCCTTGTACAACAACCCAGCTACTTCTTGGGCCTGTTTGTTCATGCGCTCGGCAACAACCAACATTACAGAGCCCACGACGTCATGGACTATGTTCAATGCAGCCGCTTTAACGTGAGGTTTTGCAATTTCATACCCTCTTCTTTTGAGAAGGCATGGCTCTTCTAAATAAACTCTGAAAGAAGCCCCCTAATCTGGCCCCGTACATAACAGGGTCCCCTTGAAAGTAGGGCGGCGATCTTCCATAGTCGCCCTTAAACTATATATAAGGGCCTGTACATAGAGGGAACCCCGAATGTTTTCACAATGACTATCGCAACTGCCTAATAGTCACCGTCGTGGCGCAGCCTTAAATGAAGCTTAACAATAACTTTCCCGTATTTAAAGGCCCCCGGCTCCGACTGATTGTCGTAGACCCTGATGGTTATAGTGTCAAAATGTTTTTGGGAAATTGCCACGTAGTCGGGTTTGTGATGCTGGATATTAACCATTGTGTTCTTTTCTGCCTTCACCGGGACCCATCTTAACAATGGCGAATAACTATACCCAATCCTCTGAGGTTCAACGATGTTGCTATACATGTAGAGTGTATAAAATCCACTGTTAATATTGGGACATGTAGGGTCGGGATCCACCTGTCTTTTCACATGTTGTACAGTCCCTGAAACCCTTTGTAATTTACTGTTACAGGTAAACCTGGTATCGAGCTCCGGGGCTTTAAGAAACACTTTTCTTCCAATGGTATCTGACACCAGATGTATATTCACATACTCTTCAACGCCGGCTATGACTCTGTTGTTGGCATCAACGACCGCCATGATTGTGGTGTAATACCCGTGTGGGAAACTCACGGGGAAGCTCAAGAAGTTCTGAGAGTGCTCTATGATCAGTTTTGCCTCATGCTTTGTAAATGTATTCCACGTTCTAGGCTACTGTATCTCCATGAGGGCCACCTCGCAGGAACCTTTCAGTCGACCATAAGTACTGATGCTGGCAATTTACTATAAAAGGTAGGGCCTATGCCAAGAGTAAAAAAAAGGTCAGAAATTATGATCTGACAACCCCCAGTGAAAAATGTGTGTGTATAAATCCTACACTACCAGAAGGAAGGTCTTTGTGTTTCATGCACATGTCAGTTCCTGTGGATCTAGTGGTGCTTCTTCAGGACCATACCTAATCCTTACTGGGAGAGAGTAAGATGGCTGTCATGACAAGTGTGTCTGCATCTTAATTTACCTAACATTGATGTGTGTATATACTTCCTCTACTGGTGAACTGTAGTAAAAGCAAGAAAACATGACCTTTATCCAATAGTGCTGCATAACGTTATTTTTCCTGGTTAATTTTTTCTCTCTTTGTTAAAATTTAAGTTGGTTTATTTGGCTCTTGCTGGGCTTTTGCTATTGATGTCTAGCATCCCGCAGCCATGTCCGCTGCAGTTTCCAGGCTAGTAGATGGGACTGTTGCTACAGTAATCAGAGTGCATCAGAGTGCAGTACCTAGAATGCTCACCGTTGTTGCATGCTGCTCACACCAGACAGGCCCACTTCTGTACATTTGGCATTCAAGAGTGCCCCACACTCATCGGAGTCCATCTTCAGCCTTCACCGCTAAGGTTGCTCACCACCGTAGCTCCACTTAAGCTCGTGCCAGGCCATTTATTTGATATGCAAGAGCATCTGACAATACGTTTCAGTCCTTTATAAACCACCGTTCCCTTCTATGTTGCCTGACAACTTCCCTTATAAGCAGCTCGTGATTGACAGCAAGTTGGCAGCCAAATTATATGTAATGAGACAACTAAATGAGTCATTTATATATGTTATTAGTTCCTAATCATAGAAACAGATTCAAAGTTGGATAATAATTCAATACTTTTGATTATAGGAGATATATATTTTCCTTGGGGCTTCAGTGCATAGTGTACAGTGAATGTTTCTCTTCTATGATACAGGCAACTAAAGGAGAGGGGGAGTATTGCAGCAATCAGACCACGATGAACAACAGTCTCGGTCTTGTATTGCAAAGCTGGTGCTTCCTCATTTATTTTTGTGCATCATTACTGAAAAAGACCTCTGAGCCCCCCCAGGCCCACTTACTCATTGGACAGTGTCCTCACTTAGAGGGGTATAAACCATGCCAAGTATCACTCACCAGGGGTGAAATTAACAAGAATTAGTAATTGCTCACACATTACTGCACTGACACATCACCACACATTTCAGTGTTTCTTTGAACTTGAAGCACCACCACTTGCAATGCAAAGCTTGACATGAGTGTCTAGATAAACCTCTGGTGCCATCCGGGGGAAAAGAGACGCTGAAATACCATCCTGTCTGGCACTAGCATGGAAAGTAAGAGGCAGCTCGGGATCTAGAATGTATTAAAAATCAATATTATGTTATGTGACTGAGTTCAGATATATTTGAACCTTCACACAACTTTCTATTGTCAACTCTGAAGAAGTCTCCCCTTCTTCCTTTATTACTGTTACATTTACCCGCCTTTGATTGTGCACTTTTTCTGACACTTTCAGTTAATTTCCCATATTTGGCACCTCTCTCCTTTCATTTCTGAACCACCTTTGCACCCTTCACTTGCTCCCACTTATCCTTGAGTGACTATCTGCCGTTTCTTTTCTGTGAGATGCAGCAACTCATTTACTCTGCCTCCAAACATGCCATTCAAATTGTCTCACAGCTCTCCCTCCCTTTTGCTTCTTTGTCTCTCTTGATTGCTTTTAAGTGACAGTATCCATCCCTCCCCATTTGCAACTCTCTCACTCTGAAAACACATTTTATACTCTCTTTTCCAATATGGTATCAATGATCAGTCTGGCCTCTATGCCACCAGCACACAGTCAGGGGAAAACCCGGCTACCAAATTCCACTATGTAATACTGGCTGCACAGCCTGCTGTCAACTCACACATAGAGTAGGGTCTGACTTTAGCCCTATTAGACAGCTTGCACTTTCTTGACTCCCATCACACTAACTGCAGAGCTTTAGTGCAGTCATGGCATCCTGGCACCATTGTCTGTCTTATGCCTAGTCACAGTGAATGCACAGCCAGGATCTTGGACCCTGCCCTATCACAATGGAAAATGAGTTTGGAAGCTCTTCACATTGTCTTCTGAGCCTCCTTGCATCTATTTCCTCCAACAATAGCTGCTCAGCACAGCCTCAGCCCTGCCAGACTGACTATAAAGCTTGGTCTCCTGTCAGTCCAGTCAGTGCTTAATTTGAACCAGTGGTTACCGGTGGGGACCCACTGACACTTATATTTTGGGGCCGACCACTTAATTGTCTGCATCATATATTTACAAAGAGGAAGAGAGAGAAAAACAAATTAAATGGGAAGATAGAGAATTAGTAAAGATGAAAAAAATCATAACAGGAGAGTGTCTAGTAGTGGAGAGGCATGAGGTGGAATAAAAAACACAATATTTACTAATATTTCTAGCCCGTTACATTGAACAAAAGGGTGGTCATATCCTATAATGCTTCTCATTATATATGGGATTAAGAACCTCCCCTGTCGTACGTTATAAGGATATTGCAAGTCACTGGGTAGTTCCATGCTGATATAGAAAAACAAGGTCCAAGGCTGAGTTCCTTCATAAGGTTATGAACTCCAAAGTGACTTGGTAGGGGGTTCTTTAGTCCTTACAATATAATGCTACACCATAACGACTTCCACAACTTCTTGGTGCATAGCTCTTCCATATGAGAGAAAGCATGCTTGCCAATGTGAAGAATAAAAATCAAATCTCTAGTGTAAAACTGAAAACATCAAAAAATTGTTAAATATTTGTTACAAAAGGATATTAGAACTGGTTTTGTTAAAATCGTTTTTTAAAGGTGCAAGAGCTCAGAATGTGTAGAAGTATGAAGAAAGATTCAATCTTTTCTATAATTACTTTAAAGAGTGGAAGAAATAAACAATGTTTCCATAAATATCTTTTTCTGATCGTCACTACACATCTAGAACAAACTGAGCACAAGAAAAAAGCAAGGTTTCATTTGTTCCCACATATCTGCTTCTAGCTCTGACAGCAGATATTGTAGCATCAGAACTCAACATTAATAACTTATTACAGTTGAGTTCTGATGTCATTTCTTTATAAGAGGCAACTAATAGGTGACTAGGTGTGTCACAAGTCAGTGATTATAAAAACATTTGAGACAGGCTTTTAATACAGGGCTTGCAGAATCCTATGTATTATATGGTGATAACTGCTTTGTTCTACTTGTGATAACATGTCAATCAAAACATCACACATAGCAAATTAAAATGGCACACATATGCAAACCATATACCTAGAAAGGTCACACATATGCACACTGCTAACTTGGCCTCTATTAGGTATGTGGTGTGTAAACACAATAAAGCATTATCCTTAAGTGGTCTAACTGGGCCCACTTATTTTCTAACAAAGACAAAGGAGAGCAAAATAAATATATAAAATACTAAATAAAAATGTTCATTTAAATTCCAGGGCAAAGGACTTTCTCCCTCTCTTTCTTCTCCTTGCTCCCCTCATTTTATCCCTCCCCAAATGACTCTTTTGCAACCATCTCCAATATTCTCCTTAACTATTTGAAACTTTTTTTATTCCTTCATGGATCTTCCTCCTGTCTTCTCCTTCTAAGCTCTCTCTTCTCTTCCCTTTGTCAGAACTCTGTTTTCTCATTATCACCATCATTCTCGTTTCACTCTCTTCCTCCAGGCCTCATTCTTATTCCTTAAAAGTTATCTCTCTCCTTTCAATTTACCTTCACCTCCTTTTAATATACCTCCCCTCTTTCGTCTCATCCATTCCTCCTTTCTCCTGCCCTCCTCTGTCCATTTATTTGTGTCTCCTCTCCTTCAC
This sequence comes from Pleurodeles waltl, assembly GCF_031143425.1. Lineage (NCBI taxonomy): Eukaryota > Metazoa > Chordata > Amphibia > Caudata > Salamandridae > Pleurodeles > Pleurodeles waltl. Next base: position 537,196,718 of record NC_090438.1, read on the forward strand.
CATACATATTCTCTCTTTGTATCACTCAACATTTAACCAAGCTATACCACACTACACAACGTCTCACACACACAGTAATAGCATGCAACCCACTGCACTGACACACGTCATGCTTAAACAATTGCTTTGCCACAACAGACCTCAACAAAGTAAAAAGTAACTAAAAACATTTCCAACCGAGAAGCACATTGGTGTAAATAGAAGCAGGTCAGGTTCAAGCTCTCTTGGATAAAAGACCTAGCTGAGACACTATTACCCATGCTGGGACTGGGAGTAAAAGAAAGTTGTCAAGTACCAACAAAAGTACACTCACAAGTTACTAAAAACACTACTGACCCATTAGCTTCTTTCCCAGGTTAAAAACGACAATGTGTAAATTATGTTAAATGTTGCACTTCCCCAGTGAAGTACTCCCTCTGTGCATCTTGGTCCCACACACCCTTTCCCCTACTCTCAATATATATCCCCAAGTAATTTTAATTGCAGCCAGTTTTATGAAATGACATTGTGGAAAATAACATTGACTCACTAAAGTATCCTCAAAATAATCTTGTACACAAAAATATTGCCATCCTATATTTAATTAAAAGATACATAAATTATAGAGGACAAAAATAACAACATAAAAATATATTTTTTAACAATATTGAAAACACAAATATTGAAACCAAAAATATCATACAATTAATAAATATACAAAAAACTGCATAAATATCAAAACATGTAATATTGATTATAATAATAATAAAAAAGCAAAATTAACGATTTACATTATATAATCTTATCTATAAAATTTTGGAAATAGTAAAAATATAAATAAATAAAGATTCCCCAAAAAATACAACATAAAAAAAAAAATACATGCAACAAACATTTTCAACATGCAATACCTATATTTTTAAAATATATTCATAATATGACAATACATTTAATACATATATTTCTAAGTGAAACTGAATCACCAATTGCCATCCACCTGGAAAGCTAATAACTGAAATAAAGCCAAAACTAAACAATAAACACAAACCAATGTATCCTAAAATAAATTAGTTCATAAAAATAGGAACAGTATTGCTAAAGTCGTATAAAAACAGGGCAAAGGTTCATTAGTTTTCAACTGCATTAAAACAACACTCTTTCAGACTGCACAAAGATTCTATAAGGAAAACTTTTAAACAATTACCAACTACCTTCACAAGTAAGTTCCAAAAAATTTAAATAATAACAATGTAACCCAACATGATCTAAAAACAAAAATATATAAATAATTTAACAAACTCTCTCTTTTATTATGTATACCAGTCCTTACCTACTGAAAAAACACTTCAACAAAAAAGAAAGCACCAACACTGAATAATCAAACTATACACTTGGATAAAGGCAAATGTAAAGTAAATAAAATAAACAAACTTATAAATACTAAGGGCCTAATTATGAGTTTGAAGGACGGGATAACAAGTCTGCCACACTACCGACAGGATGGCTGCCACCATAGGGGCGACCACCCCGCCAGACCTATTAGGAGTTTCCCATTAGACTGAAGGGTGGAAACTGAGGTTTCTGCCTGCCAGCCAAGCGGGAAAAAGACAGCAGCATTGTCTCCGACTCAAGATTGAGCTGACGGCAATGCTGTCACCTGCAAGGACCAGGACCCTCTCAATGTTCACTGTTTGCACAGCAGAGAGCGAACATTGTTAGGGTGCTGGGGAGGGGTAACCGCTACAAAACAGCTGGTGGAGAACGAGGTCATAATCCACAGGGCAGTGCTGTATTCATGCAGCACTGCCCTTGCGGATTGTGACCTCCACCCGCTGTCAACCCCTCGGGATTACTGATCCCGGCAGCGACGGTGGAACCCTGGCTGTCTGACTGCCTGGTCTTAACATGGTGGTTACCCTACAAAATGATCCAAACCTGTATGTTTAAAATGTACCTAAAACAAACATTTTCGTACCAACAAAAGAGAAAAGCCCACCTGACCCACATCTCACAGACTTCAAATAGAAATGAAAAGCAAGAACAAATGGCAACTTAAATTAACAAACCATATTTAAGAGTAAAATGTAGAATGATATAAATCATGTTTTCATTATTTAGCAAAGCAAATGAACATTTCTAACATAATAATAATCTCATAATTAAACTATGTTCAGACATAATAGCAGCAACAGCAACATATATCACATCACAGAAAGGCAAATAATTGCTTTCACACATGAGATACAGATGCAGCCAGGAAAGCGCAAGCACCAGGAATTTGAATTGGAAATGTACTCAATACTTTTCAAATGCTTGTTATTCAAGGACTATTGTTATGTAAGGACTACATTAAAAACGCTATAGTAAATAACGAGAAAGAACACAACTATCCCCAAATGTAACAAAGATAGAAGTAAGGCATGTACTTCAAGATTTAAAAGAAGCAAGCAATAGTCCCCAAGAGCCCACTGCTAGTAATTTAAAAGATATAGGGCCATATGTACGAAACACTTTGCTACATCTGGCCCATACTCCCTAAAGTATCAAATCACATCACATGTCAGCTACCAGCAATTCTTACTTTAAAAAAACCTATGATCACATATTAGGCAGCCTCCAGTCAAACTCCTGCTGCCTCTAAGGGATGCCAAGAAATTCAAATTCCAGACACAATTACACATAATGATGAACCATTCATCCTACATGATAATTATAATAATAACAAAAGAATAATTGTATTTGCAACTGAAAATAACCTCCTAAGATGCAGACACTGTGAAACTTGAATGATGGCATACAGCTTTCCAAATTTGCCCTCCACTAATCACACAGATATACACCATGCATACTAAATATTAAAACAATAACTTATCCCTCATTTTTATACTGCTGCCTAACAAAGTGCAACTTACTATGAACTCTTAAGCCATATAAAAATAAAAACTAACTACTACTCTCCACATAAAATGATAATAGACTTTGAACAGGCAATGATAAAAACAATACTTATACTACACCCACACACAGCCATACAAGCCTCCTATTACCGCGTTGGCCAAAGCATTTCGAGACATCTCAATAAAATCTGCACTACATGTAGAATGTGCAACAAACAGTGCATTAATGTTTGAAATTAAAACAATAGCACTAGCATATGTGCCTGAAACAGACATAGCTAACCACTAAATGCAGAATCAGTATTTTATCAACAAATAAACAAAAATCAAGTCCACTAATGGACTATTTTGAAGACACCTGGGTTGGCAGACTGCAGCGCTCTGGACATAGACACCAAACCAAATTCCAAATACCATGGTGTAATGTCTACAACAGCACCATGACTCATCTAGGCAAAACCATCTTCATAATGGTAGGATGACACTGTGCCTTCCAGGCCACGCTTGGAAAGAACACACCCAACTCACTACAAATTCACAAAAGCCCTCCAAAAAGAACAAAGCTGCCACCAACTAAGGATAGAACAATCAGTAAACCAAATCAATCCTAAAATAGGTAAACAAACAAGCAATATTAATGAACTACTACAATTCAAAGTGAGACATTTTATTACTGATACATGTGTATACTACCTAGGAATGATAGCCAGATCACTATTACAATCCATGAACTTATTGTCTCACTAGTAAAATACCATAAAATGTAACACCACTATAGCATATCCTTTTTATGTCAAAATAACATTATAAATCAGTCCAAATAACTGTACTAATAAAACTCAAAACAAAACTGATAAATAAAAATACATGATTTAATTATTTCAATATTTAATAAAAAATATGCACACGAACACCACAATAGTACATTACTTGATATAAAAAGGGCAGCCCACCAATTAAATCACACATGTAGAAAATCAAACTTAAGCATTGCAATAAAAGCAGAACACATTAAAAACAGCTCCAAATGATGCACTCTAATTTCTTAACTTGTAACAAACATACCACACTCACCCTTACAAAACATGCATCCCAAACACAACAGAAACATTACATTAAAGCTCTAGAAACTTAGAGAATCCACAACAATATGTAGAATAATGCATCACCTCAAAATAAACTATAGTTATGTCTACCAAATTCCACAACAGAACACAAATTACACTAACCAACCTTAAAAAATAAAGCTAACACCATGATTCACACTAACTACATCACTAAAACCTAAAACAAAAACTTACCTTGTCCGTCGATCAGCAGCAGCAGTCAATGGTGAATGACACAAACAAAATCCACCTCAAGCGGACAATAATAGACTACAAAATAAAGGTAGTGGCACAAAAATGATTGCTAAATAATAATACAAAAATAGAAATATAACAAAAAGGTATTTAAAAGTGTTCTGTAAATATGTAAAAATGTTTTTTTTTTTTTTAAAATATAAACAAATGTATTAATAAAATAGAAATGTATATTTAAAGTATAAATTAAATAGTACCATAAAAGTAACATTATATTACAAAGTTAATTAATATATATTAAACAAAGTATCAATGTAAAAATTTAAATGATGTTAAAAATATATGTGAAACTAATTATGTACCTTTTTTAAATATTTAAAAATATACATATAAATATGTTAAAACTGTTTACAAAATACAGACCATGTGATATTTAACAAATGTTGTACCACTATAACAAGAAAGAAGGTAATCTTTTTTCTTTGGACAAAAAGAATGCATATAAAAGGAAATATAAAATATATAAAAGAAATGAAAAAGAGAAATAAAAATATATGTTAAAACCTTCAGATTTTGTATTGCAAAAGAATATAACATATACACAACTAAATACTTCAAACCATTTTGGGGGAAGTGTTGGACATCAAAGAGATTAGATTTACTATTCCCACTTCAATCTAAACCATTTTGAAAAAGGTGTTGGATACTAAAGAGGTTAGATTTACTATTCCAATTCCAATCTAAACCATTTTGTGGATTTTTTTTTAGGAAACTAAAGGGATTAGATGTGCAAATCCCACTCCATTATAAACCACGCTGGGGAATGGGTTGCACGGTAAAAAAATAAAAAAATACATTTTCTATACCAACTTCACACTCTACCATTTTGCGGAAGACACATATCTGTTAGACTTACTATTTCCAGTCCAACCTATTCCATATGTGAAAGGTTTGGACAATAAACTAATTACATTTAGGGCCTCATTAGGAGTACAGTGGACAGTTTGCACCCTCTGCCGAACTTCCGTTGGGGAGGTTGCTGCCACACTGGCTACCACCCCTCCGGACCTATTAAGAGTTTCCCGACAGCCTAGAGGGAAACAGGATACAGCTTAGTCTCAGGCTTGTAGCCAGCAGGGTGACCTGCACCCTCTCAATGCTCATTGTCTGCAAAGCCGACAGTGAACATTGTGACGGTGCTGGACAGGGTGCCCCTTGTAGCCCCCTGTTGTTACTGCCTTGAAAAGGCTGGTGGAGAACAAGGTCATAATCCGCTGCACTGCATGCAGCGCTGCCCTGGCGGATTAGGATCTCTGCCACCGTTAGACCTAGCAATGTTGGTGGTTCCCTCGTGGTCAGACCACCAGGGTTGCTATGTGGCGGTGTGACCACCGCATAGGAAGTGGTCCAGGCCAACACCGTGAATGTGGTGGTTGTGAGACCGCCAAACTCGTAATGAGATGCTTAATGTTCTCACTCCAATATATTCAGTTTTGCAGAACATCTTGGACATTAAAGGGATTAGATTTGCTATTCCTTCAGTTTAAACCATTTTCTGGAAGGTGTTGGACACTAGCGGGGTCATTATGAGGTTTTCATCATCCACCAAACTTCCCATGGGGAGGTTACCATGCTACCACAGGCTACCTCCCCACTGGTCCCACTAAGAGTTTCCCGCTAGGCTGGCAGGGAGAAACCTCAGTTTCCATCCACCAGCCTAGCAGGAAAGAGGCTACAGCATTGTCACCGGCTGTACTCAAGCAGGTCACAATGCTGTAGCCTGCAGGGTGCACCAGCATCCTCACAATGTTTACTGTCCACAAAGCAGACTGCAAAGCAGAATATTGCAAGGGTGCTGAGCAGGAGGACCCCTTCACTGCCCATGCCAAGTTCATGGGCAGTGCAGGGGTCCTCTGTGGCCTCCTGTACCTATTCTCTGCCAGCCTTTTCATGGCTGTGTTACCGCCATGAAAAGGCTGCCAGCCAACGAGGTCGTAATCTCCAGGGCAGTGCTACCTGAGCATGGCAGTCTATAGACAATCACACACATAATGACCCCCTAAAAGTGTTAGATTTACTATTCATATATCAATGTAGCCCATTTTGGGAAAGGTTTTGGACAACAAATTAATTATATTTATTCTAATGTATATTATGTAGGGAAAGATAAATGAGTAAAATCATATATAAAAATACAAATCAGTGATAATATCAATGATGCCATAGAAGATGTCATGACTGATGTAATATATGGGATAATTAGCAGTACATGGCGAGGGTGTGAGTTATTGGTACCTTAGGGCATGAGTTATAGAGCCTCATTATGAGTTTGGCAGTATGAGGACCCCCAAACCCGCGGTGGAGGTCGGACTGCCGCACTGCTGGCAGTCCAACTGCCAGATTATGATCCTAGCAGTTGAAGCACCAGGAGACTGCTGCCACCACCAGGATCATAGATCACAACGATTTGTCAGCGGTTTGAGTCGTGGTCAGCAATAGCGGTGCTGATCACAGCACCACATTCTACCAGCCTTTCCATAGAGGTGTCCCCACCATGAATAGGGTGGCGGACAGCGAGTGCTGGGGACTACAAGGGGCCCCTGCACTGCCCATGTCCATGTTGTGGGAAGTGCAGTGGCCCCCCCGCCAGTACCCTCAAAATGCGCACTATATCCTATGCAGGCTGCACATTCTGAGGGTGCTATTGTGTGACAGCATTGTCCTCAGCTCCCTAGGGGAACCAAGGCCAATGCCACCACACTGTTTCCGCTGGGCTGACCGGTGGAAACATCATAATATGACAGACGGATGTGACTCTATGCAAAGCCATAAATCACTTTACGACATTGCCATATCAAGGCCCCAGGTGTAAAGGCAAATATTCCCAAAGGAGGGACACTGAAAGTGCACAACAGAAAGTTTGCATTCTGTCACTGGATGGGAGCCCTCTGGAGCATGTAAGGGATCCCATGGACCCCAAAGAAATCCCCCTGCAAGCGGGTGCAGTCACTCATTGCACCTGCACAGGGGACTCTATCACCACTCTTTAAAGAGCAGGCGGGTTGCCAGTTCCACAGAGAAACACAGAGTGACATTGAAGTTGCTGCTCAATATTTCACTGAATGCCTGACCCTCAGGGCAGAGCAAGTTCACAGCTGCCCTGTGGACAGTACATTCATTGTAATAGGGTACCTTGTCCCTGTTTGTAACTGCCACAATTGCTTAAAGCTGCACCATGGCACAAACAACGACAACGTTCCCTGTATGCAATACTGACCCAGGTGTGCAGCAAAATGGCTGATGTTTCCATGAAAGAAATCTTTGGTGGCAGATCCACCATGCCACAAGCAAGGTGAACCTGTCAGCCAATTGATTCATTTACAAAAAATGAAAATACAGAAGGAATGTCTTTGCAGCTTTGAGAGCATCTGCTTCTGCTTCTGACCTCTCTGGGGCCACCTTGTTAGGCGGGGGGTATTGAACAGGAAAAATGTTAATAGTCATGGCATCTGAAGGTCTGCTCCGAACAGGGCTAGCCCTCCAAAGCCATGCCTTTTTGGAAGGGCTTCCCCTTGAGTGATCATGGACCTACTAACCTGGAATGTCAGAGAGAAATAACTGTAAGAGATCAAAGAAATTATATGTGTATTGGAGTGGACACAGAATCACACCAGAAATACTTCAGGAGACTCTTCTGTCGAGGCCAGAGAATGTAGATTTCTGTCCAAAATATAAACTTTCCACCATTATTTGTTTCTTCTTTTTTCTCCTATGAATAGTTTGTATTTAATTGTTGCAAAAAGCATCAACTTCAGAGTCAATAGGAAAACATTAAAACCTGGATCGGAATATTGCTACTGCTCTTGGTGCTGCTAATATCATTGAAATTACTCTTTCAAACATGTATTATCCTAATTTGCCCAGATTTATAAAGATACAGTGCTGAACATGTCTCACTAGTTTAAAGGTTTGCACTTCATATGGGCTGTGACTTCAATCTGACCTTGTATCTTGAGCTGAATTCTTCCCTCATGTGATGTTTTCAATACATTACCTTCGTAGGATAGAAAATATTAAGTGGCACATTAGTAGGGAATTTTAACACTACAACTTTCACTCAAATGTAGAAAATACATATTACAATTGGCAGAATGGAAACTAATGTTGAAATCCTCCCAGGAACACTCAATTGTAGGTGTCAGTCCAAATCTCCCTATTGTAGACATTTCTGTTAGGATTTGGATGTTTAATAATGTCAAGTCTGAACAATCTAGTCTTTATGGCAACAAATCTATTCTTTTTTATTTCCAAAATGATATGGGCTCTCACTCATTCCTTCACAAATGAGGTAGGTGTTCCTTCTCTATCCATTACACCCAGAGTAAATTCACTCTTCACTCAACCTCATCAGTAGGCCGGCTGGAGTTGGCTGGCTCAATGTGGGAAGATTGGCAGCATGGTGTTCTTACATTGAAGAGGGTGTATTTTGGAGTTGTGCACTCAAACCAGATAGGGGACTGCACAGCCCCAGTTTAAAAAGCAACTATTTTTAGAAAGTGTGATGCCAAGCTATCAAAGTTTTTATGGTCCTTAGTACTGCGTTGCAAGCAAGCGCCTCTCTACTGCGTCACCAGGCTATCAAGCTCCCCCAGGGAAGTGAGCCACAACCCACCAAACGTCTCAGAACAGAGTCTTTCCCCCTGATACCCAGTGGAAAAGGTCTCCTTTTTTTGGCATTCTCTGCATCATTCTGATGTCATGGGACCTCGCCTGGCACCGGTCCACTTCGCCCTTTGCCGTCCATTCATCCAGCATCTTTGCACAGCCCCAGCCTCTGTACAAGGGGCCACGTTTTCCAGGTGGCGTCCTCCGTGCCACGATGTTGCAGCTCCGTCCGCTTGCTCATCGTCTGCATCTCCCGGCCAAGCAAACACTTTCTGGGGAGAAGCCTGGGTCAGGAGCGCACCAGCAGCAAGACGTGTGGGTCGGCAAGCTGAAATGCAAAGGTGGACATGGAAGGGTTGCAGCTGTTTATAAAGCATCTTGCAGCTCTTTACATAAAATAAATATGCACGCACTGGCAAATATGGAAGGAGATATGCTTTGTGGGGCCAACAATCTTTCCAACTAAATGGGTTGTAGGCAATAGGGACACGGCAACAGCAGAGCCATTCAGCCTAACCCCTTATATTGCAAGGCCAGCATCTGATGGTCCTGATGGTCCAGGCGGGTCTCTTGAGGCATCCCTAGCCAGCGATCCCCTGTCTCTCTGCCTTAAGCCATACCCTCTATTTGGAAGGCAATTGCTGAGAGCTGTGCCACAGGCAGAGACATGGTTAGAGGCTCAGATTGCGATACAAAGTGTGCAGCTGGCAGGGCACGAAGGATGGGGGAAAGATGATGAAGGGGGACACGCACAAGCCTTTGCTGCACTAGGGACATTCTCCTTGACACCTCTGAGAGACTTAGCTGTAGAAGAATCCTCCCAGACAGCTCAGCAAAGCTTCAAGGATCACAAACTAGAAGAAAGGCTTACCTCACTAGTTAATTTGGGCATTATTATGGCTGAAATTAGAGAATTGAGGAGTCCCCAGGCACAGGAGATTGCCTTAATCCATGAGTGACTGTCTAAAATAGGGGGCTCCAGAGAGTCTGATGGAGGCTGAAAATTGCATTTCAGTATTAGAAGACAAAGTTTGCAGTAAGCCTCTATAGTATAACAAGCAAAACTCAGGATTTTAGCCAAGGGTCAATTCTTTCTGTTTAATGATGTATGTCAGGCACAGGTGTTCTTTCAGGAGTTGGCAAATAAGGGAGAGTGCTAGACTGATGCATTTAAACACAAATCTGTTTATAAAAGTGTAATGGGGGTCAGAGCACTGTTTCTCTATAAAAAAGGGTTAGGGTGGGCAACAAGTGCACCAGTGTCAATAGAATGGCACACACAGGAATACTGGGTGCAAGGAAGGAACTCTGGAAAATTCTTCCTTTGGGGTCGGCTGAGGTTGGGGAGTGGGAGAGGGGAGAAGGGGCTGGAGGATCACTGCAGGGTGAAAAAAGGGAGACTTCCTTACCATTGTACAATGAATGGAAGCATAGAAACGATTCAGTAATCTATAGCCCGAAGTGGCATAGGCATTGGAGGAGGGAGGAAAGGTTTGGCACAGGTATCATGTATAATAAGAACACAGAATGGAGACATATAAAGAGAACATAAGGATAGTCACACTAAATGTAAATGGCCTCCATAATCAACGTAAGGCTTACGCTATGGATGCCTGGTGAGGGGTCATGCCCCAGATGTTGTGTTTGTTCAAGAAACACATTTTAGGATAAGAATAACAATGTATATAAAATGTTTGGGTGGTGGTCAGGATACTATTGCATGTCAAGCTTATCTGCCATGCAGAGAAGGGTGGCACTTCATTTTAATAAACACTTTCCCAAACAGGTTACATTTCCCCAAACTGATGCTGAAGGCAGATGGTTATTAGAGAGTACATTGCTCAATAATGTCAGGCTTACCTTTGCCACCATATATGCACCAGTTCTGGATGACCGCGTCCCTTTGTCAGAATTGTGTCAGGCATTGCTCGATACCCCAGGCTCTGTTATTCTGGGGGGTGATTTTAACTACGTCCAGAACCCTAAGCTAGACTCTTCATCTGGTTTATGTAAGCAGAATAAGCTACGTACAGCTGTCCGCACAGTCCAGTATTCCAGAGCACTTAGTCTCACTGATCTATGGCGAGAAAAATACCCAGATCTCTGCAAGTTGTCATGCTACTCAGCTAATTATAGTACTGCATCTAGATTGGATTATTATCTCTGCTCAAGTAATTGGCAACCAAAAAGTTATGGACATATCCAAAACAGATTCTCAGATCATGCTTTAGTGAAGATGGAGGTTTCTGGTATTAAAATAGGATAGGAAGGGTTGATTATAGGAGGTCCTTCAGTAGAGTCAACTTAGAAAAGGAAGACTGGTGTAAAGACATTTTTTATGAGATTACACATTATTTTGAGGCTAACTCAAACTCAGCTCCTGTCAAGAACATTTGGGAAGCCTTTAAAGCTACCATTCGCAGCTTCATTACCACCAAAGAGACAAAGCACTGCAGAGATTTGGTGGCACAAAAGACAGAACTAGAGGCATCTTTACATTTCGTGAGCACAAATTTAATGCTAAATAAAAGCCCCACAAATAGAGAAGCTCTATGGCAGGCTACAAATTGCATGCAACACTATAACTACGCCCTGGACTACATTGCTAACAGCTTACTTGCAGCAGGTATATGAAGAAAGTGAATATGTGGGTAGATTAAATAAAAGGTTACCTCTCTCCTCAATGCTGAAATGCACAGCATCATAACTGAACCCGTAGAGATACAAACAGCTTTTTTTTACACTTTACACTCAGGTCTACAGTAAGCAGCAGCAGGTAGACATGGCACAATTAAGGCGCTTTTTGGGTATATCTTCAGTCCCTAAGCCAAAATCTGACCAAGCTCAAAGAATGGTGGCTACATTTTTGTTACAAGAAGTAGAAACGGTTGTAAAGTCTTTAGCCAATAGGAAAACACCTGATGGGGACAGCCTTCTGGCTGAATTTTATAGGGAATTCTGCATCAGTCTTTAACCCAGAATTATTAAAAATAGCTAATCACATCCTGGAGGGGGAGAATACCGCATCTTTTTGTACAAGGACAAGGAAAATATCAATTCTTACAGACCCATTAGTCTGTTAAACATAGATTATAAAATCTTAGCCAAGTTAGTTTGCTAATTGCATGGATGGGGTGATGGGTTCCATCTTCATCCTGATCAGTGTGGCTTTGTGCCAGATCCACAAATATCCACCATCACAATTTTTATAATCGAAGCCTTAGATTATTTCACGCGAAATAATACACTAGCCCAGATTATGCCCTTCATTATGAGTTTGGCGGGCGGAAAAGTCCACCTGCCAAACTCCCGGGGTCAGTTTACCCCCTTTCTGTGACCTCTATTAAGAGTTTCCTGCTGGGTCAGCAGGTAGAAACAGAGTTTCTGTCCCCTGGCCCAGCAGGAAACAGCCCACAACATTGACGCCGGCTCGTAATTGAGCCGGTGGCAATGTTGCAGAGGGTAGGGTGCACCAGCACCCGTTGTGCTTTTTACTGTGTGCAGAGCAGACAGTGAGAAGTACGACTGGGTTGGCCATGGGGGCCCCTGCACTGCCTATGCCAAGTGCATGGGCAGTGCAGGGCCCCATGCGGCCACCAGCTCCTGTCTTCACCAGCCTTTACATGGCAGTGCAACCACCATGTAAAAGCTGGCAGAGAGGGGACTCGTAATCCCCTCACTGATCAGGACTGCCAGCACCGCCAGACCAACGACAAGTCATGATTCGGCAGTGCTGGTGGTCCGACCGTGGCACAGCCGCCACGGTCGTAATGTGGCTACCGGACCAGCACATTGGCAGCAGTCTCACTGCCACCACAGCCCTGGTGATATGAAGACCACCAGGGTCATAATGTCCGCCAATGTTTTTAGATGCCGAGAAGACTTTCAATCTGGTCCGCTGGGAAAACTTGTTTACTATTCTCAGGGAGTTTTGCTTCCCTCCTAGGTTCATACAGTCAATCACGAGGCAATATGTGGGTTTGATTGCACAATTAATTATTAATTCTCATATTACTGGGGTGTGCAAGGTGGGCAGAGGCATGCAACAGGGCTGGCCCTTGACACCTATATTCTTCGCCCTGTTCATTGAGCCACAAGCAATAGCCATTTGTACCAACACCACCAATAAAGGGCATGACCACCATTAATTTGTACACAGACAATGTAGCCCTGTTCTTAAAGCTTGATGAAGAGATTCAGAAGAAGTCCTTTGGGATCTTTCAGAAATACCAGGAGCTCATAGGATATAAAATTACCAATTCTAAAGCAGAAAAACTACTGTGTAACTGTGTGGTGAATACATTACTCACTGAGTTCCAGCTGTTAATTAATGCAAGACCGAAATGTTACCTACGGCTCTATGTCTCTGAAAATATTAATGATTTATACATGTTAAACTATATATCCTTATTAGGCAAAATTAAGAGCTTGTTTGCTAAATGGTCTATCCTGCCCTTGTCAGTTATAGGCCATTCTGAACTGATCTGTATGTCTGTCTTTCCTTATGTAAATTTTTGTTCACTGCCCTCCCACTGGCTTTACGAATAATTTTTTAAGGAACTTAGGGAATGTTTTCAGCCTTCTTAAGGGCAAATACAATTTCTAGACTGTCTATGGACACATTACATCGATCAGTAAAAGAAGGGGGCTTTGGCCTCCCGGATGTAAGGGAGTATTAGTTTGCAAACTTTGTACACATTACATATAGATGTCATGGCTCCTCGCTGAGAAAGTTAAGTGACAATTTCTTTCTAGAGTTAATCCTTCAAGGGTATGAGATTGCTGACTTCCTCAGTCTTAAGAAATATCCCAAGAAAATCAGTTATAAGACTCAACAATTGCTGTTAAAATGTAGATCGCAGATGTTAAAGCATTGTTCTATACCTATTATTAATGGTGCCACCCACTTGGCAAATATCAGGGATAGACACATCTTAGAAAAAAAATATATTTCTAAGTGGGCAAGCAGTATTATTAAGGATTTTATGAATTAGAGTCTTGGAAGGTCTGGGAGGAAGTGGAGGTTACCATCAGATATTTCAAAGATATTTTACAATGATCATTTATTCAACTGCAACACTTCTTAAAAGAAATCAACCCCAATCAAGTAATCTCTAGTTTGTACTTGGTAGAAGAGCTGGTGGAGACTAGAACCTGTAGATCCATTAGCTGCTGGCGATTCTCTTTAGACAACAAAAGGCAAGTGTACTGTATGTGAAAGCTCTGGACAAATGGCAGGCCCAAGAAGATAAATGTGTTTAATTTATCTCTTTGTTGAAGGGTGTGAACCTTAGATGTATGCAATTTTATTCCAAATTTGTATTGTATAGGACACTAGCTTTGCAGCATAAAATCTATCCCCATGTTCCGACATTATATGAAGCTGTTCCAAATAAGGATGTTTTGGAAAGAAATTGATATCAATGTTAGTGCTTTGCAAGAAAAACATATTTTTATCATTGCTCTGATTCCTAGATCGTTAATTCTCCAAAACTGGAAATTGGAAGCAGACCTAACATTCCAACAATGGTGGCTTAAAATGGGGAAAATTAAGGAGCTTGAAAGGAAATACCCTTCACTTTCAGGATTGTATGGTACAGTTTTGAAACTGTGAGGATTGTCTGAGGAAGCCAATGCCACTCTAGGGGAGATGATTTCTTGTCTGTGAGAAACAGAGTGGTTTTAGGCAATGTGTAATGATAGCTCTCTATTGCACAATGTGGCTCTTTGAGAAAGTATCAACTACTCTATATGTTTTACTATGTGGGTTGAAAATTAATCCTTGCTGAAGTCAGTAATGTATTTATGCATTCATGATGAACTTGCTCAATATTTTTTTTTTTTTAAACCTCATCAGCAGGCCCACACATCTACAATATAGGCAAAGCTCTCAATCATCACTTTCATGTGCAGTGCTAGAATTGGAAAACATCAGGGCATGGCAGGATATAAGAAGTGGAGTCATAAGAGGCAGAGTCAATAAAAGCAGAGTCTGACAGTCAATGTATGCATTTATTTTTTTAAACCTCTGCCAAAAAGAAACTTTCAACAAGAAGAGATGTGACAAATCTGTTGTGGCTTATTTAATTGGGCATATAGAGGCTGCTTTTTAAAATGTACAATATCTGCGGAAATCCCTGTGTCCAACAATTTTGAGGGGATAGTTATAAGGGTAAGATATCTTTGGTCATTAATGCACTTGCTGGAGAGATCTATGTTTTGTCTAGCCACAATCTTGACTCATAAATTAACATAAATTAGCATAGTGGGTTAATGTGCCTCCTGAAAAGCACAGCATGTAACATGCAGATCACAGATTTTATTTTATGTAGTTAAGTGGATTACTGCTTTTAACACGGAGATCCCTTTGGTTACTTGGTTACTTGCAGCGTATAAGTTGCCATCCTTCTAGTATAACACAGAGCGATATTCATAATAATCAAGGAGCTGTTTGCAAACTGCAAGGCAAGGATTTAGAATCGTATTTTTTTCTCAATCTGTCATTATTCTACAGTTGCTAAAAAGGGTTACTTTGTATTAGCATTAAAGTCTGAATATTACAGACAAACCCAAATTCATTTGTTTAAATTCTTATTTTCCATTTCTCCTGACCATGCGCTCTTAACATATAACAGCAACCAGTAAGAATAACGTTACTTCTACAGCTTGCATCCCTCATTGCCTTATGTAACATTTCCTGGGGAGTGACTAGCACACTTGCATGATACATTGGTGGTCATTCCGACCTAGGCGGGCGGCGGTTGCCGCCCGCCCGTCGGAATCCGCCTGAATACCGCCCCGCGGTCAATTGACCGCGAGGGGTATTCTGACTTTCCCGCTGGGCCGGCGGGCGATCTGATTCAGATCGCCCGCCGGCCCAGCGGGAAAGCGCCTTCCACAAGGAAGCCGGCTCGGAATCGAGCCGGAGGAGTGGAAGGCGTGCGACGGGTGCAGCAGCACCCGTCGCGCTTTTCAGTGTCTGCATCGCAGACACTGAAAAGCCTAGTTGGGCCCTGTTAGGGGGCCCCTGCGACCCCCCCTACCGCCATCCTGTTCATGGCGGCTTTCCCGCCATGAACAGGATGGCGGTAGGGGGGGGGTCAGAATCCCCTCGGCGGCGCAGCGAGCTGCGCCGCCTTGGAGGATTCTAAGGGTCAGTGGAAAACCGGCGGGAGACCGCCGGTTTTCCCGTTCTGACCGCGGCCAAAGCGCCGCGGTCAGAATGACCAAGGGAGCACCGCCGGCCTGTCGGCGGTGCTCCCGCCCCCGTTGGCCCTGGCGGTAGGGAACCGCCAGGGTCAGAATGAGGGCCATTGTCTCTGTATACTATGTGCCTGTAATGTAAAGTGGTAAGAGTAGTGATTTAAATAAATAAATAAAAAATAGTAACTGTTATTTAAATCATTATTTGGGTGATTATTTCTGCCATTCTTACATATTGCTTAAATGCATGGGTTAAACAGATCAAAACCCTGCCTCCAACTTTCTCTTGAGTGCTTGAGTGCTTGTGAAGTGATAACAACCTGTGTGACATTGTTTCCACCATAACATAAACAAGTAGGTGTTAGGATCTCGATAGTTCCCATCCAGGATGAAATCTGAACAAAAAGAGGCCATTGTTTTGGGCCCAGCTAGAAGTGAAAATAAAAGAGACCCTTGGCCACCTGCAGGTTGCTGCTGGGATTATAAAACAGACAATGTGCAGTCACTGCTGAATGTGTCCCAGTGTTGCAAAATTTCATCGGAACAGATTCAGCATATTTCAATGAGGTGAACCTGCATCTGGCTCAATAAAAGGTACTAAATCCCGCATCCAGCAGGATTAACCCTCATTTTAAGCACTGACCTCACACAACGGAAAGAGAATGAGACTTTTAAAATCAACAGAAAATATGATTACACCTCACCTATTTTAAGATATTCACTCTGGCTTCTCAAACAGAACAAACTTAAATTCAAAAGGCCCAATTCACAAACGTAAATGTAGACTTTTCATCTAAGTTTAGAACAAAAGTCTAGGTTTGTGACTTTTTGGTATTCACAAAGGTAAGTTATGAGTAGTATCTTTACGTCCACTCTCAGGGCATAATCTCCGTACCAGGGGTGGAATATCTGCCTCAAGTGCAAAAATTCCACTCTGCATCCAGAGTGCAATCTCCACACCCAGAGTGTACTCTCCACATCTGTAGTGGAAAATTTACCTTTCTGAATCAGGCCAAATATTGGATGCCTGACTTATAAAGTAGCTCACCTACACAGTCTCTTATTTGACAAATCTGCTCAATATAGCTGGAGGCAAAAAGGACTCAGAACCAGAGATTAATTTTATCTAGATATCTTAACCTTACAATCCCTCAAGCTCAAAATCAGAAATTTACTGCAGTGGTTACTTCATTCTGGAACTCCATCTCAGCGTGTGTAACCAATGGCTTCCTCTCTGCTGCCCTTCAAGAAATGTTTTTGGTTTCAGCTGTTGAGAACCTGTCTGTAATAATGGTGACAGCAACTTTGTAGCAACTATGACCTCTCTTAGCTGCAAATACAACACTTCTGAATGTTTTCTGTCAATAATTCCTATGTAAAGTAAGTGTATATGCCTTGCAAGTGCACTAACACTGGTGCAACAGGGCTATAGAAAATGGTTTACTAAATATATTTCACAGCATAGACTCTTCTACTGAACACAGTCTCTCGTCCAAACTTTCATAATGATAATCAGTTTCCGTTACCATCTTTGATAATTCAGAATAGGACACTCTAAAGATAATATTGGAAGAAGCACTAGCTCCATAAATGATTAGATAACCTAAATTGTATTCTCCCTGCAACAAGCACCGATGGAAGATATGAGAATGTACACGTCAAAAGATATTATCATATAATGTTTATGTAGTGATTTCATTTACAAATGCACACTGCAACACCTGAAGTCTGACCAAAAGAAAATAAAACAAGCCAATATAGACACCATTGCCATTGTCTAATCTTGACTAGACTATAGGATGCACCACCAGGATAATCAAACTCAAACATGCCATGATTTAGCATGAGAACATTAGAAGATAGAACTGATAGTTCTGGTATAAATTCATATCAGAGAGTTAAGATGTGGTGCCCCAGGTCTTTTTTGGCATACTCACGATAAACCACCTTTGTTGATGTTTTTATTCATTTCCACATTAGAGGATGTTGAGTTTTATTGACAAGGAATCTGGAAATCTCCATGGTCTGGATGGTGGTTGCATACTTGTGATTTGCAGAAGTTGATGCTGGTCACATTTCTAGGCTACACAGTTTCTGCGTTGTTTTATGGTGAAGGGGAACGTGGTGCTGTTATATAGTTTGTAAAATCTGGAAAGGGGGCTTTCCATCCTTAAATTACAAGTTATGGCTCTTCTGCAGTTATCAGTAATGATATCAGTGCTGATTTCAATACATTCTATAGGATGTGTATGATTTTGTAAAGCGATCTATTTCTCTCCAGGTTTTGTCTTCAAAAAAGGCATACCATATCCAAGGCAAGATAACTGCTAATAGATTCCTACCCATTATATTGTACCTAATACTAGTAGACCAGAGAGGGCCACCTGGGTATCATTCCCAGCAAACACTAATTGCCATGCTTCAACAAAATTACCCTTATAAACCTATCATAACAGTAATAGTAGATGCCAACAAACCATTCATTTCTGCTAGAGATTCCTTTTAGAGGTGTTGAGGAGAATGGCGGAAGGTACATTATTTCAGTTTTTACTTAACCTGCTCAATCCTCAGCCGACCAATAACATCAGCATTAGGCAGTCATTCTGAGCGGCCCAGTACATAGTGAGGTAATAATGCACTCAGTGAATACTGGTAATGAAGGATTTGGTATTTACCTTGTGCTGTATTAAAGCTCCAGTCACAGTTTTGTTCCTTAGACTGGGGCAAAATGAAGTAATACTGTGTGTTTTTACAAGTTGTACTCTGAGCCCCTCATTATGACTTTTCCGCCCGCCCGCCAATCTTCAGCAGTCAGGTCACTGCCAGTGTGGTGATCTTCCTGGGGTCCCTATTTCGAGTTTCCCGCTGGGTCAGTGGGCAACAACCCACAATATTTACGCCGGCTCATAATCAAGCCAACAGTAATGTGATGTGCGTAGGGTGCAACAGCATCTATCGCACTTTTCACTGTCTGCTAAGTAGGGGGCTGTCCATTGGGGCCACTGCACTGCCCATGCCAAGTGCATGGGCAGTGCAGGGGCCCCCATGGGGCACCCCATCTCCGCCTGTTTGTACATGGTGGTGGTACCGCCATGCAAAAGCTGGCAGAGAGAGGACTCGTAATCCCCAGGACAGCGCTGCATGCAGCACTGACCTAACGGATTAGGACCACCCACACCGCTAGCCTCTCTTGTGGAGAGAAACTGGTGGTGCTGGCGGTCTGACCGTGGTGCTTTCACCATGGTCATAATGTGGCTGACTGCCGCCAAAGCCTAGGACCCTCATACTCGTAATGAGGGCCTGAATGTTATGGTTTTGTCCAAATCTATGGAAATTAAAACTTCAGCATGAGTTAAAATTCCACACATAAGGGCAAATTCACAAAGACTTGTCTGACTAGATAAAGTAGAACTACGAAAGTACTACTTCACATACTAATAAATGCCCTTGTCAATCGGTCCCAAAATATATATTTCCCTATTAGTCAAAGTGCAAAGAAGGTGTGCCTCAAAGGTGCTCCAATTTAGGAACAGGTTCAAGAAATAACTCTTTAAAGAACCCTACATCACAGTGCAGCCTGAACAATGCTCTACTGCCTTTTTGCCTAGTTTCATGCTATACAAATACCACATACAATACATACATACATACATACTGTCCTTTCTATCTGTACTACTTGTATATGAATATTCACTGGATATTCACATTTCACTCCTATTTTAAGGTTTTGGGGTTAATTCACAAATACTTTTGTGCATATTTGAAGTAGTACTTGTGTCTCAAAAATGTTTTTGTGGATAGGCACGATTTAATCCTATTTTAGTTACAAACACCTGCTCGTATTTCGATTTGAATAACAGGCCTGAAAAAAATAGGCCTAATTAGACAATTTAAGAGAAGTTCATGCAATTCAAGTGCACCATGGCTGCCCCTAATTTACTTATGTCTGAAGAAGCAAACTAACCACTGGTGGCATAATGTGGCATAAACACATGGTTCTTTGTGTTCACTGTAGTTCGCCTGTATTCGGTAAGTGAGATGCTGGTGATTATGTACGAAATTATCTAGGAGTCTTTAGATGTATATAGCCACTACAACCATGGGTAAAAGAAAGAATTTAATGCTGAACCCTTGTTTAATTGCAAAAGATAGCACCTCCATATTAAAATACATTTTAGGAGCCCTTGGGGGTGATCGATAAGCAAATCTCTAGTGTTGAAGAAAAACTGCTGACCTCTGGTGAATGTAGTTCATCTGCGTCGAAAAAACTTGAGACACAGGCTGATTATAGTAAGATCGAGAGGGGCATTAGTGCGGAGGTAATTGAGGGTCAGAAAGGTAAAAACTATAAGAATGGGTGTATTCAAAACACCTCTGACATAATATCTGTCCCGGATGATTCTCCACCAGCATTTAAGCGCCCAAGGAAGCCTCTGTCAGGGTGGGTAGATAATCCCTCCAAAAATAACTGAAAGAAGGAGCCAGTAAACATGCCTGGAAGGCAGCCTATAAAAAATGTAACTCAGAGTAAAACTCCAAATAAATCACCTGAAACAACCTTAAATCTCCTCGCCAACATTCATGAATCAATAAATGCCTTGAAATCATCGGTCTGGGCCTCATTGGATTCTCCCTCAGAACGATTAAGAGCAGTAAAGAGTAACCTTGAGGTAGGTTTAGTACTCATGAAGTCTCTACAACCCCCACAGTCTCGGGAATGAGGTCTCCCTAGAAAAGTTCCTAGTCCACCACACTTAACTCCAAATCACATGAGCAATACACAACCTGTAACTCATACAAGAAAAGCTTCTACTGTTCCACAATTCATTCCAAACCTTAATAGCTATTCAAAAATCTTTACACCAGCGACAACAACTAGACAGTTAAGTCCTTAAATAGAGTCTTTTATTCAGATAGGGTAATCCGGCCTTTAATACATCCCTCTGGGGAAGAGTGTACAAGTAGGAGAGCATTGGAGCACTCTTATACTCCGAGAGACTTCTTACATCTCCCTCCTGAGGTGACACCATATGTAGTGATCCTGGCTCATGTTCCCCCTCTGGCTAGCCATCAACAGGAAACAAGGACAGCTTTGAGGAATAAGTCCCTCAACTGGATAGGATCACGCATGCATCCCGGTATGGTGGGATCTCTCTTTGATGATATAAAAATGGTGAGGAAAATCAAATGGATAGGTACCAGTCAGAAATCATTGGATGGAGATTGTGTGGTCCTCTCGTTTAAATCTTCAGAACTAGTAGAGAGAGTCATATGTGAACTTGTGGCAAGGTATGTCACTCACCATGGCATATCGTTACTACCTTTGGGCTATTTTTATCAAACTATAGTGGGGCAACACCTTAATAGCGCCCAACCATTCCATTCTATAGATTTACCTCATGACAACCCTATCTCCACGTGTAATAGATTTCAAGCCCTTTCAACATTAGAAGATATGGATTGACTCAGCAGGGCGAAGATAGAAATACCTTATGAACCGACACCTGTGATGAACACAGAAGGGGGGCAGATAGGGCAGGAAGAGTCATTTAGATCATTAACTCCTACAGCCCACAGTGGTACAGGCCCTTTGACTGTAAATAATGCACAGGATCAGAACCAACAGAACTCTGAAATTTATTTGCTTTTTTGGAATGTGGCAGGCCTAAGTAATAAGCTTGACAATGAGGAGTGGATGAACTTTATTGAAGACCTCCCCTTTTTATGTTGGCTTTTAAATCCTATTCATATGAATGGATATAAAATATACCATACACCAGCAGTACCCTTAGAACATAGCCGGGCAAAAGGGGGCTTGTGCACATATATCTCAAATAAGCTCCCTTTAACAAACTTGAACATGTAAATTTCCAACGTATACTATCAAGTGATTGTGAGTGACCTAGATAAGAAGAATCAACTAGTGGTCATTCATTTTTATAATAATGAACCCCCATGTGAGGTCTCCAACATTTTAGCACAACTGGGAAAGGAAATAGAGAGTCTCTGTATAAAATCCAGGAAAGATAGCCTTATTTTGTGGGGCGGTGATTTTAATGTACATCTCTGTAACGAATCCTCTGAGAAGGTAGGCGGATTGCATGAGGCAGACACTAATCCAAGGGTTCATTTTACTCATAATCAGCCAGGAGAAGCTATGAATATATTGGTGCACAAATTTAACTTGTCTTTTGTAAATGAAATCTACTTGGATGATCCGCAGTTTAAGCCAACCTTCAATGGTAGGGGTGCAGATACAGTGATTGATTTTGTTCTAATGTCTACTCAGTTTGCATATTATCTTTCTAAATATCGACTGTATGACATAGCATTAAGTGACTACTTCCCACAGAGTGTAAAGATCTTATTAACATCTACAATGCTGCCCCAGCAGGACAATACTGTTTTGGCAGATGACATTGAATTAGCCTCACGCAATGAGTATTCGCTACGATGGTCTCAAATAGAGCCAAAGGACCTCCTGAAGCAGTTAATTTGTGCGCACACGAAATATTTTGCAGACTGCCTTAGCGATGATATAGAGCCACTAAAATGTATTAGTGCCTTTTTTCCTCGATAGCGAGAGGGGTGAAAGAAGCTCTTACTAATAAAAGGGGTAAGTCAGGGCGGAGGGATACAACGGGCTGGTTTGACCATGACTGTACAATAACACTTAAGAGATTAAAAAGGTGTTAATTGCCCCAACGAGATGCCCGATTGAGATACGTATTCAGAGGCAGGAATATAAGGCGGCCATTAAGAAAAGGAAAACAAGCCTGAAGGAAAAACCCTGGGAACCTCTTCTTAGAACTAGTTTTATGAAAGACAGCACCCTTTTCTGGAAGATAATAAATACTCCCATTTCTGGGGCAAGACAGGACCCCAGACTGGAGATTGCAATAGCGGAGAGGGATTGGATCAGTCATTTCTCTGAGATATATGGTATGGTTCCTGATATAGATCTATCCGCTTTCCCAATTAGCAACTCCACTCAAAATAATTTATGTACAATTGTAATACCTCAGTTCAGCCTAGAGGAATTAGTAGAAGCTTTTAATGCAAGTAAAGCTGGAAAAGCCCCGGGCCCTGACGGTGTCCCGGTAGACTTATATAAGGCGAACATCAATTTATGGGGCCCCCTGTTAACCCAGGTCTTGAGGGCTTGCTGCCTGTAAAGGGCCTTTATCATCATGGTCAGATTCCATTATTGTGCCTAAATGTAAAAAAGGAGATCGTCTCAACCCAGCCTGTTATAGACCCATTTCATTACTTGACTCACAAGCTAAAATAGCTGGGAGAATCGTCATGAACAGATTACAAGAGTGGGCTGAGGAAAATAATATTCTATCTGAACTACGGTATGGTTTTCGTAAAGGTATAGGTACCGTAGAACAGGGGCTGAACTTAAGCATTATAATCAGAAAATATATAAAGATCAGAGAAGGCAATTTGTATTTGGCCTTCATAGATCTGTCTTCGGCATTTGACTGTGTGGTACATGATAAACTATGGGAAATCCTAAGTGATTTAGGGGCAGAACCGACAATAATTCAGTTCATACGGGAACTGTATTTAGGAAGTGCAGCAAGGGTGAGATCTGGGATAAGGGGGGAATGTCCTAGACCTTTTGGCATACACAGAGGTGTAACCAAGGTTGTGTTTTAGCCCCTTTCCTATTCTCACTATATATAAACAATTAGAATTAATAAGTAAATGTAAAGATCTCCCACAAATAGCCACCGTCCCATTCCTGCTTTACTTTTCGCAGACAATGCTGTCCTCATGGCCCAGACTCCGCTAGCCCTCCAAAGACAGATCTGGGCCTCACAGTTAATCGATCCAAAACTTTCATAATGAAATATGGTAGAAAACCAAATAAGTCGCCTGACTTTATTATGCAAGGTGGAAAGATTGACATCACTACAACTTTTTCTTATTTGGGAATAATGTTTAAAAAAAAGGTTCCTGGGCCCAGTGTGTAAAAATGAAGAAATTACAGACTATAAAGGCAACAATGGCCCTGAAGATTTTTTCTAAGAAGTTAGGGATGATCAGTCCACAGAACATGTTAAAAGTGTATAGAGCTAAATGTATCCTGACTGCGGGTGTATGGGGTTATACCAATTGTAACCTGATCCAAATTGTGGAAAATGATTTTCTGAGACACTTATTAATGGTACCAAATAGCGTATAATTATTTGTTACACTTGCAGAACTAGGGGCCTCCTTTCTAGTGGATTTAATAAAGATACAGCCTATATTATTATGGCAGAAAATGTGGACTTCGGAATATACTGGTCTAAACAGAGCAGTCCTACTGGATTGTATGGCATCAGCATTTTCCTGAAGAGTGCCATGGTTGAAGAATATTAGGACCTTCTTTGAAAATATGGGCCAAAAAGAGTATTATGTGAATCCAGAATTACTGGAGTCATTACAAGAAAGATCTGAGGTCTCTGTCTTTGAGGCATTTAGAAGATCTGAGGTGGACAGTAGAGGCAAAAAACATTCTGTCATGTCCAATCAATTGATTCTGTCCACAGATAGTATTCAGCCTTATTTGACGTATGTTGTAAAACCCAGACATTGTTTTCTTCTTAGTAGATTAAGGTTAGATACATTCGAAAATGTCGTCCTGGGTACATATATCGTAAGACATTACCTTCTATTGAAATCTGTGGTATTCTAGTAATTTTTTTAAGTTCCATTATTACTGTAAGATAGTCTCCAAGTAGACCAGTGATTTGAATATCAGGGCAGACATATTTATTGTGACTGATTAACTTGTTGTCTTGAATAACCTACAGCTGGACATATCTAAACGATAAATAAATGTCTTTGGTGCAGAATAGGTGGGTAGCTCCCTTTTAAAGTGATATAAATGTTAAACACCACGTATCTAGATATAAGTATGTTTTAAACTGTTTAATTGATTATGTGATGGTTTTATATGTATAGAAATGAAAATGTATGTTTGGCTTTTATGGTCCTTTGAGTCTGAATAAAGAAAGAATTAATAATAATAATAATAATAATAATAATAATAATAATAATATTAAATACTTAGGGCTACTATTAGTATGATTCTGATTAAGGGGACAAATACAAGTCGCACAAAGTGAAATTCCCATGTTGACCTGATTTTACTAGCCAAACAATCCAGTAATAAAGTCTCATTGGGAAAGGGCTGCAGTGCAGCCTGGACCCATTTTTCTATCCCTAACCTTCAGCCAAGGCAGGTGGAGCATAATGTTCCCTGCTGCCAGGAGACAATGCCCCCAACCCTCACTCACCCTCATCACTCTTCTCCCATTACCCTTCCCAGTTATATTTTCAAATATGTGCCATAAATGTAGGGCAGTCGTTAAATGCCTGTGTTAAATCTTCCAGCATAAGTAATACCATGCTTACTTCTGCCCAGTAATCTGAGTCCGCACAGTTACCCCCCTTTCCAAGGGACTAAATCATAATTACAGAAATTCTATGCAGAGGTTCCATCCTGTAGCAGTAATTCCAGCCACTCGTTATCTCCACAAGATAACCTCACAACTGGTCATCGGGACCTAAATGCTACTCTTTAACAATAGAGGATCCTGATGAAAATTATGTTATAAAGTTGTTCGATAGGTAAAATCATACGTGTTAGCATTGTGTAGCCTGTATTAAAATAATAGTGTAGTGCACACTTATCACTACCATATTAATAAAATCCTAGTAACAAAGACAGTTTTGGCAGGTTCTTATACACTTTAAATAGTTTGAGGCCGTAGTAGTGCCAAATAGTAATGATGGCCTTATGGTGCCAGTTTTTTTAAAAGCATTTTCTAGTAACCTAGATATTTTTCTAGTTCTCTTGAGAATTGGAATAAATCCATACACAGGTACAACAATGTCTTGCTAACCTTGTGAAGATTTGAGTGTGTTTGAATGGGCAAGGTGCAGATATCTGGAAAATCATTTCAAATGTTTTTAGGGCAGCTCACATCTACAGTATTCTGGTTAAATAGCATTGTGGCAGAATGTCATTTATAGGATGGAGGTAATCAAATGTGTCCACATTGGTGACCTTAGTCGGACTTCTCAGTGACGCAATCCGTGCATTATGCCATGAACGTGCCTTATGTTCTGCCTCATTGACAAGCCATAGTAACAAGTGACCTGATGTACTAATTGCAGGCTGTGTCACTAATAAAATTGTGGGTTATATTAGGGATTTGGGTTAGTGTGGAGGTTAATTTTGGGGTTTAGGTGTATTTTGGGGTTTCAAGTGATTCTGGTAGGACCTGGTTTACATTAGAGTTCTCAGTATATAGTGTGATTAATTTGTTGCTTATTTGGAGGATGTTAGGGTGTAGTTGTTGGGTTTCAGGGAATTCTATTCATTAATGTGTTTTATTAGGGCTTAAACAGGGTGTTTAGGTTAGATTTAGGATTACCTTTGGTGGCTAAGGTACTTTTGCTGGGGTGTGAGTTATATGAATACTTTGGTTGGGTTTTCTGTTTAGTTTTGGTATTATTTTGGGATTCAGATGTTTTTTGGAATTCACGTAATGTAAGTAGGTTTTGGTTTTAGTAAGGCTTTGGGATGGGGTTGAGAACAATATGTAATTTTTGGAGTGCGGATTATTTTTGAGTTCAAGCAATTTTGGGGGACTATGTTATAGGAAGCCTTTATTTGGGCATCATGGTTAGCAATGGGACACTTTTTGAGATGCAAAAATATTTTTGAGGTTTAGGTAGTCTTTTGTGATACAGGTAATAAGGCTTCAGATGGGTTTTGAGATAGGTTTGTAATAATTTTTGCCTTCAGATTTTTTTGGAGTTGTTAAGTTTTTTTGGGAGTGTTGGTTAAATTGAGGATTTGGGTGGGTGATATAAAACAATTTGGGTGGATATTGGGATTCGTTTTGACTTACACATTGTGTCTGTAGTATATTTTTGGTTAGAATAGTAAATAAGCATTGTGGGCATTTTTGAAAATGTGTTATTTCTTTAATATCGAAAGGATTATCTGGATGTTTTTCTGGGTTATCGTGATGAATTCAAAGGCAATTTTAAGCACATATTTTCTCTTTGCACATTTTTGATAAGTTGTAGTATTTGTTTAACAATTTATTTAATTAGGTAAAACGTAATAATTATTTTTATTGAGTGCATAACTAATGTTTTAATTAACTATGCACCTAATAAAACTAACTAATTAGGTTTTGTTATACGTTGTGGTATCTTGACTTTTTGTGTACTCCTTAAGTGTATTAACCCCTTCACTGTCAGGCCTTTTTCCCCCTCCGGTGCCATGCCTTTTTTTGGCTATTTGGGGCAGTTCGAGTTTAGGCCCTCATAACCTTTTGTCCACATAAGCTACCCACGCCAAATTTGCGTCCTTTTTTTCCAACATCCTAGGGATTCTAGAGGTACCCAGACTTTGTGGGTTCGCCTGAAGGAGACCAAGAGATTAGCCAAAATACAGCAAAAGTTTCGTTTTTAAAAAACAAAATGGTGAAAAAGAGCTGCAGAAGGCAGCTTGTGTTTTTTTCCCTGACAATGGCATTGTTAGACCTGGCAGCCTTAGGGTGGTCAGCCCGAACTTTTTGCCTGCCTCCCTCCACTTTTTAGATACTGTTTTTGCTGGTTTTAAGATTAAGACTCTGTGCATTTTACCACTGCTAACCAGTGTTAAACTGCATATGTTCTCTCCCATTAAACATGGTAACATGGGATCATGCCCAATTGGATTATTTAATTTACTTATAAGTCCCTAGTAAAGTGCACTATATGTGCCCAGGGCCTGTAGATTAAATGCTACTAGTGGATCTGCAGCACTGATTGTGCCACCCACTTAAGTAGCTTCCTAATCTTGTCTCAGGCCTGCCGTTGCAAGGCCTGTGTGTGCAGTTTCACTGCCAATTTGACTTGGCATTTAAAAGTACTCGCCAAGCCTAAAACTCCCCCTTTTCTACCTATAAGGCACCCCCAGGGTATGCCCTAGGTAACCCATAGGGCAGGGTGCTGTGTAGGCAAAAAGCAGGACATGTACCTGTGTAGTTTACATGTCCTGGTAGTGTAAAACTCCTAAATTCGTTTTTACACTGCTGTGAGGCCTGCTCCCTCCATAGGCTGACATTGGGGCTACCCTCATATATTGTTTGAGTGGTAGCTGCTGATCTGAAAGGAGTAAGAAGGTCATATTTAGTATGGCCAGAATTACTATTACTATTTTAGAAATGCCACTTTTAGAAAGTGAGCATTTCTCTGCACTTAAATCCTTCGGTACCTTACAATCCGCGTCTGGCTGGGTTCAAATGACAGCTCCCTTGTGCATTCACTCAGACACACCCCAAACACAGGATACTCAACCTCGATTGCATACATCTGCATTCTGAATGGGTCTTCCTGGGCTGGGAGGGTGGAGGTCCTGACACTTGCATGTGAAAGGACAGTCGTCTGGCCTCACACAAAGGACTGCCACACCCCATACTGGGACCCTGGCAGACAGGATTGAACTGAAAGGGGACCTGGTGCACTTCAAAGCCACTCTTTGAAGTCTCCCCCACTTCAAAGGCACATTTGGGTATTTAAACAGGGCCTCTGCCCCTACCAACTCAGACACTTCCTGGAGAAGAGAACCTGAACCAGAATCTGCAACCTGCCCAGACGAACTGCCTGGCTGCCCAAAGGACTCACCAGACTGCTTTCTGTGAAGTACTGCTGCCTTGCTGTTGCTCTGTTGCCTTGCTGCTCTCTGGCTGTGCTGAGAAGTGCTCTCCAATGGCTTGGATAGAGCTAGCCTCCTGTTCCCTGAAGTCTCAGCACCAAAAAGACTTCATCTCTACAAGAAGGACTCCTTGTGTGGCGAAAATCGATGCACATCCTGCCAGAAATGACACACACCCCACATCGCAGTGAAAAATTCACCGCACGCGAACCAGAACGACACAGTCCGACTTTCTAACGAGAAGATCAATGCAGCACCAGCGTAGCAACTGGAAATTTGATGCACGGCCACTGGATCAACACACAGCTGAGCCAGAATGATGCAGCCCGACTTCCAGAGAGGAATCGATGCAGCACCTGCCGTGCAGTAGAAATTTCTACGCAACGCCCTCCGGATTCACGCAGCGCCTGTGACTTTGCAATGTCAGTGCCAGAAATCCAAGCATCTTTCCCGGGGCGTCTGAAAACCCCGCAACCCAAAGAGAATCCATGACCGAGCACCGGAAATCGAAGCACAGCTGTCTCTGCATGAAAACTAAATGACACATCGCCATGTGTGGCCTGAGAAATCGACGCACACCTCCTTTTTTTCCACGTATTTCCTCCTCTGTGGTTCTTTGCGGTGATTTTGAACGCAAACTGGGTACTTTGTGCTTAAAAGAGACATGTATTGCTTTTAAGAGACTAAAGACACTTTATATCACTTTTACAGTGATATCTCAACACATACTTATTGCATTTTAATCATTTTGACATGCATCTTATCAGATAAATATTATATATTTTTCTAAACACTGTGTGGTGTATTTTTGTGGTGCTATACTGTGTTATTGCATGAAGTATTGCACAAATACTTTTCAAACTGCCTTCTTAATTAAGCCGGACTGCTCAGTGTGAAGCTACCAGAGGGTGGGCACAGGATAATGTGGATTGTGTGTGACTTACCCTGACTAGAGTGAGGGTCCTTGCTTGGGGATAACCTGACTGCCAACCAAACCCCCATTTCTAACGGGCACTGACAAACGGGTTGCAGGTCTAAAATCAGCAGCTTCCTAGCTTTCAGGAACAGGCAGACTTGAATCAAAAAACCCAATTTTTCAACACAATTTTGGCATTTTACTGGGACATATGCCATTTTTACTATTTTTCGTGCTTTCAGCCTCCTTCCAGTTAGTGACAGAAATAGCTGTGAGACCAAAGCTGGATCCGAGAAAGCTAAACATTTTTAAAGAGTAGACAAAAATTCTGAATTCAGCAAAGGGTAATTTGTGTAGATCTTACAATGTTTTCCTACAGTAAATAACAGCTGAAATAAAACAAATATTGAAATTGAGGTAAAAAAACAACAATTTTTCTCATACTTTTTGCTCTGTATCTTTTTCCTGCGATGTCAGATTTTTTTAAAGCAATATACCGTTATAACTGCTGGGTTCTTCTGGTTGTGGAGATATATAGTGCTTGTAGGTTCATCAAGGCCCTAGATACCCAGAGCCAATAAATGAGCTGCACCTTGCAATGGGTTTTCATTCTGTACCGGGTATACAGCCATTCATTTGCTGAAATACAAAGAGTGAAAAATAGGTATCAAGAAAATCTTTGTATTTCCAAAGTGGCCACAAGATAAGGTGTTGAGAAGCAGTGGTTATTTGCACATCTGTGAATTCCGGGGAGCCCATACTAGACTGTGAATAACAGGGCATTTCTCAAATAGACTTCTTTTTTACACATTGTTTTACATATTGAAGGAAAAAATGTAGAGAAAGACAAGGGGCAATAACACTAGTTTTACTATTCTGTGTTCCCCCAAGTCTCCTTATAAAAATGGTACCTCACTTGCGTGGGTAGGGCTAATGCTCCCAACAGGAAACGCAACATGGACACATCACATTTTTACATTGAAATCGGGCGTGTTTTTTGCAAAGTCCCTCGCTGTAAATTTTGGCCTTTAGCTCAGCCAGCACCTATGGAAACCTACCAAACCTGTGCATTTTTGAAAACTAGACACCTAGTGGAATCCAGAATGGGGTGACTTGTGGGCTCTCACCAGGTTTTGTTACTCAGAATCCTTTGCAAACCTCAAACTTTGGCAAAAAAAACACTTTTTCCCCACATTTTGGTGACTGAAAGTTCTGGAACCTGAGTGGAGCCACAAATTTCCTTCCACCCAGCGTTTACCCAAGTCTCCCAATAAAAATGGTACCTCACTTGTGTGGGTAGGCCTAGTGCTTGTGACAGGAAATGCCCCAAAACAACGTGGACACATCACATTTTCCAAAAGAAAACAGCTGTTTTTTGCAAAGTGCGTAGCTGTGGATATTGGCCTTTGGCTCAGCCGGCGCCTAAGGAAACCTACCAAACCTGTGCCTTTTTTTAAAGTAGACACCTAGGGGAATCCAAGATGGGGTGACTTGTGGGGCTCTCACCAGGTTCTGTTACCCAGAATCCTGTGCAAACTTCAAAATTTGGCTAAAAATTACTTTTTCCTCATATTTCAGTGATAGAAAGTTCTGGAATCTGAAAGGAGCCACACATTTCCTTGTACCCAGCATCCCCCCAAGTCTCCTGATACAATTGGTACCTCACTTGTGTGGGTAGGGCTAGTGCCTGCGACAGGAAATGCCCCAAAACACAAGGTGGACATATCACATTTTCCAAAAGAAAACAGCTGTTTTTTGCAGAGTGCCTAGCTGTGGATTTTGGCCTCTAGCTCAGCCGGCACCTAGGGAAACCTACCAAACCTGTGCATTTTAGAAAAGTAGACACCTAGGGGAATCCAAGATGGGGTGACTTGTGGGGCTCTCACAAGATTCTATTACCCAGAATGCTGTGCAAACCTCAAAATATGGCAAAAAAACACTTTTTCCTCATATTTCGGTGACAGAAAGTTCTGGCATCCGAGAGGAGACACAAATTTCCTTCCACCCCACCTTCCCCCAAGTCTCCCGATAAAAATGGTACCTCACTTGTGTGGGTAGTTCTAATGTCTGCGACAGGAAATGCCCCAAAACACAACGTGGACATATCACATTTTCCCAAAGGAAACAGCTGTTTTTTGCAAAGTGCCTAGCTGTGGATTTTGGCCTCTACCTTAGCCGGCACCTAGGGAATCCTACCAAACCTTTGCATTTTTGGAAAGTAAACACCTTGAGGAATTCAAGATGAGGTGACTTGCGGGGCTCTCACCAGGTTCTGCTATCCAGAATCCTGTGTGAACCTCAAAATTTGACTAAAAAACAAGTTTTCCTCATATTTCAGTTATAGAAAGTTCTGAAATCTGAAAGGAGCCACAAATGTCCTTCCACCCAGCGTTCCCCCAAGTCTCCCGATACAAATGGTACCTCACTTGTGTGGGTAGGCCTAGTGCCTGAGACAGGAAATGCCCCAAAACACAACGTGGCACATCACATTTTCCCAAAGAAAATGTCAGGAATCCTCAAGGTGCCTCCTGCGTTATCTGTCAGCATCCCCAGGGATTAGGGTTAAATCATATCTATGTTCCTGGTTAAACCTTCATGTTTCTAAGTAAACATAATGTGCTGTGTTACACAATTGGTTTCATCAATGCTTGTTTTAACAATGCTTGTTTGCTAATCTGGGCAGGTGTAGTCATGTGCTTCTAATTGGGTGTGGTGTAGACATGTGCTTCTAATTGGGTGTGGTGACTCATCCACATGTGGAAACTCAACTGCTTTCCTGATTGGCTATAAATAGCAGAATGAAGCATGCCTCCCTGCTTGGCTTTGTTTTGCTTCCTGATCTCAGCATCTGATTTGGCAGTCCAGCTCCTGCTGTCATCCTCGTATTCAGGACTTTTGAGGCAATTCTTTTCTTTGTTCTTGTACCAGCTGACACTAGGCATTCCTCCAGCACTCCGGAAAAGACTGCAGCTAAGTGACTAGTATTCTCCAGGGAGTTTGTTCTTTGAGCGCCACGCTTTCCTAGAACAGCTGGTGTATTTCAGACCTTGTGTTTTGGCAGAGTGCTTATCTTGAAGAGACAAATACATTCCTGAACATTCTACATTATTACTGTAGTTACTTGCCTAAATGTGCTTCAGGAAATCTGCTTGAGCTCAAGTTCTACAAAAAGTGACAGTGCAATTTTAAAAGAGCATTTACGTGACTTTCGTTTCTCTAATAGCATAACTCTTGGATTTAAATTGTGTCATTCATGCCTGTGTTTCAGGTTTGAAGAATTTGCTTTTGAAGGGTTTTTCACACACACAGTGAAACCAAATCAAACTGTGCCACCCTAACTGTTTAAACCCAGAGTGGACATTTGTATTTCCTGGATTGTTGATTGTTTTTGTTCCTTTCAGTTTAACCCTAAGCATGCAAGAAAGTTATACGTGATATAATTAATGCCCTTGTTTGTCTTTCTTGTGCATTATAAGTGCAACCACAGTCCTAATTGCAGTGTGTAGCACTGAATCTCTGTGAAGCCAGCCTTAGTGTTGCAGTACTTATTGTTATGGTACTCAGTTTGGGTTTTTGGAAATGCAGTGTTAGTAATTGTGCCAGTAGTTATTATTATCCAAGAAAAGTGCTGGAGCATCCCGGTGTTCTTCAACCGCTCCCGTGCCCATATCAGAAAGAGAGATTCAGTTTCAAGGAAGTTGAGTGCACTAACTCTACTATCACTCTGTCAACAACGACCTCCCCCCGAAGATACAGGGTGCCTGGCTGGACCGGCAAGACGTGGCAGTGTTTTGTCTCTTTCTCTTCCACTCCCCCATTCCTTTTGGGACACCTATCGGTGTTTCGGTGTCCACCAGGAAGTGCCGAGAGGTGTTCCAGGAGGCCAGGGGGCATATCATCCCCCCTGCAGACATCCTACTTTTCAGGTGAGTGGCCCCGTTTTCTACAGAAAACAGCTGTTTTTTGCAAAGTGCCTAGCTGTGGATTTTGGCCTCTAGCTCAGCCAGCACCTAGGGAAACCTACCAAACCTGTGCATTTTTGAAAGGTAGACACCTAGGGGAATCCAAGATGGGGTGACTTTTGGGGCTCTCACCAGATTATGTTACCAACAATCCTGAGCAAACCTCAAAATTTGGCTAAAGAAACACGTTTTCCTCACATTTCGGTGACAGAAAGTTTTGGAATCTGAGAGGAGTCACTTGTGTGGATAGGCCTAGTGCCTGCGACAGGAAACGCCCCAAAACACAACGAGGACACATCACATTTTCCCAAAGAAAACAGCTGTTTTTTGCAAAGTGCCTAGCTGTGGATTTTGGCCTCTAGCTCAGCCGGCACCTAGGGAAACTTACCAAACATGTGCATTTTTAAAACGTACACACCTAGGGGAATCCAAGATGGGGTGACTTGCGGGGCTCTCACCAGGTTCTGTTACTCAGAATACTGTGCAAACCTCAAAATTTGGCTAAAAAACACTTCTTTCTCAAATTTCGGTGACAGAAAGTTCTGGAATCTGAGAGGAGCCACAAATTTCATTCCACCCAGAGTTCCCCCAAGTTTCCTGATAAAAATGGTACCTCACTTGTGTGGGTGACCCAGGTGCCTGCAACAGAAAAAGGCCAAAAACCTGTAAAGATTGAGGGGATAGCACAGTGAGTTGATAAGCACATATTTTTCTTTTATACATCTTTGGGGACCCACGCAAGTGAGGTATCATTTTACTTGGGAGACTGAGGGGAATGCTGGGTGGTAGGAAATTTGTGCCAGTGCGGTGATCCTACAAAGAAAAATGAGGAAAATATACTTCTTTAAGCAAATTTTGAGGTTTGCAGAGGAGTCTGGGTAAGAAAATTTGGGGGGATCCAGGCAAGCCACACCTCCCTGTACTCCTTGGGGTGTCTAGTTTTAAAAAATGTCTGGGTTTGGTAGGTTTCCCTAGATGAAGGCCGCACCCGGGACCAAAAACATAGGTGCCCCTCTAAACACAGGTAGTTTTGCACTAAATCATTTTGATGTGTCCACGTATTTCTGTGATGTTCCACACACTAACATTGTGAAAAGCAACACACTTAGGTTATGGTGAAAAGACCCATCACCCACCAACCAAGTTGGTGGCATGCTTCATCATCGGGGTCCCACTCGAGACACCTAGCATGTCATGGGTGTGCTGCGACGCCTGATTGCAGCGGAGCAGGTTTTGTCATTTTTACCACACATACTTGTTGGATTTGGCACGAGGGTGAGTGATGGTTCAGTATATCAAATTTTATTAACAAGAGATTTCACAAAAGTGAAATGCACTGTTAATAACTGAAAGGCCAAAAAACTAAACAAATGATTCACAGCTCGTGAGCTGTAGAGCCACTTCATGGCA
This sequence comes from Pleurodeles waltl, assembly GCF_031143425.1. Classification (NCBI taxonomy): domain Eukaryota; kingdom Metazoa; phylum Chordata; class Amphibia; order Caudata; family Salamandridae; genus Pleurodeles; species Pleurodeles waltl. Next base: position 537,231,766 of record NC_090438.1, read on the forward strand.
CCCACCGCTTTACAGTCCATCCACACACCTTTCATACATGACATGCACAAAACCATTCACGCTGCCAGCCGCAGGCCCAGCACATTACAACACTCGCATCAACAGATAGTGCCATTCAAGAGCCCATCACTTTCATAGCCCCACATGCCTGATACAGCAATCACACCAGCTGATGGGAGTGTGTGGCCTGGCGTTTGGCTGGAACCTCCAGCCAGACGCCAATCCACGCACACCACTAGCCAAGCGCCACCCCACACACAAGGCCAGCCAAGCGCCACCCCATGCATACCGCCAGCCAAGCGGCATCCCATACACACCGCCAGACAAGTGCCACATCACACACACTGCCAGTCAAGCACCAACCCACACACACCGCCAGCCAAGCGCCATCCCATGCAATCCACCAGTCAAGCACCACCCTACACACACCGCCAGCCAAGCGTCACCCCACACACACCGCCAGCAAAGTGCCTCCCCACACACACCGCCAGCCAAGCGCCAGTCCATGCACACCGCCATCCCTTTTTGTTTTTGTTTTTAAACAACAACAAAACCACTAATTATAAATAAGTACAAAACTACAAACACAAGAGCTCTAACTGAATACATGACAGTAATGCCAACCATGAAACTGAACATATGAAAATATAAAACAGCAGTTTACGCTCACGGTATTTCCCAATAATTCTTCTGTGTGTGGTAGCTCCTGAAACAGCCACCCACACACAGCCCAGGCTTTGAAGGACAATCAGGGCAGTACATCCTAGTCTCCTTCCTGATACCTATTCCAGCACAGACTCTACATCTCTTAGCAGGAAAGTTTTTATGGGGCCGTGGGAGTAATGTGCTCAGCAAAGTGACGATCTTTCACTCTAGCCACATCCTCCACCACTGCTTCGCTAGGAACTCTTGCCTGTTCTAGCACAAGGCTCGCTATATTTTTCTGGGGGGCGTGGCCTGAGGCCGATGGAGCAGCACGCGTAAAGCGGAGCTCCCGGCGGCCTCCAACCTTTAAGCACCTATCCTGACTCCCCGACCCCTGGCTCTCGCCAGAAATGCATTGCGGTGAGTGGGGGGACCCCCGTGGCACTCGGCGGTCACCGAGCAGAGAGCCTAACCAAGCCTAGAGGCGCGGTTGACCTGGGCCATGTAGCGAGACCGCCTGACAAAATGGCTACCCCGGAAATGCACGTCAAATTAAGTCGGGCCCCGGCTGAGAAGAGCGGCTCCCGCGTGAGAAAACACAGCGGACGGAAGAAGAAAGCAACTCGGGCCTCACACAGTGACCGCCGAAACACAAATGAGGAGTCAGAGGCGGTGGGACAGATCCGCGTCTCAGGCAGGGTTGACCTGGGCCGCACGACGGGACCGCCTGACAAAGTGACAGCCCTGGAAATACATGGCAAGGGTGGTCGGGCTCCGGCTGGGAGGAGCGGCTCCCACGCAGGGAAGCACGGTGGACGGAGGAAAGGAGCTACCTGGGCCCCGCGCAGTGACTGCTGGAACATAGACGAGGAGTCAGAGGCGGCGGGGCAGGTCCGCGCTTCGGCCGGGGCGAGTGTGCACTGTACGGGCCGGGGGCGCCGGCCCTCCGGCGTGGCCCGGGCCCATTTTGAGACTCAGAGGATCCCCCTCCCTGCCCTGGGCACCCAGGGAGGCACAAAAAGAAGAGACGCGCTGGTCCCGTGCCGGAGGCGAGTTGAGGGGCTGTCGGGCCTGAGCCCTGGGCCCGAGATTGAGCTCCAAGGGGGACAGAGCAAGGAGAAGCGGTTACACCTCCCCCCTTCTTTTTTCCTTTTCTTGCTGGCCTTCGCTCTGGAATCCGAGAGGAAGAGGGCTGCAACGAAGAAGCAGCCTGAAATTCGTTCTGAAGGGGCATTGCGGGGGCGCCTGGGATCGCGACTTGAAGTGCGGGCCTGGGGGTCTGGCGATGGGCCCACAAGACACAAACCAACAATACCCTAATAATCATTGAACCAGGGGGACTCCCGGCCAGCCACGGCGCGGAAGATTCGAGCAGCTGGAGCCCTCGAGACAGCAAACAGACCAGGACAAAGCTGGAGGAAAGAGCCAGCCATACTTTACTGAGGCTATAAGCATAGGTGACACAACAAGGGAGATGGACAAGTGGACCTCAACCCTGAGATAAAGAAATAGCGACTGAGAATGGGCAAACCTAAGAGGAAGAATGGGACTGAAGAGGAGAGTGGCTCACATAGAGAAGGAGGAACTGAGAAACCGGTTGAAGGAACCACGCTAGATACGCTGTTGCAAGTAATCTAGACGTCCAGAGAAGCCCTTGAACTTAAAATAGACTCACTGTCAGTGGTTTTGACGCTCCTCAGGGACGACCACAGGCGACTAACAGAGAGAATGGTCACCAATGAAAAATCAATGGAACACCTCACCCCGGAAAATGTGAAGATCTCTAAAACAGTAGCCGAACTGTCGACACGGATCAAAACACTTGAAACACGCGCAGAAGATGCTGAAAATAGGGCACGGAGAAGCAACCTACGGCTGGTTGGCCTTCAAGAGAAAGCGGAACAAGAAGCCCTGGACATAGAAACATACCTGGAGCAATGGATACACAAAGAGGTGGCCCCAGAAGGTCTGTCACAGTACTTTGCAATAGAAAGAGCCCATAGAGTACCGGCTAGGACCCCCCCAGTGGGCCCACAAGACACAAACCAACAATACCCCAATAATCATTGAACCAGGGGGACTCCCGGCCAGCCACGGCGCAGAAGATTAGAGCAGCTGGAGCCCTCGAGACAGCAAACAGACCAGGACAAAGCTGGAGGAAAGAGCCAGCCATACTTTACTGAGGCTATAAGTATAGGTGACACAACAAAGGAGATGGACAAGTGGACCTCAACCCTGAGATAAAGAAATAGCGCCGCAACAAGCACAAGAATGGCTGGACACCCTGGGGAAGGCTGGACAGGACAGCTAGGAAAGAGCCACTCATTCCCAAAAGGAGCCACGCAGGAAAAAAGGGAGACGCCTCACGGGCAGCCCCATTGCGCAATCAGGCATTGCAGGAGAGGGAAGGGGAAGTGAGGGCGGTGGCGGCACTGGGTAAAGAGGGCTCCACACTCACACACCCATCAGACTTTTAGTCGGATCGGGAATCATTTTCCGGCAGGCCTCCTACTCGTCACTAGACACGACAGAGAACCTGCCACGAATCACCCCCGGGATATCCGATGACTTCATCCGAGGTATAGATGACTCCATCACACACCCCAGGGAAACCAAACGAGAAAGAACACGCCAGACCAGGATCACTGCGAGACACCTCTGCAATCACGGGAATGTGCAACTCAATGAGCTTGGGAAAGCCAACACACAATGAAACTAGAATGCAGACTGTCCGGTCCGCGGCGTCTCAGCTATCCTGAACTGCAAGTAACACTGGGGAGCCGGGGGGAGGGGTTTACTACCAGGTGACCCAGGGATGGAAGGGGGCCAGTGGGCCAGGCACACAGTTCTTGCCGCAACCCCCACATATATAATGTTTTTCCAGTTTGGGAAGGTTTGGACGGGGAAAGTTGGAAATCCGGTCCTGGGGAGAGGGAGCTTTGATATAAAGAGAATTGTTTGGTTAGTAGGTAATAAGTTTAATATAGGTGACCCAGCTCCGGGCTACCTAACCCCCTGGCCAGACCCCTGACCACTGTCCTATTTAAAACGGACACCCAGAAATGTCAGAACCCCTATATCACACATCCCCATCGACAATGGTAGAATGTTAGACTATAAGCTCCTCACCTGGAACGTTAGAGGATTGAACACCATATACAAGCGTTATAAAATATACAGTCAGCTCAAAAGGCGTGGCATACACATAGCAATTTTAAAGAAACGCATCTCATTAATGAAGAGGTCACTGCACTAACGAAAAGATGTAGAGGACAAGTGTACGCCACAGAATACTCAGCTTATGCGAGGGGAGTCCTGTTATGGATCCACCCTGGTGTCCCATTCCAGAAAACAAACACACTTATAGGTAAAGAGGCACAATATGTACTAGTGACAGGGCACTTAGGAGGAAGGGATGTCACACACGGGGTATTTGTGCTCCCATACAAGACCAAAACACCTTCCTAAACACACCCTCAAATAAGTGGGGATCATATCTAACTCAGGCCACAATTGTGGGAGGTGATTTTATTTGTATTGCAAACACCGAGATGGATAGATCCCACCCGCCTCTAACGCACTCCCCCATAATCAAGACAGCCATGGGCTTTGCGGGGTGGCAGAGAGACTGTAGCCTGATAGACTCCTAGAGGTACCTTCACCCGCAAGATAGGGACCACTCTTTCTACTCACACATGCACGACCTGCATGTCCGACTGGACACTTTCTTAACATCCCCTGACGTGAATTGTGCAGTACACAGTGCAGAATATCTCTGCCGTACCATATCTGACCACAACCTGTTACTACTCACACTAGATTGGAAAAGAGAGCACTCCCAAATACCAGATTGGAGGCTCAGTGCCGAAACACTAGAAGATAGTGCCTTCCGCCAAAACATTAGAGACACAATAAAAAAATACTTTGAACACAACCAAGGCACCGCATCCACCCGAGCCCAAGAGTGGGAAGCATTTAAAGTGACTATAAGGGGTCTCTGCATGTTGTGGTTAATGGGGTTCAGGAGATCCCTAGAGGGAGATATCAACAAACACGAATCAGAACTGAGAACCCTGGAGCGTAATAGACCAGACAACCCTGAACTTGCCACGAACATATCTGAAACTAGGAATAAAATAGCAATAGCCCTGGAAAAGCTTAGATGCTTTGACTATAAGAAGTACACTACCAGACGGCACGCGGAAGGAGACAAAGCAGGGGCATTACCGGCATGGCTCGCTGCCCCGCTGAGACAGCACTCACTGGTAATGGAGTTAGTAGACCCGGTAGGAATGAGACTGTGCGGTCAGGGCGAGATTAATACGAGCTTCACCGAATATTACTTGACCCTGTATGCCCCCCCAACAACACCCCTGCGGCCCGAACAGTTGCGCAACCTTGTAAATACCCAACTTCCCACTCTAGATGGGGATGAGCAACAAGCATTGAGGCGGTTGATAACTCCTTGGGAGGTGAAGGCGGCAGCGGAGGCGATGGCTAGAGGGAAGGTACCCTGGGCAGACGGATTACCGGTGGAATTTTATAAAACGTATTTCGATCTCCTAGCACCGCAATTGAAAATGGCAATCTGCCCCCATCCACAAATGAAGCCATTGTGGTCCCCTTGTCCAAACAGGGGCGCCCACCAACGGATGTACGCTCCTACCGCCCATTATCCATGCTAAACATGGACTATAAAGTACTGAGCAGTGCCCTTGCCACAAGATTACTGCCCCATATGGAACATTTGATCCATAATGACCAAACAGGCTTCATTCCGAACCGTAACACTGCTATAAATATTAGGAGATTAATTAACATAATGCAATCAAACTCTCCAAACATTAACACAGCAGCGGTACTAGTGGGAGACATCGAAAAAGCATTTGACAGCCTCCGATGGGACTACTTAGAAATAGTAATGCAGCAGATGAGATTTGGACCGGGGTTTCTTAAGTGGACAAAGCTACTCTACTCAACCCCCACAGCATGAGTCCGTATGGGAAAAATAATATCAAGTTCGTACAAAATCGGAAGGGGCACAAGACAGGGATGCTTGCTATCACCCCTGCTCTTTGCTCTTGCAATGGAGCCACTGGCACAAATGGCTAGAACTGGGACGCATTACTAGGGACTCACCATAGGGGAGCAGACACATAAAATCGCACTCTACGCAGACGACATGTTGATATTCCTCAGGGATCCCAACATGGAATAACCAGGAGTAATGGCACTGCTAGAGCAATTTGGCAGCATATCGGGCCTCCACATAAATTGGCAGAAATTCCTCCTTTATCCACTACAACGAGGAGTACCCCAGGTCCCAAAAGGGTGAGGCCTGGGCTGGTCCCAGACCATGTTTTGCTACCTAGGTGTTAACATATACCATGACATGGGCGATCTATTGGAGGGTAATGTAAACAGGGCGATTCGGAAGTTGAAAAATGATGTCCAATTCTGGAAGACACTGCCCTTATCAGTGACAGGCCGGGTGGCACTGGTAAAGATGGTGGCCCTGCCAAGACTACTATATGACTTCTCGACCCTACCCGTAAAAATCCCGTGCCAAACTTTTAAAGAGATCGACTCTATTCTTACTAGCTTTATATGGGGAGCGGGACGCCATAGACTAGCTTTCCACAAACTCCAAAGACCTACAACAGAAGGAAGGCTGGCAGCCCCAGATATGGAATTATATTATTTGGCAGGGCAGCTTCAATGGTTGGCCAGGAAATGGCACTCAGCCTTCCTGAATGGGCAGGAGACACATACAGAGGAGATCCCAGCCACAGCCGTGGCGGAGATACTTCTAACACCAGGTGGGAAGCGTAAGACAGACTCATTAGAGTTTCAAGTACTGAACCACTGCTTTAAACGCAGCTTGCAACGCACGCAAACCACACTTCCATACTCCCCAAACCTCCCCTTGATCAGCCTAATCGCACTACCATGGGGCAGCAACATTATGGGAATCACTAAACTAGGGATATCTGGCATTGCCTTAGTGGGAGACCTTTCCAGAGATGGAGAATTGCTAACATATGGAGACCTAATGACTCACCATGGAGCCCCGGTAGGGATGTTCCTTACGCATAGAGCACACCTAGCACTAATACAAAAGCACTGGAAGCAAGGCTCAAAGGAACCCCCCATACACGCCGGATGCCATAGTATATGCACAATTGGAGGAGAAAAGAAAGGGATATCAGCACTTTACAAATCATTGCAAAGAGACACGCTACACCCCCTAGATAGGCTGAGGACCCAATGGCAAGACGACACTGAGGAAAACATAGACGAGTCACTATGGGGGAATATCACAACGCACATATACAAAGTCTCCCGAAACGCCCGTTTCAAGCTGATTAACCTGTACATATTTCACAGAGCATATTTAAGCCCCGCAAAGGTAGCATCACTGTATCAAAATACAAAGAGTGCATGCCTCCGATGCGCGGAACAAGAAGCTGACTTAATACATATGCTTTGGAGCTGCAGCATAGTGAAACAATACTGGGAGGAGATATTAAACACTATCACAAAAATATCTAACAGGAGACTCCCGCCCACCCCAACAGTGACACTATTACGGGGTTTCCCTAGACCCCACTGGAAAAAAATCATGAATAAGTTCATAGATCGAGCATTGATACTCGCGAAAAGGGAGATCACAATGCATTGGAAAGACCCCAGGGGCCCACAGATATCAAGGTGGAGAGACACACTAGTCAGATGGGCTGAATCAGAGGGAGAGGTCCTATACCAGGAGGAAGCAAAGGGGGCAGGAAGTGCGGATGGGACCCGGGGATGGGATGACCTGCTCGATCGCTTGAAAAATCCACAAAATGGTTCCAGGGAACAGAGTGCATCATCAGAAGAATCAGATATGGCAGACGAACATCACCGATGACACATACACAGGCCAAATGTGTCAAGCAAGTCTAGATGGGATTGTAAATGACAGTGACTAGAGGGAAATTAAAATATATAAAATAAAAAAAATAAAAAATGAAACAAATGACTGGAGCGGGCACAGGGGAAGGGGCAAGGGGGAGAATGTGGGATAAGTTGTTTATTCCTTAATTGTTGAAAGAAAACTAAAAAAAATATTAAAAACAAATATTTAAAAAACAATGCTCTCTATGATAGACTCCTGAAATTTCACAAATGTCATCCTTGATTCTGGAGAACTATCCTTGAACACAACAAAAGCATTAAAAGTTGCCAAGTGGAACAGGTGAACCGCTAATTTCTTATACCAAACATAAGCCTTAAAAGCAGCAATGTAAGGTTTCAACCTCTGATCTACTCTATCATCAATACCCATGTGCTTATTGTAGGCTGAAATGCACACAGTTTTTGTGCACTCCAGCAGCATGACCCCAAACAGCTACAGGTGAAGTACTTTCATCATGGATGGTAGTTAGCATGTACAAATCCCCCCTGTCTACACATTTCACAGCTGGCAGCTCATCATTCCGCAAGGCACTGCACTTTCCCTTCTCAAGTTTTTTGCAGACAAGATCTCTTGGATAGCCTTTCCGATAAGAGCGGATTGTGCCACAAGCAACAGTATCCACTCTGAACAATTCCTTGAATAACTGAACTCTAGTGTAGAAGTTATCTACATATAAATGGTGACCTTTGTTAAACAGTCGTCTACCAAGTTCACAATTTCTCTCTAATTCCAAAAGTGGGCGGACAACCAGGGGGTCAATACAGGAATACATACCAGTGTAGATCTGGAAATTATAAACATATCCTGTACTACTTTCAGACAGCATATACAATTTAATTCCATACCATGCCCTCTTCCTAGGAATGTACTGCCTAAAAACCAAATGATCCTTGAACAGGACCAAAGACTCATCTACAGATATTTCTTTGCCTGGAACATAGATCTCAGAAAACCGATCTACCAAATGATCAAGTACAGGTCTGATCCTAAAAGTCAGAATCAGGGTGATTTCGTGGCAAGGCTAAAGCATTATCTACAAAATGCAACATCCGAAGAAGAAACTGGTACTGTTTATGGCTCATGATTGCAGGAAATATAGCAGTTGTTATCAATGGACTAGTAGACCAATATGAAGACAGTGATGGATTCCTTATCAGTCCCATCATAAAAGTTAAACCCAAGAACTTTTTCAACTCTTCCAGATCTGTGGGAACCCACCGGCTAGCTCTAGAATGTGGCCTCAGTCTGGCAGCGTTGTCCCTCAAATACTGCTATGCATACAAATTAGTCTGCTCAACAATCTCTTCCAAAAATACATTGTCAAAAAACAACTCAAAGAAGTTGACAGGCAAAAGGTTTTCTGCATTTATTTTACACCCTGGGAAACTAGTAGAACTGTGGCTGCTCCATGTTTGGTGCAACCCACGTGTCAGGTCTTTTTTAATGGGAAGCCTTTCAGCCGCTGGCTGCTGCACCATTGGCACATCAGTGTCCTCCTCTAAAACAGGCACTTCATCAGCATTGAGAGTGGCTTCATCATCAGATGATTCCTCTCTGACAGAAAATTCACTTCCAGAATCTTGCACTTCCTCCTCTGCCTCAGATGCAGAGTCAGTCTCATAATCATGGTGATAAGATTACTCAAAAAGCACACCAACAACCTGCTGAGCGGTCATCCTACAGCTAGCCATGATCCTTTCTACAAAAAGTAACTGGACAAATGCACCACCAACAACCAGCACTGTGTAAGATAAGTAATAAATAAAGTATAGCTTTATCACTAAGAATTATAAATTCAAAAACTATACCGCTCACTTGCCTGAAAAAGCTCAACTCACCAGCAACTACTCTGCACAGCAATCATCAATGATATCCCACTAAAAAGAAAAAAGAAGAGCAAATTAGACATACGACAACACAAATATCATTGTGCATAAATCTAAGAACAATTTCACACACAATCCTGCATTTAGTACACCACCTACAAACATGTCATTCATGCATGGCAACAATACTCCTTTGGAGTAAATCTATTTACCCACCTATAACATGCAACTATGCAACCCGCAGGATAACCACTGCCAAAACCGCAACAAGCCACAGCAAAGGAAGCAAAAGCTTTGAACTAGAACAAAAAGGAGAAATAAACTGTTATACTCACAAATGCAAATAATTTGCCAGTTGACAAACACCCGCCACCATTCCCTGGTGTCTAGTGTTCTCTGCTCCCCTTGGGGGCAGATGGCCCTTCAAAAAAATAGGCCGATCTGCCCTCAAGGGGGGGCGCAGAACTACCCAACAGTGCTTTATCCCCTCTGGGGGTGACTCTTGTCAAAGGGACGCCCCCCCAACACAAAAAGAACAAAGGAAAGAAAAAGAATCCCTGGCGTCTTTATGGCTTCTGCCCCCCTTGGGGGCAGATGGGTCTAAAAAAAATAGACCAATCTGCCCCCAAGGGGGGCAGAAATGGCATAGAATATATTGCCCCCTTTGGGGGGTGACCATTGTCCAAGGAGCCACTCCCCACACAAAGCACACACATGATCCCTGGCGCTAAGTGGATTCTACCCCGCATTGGGGGCATAGGGGCCTAAAAAAAATAGGCTGACCTGCCCCCAAGAGGGGCAGAACTACCCAACAGTGCTTTGTCCTCTTTGTGGGGCGAAACTTACCAAAGGGACCACCCCAACACAAAAAAAACAAAAGGATGAAAAAAATATCCCTGGCGTCTTTATGGCTTCTTCCGCTCCTGGGGGCAGAAGGGCCTAAAAAAATCTATTGGTTGCATAGATTATATTGCCCCCTTTGGGGGGGGCAACCCTTGCCCAAGGAGCCACCCCCCACACAAAGCACACACACACATGATCCCTGATGCTAAGTGGATTCTCCCCCCATTGGGGGCAGATGGGCCTAAAAAAAATAGGCCGATCTGCCCCCAAGGGAGGCAGAACTGCCCAATAGTGCTTTTTGCCCCTTGGGGGTGACCCTTGCCCAAGGGGCTGCCCCAACACAAAAAAACACACAAAAACAATCCCTGGTTTCTAGTGGCTTCTGCCCCCCTTGGGGGCAGATCGGCCTAAAAATAAAAGACTGATCTGCCCCCAAGTAGGGCAGAAGCGGCGATAAGTATATTGGCACCCCAAGGGGAGCAACCCTTGCCCAAAGGGTTGCATCGCAATCAGGCAGCAGGAATGCTGAAAGAGACATCAAGGGAAAGGAAAACCCTTTCCTTTCCCCCGATGCCTCTTTTTTTGCAATCCTCACCCCCACCCCCCACCTGGAGGAAAAACATACCTCTGTGTTCTTCGACGCGCTGGAAGCAAATGGCTTCCAGCACATCTGGCACCCTCCGATGATTTCAGCGGGTCAGCCCTGACCTGGGGGGATAAGGTGGTGGCCCTTGTGGGCAGAGCTAGCGCTTCCCCCGAGGGCCGGTCCCAGGACGTAATGGTGATATCTGTGGCACCTCAGCGCTCCAACTACGGATGTAACCATTACGTCCTTGGCGGGGAAGGGGTTAAAGCATTTGTTCTGAAAAGTGATATTTTCCAGATTTAATTTTTCTTTCTATTTTCATATATGGTATATTTTTTATTTTGGAGGATGAATATTTAAATTTTGTGATTGCATTAATGGGGAATGGCATTATTTTGTGTTCTGTATTTGATTTTCACTTTGTGATAGTAGACTGTATATATTTGTGGGGCAATTTACCTAAATAGTATAACCTAATCATTAGACATATACATATTCATAAGTTACACCTCATCCTGCAATTCACAGCCAAGGCAACATGATTTAGGGCTGTTTTAACTTTGAAACCTAGGTTTATTTAACCTATGTCAAGTAATGCCATCCCTACTTAAGTAGCTGGGATTATCGAATAAATAGGTTTGTAAACCAATTACAGTGGATGAAAACAGGTGTAACTTTTTCCTTGTATAAGATACACAAATGGCGCAATTAACAATTGAAATATTGAGACATAAAAACACAAACATTTTCCTTTCACTTCAAAATCTGTTTCCATTTACTCAGTGAACCTTGAGTTGATTACAGTTTCTTTACAAGATGCCCCCCACACTTTTGCAATATTTTTTTACTTTTACCTTAGGACTGACTAAAGTGACCAGATAAACATTGAGAAACCTTTGTGAGGCTCAGAGCTTGTGGTGTATTGCAATGTTTAAACAAAAATAACCATTCTCTCTCTTCAAATCACCATAATACGCCCCTGCATCTATTTTGAATAGTTAGTGCATACATTTCAAGAGCTTCATCATGGCAGTCCAGTATCATTGCTATGCCTTTTTTGTTCCTTTCTAAGTAGTACCAAAGCATGTTTATCTGCATATCACATGCAGGCATGAATCGCATGAAAATTGAAGGTGTCTGTTCTGTAAAAGTATGTACACTCATTTGTATTGGAAATATACATGCATAAGATGTGCACCCATGCATTCTTGGTATGATGTTAGACCTGTCAGCCCTTAGTGTAGCCTTTCCCCAAACTTCCTACCTACTCACTTCCAGTGTTGTTGCTGAAATTTGTTTTTATTGTCTCTAGGACTATGTACACTACTACTGCTAAACAATGCTAAAGTGTTTGTGCTCACTCCCCTATACATGGTTTGATTGATTTTCTTCCTGAGTGGCATATTTAACTTATTTATATGTTCCTTGTAGAGTGGTATACCACAGACCCAGTGACTGCAAATTAAATGCTATCAGTGGGCTTGGAGCACGTATTGTGCCAACCATTTAAGTAGCACCTTAAAACATGTCCCAGGCCTGGCATTGTAGGCTATATGCAGTTGTATACTACCAATATAAAACCCTTGCCAAGCCTTGAACCCCCTTTTTTGCAAATAAGTCACCTCAAAAGTAGGCCCTAAGTTGCCCATAGGGCAGGATGCATCGTAATTAACAGTTTTGACATGTGCTTTGAAGTTTTACTTCTTCTAGTAATGAAAACCCCCTAAACTTGCTTTCACTACTATGAGGCCTACCTGTCCCAAGGGATAACACTTGATTGGTTTATTACATGTCATAAGTGCTACCTTTTATTTGAGACCAGGTGGCCAGTCCATGTTAGGTAATCCTCTTTAATGATAAAGTCTGATTTTTAATTATAATTTTGAAAATGCCACTTTTAGAAAGTTGCCAGTTTCCTCCACATAGACCTTTTGTTGCAGCCTGACTTGAGTCACATGAATGGGTGTAACTGACAGACTTTGTGAATTCCTCACAGATAGTCAGGCAATAGAGGGATGAGGTGTGCCTGAATGGTCCATCTGTTGGTAGGACGTGGGGCAGAGATGAGTACAGTCCCACTTGCAACTGAATAGCCTGCACTCTTCCTTTGCACAAAGGAAGTGTCACCTCTACATTGTCACTGCAGCTAGCCTGGAGTGAGGATGGCAGAGTCAGAAATTTCCATGCACTTCAAAGAGATTTTCTACAAGCTTCTCCCACCTTCCAGAGGAAGGGCGCCAGGTATGAAAATAGGACCCTAGGACCCACTCTTCAGTTTAATTTCTGCACCTGCAGAATGACTCTTAAAGTACTGCCTGTTGCTGTGACCTGCTGTGCACTCTGCAAGTCTGCTTTGTGGTACCTGGAAGTACTGGTTTGCTTCCTGCCTTGAACCCTCGGAGGCCAGCCCTGCTGTTTGAGCCCTGCATCCTCACTCAAACACAGGACTACCAGAGTGAATCCAAAGGCTAGTTTGCTGGCCTCATGTTACGAGCCATAGGGATATGAAAGGCTCCCACCATCTTGAACACATACCTGGACCCAGCCTAATTGAGTCCTAAACCCCAAAGGGGTGTCCCCCAGTTCAGGACCCTTGGTTGTGGTGCTAATGGTGTCCAGGTAGCCAAAATCCAAAACTGAGTATTTAGAATATTTTGGCTAAAAACTACCCTAAGAACTGAGGGGAGCTCCTAAACAACCGGCTCACCTATCAGCCCAAGTTGCATCACCAGTTAGTATGACATTGCAGCTACTCCCTGTAAGTTCTCCTCCACAGCAGAAAATCCTGTTCAGCAGTCCTTTGCCAAAAGGGTATCCGAGCCCCCTGGAATGTTCTTTGGCCACAGCCTTCCAAAAAAGAGTCGCAGGGCCTGGTTTAGAACTCAGCAGACAGGTTTCTCTGTCACAGAGGTGAGGGATATCCTAACCACCGAAATCTAAATCCCATTCTATCCAATGAGATTTAGATTTCAGTTGACGGGATATCCGTCACAGTTGTGATAGAGCAACCTGTCTGCGGAGTTCTAAATCAGGCATTAAGTCTGAACATAGTAATCTTCACTGCAGCCTCGACCCAAGGGAATGACTCCCCTCCTTGACCACTGCCTGCAGCCTTTCCCTGCTAAATTATACTCAGACATTTTTTCTCAAAGTTTCCTCTAAATCCTATGGTATGTGTTAACCAGACCCAATCCCACGTCGTGTATCCAACCAGCGCTTAATTGCAGTCAGGCATATCTATTGACTCAATCTTGAGCAGCTAAATGAGCGCAGTTGAAACTTTTATCTTTTAAGTGCTAGTTTTTACTAAACACTTAACATTCATGACTCTTGTTCTACTAATTGGATTTTATTGTGTTGGTTTCAAATGATTTATGAACGTTTACCCTATATTTCTAAATTAGTGTGGGATTTTTCTTGTGCTGTGTTTACACATTACCTCCATGTTACATCTGACTGCTTTTTGTGTCAAGCTACACATTGTTAAGCACAGGTTAATTTAGTGACTTTTTTTTAGTTCACCCTGCAAGGGACTGTGGCTGTTGCTTGACCATAGCTCACACCTTAGTCAACCAACAACCAAATTTATCGTACATGACATATGCTTTCATGTGTTCCTTAGGCATAAACCATTTGCTTGTTTTCTGGGATTGCCCATGAATTGACAATTTAGGTCAGATATTTATGGGTGACTAGCAGTATGTATGTTGGTGTATTTGTATCTTTGGATTTGATTGACATGCATTCTTGAAAAGTTGATATGGCTTGTGTTTTGAATCTCAGTATTGTCCCAAATGGAGGCACTGACTGTTAAATTTCTGTTGCACAACAAAAACGTTTAATAGGATAATTTTATTGCATTGTCATGGGTATTCTGTAGTGAATTATTTTGAGTTGCATGGATTTATCATAGTATACCTTACACAAACATCCGTGAGATGTTCATTTTCATAAGATAATTTCCAAGACATTTCAAATAACCATAAAATATTTTTTTGGTGAAATGCAAAAATTAAGAACAGGAATAAGTTAGGTGTTTTTAAACTTAAGAAAATTGTAGGATTGGATTTATTTTGGTAAAGCATTCCATTGGACTCTTTCATAAAGCATTTCACACTTTTGTTTAGCTTGTTCAAATAACTTTGAAAGTAAGTGCTTTAACACAGGCAGTCTGTGAGAAGTTCTGCAGGACCTCTGCTGGCCATTTTCATATTCCATGAGGATGAGGGTTTCAATGACCAACAATCCAAGCAGGAGGAAGAGGATCTCTGAAGGAACATGCCACAAAACCATTCAGGGTGTGTGTAGATGTACCACTGGCAAGGCAAAACTGGATTCCTTCCCATTTTGCTGCCTCTCAGAGCTACTGCTGCACAGGGCTCTGTTGCATTGAGGTGAAGCTTCTTTCTGTGAGAGTCTGCATACTGGCTACCAAATGAAAATACCGCAGTACATAATACTCTGACATCTTCCTACTTTACTGTGGTGCCACAACCTATGCCCTTGGAGCCACGGTGGAGGAAGAAAGTATGATTTGGAAATCTGGGCTCAGGATACAGGTGAATATGTATGCTTGAACTGCTTTGCCAGTGCTACTACTCACTGGTGGGAGTAATCGATCCTGATGAATCTCGCTCTCCATTGTTTTGAATGTTGTCCAAGCATTCTACAACTGCAATGTTGCAATCATGCAGACAGTGACTATGATTGTGCCAGTGACTGTCAGGAGCCATTGTGCCATCCTGTATGATTGGCGATCTCCACAGTGCTGGAATCTGCCAGGGATTGTTTAGTTTGCATGGATACAGCCAGCAAGTAGGGGGTTACTTACTCATTGTCCTACTATGTACCTCACTTAACTTGTCACTTTTTCACACTCCTGGAATCTCGTGTCTTCAAAAGCGGTTAGGTAATTGTTTTCTTGCCAAGACCTTGTTCAGAAGTGACACCCCAATCAACCACAGTCCAGAATGTTTGAAGTTAAAAAATTTTAGTAAATCTCTGCAGTTAT
The DNA here is from genome assembly GCF_031143425.1 of Pleurodeles waltl. Classification (NCBI taxonomy): domain Eukaryota; kingdom Metazoa; phylum Chordata; class Amphibia; order Caudata; family Salamandridae; genus Pleurodeles; species Pleurodeles waltl. Next base: position 537,247,635 of record NC_090438.1, read on the forward strand.
TGCCAATATGAGTACAATATAATTCACACTGAATGAAATGTTCCCTGAAGCCAAGTTAATACTCACAAAGCACAAATCTCTGCAAGAACAACAGAACTCCACAAATGAGAGATTTGAAGAATGGATAATAGGCTCAACATGTTCAATAATCTACCAGTTTGGGGACCAATGATCTGACACCTTCAATGAAAGGTTCTGGATCTCGAGAACAATTCTTGGAGGGCTAATATCCATTTTCAAACTATCCCAGAGGAAGCACACAATGATAACATGATTGCCTTTCTTCAGGCCTTTAGCCTCCATTTGAGGATTATTCAGTTCTTGGAACCACTCAAATTCCAGAGAGCACCTAGGAGTTAATCAAATAAACTAGCCAACTCTGATAGACACAGTCCTGCAATTTCATGCCATCTGTGCCATCAACATGTTTTCATCATCTTGTGGGGAGAAAAGAACAATGGTGGCCAGTTCCTGATTGATGACCAATCTATGCAGCACACTGCAGACTTGATGACATCAGTGCCAAGAGGAAAACGGTCCTTGATCTGTGCTCTACATTATGAAATTAATACATTAACTTTGCTCTTCTTGAACTTGACATTTGGGGGTCATTATGACCATGGCGGAAGGCGGAGAAGCGGCGGTAAGACCGTCAACAGGCTGGCGGTCTTTTGCCATGGTCATCCGCCGCTTCTCCGTTCCTGAAGGATAGGGGACAAATCACAATCTGCCCTAAGCCCCAACCTGGTGGGTGCAGTCTTCGTGAACAATCTGCTTCATGAAATTATTTTCCATTGCTCCTTCATAGTATTGCATGTAGCTTGTGTTCCACACATGCCAGTATTTCAACATTAACTCACTGTATCTCCCTCTGTCATGGTGATGTTATGACTATTGATTTGCCCTCTTTTCTTGTTTTCTCTGTGCGTCATGCTACCAACAGATTTACTGTTCCTATGTGAATCCCTCCTGATCATCCAGAATGTTATTCAGTGCTCACTGTCCACAGACAAAAGTAACCAAAAAGTAATGGATGGAATGCTTGAATTAATCTCAGTCACTGGTATTTATGCTAGCACCATTTGCACACCATGCCACCTCAGTTTGGACCGAGCTATTTGACAATCAATCTTGACTCTGCTCCAGTAGGAACAATCTATTCCGAACTGCCATGCCAAGTCCTTCCTGAACTGGAACACAAGCAAACCAGGATGACTTTTGCCCCTGTTATGGACTCACCCGCCAGGTATGGCTTGGTTCCAGTGACGCAGTGTGCACAGAACCCACCTCTGGGCATACCCCCCCACTTAGGGTAACATACTAAAGTATACAAAAAGTGATTGATTGAAAGCTTGAATTAATCTCAGCTATTGGTTTTTACTTGGGACGCATCCCAGACCTTTGTTCTATTCCCTACCAGGTCACCTCAGTTTGGACCCAGCTATATGCAAATCACTCTTGACTCGACTCTGTTCCAATGGGAAAAGTCCTGCCTCAATTGCCAACCCAGGTCTCACCTGAACCGGAATACGAGCAATCAAGTACCGGTTTTGCCCATGTAATGGGTTCATCAGCCATGTACTAAGTGAGCATTGGGCTCATATCTGGGCATGCCTGTTCCACCTAGGGTGACATACTAAAGTATACAAAAGTACTCTATTCACAGGCTGCTGCTAGATACCCTTGTACAATTTTCCATCATGAGACACTGGAGCTCCCCTTTTGTTGCATTGTTGTTTAAAAATCCTTAGTGATAGGACTTACAATGCATAGACATTAAAATTGACAGAGATCAGATCCCTAGAGGTAAGGTTTGAAAGCAGTAATATAGTATGCAACCGACTCAGGATGTTTGACTTGTTGAGGATGTCCCAAGGCCCCCATGTTGCATATAGCAGGGTAAAAATTAGCAGGCCTTTCAGATTTCCTCTGAGGCTTTATATTGTCCAGGCTTTTCTAGCTTAATTTTCCATAATCTTCCTGATCATGAACAGGCCCATGTGTGCATGGGCACTTCAAATTGCTTGTACAATCTGGTGGCCAATGGTTTTGTCCTGGGTTCAAGTCTTGTGCATGTTCCACTAGCATGGCCTTCCTAGGATGAATTACCTCCTGCAAGAGTCCCTGTTCTTGTTGACCTCAAATATGGTCAGTTTGTAGAGATATGGGCGACTTGACAAACAAATTGCCTCCTGTGTTTCCCGATACTGACCGTCTGTGAAGAGACAGCGCATCTGGAAGGAATTGCCTCCTGTATAACTTGTTTTATGTGGCCAGTTCCTTATACCCTACACCCGGTAAGGCACTGGTGGGATTTATATCACCTACTTCAGTGTGGAGCGTCACCGGTAATGTGCCCCCACTACGCTTTCTCTGTGCCTACAGCTCTGCTCTATTTATCGAGTGTTTGTCTGGTGGACCCCCGCATTGATAGCTGTCTGGGCAGATGTCATCTCCACATTTCCCAGCTGCAGTACCAATGACTTCCTCTTAGGGGAAAGACCCCCAGTTTGCCTTTCGCTACCTTCAACCTTGGGGTGTACCTCCTGAGCAGATGACATCTCCACATCTCTGGTCTACGATACCGTTGACTTCCTAGTTAAAGATAGACCCCCAGTTCACCTTTTGCTGCTTTTAGCCTTAGATCGTACTGCCTGAGCATGAATATTCATCTGGGCAGTATGTGTTGAAGGCGATTTTGGCTGGATAATATGACCACATTCCTCATTACTATCAATGGGGAATTTTGGACCACTTATACTGGTCTGTTTCTCCACAGATTCAGTAATGGTGACTGATTGACAGAGAGAACTGGGTGTAAGACATGGGGAAGGTTTTTATAGGAAGATTGGGTAGGTTTTGAGGGGCCCAAGATTCTCCTCATGAGCATTTATATTTTCCCCATTAATACTCAGTCTGTTCTTTCTTTTGATGTTTTTGAATGATTTCTTCAACTTCTTCTGGTGTCTCGTTAACTGTGTCTGACTATTGCTTTCAGAGACCTGCCCAACTGATAGGTAGTTGGTGGCTCCTCTTATGTGCCCATTTATGTAATCTTGAGCAGCAACATCACCCAAAGGAATCGTCAACATAAATTTTTCCTTAGTTTGGGGCAAGTTACTTAATGCTGTGCACCTTTCTCCTTCACCAGTATCTTTTAGAGTAACGATTCTACCATTTTCTCTTGTTTCTGTAACCATTAAATCCCGCTGCTTCTTATCAGGCAGCACTATTTCCTGCTCATTTCTTGAGTAGTTTTGCAATGACTGATAAGTGTTGCTAATACCTCAGGCAGAGTAGCTAATGTATCTATTATTACATCTTTAAGGCTTCCCCCGGTGTACTTCCTTTGTTCCATTTAATCACCCAATTGTCCATTTTTTGGTTAGTGTGTCCAGCTTTCTGTCAATTGTAAGCACACTTTGGGCCAGCATATGAGTTAATTCCAGGTGGATCTCTAATTTGTATGACTGCCACATAAGGGCCTTAATTGCAGCTAAGAGGGAAGTGTTTGTGGTGTTTATAATACAGTCTGTTCTGTCCTCTCCCGCCATCGCCCTACAAGGCGAGTGTTCCCTTGCAGTATCAGCACCGGGTGCCTCCCTCGTCTCTGCTTCCCCACTATGGACCTCATTTCTGAGCTCTCATAGTGGCCAACAGCCACGTAGTGGTCCTGTGAATGTGTCCTGAGGGAATCTGGCAAAGGGGTAGAGCAAGATTGGCTGTTGCCTGGGGCTCCTTGTTCATAGAAAATCCTTCAATTGAAAGTGGGATGGCTGATGTATCACTGCTTCTACCAACAACTTTTGTTTACTTGGTGGAGTGGCTTGGCTGACGACTGACGACTGACGACTGTCGTCCGGCTCACCATTGTTGATGAGATGTCAATTACCTCTGGATCATTATCCGTTCCCATTGGACTAGTTTCTAGGCAAGGCCTGATGATATGGCTACTTCTGCTTTTTTCTAATGCCGTGCCCGAAAGCTTTATCAGTTCAGCAACAGTTCAAGCATCCAGGCAAGAGCCTACAGCACTGTTTGGTGAGCTTGTCTCAAATCTAGGCTCTGGTGCATGAGCTATCGACAAAATTGATTGACCAAGCTCAGAAGTCAAAGGGGTAGTCTGTGCATCCTGGCCAACAAGGAGCTTAATATCCTCTCCTGCCTCACCCCTTGCTCTCGTAAAGTAGTCATGAATAAATGTTTTTTTTTGTGTTCGTCAGGCCTGGACCATGTGACCCCTTGCCCTTGAGGCCTATCTTATGCTCCTTGCACATGGGCTTAAGCCGCTTTGGCAGTGGCTGGTCGACTTCAGTCTTAATTACATTTCTGTTGTCACTATGTTATCCCATGTCCCCTGAATCAGCCATGACCCTCCTCACACCTATCTATTTCTTCCTCAATTTCTGTCTCAGTTCCTGTATTTTCCCATAGTTGGGCACTGCCGGCACACTTTGCATGAATGTAAGGCTGCTTCTCTGCCATAAGCCACCACCTCGATTTCATGCAGTCCCTGCATGCTGTGGAAATTCTATGGACCAGCTTTCCGTTAACCCCAAAAACAGAAATATGTATAGGTGCTTTTTGCGTCTCAGATATTGATCTCAGGGATTTCAATGTTCTCAATAACCTTGGTGCTCTTGATGATCAGAAGGAGCAAACTATAGGCGCTCAGGACACAAGCCTCCGCTCCTGCTCCTGTAAAGGCAGATATCCACCAACAGGACTTGATCACAAGAACTTTATGTGCAATACCAAGTCAACTACTCTTGTAGGTTATAATTTGTGGGAAGCTTTCCAAACAACAGGAGCAGATCATTTAGTTCATGGTGGTTGATACCTGACACCCAAGGAGCCCTGCTGCTCCCCCTGCCATGTCCTTCTCCTGATGCCTCGGGCAAGGATGGGCATAAGCATGCTCCAATCACAGGACTCATCAAATATCCAAAGGTCCCAAGGTCAGGAGTCACCACCAAGTAGTTCCAAGCTGAAGCAGACACTCACTACTAATACAGACAAAGACACTCATGCAGTCCAATTAGTTGAATCATTTGGCTATAATAAGCCTCATTGATGCATGTACTGTACTGGAAGCAAGTGCACGGACCAGCCCTACTGCAAGAGCAAGGCCGCACCAACCTCATGCTGGCTGCTTCTGCCCCGCCAGCAGGGACCGTGGCTCTGAGCATGCTATCATCCTACTCATGCACCTTCCTTAGCTGCCTGACTACTTGGCTGCTGAATACTCCAACAGCTCCAGTCCTGAGCTCTCCCACGCTCTCCTCAAAGCACCTGATGCTGATGCTTCCCCAGGTGCTCCCCCTCAAGCTATAGAAGATATTGGAGGATATGGAATCAATGTGTCGGTTTCTCAGAGGGGGGACTTCTTCCCCTTTTCACATCCACTCAGTTCAGCTTTATGCCGTCCACCACAACTCTCTCCCCTGCTCCTTCTGCTGACTCTCTCTCCACTGGGAACCCAATCTCAGGGGTCACGGGGCTCTCCTGTAGCGTTTGTGATATTTGTGGTTTTCGCTGTGTGTTCGTGGCTCTGTGCCACCACTGCTGACCTGTGCTTCAGTGAGAACCCAGTCCTGCACTTCCCAACAAGCCAATCACGGGTCATACGTCGCAGATCGCAGGAGCTCTCCTGCAGTGCTTTGCAGTGATCACAGTGTTCAAGGCTCCAAAACTCCTCCTACTCCTCCTTACGCACTACAGCTGCACTGCGTAAACTGCACATGTACAGGCTGCCGGATCTATTGTGCACCACTACACTCCATTCTACTGCACTCAACTCTGCACCATTCTACTCTATGGCCCTCATTACAACCCTGGCGGTTGGTGTTAAAGTGGCGGAAAAACCGCCAACAGGCCGGCAGTAAAAAAAACGGAATCACGACCATGGCGGAAACCGCCAACATAGCCAGCCACTTTAACACTCCGACCGCCACAACGGTACAAACAAACACCGCGGCGGTCACTGCCAACAGACTGGCAGAAGACAATGTACCGCCCACAGTATTACAACATTTCAATCTGCCACCTTTTCCGGGGCGGATTCACTGAGAACAAAAACACGGCGGAAACAGGACTTGGAAGGGAAAACGCTCACCTCTACACACCCCACAAGGAACCAGGACGCCATGGAGCCAGAACGCTATATTCTACCAGCCATTGTCTTCCTGCTCCTCTGTCCAGGAGCACAAACGCCGGCGGCGAAGACCGCAGTGAGTACTGCTCCTACGACACAGGGGAGCGGGGAGGGAAAAGAGAGTGACACACACACACAACACGCAACACCCCCACCCTCACCCACTACAACAATCACACAAATACATGTTGATACATTACATTTACACCCCACAAACCCCCCAGAAAAATGCAAGGACAAAAGAAAATGATTGTAACGATTGTAATCAATAAAAATCCAGTACTCAAAAATGTATATACACTATTAACAAATATATACACCAAGAATTCAAGTCCATGTACTGCACATACATTGTCCGTGGACCACTGGGCCCAAAATGCATGGGCGAAGCCCACACAAGATACCCGATCAAAACGGAGAGAACACTGCAGGGGCATCAGATAGAAATAAAACAGGCACCTCAGGGGGAAGGGAAGGGGGGCACCTCAGCCGGATGAGTGCACGACGTCAGATCCACGAGGGGGCTCCATGCCCATTGATGTATCCTGGGAAGTGCAAAGCCACAGTCTTACAAGTTTCTCAAGTGGGTGGGTTGCCCACTGCTTTATCCTGGGGAGTGCAAAGCCACAGTCTCACAAGTCTTTACAGTGGGTGGTTTGTCCACTGCTTTATCCTGGGGAGTGCAAAGCCACAGTCTCACAAGTCTTTACAGTGGGTGGGTTGCCCACTGCTTTATCCTGGGGAGTGCAAAGCCACAGTCTCTCAAGTCTTTACAGTGGGTGGGTTGCCCACTGCTTTATCCTGGGGAGTACAAAGCCACAGTCTCACAAGTCTCTACAGTGGGTGGTTTGCCCACTGCTTTATCCTGGGGAGTGCAAAGCCACAGTCTCACAAGTATTTACAGTGGGTGGGTTGCCCACTGCTTTATCCTGGGGAGTGCAAAGCCACAGTCTCACAAGTCTCTCAAGTGGGTGGGTTGCCCACTGCTTTATCCTGGGGAGTGCAAAGCCACAGTCTCACAAGTGAATAACAGCCTCCACTGGTTCTGGAGGGGGCTTTGTGCCCAGAGTGCTTCATCCTGCCAAGGACTGAGGTAGAGGATGCCTTTCTCCACTGGTTCTGGAGGGGGCTTTGTGTCCAGGGTGCTTCATCCTGCCAAGGACAGAGGTAGTGGATGTATCTCTCCACTGGTTCTGGAGGGGGCTTTGTGCCCAGAGTGTTTCATCCTGCCAAGGACAGAGGTAGTGGATGCATTTCTCCACTGGTTCTGGAGGGGGCTTTGTGCCCAGAGTGCTTCATCCTGCCAAAGACTGAGGTAGAGGATGCCTTTCTAAACTGGTTCTGGAGGGGGCTTTGTGCCCAGAGTTCTTCATCCTGCCAAGGACAGAGGTAGTGGAGGTATCTCTCCACTGGTTCAGGAGGGGGCTTTGTGCCCAGAGTGCTTCATCCTACCAAGGACAGAGGTGGTGGATGCCTTTCTCCACTGGTTCTGGAGGGGGCTTTGTGCCCAGAGTGCTTCATCCTGCTCGTGGCGGCCTCAGTAGCGGTGGTGCTTGCTGCGCTCATTGGCCTGCGGTGCTGGTGGGTGGCTCAGTGAGCGTGCTGGTGGCGGCGGTGTTCTTGACAGCGGTGCTGGTGGAGGCGGTGTCCTGGGAAGCTGTGCTGGTGGCGGCGGTGTCCTTGGCAGCAGTGATGGTGGCGCGGTGTCCTTGGCAGTGGTGCTGGTGGCGGCGGTGTCCTGGGAAGCGGTGCTGGTGGTGGCGGTGTCCTTGGAAGTGGTGCTGGTGGCGGCGGTGTCCTTGGCAGCGGTGCTGGTGGCAGCGGTGTCCTGGGAAGCGGTGCTGGTGGCGGCGGTCTCCTTGGAAGTGGTGCTGTGGGCGGCGGTGTCCTGTGAAGCGTTGCTAGTGGCGGTCTTGTCCGCCGTGCAGGTTGGCGGTGACTTCCCTTTCTTTCTGTGCCCCTTCCCCACCGTGGATGGTGGTGCAGCTGTCTTCCCACTCCCAACTGTAGTCCTGGGAGAGCCCTTGGTGGCAGGTGTTTTGCCCTTCTCCCTCCGGGATGTGGCCAACTTCTTATGCTTCTGAGGTGGGGGACTGTCCGTGGTCTGGCTCCTTGGCACACTGGCTGCCCTGCTGCTTGGCGCACTCCAGAAGCCGGTTACTGCTGGCACCACTGTTCCTGCTGATGTGGTGGCTGAGGTGCTGGGTTGGGACCTGGAAAGACCAGCCCTAGGGGACGGAAGGGGCTGGGGAGGGGAGGGGAAGAGGTCAAGGTTGGACAGGAAAAGTTTTTTACACACAGTGGGACGGGTAGATGGAGGGGGTTTGGGAGTGGAGGAAGAGGTAGTGGTTGTAGGCGGTGTACGTTTGGTGACTTTGGGTGAAGGTGCATGGGCTGGAGGCTGTCGTGAGGTGGATGGCTGTTGGGTGGGTGTGTGACTGCATTTCTGTACCTTGGGAGGAGGGCTCACAGACACACTGGGAGAGGACACAGGGGATGTGTGAATGGTAGTGTGGGTGGTGAGTGCACGTGAGCGTTGTGTGGTGATGGGTGTACTGGTGATGGATGTAGTGGCTGAAGATGTAGTGCATGCAGGTGTGAGTGGAGACGTGACAGGGAGGGAGGAGGGAGACGAGGAGGAGGGGACACAGTGGAGGTAGTGGATGTTGGTATGTGTGCATGGGTATGATGCTTGTGTGAGTGCCTGTGGGATGTGTGGTACTTATTTTTGCCAGAGCTTCCCTTGTGTGTTGAGGTGTGTGCATGCTGGTCTAATGGTGTGCTTGGGATAGGCTGAGTTACAGGGGTTTGGGTCTGGGTGGAGGAAGCTGGAGGGGGGAGGTTGGACACAGGGACAATGGCTGCCATCAGTGCTGAGGCCAGAGTCTGAAAAGCTCGCTGTTGGGCTGAATGAATGCCCTCCAGGTATGCATTCATCTGTTGCAACTGCCTCTCTACACCCTGGATAGCATTCAGAATGGTAGACTGCCCAACAGTGAGGGATCTGAGAAGGTCAATGGCCTCCTCACTGAGGGCAGCAGGGCTGGCAGGGGCTGAGGTGCCTGCGACAAAGGAGATGCCCACCCTCCTGGGTGAGCGGCCACGGGGCACACGCTGAGGGGCTGCTGGGAGGGCGGTGCTGGTAGGGGGGGTGGCGGCTGTACCTGTAGATGCAGGGGGCACAGAGGGGCCCGACACCGCAAGGGAGCTCCCATCAGAGGAGGTGTCGCTGGTCTCAGCTCCTGTCCCCGCTGTGGAGCTCCCCTCGCCCTCCGTCCCACTGGTGGCTTCAGACTCCATTGTCTCGCCCACCAGGGCTATGTGGGATGCAGCTCCCTCCTGCTCTGGTGCCACTGCTCCTCTGCCTGAGTATGCTATTGCACACAAGAACAGGGAGACCACAAAAAGGGGGGGGGAGACAGAAGAAAGACATGTTCATTGCAAGCAATACCGCTACCGTTGGCAGACACTACAGAAACAGAAGCCCTCTGCACTACGCCGTGCACTTAGAGTTCCCTAATTAATCACAGGGACATGGGCCTATGCCTGATTGCTTCACACATGGAAGTCACAGGAGCCTGATTAGGTGTAGTTGGCTCTGAACACTGGTGAGGTGGGGTGCCACATGGCCTGCCTTACGAAGGGACCTTGCCTAAAAAACTCGCCCTGGCCTAGGGGAACCAACAGCCCACCTCCCCCACCCAGACACCTCCAATGCACGCTGATTCAGCTGATTGAGAGTGTACTCACCCCATTGTGGCATGCTGTGATGCTCTCAAGCACCCATCCAACTCCGGATAGGCCACCGCCAGGATCCGGAACATCAGGGGGGTCATGGTGCGACAGGCACCCCTCCCACATTGGAGGCCATCCCCAGCTGGGCCCCCACCGTCTTCTTGCTCCAGCGGCGAATGTCCTCCCATCTTTTACGGCAGTGGGTGCTCTGTCTGTGGTGGACCCCCAGGGCCCGGACTTCCTTGGTGATGGCATGCCAAATATCCTTCTTCTGGTGGGCACTGATCTACAAGAATAGTGCAGGGGAAAAGGAGAAGATATAACTGTCCGGACCGTCACAGACATTGGCCTGCGTTCCTACCCTTGCCATGACGCACATGCACTCCCCGTCGTTTCATGCACGCCTCATTCTCCCCCCACTATTTTCCATCCACACCACTCCACACAGGCATTGCCCATACAGCATGCTCCGAGTGTACTTACCTGTTTGTCTGGAGGACCGTAGAGTAGCGTGCACTGGGGGAGGACCCCATCCACTAGTTTCTCCAACTCCTCCGTGGTGAAGGCAGGGGCCCTTTCCCCAGACACATGAGCCATTGTCTCTTCCAGACTGAGGTCACAGCAGCACTTGCAGTGTAGGTCCTCTCCTGTCGAAAATCAGGTATCAAGTGAGTGAACAGATAGAAAATGGCGGTCACGTCCGTGGTGGTGCGTACTGTCACCGCCGGCGTACATCGTCATTGGCTCCTGGGACCCATAGGGCCCAATGTTAACCAATGCAGGATTGAGCCGTGGTCTTCGACCGCCTACCGCGACGGTGTACAACGTCAGCGCAGTTACCTCATATCCCCTTGTCCCACCTTACAGGTCAGGCAGGCGCCATTTCAGGGGGCTACATGGCTTTATTTTTAAATGCATCACACATATCTAGGCCTTGCATACACACTAAGACAGACACATAGCAGATTTTAAAATGTGTGCAATAAAGTTGTGTTTTCGTACCTCAGTGTAGGCTGACCCTCTGCTCGCTGTTCTCCTCCATAGAGCACGTCTGCTGGGGCAGGTGAGGAGATGGCTGCATCCTCCGGTGTACAGACCGCTGGTGGACCTGTCGACAATGTAAGAGAGACATGTAATTGTCACCTACAGACTGGACCGTGCCACAATCCATGAACTGTATGCCCAGTTGGAGCCGGACCTGATGTCAGCTATCCTCCATCCCACAGGTATCCCCCATCTAGTGGAGGTGCTGTCAGTACTCCATTTCCTGGCAAGTGGGTCTTTTCAGACGACAGTGGCCATAGCATCAGGGATGTCCCAGCCCATGTTCTCCAACGTGTTGTCCAGAGTGTTGTCTGCCCTGCACATGCACAGCTACATTGTGTTCCCTTAGGTGGAGGATTTGCCTACAGTGAAAGGTGACTTCTATGCCCTAGGACATATCCCCAACATCATTGGTGCCATTGATGGGACACATGTGGCCTTGGTCCCCCCCCACAGGAGTGAACAGGTGTACAGAAACCGGAAGAGTTACCATTCAATGATTGTGCAGATGGTGTGTTTGGCCGACCAGTGCATCTCCCATGTGAATGCCAAGTTTCCTGGCTCAGTGCATGACGCTTACATTCTGAGGAATAGCAGCTTCCGTTATGTGATGGGGCAACTCCAGAGGCACCGTGTGTGGCTATTAGGTGAGGACATGGACCCTATACAGTGTGACTAGGTGTCTGGGTCTGGGGTTGTCCCTAAGGGTTAGTGTGTGTCTAAAAGTTGTCCCTCGACATTTGCAGGTGACTCTGGGTACCCCAACCTGTCATGGCTACTGACCCCAGTGAGAAATCCCAGGACAAGGGCAGAGGAACACTGCAATGAGGCACATGGGCGAACTAGGAGGGTTATACAGAGGACCTTCGGCCTCCTGAAGGCCAGGTTTAGGTGCCTCCATATGACAGGTGGTTCCCTATTCTACTCACCAAAGAAGGTGTTCCAGATCATCGTGGCCTGCTGTATGCTGCACAACTTGGCTTTGCGATGACAGGTGCCTTTTATGCAGGAGAATGGTCCAGAAGGAGGTCTTGTGGCAGCTGTGGAGCCTGTGGACAGTGAAGACGAGGAAGCAGAAGAAGAGGATATCGACAACAGAAACACAGTGATTCATCAATACTTCCAGTGAGACACAGGTAAGAAGACATCACTGCCTGCTACATCTGATACACTTTTTTTTACCCCTCATCTGTCTTTCACTTTCACCCAGTGTATGGACCCTGAATTGTCACTTTCCCTTTCGATTTCACAGATGTGGGTCCCACTGTGTGACATCTGCTTTGTTTCCTCATGGACTAGAGCTGTGTGACATAGGTATGTTGACAATACAATGGATATTGCATTTTTCCTCAGTTATTGCAAATACACATTTGTGAAAGCACAGATTGACTCCAGATAGTTTTGTGATTTAAGGGTGTTTATTTAAGTGCTAAATAGTGGAGGGGGTTGTAAAATGGGCTGGGGTGATGGTTCGAGGAATGTCTATGGCATAGTCCAGTCTATTTGTTTCACAGGTGCATTGCCCAAAGGGGCATAGGAAGTGGATCTGGGACGGTTGATGGATGGACAGGGTGACAAAGTGGGACAGAAGGATGACAATCAGGGTGGTCTCATTTCTTGGCTGGGTTCTTGGCATTGTTCTCTGTCTTTGTCCTGGATCTCAGGGACCGTTTGCGGGGTGGTTCTCCATCTGCAGGGGGCGGGGCGCTGGTGTCATGGTCCTGTGGCGGTGCCTCCTGTCCACTAGCGCCGGCAGAGGTGGTGGGCAGTTCATCATCCAGGCTAGTGTCAAGGGCCCCTTGTTGTGCCACAGTGTCCCTCCTGGTGTTCATGAGTTCCATCAGCACCCCTATAATGGTGCCCAGGGTGGTATTGATGGATTTGAGTTCCTCCCTGAACCCCAAATACTGCTCCTCCTGCAGCCGCTGAGTCTCCTGAAACTTGGCCAGTACCGTTGCCATCGTCTCCTGGGAATGGTGGTAGGCTCCCATGATGAGAGGGCCTTGTGGAGAGTGGGTTCCCTGGGCCTGTCCTCCTCCTGTCGCACAGCATCCCTCCCAGTTCCCCTGTGTTCCTGGGCCTCTGTTCCCTGAACCATGTACCCACTGCCACTGCCCCCAGGTCCCTGCTGTTCTTGGGGTGGTGGGTTAGCCTGGGTTCCCTGTAGTGGTGGACACACTGCTGCTTGACGTGTCCTGGGGACAGAGGGAGGGGTCTACTGGGTGGATGCTGTGCTGGTGTTTCCAGAGGGGGGAGGCTCTGTTGTGGCCTGTGTCTGTGTCAGGGGAACCCACTGTCCCGAGGTCCCAGATGGGCCGGGCTGGTCATCTAGATCCAGTTGGACAGAGCTGTTGTCATCACTATGGGCCTCTCCTGTGGGTGGAGTGGACATGTCTGGAACCTCCTGTCCGGTGACGTTGGCTAGGGGTCCTGCAGGGGTGTAAAGGCATGATTATTGCCTCTGTGTGTACCATGGTGTGCAATGGGTGGGTGACCCTGTACCCCAGTGCTTGCATTTCTGTGTAGGACCTTGTGTGCTAATTGTTTAGGGGTCTGTGTGGGAATGTGCAGTGGCCATGCATAGGTTATGGGTGTCCATGCTTTGTTGTTGCATGCAGGGCCTGGTGTTGGGATGTGTGGTTTGTGACAGTGGGACATCTGTGAGAAGTTGGAGTGATGGGGGTGAGGGCGAGGGTGGGGGTATGTGATAGCATGCAGGTAGAGTGGGGGATATAATAGTAAAGGTTTGACTTACCAGAGTCCATTCCTCCAGCTACTCAGGATGCAGTATAGCCAAGACCTGCTCCTCCCATGTTGTTAGTTGTGGGGGAGGAGGTGGGGGTCCACCGCCAGTCCTCTGAACCACGATGTAGTGTCCTGAGACTATGGAACGCACCTTCCCCCGTAGGTCGTTCCACCTTTTCCTGATGTCATCCCGTGTTCTTGGGTGCTGTTTCACTGCGTTGACCCTGTCCACGATTCTGCTCCATCTTCCTAGCTATGGCGGTGTGCTGCACCTGTGATCCGAATAGCTGTGGCTCTACCCGGATGATTTCCTCCACCATGACCCTGAGCTCTTCCTCAGAAAACCTGGGGTGTCTTTGCGGTGCCATGGGGTGGAGTGGGTGATGTGTGAGGTGGTGTGTGTTGTGATGTGTGGGGTGATATTTAGGTGTGTGTGGTGTTTTGTGCGTGAATGTGTATGTGTGATGGTGTTGTGTGTCTCTGTATGGTGGTGTTGTCTTTGCTGTGCTGTCTCTCTGGCCTTCGTCTAAATTTTAGGTAGTAAGGGTTTGTTGGTGATGTGGGCGGGTGTTTTATATTGTATTGGGTGTGTGGGAGTGGTGTGTGTGTATGTGTATCAGGTGTGTGTATTTCGATTTGTCCAATGTGGAAGTGTTTTGTAAGAGTGTGTGTATTTTGAGTGCGGCAGTGTGTACAGCCAATGGAATACCGCAGTTGAAAGACCGCCATGTGGATTCGTGGGTTGTGATAGTGTGGACGTATTCCTGTTGGCGTGACGGTATCGGTTTTGTTATCGCCAGTTTATCACTGACCTTTGGTATGGCGGACTTGTGTGGGTGTCTGGATTTTGGCAGATTCCGAGCTGTGGGTCGTAAGCAGCTGTGGTGGAATTCCGGGGCTGTGTGTTGGTGGTCTTCTGCATGGCGGTAAGCGGGATTTACCGCCAATGTTGTAATGAGGGCCTCTGTCACTGCACTGTATGCTACTGCAGTCTACAGTAGTTCACTACTCCACTCTACTCTATGGTACGTCACAGCACTCCATGCCACTCTATGTCTGTCCACTCTACGCCACTTCATGCCACTCCACTCTGTGCCACTTGACTCTATGCCACCGTCATCTATGCCACCATTTTCTACAGCACAACACTAGGGAGCACATGTACGAAGACAAATATTTGCGAGTCGGAAATAGCGATTCCATGTGAATCACAATTACCGACTCGCAAATCAGAATGTACGTACAAATAGAAGACCAATTTTGTGATTCAGTGCTGAGTCGCATTGCAATTTGCAAAATCGCTAATTGGGCTTACCTAAATTGCACATGGGGGGTGTAACCGAATCGGAATTTGTGACCTGGAATCGCAAATTGCGAATGGGTGCAAAAGAACAGAGAAATTTCCCTTCCTGGTGCTGGGTAATGACCTCAGAACCAGGAAGTGCCTCCCATGGAAGTGGGAGGAGTCTAGCCAGCACATACAGCAGAGGCACACCCAGCTGAGATGAGCAACTTCAGCCATGGCTAGCCAAACAAAGGAGGTAAACACAGCAGGGAGGAAGAGAGAGCTAAAACTTTCAGACAAAAAGTTGAAAGTCCTCACTGAGGAGTGCTGCCTACATTATGAGGTCCTGTTGGGGAAGGCAGCAAAGAGTGTACCTGACTCACAGAAAAAAAATCTGAATGAACATACAAAGTAAAATCAATGCCATTGGAGTCAGTCACCGCTCCATCGAGGAAGTAAGCAAAAGATGGTATGACGTAAGGTCAAGAGCCAAGGAAAGGGTTGCAGAGTGGATGAAGGAGGTACATGGAACAGGTGGGGGACCATCCACAGTACCACCAGCAACAGCAATTGAGAGTATGGTAGAGACCACACCGGAGCCAGAGGCTGTTGTTGAAATCAGGGACCTGGACAGTTCAGCACCAGGAACCTCCAAAAGTAAGTAGCACAGCTCACTTATTCAGACTTTTTCAAGTCACCATGTACACACCCACAGTTCACAAAAGCATGGATCATCCAAATATTTCCATACCTATAAGTCCACCTCAAGTTTAGTGCATTATGGGTAATGTAGTAAAGTAGTCCAAATTTTGAGGAACTTTCATTTTGATAAGCCACACATCTCAGAGGCACTGACAGTGTATCCGCTGTGTCTCACAGGCCTCCTTCAGGTATCCACTGATGACCTCAGTGTGGAGGGAGGTGATGATGCCACCATGGCAGCAGAGGAGGCAGTCAGCATTTCCGCTGAGCAGTGCAGCACACCAACCATTGTTCCCAAGGCACCTGAAACAACAGAGGACACATATGTGGAAAATGAGGGTATAAACCTGACTCCCGGGCCACATATGGGTGATGGCCAGCCACCGAGATTAGCAGGGCATGGGCGTAGAAGGTGTCGTCTGACACATGATGCAGGTGAGGAGGATGCCAGCACACAACAATTCCTGGGACTGGAGGCATCCCTACACAGCAGTCACCACCTGCAAAACAAACATATGCAGTTGATGAATAGGAATTTACACCGTATGCAACAGACTCTCATATAGGGATTTGGGAATGTGGAAACACAATTATCCACCATGAATAGCAACATGGTCAACCTCACCACTGCCATCACTGACCTATGTAGGGAAATGGTGGCAGATCGGGCCCATGCAAGGCACAATGAGCACAGCTCAGCTGCACATTTGGACAGGCTTAGTCAGTCCATTGGCCGTCTAGCCAACGACATGCCTGTCAAAACGCACAGTCACGCTCCGGTTTGAACTCGGACATTTTGCTGGAGATGTGGCCAGGGGTCTAGGACGCATTACTGCTGCTGTGGATCTACTTCATACCTCCCGGGCAGCAAGAGGCACTAGTGACACCCCTCAGGACAGTGAGGACAAATTGAGTGTGAGCAGCATTTCCACCTCAGATGCCCGCATCCTGCGTAGTCTGCCAGACATCTGTGGACCAACCAGGCACAGGCCATGGTGGTCACAGCCATAGACGGTATGATGTTATGCCTCTAGGTTTATCTTAAAGTACATGATTGGAATGTGTTAGGTGATGTTACAAAATTTGTGTTTACTGCTTGGTTTAAGCCTATATTTACATAATGCACTCCTGACATTAAAGGATATTTTTTCCACAACCTGGCTATGTGTGTTTTACATTTGTGAGTGCAGTTACGGTTGCCACTTACCTACCAAATGAATGAGTTGCTATGTGTTCCCGTCGCCGCCTGCCCTCCATTGCAATGCTACCATCCCCAGGCTGTTGCAGTGGTGGCTCCTGCTCCTCATCCTAAGAATCTGTGTCATCTAGGGTGAGATGTAGTCCACGCCTGGTTGCAATGTTGTGTAGGATGGCACATGTCACCACAATCTTGCATGCAATCTCTGTGGCACACAGGAGTGCACCTCCACTTTTGTGCATTCATCTAAAATGTGATTTCAACATGCCAAAGGTCCTTTCAATTACGGTTCTGGTGTGCCAATGTCCAATGTTGTATCGCCTCTCATTCTGATTAGCAGGTGTTAGGTATAGGGTGAGTATCCATGGCCTCAAAGCATATGCACTGTCACCTGTGTAACAAAACAGCAAATATGAGCATGGCTTTACATGGTTATGCTCTGACACGTATTTCTGACATTGGTGTGTACTACACAGCACCTAATATACAGCCTTTACAGTGGTGGCTACCAGACATTGGAATGCTCTACCGTTGGGCATTAGGAAAGAACATAATTTCCTGACATTCAGGAAGCGAGTGAAAACGTGGCTGTTTCCACAGTAATGTTGCTTGGCCTTGGCCGTTCCCTCTCTATTTATGTCCTTGAGCGCTTCGATGCTAAGGCCGGAACGCGCTATATAAATATCCATATACATACATAAATACATCCACCATCAAACTCCCCACGTTCTAGGCATGGGTATAACCCACTGTGCCTGAAAATGTACGCATCATGTGTGCTCCCTGGGTATTTTGCCACTATATCGGTTATGAAACTGTGGGCATTACATACCACCTGGATGTTGATTGAGTGAGTACATTTCCTAATGCAGAACACATATTCCAGATTTGCAGGAGGTCATATGGGTACATGTGTCCCG
This sequence comes from Pleurodeles waltl, assembly GCF_031143425.1. Taxonomy (NCBI): domain Eukaryota; kingdom Metazoa; phylum Chordata; class Amphibia; order Caudata; family Salamandridae; genus Pleurodeles; species Pleurodeles waltl. Next base: position 537,265,418 of record NC_090438.1, read on the forward strand.
TCCACACACCCTATTACATGGGGAAAGTTGGCAATTCTGTAGAAGTCCAATTTGGTGTTATGTACTTCCTCTGCATTCCTGGAAATGTGTGCGAGTATGGCATCTAAGAACTGTCTAAAGGATCATGACAGGGCACTTTGGGACCCCCCACCAGCAACAGCAATCACCCCCTTGTAGCTACCCGAGGCCAAGAGGTGCAGTGAGCACATCACTTGCACATGTGTGGGGATGGAGCTGCTGTGCAGAGTTTGGCTTTCTAGCCGAGGTTTCAGCAGTTCAATGATCTCTAAGATGACTGTGCTGCTCAGTCTATATTTCTCATATATTTCCTCCTCAGGCTATTGTAATATGGTCTGCCTGATTCTGTATAGCCTCTCCTGTCTCCACCCCCTCCTCTTCTGCTGGGCAGCCTGAAATCGCATCCTCCATGCAATCACATAGAATGCAGCCATTGTGGTAAACCCAGATGCCTTCTGGGTCTGCTTTTATACTTTGGTTCTGCTTACCACCTGTTTGGAATCAGTGCTAATCTGCGTGTGCAAAATGTCCCATTTGCGACTAATCACAATTTGCAACTACCATTTACATTCGGTTTGCGAGTAGCAAATTGTGATTTCTTATTTGCGAGTCGCAAAATCCAGTCGCAAATGTTTGTGATTCGGTAATTGGTCGTATCGCTATTTAGGACTCTGAAATGACATTTTTACATACCATTTTGCATTTTGCAAATAGTGCTGTTAACCATTTGCGAGTCGCAAAACATACATACATGTGTCCCTAGATGCCATGACACTCCATTCTACAACAACCTACACCACACCATTCTACAACAAGACAAGCTATGCCACTCCACTCCACTCTATGTCAATCCACTCTGTGTCACTCTACTATATGCTACTCCACTCTACACAACTTTACTTTACGCCACCTTACTCTAAATCACCACACTTCATGGTGCAACACTCTATGGTAAGACACTTTGGGGGTCATTCTGACCCCGGCGGTCATGGACCGCCGGGGCCAGGGTTGGCGGGAGCACCGCCAACAGGCTGGCGGTGCCCCGCAGGGCATTCTGACTGCGGCGCTTTGGCCGCGGTCAGAAGAGGAAAACCGGCGGTCTCCCGCCGGTTTTCCGCTGCCCATAAGAATCCTCCATGGCGGCGCGGGATTCTGACACCCCATACCGCCATCCTGTGGCGGTATGGGGTGTCGTGGGGCCCCTGGGGGCCCCTGCAGTGCCCATGCCAATGGCATGGGCACTGCAGGGGCCCCCGTAAGAGGGCCCCACTTTGTATTTCAGTGTCTGCTTTGCAGACACTGAAATACGCGACGGGTGCAACAGCACCCGTCGCACCTTCCCACTCCGCCGGCTCCATTCAGAGCCGGCGTCCTCGTGGGAAGTTTGATTTCCACTGGGCTGGCGGGCGGCCTTTTGGTGGTCGCCCGCCAGCCCAGTCGAAATCCCAGAATCACCGCAGCGGTCTGACGACCGCGGTGCGGTGTTCTGGCGGGGGTACTTTGGAATCAGGCCCTTTATGCTATTGCAATCTACACCACACCACTCTACAGCATGACACTCTAAACTGCTCCACTCTATGTCAATCCACTCTGTGTCACTCCACTCTAGGGCACTCCACTCTATGCCACTTCACTCTACGCCACTCCACTCTATGTCAGAACACTCTACACCATAAAACTCTATGCTAACTGTATTACACAACACACTATGCCACTCCAATCTATGCTACTCCACTCTATGCCACTTCACTCTACACCACTCCACTGTACACCACATCACTCTACACCACAACACTATACACCATTACACTCTGCTACATGACACAACAGTCTACGCCACTCCAGTCAATGCCACTCCAATCTATGAAATTCTACTCCACCCTATGACATGCTACACCCCTCCACTCTATGACACTCAATTCCACTCTATGCCACTACACTCTACAACACTCTACTCCACCCTATGCCACTGTACAACACTCTATTCCACTGTACAACAATCTACACAACTCCCCATATGCCACTTCAGGCCACTCTACTCCACACTACTCTACAATACACTTCTCTACTCTACTCCACACAACTCCACTACTCCACTCTATGCCACTCTACCCCACTGTATGCCTTGCCACTCTATGACACTCAAGGACTCTCCACTCTACAACAATCCTGTCTGCAAGACTTCACTCTATGACATTCCACTCTACCACTCTCTCTTTCACTCCAGTCTAAAACATCCCACTTGATGACACTCCACTGTACAACACTATAGTCCACTGTACTGCACTCTATAACACTGCACTATGTGCCACTGCACTCTGCCCCGCTCTACTCTGCACTCCACTGCATTTTACACCACTCCACTCCACATTACTACAATATACTCTGCACCACCCCACCGTATGCGATTGCACTCCATGGCACTGCACTCTATGCCACTGCTATCAATGCCGGTTCATGCAATCCCTCTCCACTGTACACAACACTATGTGCATTTCTATTCCCCTCTAATTCACACTATGCCTTACAACACTCAGCTCCACTATATGCGACTCTACAACACTACACTCAACAACACTACACTCATCACAATCTACTTGACGACACTCCAATCAACAACACCCCACTCCACTCCATGCTACTCCACTCTAAATACAATCAGGTATCAGTGTAGAAGTCAATTATAAACTTACCATCTAGTATGAAGCCACCATAAGGCACTTGTTTAACTTTCCTTTGATCTCTGCATTAATTACAATGTTGTATTTCTGATATCTGAAAAACATGGTTAATATTGGTACCAGCCCATTATCTATTAACATATTTGGTTAGTTCTGAAAAGAACTGTTGTCTTTTCTTTTTTTAAAACATTTTTCGGAACCTTTCTTTCTTTTCTAATGTCAATGTGACCAGAAGTAAATACAAAAAAGAGTCTTAACAGAAAAGAGGAGGACAATAAAGGCAAAATAACGGCAACGGCAAAAAAAAGACTAAGGCTGTTGAGGATGACACGGGTGAGCCATGACAATGTTGTACAGTCAGATCTTTCAATGACAGTATGGCAAAGGAGACAGTATGTAGCATTACTGCTATACCGCTCTACAATTTCTCTATTCTGTCTCAAACACTGTACTTGCACTGTGGTACTAGAAGCAGGTACTGATGCAAGGACAGATGCCCTAATTGGTAGTAAAGGAGTAGTGATGGAGCTGAAGAAGTTGAAGGTGGTGCTGGAGGGCCAGATGTAGTGGGTGGTGGTCAAGGTCTTGACGACCCAGAAGAAGTTGAAGATGTTGCAGTAGACAAAGAAGTGGTCTCTGCCAAGTTTCCTGTTTTGACCTCTTCCAAGTCCTTCTGATGCCTTCTTTCAGTCAGCGCCAACCTAGTCGAATGGATTCCCTGTAGGTCCTTCCTCATTTCAATTGAACCAAATGCATAATGTTTTATGTTGCCACTTGAAATTACCTTGCTGCTGGGGTGGAGGTTACCAGTTTAGAATTCACCTCTTTCCCTCCAGGTTGCAATGAGAACACCTACACTATCAAATTCTTCAGATTTTCCTCTGTTTCACCTGCTGTTCCTCCACTTGCACTCTACACTCTGCCTATTTTTCTCCTCTTCCAGCAGGACAGGATCTTCTTGTTCAGCCATTGCAGGTCTGGAAAAACTCCAAGGTGGGTTCTAAAGTCAAGATTGTGTTTCACTGCGATAGCACAACCTTCACCTCAATTTTAATTCAGATGTGGAAAAGGGGTTTACATTTCCTGAATTCAGTGAAAAAAAACACTAAACAAACCTTTGGAATTAAACCTTTATAGTTATAATTTTCACTCTGGCCAGAACATCTGATAACTCGTACAGTGTTGTGAATTTGCTATACAGAATAAATGTACTATAAAACCCCTCCATATTACATCACTTATGGCATATTAAATCATAGCGTTCAGAACAACACTAATGCTATATCAAATTACATCATCTATGACAATGTTGTGCATGGGAGCAGGATGTGTTAAAGTTGATTTACTCTTACTAGCCAGCTTACAAAATGCTGTACAAAGGTACACAGGCTAGAGAACGTTTTGAGCAGGGTCAAAATTCTAATCTTAAGGGGTAACTATAGCTTTTTAATTTCAAAGAACTGTGCAGTTTAAGTTGTTTTTCTATAGAGGTGTTTTTAACTCTAACTAATCCTAAACCTTTGGTTCTGTCATTACTGTTAGACCTGACAGCCTTAGGGTAGTCACCCCTAACTTTTTGCCTGCCTCCCTCCTCGTTTTGGATACTGTTTTTGCTGGTTTTTAGACTCTGCGCACTTTACCACTGCTAACCAGTGATAAAGTGTATATGCTCTCTCTCTGTAAACATGGTAACTTTGGATCATACCTGATTGAACTATTTAATCTACTTATAAGTCCCCAGTCATGTGCACTCCAGGTGCCTAGGGCATATAGATTAAATGCTACTAGTGGACCTGCAGCACGGATTGTGCCACCCACTTAAGTAGCCCCTTTTCCTTGTCTCAGGCCTACCATTGCTAGGCCTGTGTGTGCAGTTTCACTGCCACCTCGACTTGGCATTTAAAAGTACTTGCCAAGCCTAGAACTCCCCTTTTTCTGCATATAAGTCACCCTTAATGTGTGCCCTGGGTATCCCCTAGAGCAGGGTGCTGTGTAGGTAAAAGACAGGACATGTACCTGTGTAGTTATATGTCCTGGTAGTGTAAAACTCCTAAATTCGTTTTTGCACTACTGGGAGACCTGCTCCCTTCATAGGCTAACATTGGGGCTGCCCTCATACACTGTTGAAGTGGCAGCTGCTGATCTGAAAGGAGCAGGGAGGTCATATTTAGTATGGCCAGAATGGTAATACAAAATCCTACTGACTGGTGAAGTCGGATTTAATATTACTATTCTAGAAATGCCACTTTTAGAAAGTGAGCATTTCTTTGCACTTAAATCCTTCTGTGCCTTACAATCCACGTCTGGCTAGGTTTAGTTGACAGCTCCTTGTGCATTCACTCAGACACACCCCAAACACAGGGTACTCAGCCTCACTTGCATACATCTGCATTTTGAATGGGTCTTCCTGGGCTGGGAGGGTGGAGGGCCTGCCCTCACACAAAGGACTGCCACACCCCCTACTGGGACCCTGGCAGACAGGATTGAACTGAAAGGGGACCTGGTGCACTTCTTAGCCACTCTTTGAAGTCTCCCCCACTTCAAAGGCACATTTGGGTATAAAACAGGGCCTCTGCCCTACCTCATCAGACACTTGCTGGAGAAGAAACCGGAACCAGAAACTACATCCTGCCAAGAAGAACTGCCTGGCTGCTCAAAGGACTCACCTGTCTGCTTTCTACAAAGGACTGCTGTCTTGCTGTTGCCCTGCTGCCTTGCTGAACTCTTGTCTGGCTGTGAAAGTGCTCTCCAAGGGCTTGGATAGAGCTTGCCTCCTGTTCCTTGAAGTCTCAGGACCAAAAAGACTTCTTCCTTTCACTTGGACGCTCCGTGCGCCGAAAAATTCGACGCACAGCTTGTTTCGCGGCGAGAAAAACGCCGCACACCGACGCTGATCGACGCGACGCCCTCGGGACGATCGAGACTTCGACGCACAACCTCGCAAGGACAAAGCCGCTCGACTTTCCAGGAGAAATCGACGCGACGCCCACCGTGAGTGCGAAACTTTGACGCACGGCCTCGCAAGGACAACGCCGCCCGACTTCCAAGGAGAAATCGACGCGACGCCTGCCGTGAGACCAAACTTTCGACGCACGGCCTCGCAAGGACAACGCCGCCCGACTTCCAAGGAGAAATCGACGCGACGCCTACCGTGAGATCGAAACTTCGACGCGCAGCCCCGCAGAACGACGCACAGCCGGAAAACAAGCAGGAGAATCCACGCACAGACCCGGGACATCTGGTAATCCCCGCGATCCACAAAAAGAGACTGTCTGCGCGCCGGAAAACGACGCCCGACTTCCCCGCGTGGAAAAGACCGACGCAAGTCTGTGTGTGCTGAGGAGAAATCGACGCACACACCCCTTTTTCCACGCATCTCTTCTCCTGTGGCCCTCTGAGGAGATTTTCCACCAGAAACCAGGTACTTTGTGCTTGAAAGACACTGTATTGCATTCTAAAGACTTAAGACACTTTATATCACTTCCCTGTGATATTTCTACAATTTTCCATTGCAACTTTATTCTTTTTGACCTACAATTATCCTGATAAATATTATATATTTTTCTAAACACTGTGTGGTGTATTTTTGTGGTGCTATATGGTGGTATTGTATGATTTATTGCACAAATACTTTACACATTGCCTTCTAAGTTAAGCCTGACTGCTCGTGCCAAGCTACCAGAGGGTGGGCACAGGATAATCTTGGATAGTGTGTGACTTACCCTGACTAGAGTGAGGGCTTTTGCTTGGACAGGAGGTAACCTGACTGCCAACCAAAAACCCCATTTCTAACATTGGTGATCAGCGGTGAGGATAGGACTTGTATTTGTGCAGTGACATACAGTAGCTAAGTATTTCACTACATACCCACAGTTGAAGGTCAACTTGGTTTTTATCTCTTTTTGAAAATCCGTTTTTTCCTGACAATTTTCAAAAACTAAATCCTCACTCAACATGTCTCTGACTGGGTCTCAGACAGGGGACTTTGACCTAGTCCAGTTGGATACATACACGGTCAAACAACTAAGAGGATTCTGCAGGGCATTAAGGGTACCCACCCAAGGGGCCTCCAGAAAGGAGGACTTTCAAGTGGCGCTGAGGGCCTGGGCAGAAGCCCATTTAGAGGATGATGAGGAAGAGGAGCCATAAAATGGCCCCTCAGAAGGATTTTCACTATCTATGGATGGTGTTACCACTGCAATTGTGCACCCTTCCAGACCAGGGAGCAGTGTCTCCATGCAAAGCCTGACCGCAGAGGAAAGGAGAGAGGAAAGGGAGTTCCAATTGCAAATGGCAAAACTGAAAATTGAGGCACAACAGGAGGAGAGGAGGGCAGAAAGAGAAGCCAAACAAGCTGAGGCTGAAAGAGCAGCCAAACAGATTGAAGCTGAAAGAACAGCCAAACAGATTCAAGCAGAAGCTGAAAGGGCAGCCAAACAAGCAGAAGCTGAAAGAGCAGCCAAACAAGTGGAAGCTGAAAGAGCGTTGGCTGAAAAGAAACTATTGTTGGCTCATGAACTGAGTCTCAAGGAGCTGGAGATCAAGGCAAGACAGTCTGAATCCAGCAATAATGGTGGCAGCATACAGACAGGACCTGCTGGAGAAAAGAAGGTTCGTATACCCAAAAATGTGGTGCCCAGTTTTGTGGTGGGAGATGACATAGATAAATGGTTAGCTGCTTATGAAGTTGCACTAAGGGCTCATGAGGTTCCTGAAGGGCAATGGGGGGTAGCTATGTGGGGTTATGTGCCGCCATTGGGGAGGGACACACTTCTCACATTGGATCCACCGGATCAAAACACATACCCACTCCAGAAAGCCACTTTACTTGCCAAGTTTGGGCTGACCCCTGAGGGATACCGTCAGAGGTTCAGGGACAGCACCAAACAAACCACACAAACATGGGTAGATTTCTTTGATTTCTCTAGTAAGGCACTGAATGGATGGGTGCGGGGCAACAAAGTAGCAGATTATAAAGGTTTATATGACTTGATCCTGAGAGAGCATATGCTTAATGTTACTTATACCGATTTGCGCCAGCACCTAGTGGATAGTAAGCTGACTGATCCCAGGAAGCTTGCTGAGGAGGCGGACCTCTGGGTTAGCACCAGAGTGTCCAAAAAGGTACCTGGGGGGGACTCCCACAAAGGTGGTCAGGGTTCCCAACAGAAGAAAGAGGGGGGAGATAAACTTACAGATAAGGAACTCTCTAAAGGCCCCCAAAAGAATTCCCAGGGAGGGGGTGGCAACCCTTCCTTTTCCAAATTTGGGAAGAAGCCAGGGACATTTGACAGGTCAGGAAAATCTAGCCCCAAATGCATGGAGTGTTACCAATATGGTCACTACAAAGGCGATCCACAGTGCCCCAAGAGGGCACCGTCCACTACCGGACAGGCGCCTGGGTTGACTAGTGTAGCACTCGGGGGGGAGATGGACCCCACTAGCTTTGGGGAGCAGGTAGAGATTTCCCTAGTGTCCCTGGGAGAAGGAGAAATGATGTCCAAGGTCCACATGCCTAAAAATACTTCCAAGTACCGGCAGTGGGTCCTCATTGATGGGCAGAAGGTGGAGGCTCTGCGTGACACAGGAGCCAGTATGACTACTATCAAGAGTCAGCTGGTGTCCACAGAGCAGATAATCCCTAATACATTCCACCAGGTCATAGTCGCTGACAATCGCGAGAGTCACCTACCGGTGGCTCGGGTTCCCTTTGAGTGGGGGGGGGTCTCTGGTACTCTGAAAGTAGCTGTGAGTCCTGCCATGCCTGTAGATTGTCTGTTAGGCAATGATCTAGAGCATACTGCTTGGAAAGAAGTAGAGCTCAGATCTCACCTGGAGATGTTAGGGTTACCTGAGTGGGTCTGCATGACCACCCGGTCCATGGCTGACCGAGAGGGAAGTCAAGGGCATCTGGAGCCTGGAACGATGGCCCAGGGAGCTGCCAAGAGGAGGGACGAGGGGCGCGGGAAACCGGCCCCAGAAGTTCCCACAGTGGCTGACGGGGCTCCTGAGGAGGAGACTCCCGAGCCAACTGGGGAAGACATTGCCACCCTAGGTGACTTACCGGAGCTTGCTGGCTGGCAAGTTGAGGGTGGACCCACCAGGGAGGAATTCTGCAAGGCGCAGAAAGAGTGTCCCACTCTAGAAGGGTTGAGGAAACAAGCCTTAAACCAGGCAGCAGGTGACGCCTCTGGCAATCACCACCTATATTGGAAGAATGATCTCCTCTACAGTGAGCCAAGGGTTCCGGTCTTTGGGGCAGCACGTGTGCTGGTGGTCCCCCAATGTTACCGAGCCTTCCTACTGGGTCTGGCTCACGACATTCCCCTTGCAGGACATTTGGGACAAGACAAGACCTTCAACAGGCTTGTCACCCACTTTCACTGGCCCAAAATGAGGACACACTCAGACAAATTCTGCAGGGCTTGTCCTACCTGCCAGGCTAGTGGTAAAGCAGGAAAGAGGGTTAAAACCCCCCTGATTCCACTTCCTGTCGTTGGCACCCCCTTTGAAAGGGTGGGCGTCGACATTGTTGGCCCCTTGGACCCCAAAACTGCCTTAGGCAACAGGTTTATCCTGGTTTTGGTGGACCATGCCACCCGGTACCCAGAGGCAATCCCTCTGAGGACCGTAACTGCATCGGTGGTAGCCAGAACCCTGATGGGGATATTTACCCGTGTGGGATTCCCCAAGGAGATAGTGTCTGACAGAGGCACTAACTTCATGTCCGCGTACATGAAGCATCTGTGGGATGCGTGTGGTGTAACCTACAAGTTCACCACACCCTATCACCCCCAGTCTAATGGGCTTGTGGAGAGATTCAACAAGACCCTGAAAGGCATGATTGGTGGCCTCCCTGAGGCCATGAGGCGTAAATGGGACGTCCTCTTACCATGCCTTCTCTTTGCTTACAGAGAGGTCCCCCAGAGGGGGGTAGGGTTCAGTCCCTTTGAGCTTCTCTATGGGTACCCCGTCAGGGGACCCTTAAGCATTGTCAAGGAGGGATTGGAGAACGCTCCAAAGACACCCCCTCAGGACGTGGTCAGCTACATGTTGGCCCTCCGCAATCAGATGACCCGCTTCTGGAAAGAGGCCCAAAGTAACCTGGAGGCCAGTCAAGAGGTGATGAAACAATGGTATGACCAGAAGGCCACTCTGGTAGAGTTTCAACCTGGAGACAAAGTGTGGGTAATGGAGCCAGTAGAGCCCAGAGCTCTCCAGGACCGCTGGTCTGGCCCATTTGAAATAAAGGAGCGGAAAGGGGAGGCCACTTACCTAGTGGACCTCCAAACCCCTAGGAACCCCCTAAGGGTGCTCCACGTGAACCGACTAAAAGCTCATTTTGAGAGGTCGGAGATCAACATGCTTCTGGTCACAGATGAAGGAATGGAAGAGGAGAGTGAACCTCTCCCTGACCTCCTCTCTGCCCAAGAAGGTGATGGGTCCGTAAGCGGGGTCATTCTGTCTGACTCCCTGACTCTAAACCAGAAAGGAGACTGCTATGAGCTGTTGGAGCAGTTCTCCCCCCTCTTCTCCCTTACTCCGGGACTGACCCACCTCTGTGTTCATGATATTGACACCGGTGACAGTCTCCCTGTGAAGAACAAAATTTACAGGTTGTCAGATAAGGTGAAGGCCAGCATCAAGGAGGAGGTCTCCAAGATGTTGACGCTAGGGGTTATTGAGAAGTCCAGTAGTCCCTGGGCCAGCCCAGTGGTGTTGGTCCCCAAGGCTACTGCCCCAGGCGCGAAGCCAGAACTCCGGTTCTGCGTGGACTACCGGGGTCTCAACTCAGTCACACGGACTGATGCTCACCCCATCCCCCGAGCTGATGAGCTCGTGGACAGGCTAGGCGCTGCCAAGTTCCTGAGTACGTTTGATCTTACTTCAGGGTACTGGCAGATCGCCCTGACTGAGGGGGCTAAGGAAAGGTCCGCCTTTTCCACCCCTGACGGCCATTACCAGTTCCGGGTGATGCCGTTTGGATTGAAAAATGCCCCCGCTACCTTCCAACGGTTGGTTAACGGGGTCCTGGCTGGCAAGGATGCCTTCTGTGCAGCCTACCTGGATGACATAGCTGTCTACAGTTCCAGCTGGGAGGAACACCTGCTCCACCTCAAGGAGGTGCTTCAGGCCCTGCAACAGGCAGGCCTGACCATCAAGGCTAGTAAGTGCCAGATTGGGCAGGGTTCCGTGGTGTACTTGGGACACCTAGTAGGTGGTGGCAAGGTGCAGCCACTCCAGGCCAAGATCGAAACTATCAAGGCCTGGCAACCACCTCGAACCCAGACTGAGGTGAGAGCCTTTTTAGGCCTCACCGGATACTACCGCAGGTTTGTCAAGGGCTATGGTACCATTGTGTCCCCCTTGACAGAACTCACGTCCAAGAAGCAACCTAGGTTGGTGAATTGGACAGAGGCTTGTCAGAAAGCCTTTGACGCCCTAAAGGAAGCCATGTGCACGGCCCCCGTGCTCAAGGCCCCTGACTACTCCCAGGAATTTATCGTGCAGACAGACGCTTCAGAGCATGGCATAGGGGCAGTCCTAGCACAGCTAAATGAGGAGGGCCAAGATCAACCGGTAGTCTTTATTAGCAGAAGGCTATTACCACGGGAACAGAGGTGGAGTGCTATTGAAAGAGAAGCTTTTGCTGTGGTCTGGGCACTGAAGAAGCTGAGGCCCTACCTGTTTGGGACTCACTTCCTAGTTCAGACAGACCACAGGCCCCTCAGATGGCTCATGCAGATGAGGGGTGAGAATCCAAAACTTCTGAGGTGGTCCATTTCCCTACAGGGGATGGACTTTACGGTGGAACATCGCCCAGGGGTTGACCACGCCAATGCTGATGGTCTCTCCAGGTACTTCCGCCTTAGCGATGAGAGCTCCCAGGAGGTCGGGTAGCTCTCCCCACTTTCAGCTGGGGGGGACACATGTTAGACCTGACAGCCTTAGGGTAGTCACCCCTAACTTTTTGCCTGCCTCCCTCCTCGTTTTGGATACTGTTTTTGCTGGTTTTTAGACTCTGCGCACTTTACCACTGCTAACCAGTGATAAAGTGTATATGCTCTCTCTCTGTAAACATGGTAACTTTGGATCATACCTGATTGAACTATTTAATCTACTTATAAGTCCCCAGTCATGTGCACTCCAGGTGCCTAGGGCATATAGATTAAATGCTACTAGTGGACCTGCAGCACGGATTGTGCCACCCACTTAAGTAGCCCCTTTTCCTTGTCTCAGGCCTACCATTGCTAGGCCTGTGTGTGCAGTTTCACTGCCACCTCGACTTGGCATTTAAAAGTACTTGCCAAGCCTAGAACTCCCCTTTTTCTGCATATAAGTCACCCTTAATGTGTGCCCTGGGTATCCCCTAGAGCAGGGTGCTGTGTAGGTAAAAGACAGGACATGTACCTGTGTAGTTATATGTCCTGGTAGTGTAAAACTCCTAAATTCGTTTTTGCACTACTGGGAGACCTGCTCCCTTCATAGGCTAACATTGGGGCTGCCCTCATACACTGTTGAAGTGGCAGCTGCTGATCTGAAAGGAGCAGGGAGGTCATATTTAGTATGGCCAGAATGGTAATACAAAATCCTACTGACTGGTGAAGTCGGATTTAATATTACTATTCTAGAAATGCCACTTTTAGAAAGTGAGCATTTCTTTGCACTTAAATCCTTCTGTGCCTTACAATCCACGTCTGGCTAGGTTTAGTTGACAGCTCCTTGTGCATTCACTCAGACACACCCCAAACACAGGGTACTCAGCCTCACTTGCATACATCTGCATTTTGAATGGGTCTGCCTGGGCTGGGAGGGTGGAGGGCCTGCCCTCACACAAAGGACTGCCACACCCCCTACTGGGACCCTGGCAGACAGGATTGAACTGAAAGGGGACCTGGTGCACTTCTTAGCCACTCTTTGAAGTCTCCCCCACTTCAAAGGCACATTTGGGTATAAAACAGGGCCTCTGCCCTACCTCATCAGACACTTGCTGGAGAAGAAACCGGAACCAGAAACTACATCCTGCCAAGAAGAACTGCCTGGCTGCTCAAAGGACTCACCTGTCTGCTTTCTACAAAGGACTGCTGTCTTGCTGTTGCCCTGCTGCCTTGCTGAACTCTTGTCTGGCTGTGAAAGTGCTCTCCAAGGGCTTGGATAGAGCTTGCCTCCTGTTCCTTGAAGTCTCAGGACCAAAAAGACTTCTTCCTTTCACTTGGACGCTCCGTGCGCCGAAAAATTCGACGCACAGCTTGTTTCGCGGCGAGAAAAACGCCGCACACCGACGCTGATCGACGCGACGCCCTCGGGACGATCGAGACTTCGACGCACAACCTCGCAAGGACAAAGCCGCTCGACTTTCCAGGAGAAATCGACGCGACGCCCACCGTGAGTGCGAAACTTTGACGCACGGCCTCGCAAGGACAACGCCGCCCGACTTCCAAGGAGAAATCGACGCGACGCCTGCCGTGAGACCAAACTTTCGACGCACGGCCTCGCAAGGACAACGCCGCCCGACTTCCAAGGAGAAATCGACGCAACGCCTACCGTGAGATCGAAACTTCGACGCGCAGCCCCGCAGAACGACGCACAGCCGGAAAACAAGCAGGAGAATCCACGCACAGACCCGGGACATCTGGTAATCCCCGCGATCCACAAAAAGAGACTGTCTGCGCGCCGGAAAACGACGCCCGACTTCCCCGCGTGGAAAAGACCGACGCAAGTCTGTGTGTGCTGAGGAGAAATCGACGCACACACCCCTTTTTCCACGCATCTCTTCTCCTGTGGCCCTCTGAGGAGATTTTCCACCAGAAACCAGGTACTTTGTGCTTGAAAGACACTGTATTGCATTCTAAAGACTTAAGACACTTTATATCACTTCCCTGTGATATTTCTACAATTTTCCATTGCAACTTTATTCTTTTTGACCTACAATTATCCTGATAAATATTATATATTTTTCTAAACACTGTGTGGTGTATTTTTGTGGTGCTATATGGTGGTATTGTATGATTTATTGCACAAATACTTTACACATTGCCTTCTAAGTTAAGCCTGACTGCTCGTGCCAAGCTACCAGAGGGTGGGCACAGGATAATCTTGGATAGTGTGTGACTTACCCTGACTAGAGTGAGGGCTTTTGCTTGGACAGGAGGTAACCTGACTGCCAACCAAAAACCCCATTTCTAACAATTACCTATAATCCCTATATTACACCTTTCACATGTACTATAAAGTGAAGGGTAGCACTATGTTTACACATCAAAGTTGGCTTTTCTTCTAGGTATGAAGAAGACATTTAACAGTCTGATAGAGAGCCCTAATTTAGGCCCCTTATTTCCAAAATAAGCCATAAAGTCCACAATATACGAGGGATCTCAAGAATAGCCTGGGGACCATCACCAATATCATATGTGGTCAAAATTTGAAATAGGAGGTCCTGCTTACACCAGTTATGATTTCCATAAGCTTTGGATGATCGTAATCTATCTGCTAAAGCCACCATATACCTGACTGTCCATTGAATGCCAATCATATAACAAGAATGTCCATATGATGCAAAAGATGTCCATCGCACTTCATAATAAACTGCCAAATTTGAAAGATGATGCCATACATTCAGATACACACAGAGACATGTGCAAGCTCCTGTCCACAAACACAGAAAATCACCCGGGGATAAACACGTGCATACGTATAAAGAAATATGTTCATAGGTAAATACTAATGCACACATGCAAAAGCATGCACAAAACAATTTGTTATCTCTTCTTGCCTACCTGTTTAGTACCCAGATTGTGATATTTACATATCAATGCTAGCCACGCAAGCACTGCAGCCCTTTGAAACTTGGGTATGGTCAATTAAATAATAAAAAAGTATGTTGCGGCATGTACTTCTAGGTATTTAGATACAGAAAGCTTAACCTATAGTTTTGTGTCTTCTGAGAAGAGGACCTATTAATTTTCCAGAACATACATTCAGCTTCAGGAGGCAGGATAGACAGTGCTAAGAGCTAAGACAGGCATGGCAAGCTCTGGAAACCCCATATCGGGCGTAGTTTGGTCAGTAATTCTGGGGTGGTGTGAGCATCAGATTTTCTGGCAATCACAATGGCATATAATTGTCATCTTTATATGAGAAGCAGCACATGAGGAGGGCTGTAGGCCAGGGGAAAGGGAAAGGAGAACGGGTTGTGAGGAGTTCTTAAAACACAGTATTTTTTTCTAAAACAACCATGTTTTAAGACCTTGAAAACAAAGATATGTGTGGGTGTGTGTGTGCATGCGTGGGTTTATTTTTTTTAACATTTCAGGTGAAATTCCGACAGACTCCTTATAATATCTGACTGAAAACTCATATACCCAACTAACTATTAAATAATACATTTATTAGAGTGTGTAACACAGCAAACACCCACTAAAGCTATGCCCCTGCATATCGCACAACACCCCTCAGGTCCATGCCTCTTTCTCTCATTGGTTGAGCTTCACCAAGTTCAGTCAGTGATTCTGGAACGTTATGAGTTGTACCGCCTCTTGCTTGAAGCGAAATAAAAGTGCAAATAAAAGTGCTGACATTTGTAATTTTTTGTGTGTGTGAGTTTGAGAGAGAGAGTGTACGTGCGTGTCAGTAAGCTAATTCCCTGCACATGATTCAACAAACAGCTTACTTGCGAGTGACGAAGCATAACCTCACTGGTAACAATGCTCAAGTTATCACAAGTACTCTAGACATGGAACTCTCGTCGAATATTGTTATACACAATGGCTACTTCTTTGCTATCCTTTCCTTACCAGCCAGTAGAATCAAATAGTTACATTTAAAGAACAGGCCTATTGGTCTCAGACCACGTATTGAAACTGGTATTGGGTGAAAACTTCAGTATGCAGGTACATTAATCAAGATTTTGAATATGCAAAATGTGATTATTTGTTAACCAATCAAGATAGCTTCCATTCTTCATAAAATTATAGTATTTTATAATTTCGAATATGTGTATATTGAGCCCAAACCATTAAAAACTTTATTGGAGTTTCTGAAATGGATAACAAAAAAATGATGGATGTTTCTGGGCCCCCTATTCGTGCTAGCCAAGAGGAAAGAGGCCATATCTAAATAGAATGGTAGTCACCCAGTGAGAAAAATAGGTCATAGATATTATTTAGGGTAATTCTAAAACGATAACCCATCCCTTCACTCAGGGTCGGACTGGCCAATCTGGCAGTGCCAGATGGGTCGGTCTAACAGCTTAGTGTGTGAGTTGTGTTAATGTCTGTTTGCGTGCGGGCCTATGTTCTAGGGACCAGTCTTTACAGGTGATTTCTCTAATATTAAAAAAACATTGCTTGTGCAAAGCACAAATGCGTGCAGTCTCCCGTTCATTGCAAAAAATGAATACAGTGTGTCTTTACCAGTTAAAAAGTGGACTAATTTGCAAATATGGACCACATTTTTTTAGCTGCCTAATTCAGTATTGGAGGTAGCTTTCATTCTGGTGACCAGGCCTACCTTCTGCCCCAATCCGACCCTGACCTGGCCAAACCTTCAAGTGCTGAATCATCAGTGAAAATAAGCTTAACTTGAGGAGGGGTTTTCATAAGGCTGTTCATGATCGTGGCAATGAGCATTTCAAGTCCTAGCCCGGAGCACTTATTGTGTGTTTCTATGATGGCTCATACCAGCTGATAATGAATGGTCTTTATGTTTTTATAGGTAGTTGTGTATCCCAAACCTAGTTACGCAGTGGTGAACCACTACACAGAAGGTGAGAGATTGTATACAATGAGGCCGGTAACAGAACAATTCCTGTTGTGTACGGTGGTTGTGATGTTTGATGACGTGTTTTTTTTTTTTTTTCCTGAACTGTTATCAGTTGAGATGTTGTTCCGTATTCTGGGTGTGTAAAAACTTCCTCCTTTGTCATGTACAATTCAGTATATTGTTTCTGCACTGCGATACCAAACATGTATTGCCATTATTTCTTTATTAAGCTTTACAATGTTTTCAAAATCTGCTTTTTAAATTATTGTTTAGAAAAATACAGCGGGGGGCGTGGTCTGGCCGCGATCCATGATGGCCGCCTGAGAGCCGAGCTCCGCACGGCGGCGGGCCACGCAGCGGTGGCGGCGGTGCTGGAGGTGCTCCACGGGGCCCCCGAACGCAGCGGGGCCGACGTAGGAGTTGGAGACAGTGAACGACCGACGTCCGTGACGCGGGGTGAGCGCCCTCCCCGGAGGCGCCGAACGGAGCGAGGAGAGCAGGCCTGAGGCCTACGGCAGGCCTCTGAGCCGCGCCCTCGAGTGTGGAATCACCCCGACACGGAGAGACGCGTTTCCTTCGTCCCTACCCGCGCCTTGACAGCGGCTCAACTGCGGCTCCCAGAGCCGGCAACAGGCCGGGACGCCGCCTGACCCCTCCCTCCCTCCTGATCGATAGCTGCCGAAGGGGGAGAACGGAGCCGACCACCATCAGGGCCCGGAACAACATCAGGAGGTGGCCCGATGCTGACGACGTGTCTCCCAGTGCCTCTCCACCCTTCCCCTTTCTGCCGGGGGTGACGGGATCGGCGACAAGAGGCCTCACCAACAGCGGAGCGCAACGGACGGCTACCCCCACCCCCCCAGCCTTACCTGCTCCAGAGAAGACCCCCTGAGAAATGACAGAGGCCCCGAAGAGGATGGAGAGGTGAGAGCCGAGCCGGTGAGTCACAGAGGATGAGAGACGTACGGAGATGAGGGTGGTGGATGAGTGAGAAAGGGGCCGGGAATGGGGAGAGAGAGAGAGGAATATAACAACGAGCGGAGAGAGGAGGAAGACGAAAGGAAGAGGAGAAGGCAAAGAGTAAAGGAGCAAACTACCTAATAAAAAGAGGGGCAAGCACAAGAGGGGGCAAAGAGTAAGAGAACAAAAAAAAAAGAGGAGAAAAAGAAAAAAAAGAGAAAGGAAAACGATCAACACAAACATAACAACAAAAGAAGCAATACCACACTAACAGGAACTGACGAGGCATGAAGAGCAAAGAGGGCCAGGAGTAACATCGGACCTCGGCTCCAAAACAACCCCTCTCTCCACGGAACAGCCCTGCGTGACGCTGAACGCTATAGAGCCAACACCGTGATCCTTCCCCTCGTACATATACACCAACGACAGCCCTCCCCAGGAGGCCACTTAGAGAGGTACCCCTCTGAACTCTGAACCCCACCCGCCACCCTCTCTCCTCTGCCGCCCACGCTGATCGCCCTCATTGAGACACGGACAGGCACCCCCTTGGATCCCCACCTGCAGGGAGAAACCCGCAATGCACAGAGGCAAGACGGCGGGTAAAGCACTGTGTAAACCCGCTCGCCAATTACTCTTCTCTGAAGCCCTGCGTCAACAGAAATATCCTGCTCCCGCAGCCTCTCCGCCCCCCTCACACGACACCATGTCAGACAATACTCAAGGAGCATCAATGGATCGTATACTGCAGGAGATATCGGCAGTAGGCCGCAAACTGGAAGATATGGACACTGCCATGTCAGCATTAACAGCGGAAACGAGATCCATGCGCTTGGAAATAGCGGGCTTCCAGTCACAAATCTCCGGACTGGACCATCGAGTAGCGGCCGTGGAAAGTCAAGTGGTCTCACAGACTGACAGAGATCAGGCACTCTTGTACCTTTGCAGCAAGTTAACCGACCTTGAGTTCCGAAGCCGCAGAAACAACATCCGCTTCCTCGGATTTCCAGAAGGCATTGAGGGTACAGATATCCTCTCTTACCTGCGATACACGCTTCCCAAACTAGCCGACATAACATTTGACCCCCCTCTGGAATTTCAAAGAGCGCATAGACTTGGTCTCAAGAGACAAAACGGACAAGATCGTCCTCGTCCAATCATAGCCTGCTTCCTCCGACACGGGCAGGTCCGCCAATTGCTACAGCTGTCCCGAAGGCAAGGCCCACTCCGGCTCGGTCCCCTCGAAATCCGCCTTTCAGCAGACTTCTCCAAAGAAACAGCAGATCGAAGAAGAGCCTTTCTCTCCTTCAGCCTTCGCCTTCGCCATCTGGACGTTAAATTCGGCCTCTTCGAGCCAGCCAGGATGTGGATAACTAAGAACGGAGAGTCACGAACCTTCTATGACCCAGAGGATTTGAAGTCATTCCTAGAGGGGCTGCATGATCCGACACAATCCATGGAATTAACAACCCAACCCCCCCAAGACACACAGAACCAAACCAGGGGAATGGGCCAATCGGAAATTGCTCTGGACACCGACGGAAGACCTACTACAGACCCCCAAACCAGGGGCAGAGACCTGGAGAGGTTAACAAAAAGTTTTGATGACAGGGGCCAAGTACTACAGGCGGTGGCGATGCACACACAACTGCCGGACAGAGACAAGTCCCGATCCCCTTTGAAACCCTAGGTGCCTACTACCTGAAACCAACATGGACACAGTTTTCCTACAAGCCCTCGATATCTACAACCACAGACTGTCATAGAAACGTTGCAGGAAACATAGGAACTTTGATGAAAAAGCCCAGACACAGAGACATGATGAGTACTCTACTTTAATGTACACTCCTCAGACATGGAACCACGGAGAACCGTCCCCCCCCCCAGAAGGCTTTAACCGCCTCGGACTGCTCAGACTGTTCGGATTGTGTGATGGTTTTTGTTGGCCCCCGATTACTTTTGTTTCCTAACGTCACTCCCTTTCATGCCGGGTAACACTTTCCATGTCCCGTATCACTTCTCCCATCTAGAATCAGGACCCATAACGTCCTCTGGAAAATATGGGAACTGACGCAATACCCTTGCACACTACTGGCTTGCCCTGGCAGGGTTGGGGCAAAAAGATTCTGAACTGGGTTTTGAGCTCTAGACCCCGATCTACTAACAAACGCAATAGTGACATAATGATGGGCGTTGGTGCAAAGCAGAACAGACCACAGATGCCAAGTCCCAGAGCATATACATGCCACAACCCCTCAGAATAACCAAGGGGAAGCGACCTCAGTAACAACAATACTTGCCCCTGTCCTTTCCCCGCGCTTCCCCCATCCCCCCCCGCAAAGGGACGCGGCCAACATGCGCCCTCCCCTCCTCCCCCCATCCTCTGGTCACAAACACATTCCACACCTCCCGGACATAATTGGATGCACTCACGCGGAGGTCTGGGGCGCCCCGTGGGCGCTGCCCCCCCTCCTCCCCGGCCCGGGGCCCGCTGGCCGGGCGTCGAAGCTCATTCGGCCTAGGTTTTAGACCCGCCGGTCAAAGTTTGTGTACTTCGGGATTTGTATCCCGGTCTCCCCTCTTTACCTTCTTTTTTTTTTTTTTTCTTCTCCCCCCCACTGTCTTCTCTTTAATCTCTTTTCAACTCCTCTTCGTATCCAACGCGCCCGCCACCCACCCTTCCCCCCCCTTCCCTCTCCCCGACATCCTCTTCAGTTCACAGAGTCCACCCCATTCCCCCGAGCTCATACCCCCGTGTGGGCGGACACAGGAAACAAGGATATCCAACCAGATGGGAGCACCGGTGGTTCCCCTCAGGGTGATATCATGGAACGTAAACGGCCTTACCCACTTTATCAAACGGAAGAAAGTCCTATCCTACCTTAATTCTAAGCAGGCAGACAACGCCTTATTACAAGAGACACACCTAGACAGTCTTGAATCTGATAGATTACGACGTGACTGGGTGGGAACCGTCTTGTTTAGTTGCACTCCACCCTCACCCGATACGGAGAATGTCCCAAGAAAAAGCGGGGTGGCGATCCTCTTACGCAAAACCCTCCCTTTCACGGTCGTCAAATCGTGGACAGACTCCGAGGGCCGATACATATTTACCAAACTGAAAATAGGGGACTCAACATTGTGTGTGGGATCAGTCTATGAACCAACAGGTCCCAAACGCCTCTTCTTTCTCCAGCTCAATCGACTTCTAACCGAGATAGGGGCATCCCGTTACGTTATAGGAGGAGACTGGAACCTAGCAAGGGACGCAGCATTGGACAGGACAGGGCCTCTAGACACGAGTAACAACGCAGACAGGGCCATCCAGTCTGATATACTTGCAGATAACTGTTTGGTTGACCACTGGAGGCTGACTCACCCAACGGACAGAGAATTTACCTTTCTCTCGCCGGTGCACGGTACCCAATCACGGATCGATTACTTTCTCCTATCCCACAATCTTATGGCCCACACCTTGGAGGACGATATACTGGAGAGAGGCCTATCAGACCACTCCCCAGTCCTTATAGCCATCCGCTTAGGCCTGGTATCCCCGGGCCGAAAACCCTGGAGATTAGCGATCCATCGATATCGATCCCCCCAAGGTAAGTTGCAGCTACAGGACCATGCGACCACTTTCGCCCAAGACAACCTTGGTACGGTTGATTCGAGTCGAACTATGTGGGCTGCAGCCAAAGCCTCGATACGGGGACAGCTCATGCGGGATGCGGCGATAGCGAACAAAGACAGAAAAGAGCAACAAGCGGCTCTGGAACTCAACATATGCCGACTAACCAGACAATACACGGCACACCCCTCCCTTCCAGGCCGCCGAAGTTTAGAGCAAGCACAAATGGCCCTTAATGAGCTATACACCACCCAGGCCGAATTCGCATTACAGAGACTCCAAGGGAGACACTATGAACAGGGTGAGAAGGCGGGACGACTGCTCGCAGCCCAACTCCGTCAAAGAGCAGCCGCCCTAGCCATCCCAGCCATTCGCTCTCCCTCCAGGGACATACTGACCCACCCGCAGGCCATTGCAAACGAATTTGCCCAATTTTATAGACACCTTTACACACCGGAAACCACGACTAACCTAGCACAAGCTACCACCTTTTTAAAGAAGCTAGACCTCCACTCCCTAACAGACGAGGGCCGTAGCCTATTAGAAGGGGAAATAAGCAGACAGGAGATAGATAAAGTCATCTCTGACCTCCCGTACCACAAATCACCCGGAGAGGATGGATACCCTGCAGAATTTTACAAATGGGTAGGGGCAGAGGCGATTGATATCCTATGCAAAGCCCTCAATGAAGCCTGCGAAACACAGACATTAGGGGCCATATCCAACAATGCCACAATAGCTGTCATACCGAAGCCTGGGAGAGATCCTTTATTATGCAGCAGCTACCGACCCATCTCTCTACTAAACGGGGACATCAAAATTCTAGCAAGCGTCCTGGCAAACAGACTACGTAAAGTAATCCCGTCCTTAATACACTATACACAGGTGGAGTTTGTACCAGGCCGCACGTCTAGGAACCACCTACGAACCCTATGCCATACCTTATGGGCGGCCAGAGACTCCCCGGAGTCGGCGCTGGCCCTGTCCTTAGACGCCGAAAAAGCGTTCGACCGCATAGAATGGCCCTACCTATTTGCAGCCTTAGAGAGATTGGGCCTAGGCAACAAATTTATCTCCATGGTACGACTGCTCTATGATCAACCCGCGGCCAGAGTCAACTGTGGAGGCTTCCTCTCTGACCCTTTCCCTATCCAAAGGGGTACACGGCAGGGGTGCCCCTTTTCACCTCTCCTGTTCCTTTTGGCGATGGAGCCCTTGGTGGCAGCCATCCGGTCTTCCCCCTCCATAAACGGCCTACCACTACCCGAAGGCACCTCCAAGATATACCTCTATGCTGATGATATCCTCTTAACACTCACGGACCTGGAAAGATCCATTCCGGCCCTATTAGAGGTAATCGAGGACTTCGCAGCCCTATCGGGATACCGTTTTAACTGGGACAAAAGTGAGGCACTTCCGCTATCGCGAGTAACCACAAAAGCGGCACTCCTAGGCTACCCATTCTGGTGGACGCCAAAACGTCTTAAATACCTAGGAGTGCTTGTTAACCCTGGACTGGCACACATGGTTGCGGACAACATTGATCCTCTCATCACGCGGATGAAACTGGACTTTGCGAAATGGACCCAGTTAGGCCTTTCCATGTGGGGCAGAGCACAAGCGGTTAGAATGGTGACGGTACCCCGTTTCACCTATATCCTAGGTCTCCTGCCCTTACAAGTGCCCCTCTCCACACTAAGAGGCATTGATGCACTAATTAGATCATTCGTGTGGGGCACAATGCGACCGCGGCTATCACCAGCCAAGCTTTTGGCCCGCCGCATAAACGGGGGGATGGGACTCCCATCAGTGGAACACTACTCTTTAGCCCTCCAAATGTCTCAGTTATCCAATACACTATCGAAAATACCAGATCCCCCCTTGTGGATAGCAGTGGAAAAACGACTCCTGACTGCGAACGAAGGACTTGGTGGACCCTACCGTGCAGACCTCCCAGCCACTAACTCAGTGAATCCTATCCTGGCGGCGACCAGGGCATCCTGGCAAAGGGCCCACTGACTGTTTGGGGTCCACCCCCTCATACATGCCCAAGCGCCCCTGTAACACAACAGTGGCCTACGCATAGGTGGCGAGGTACTCCATTGGCCACAATGGAAACAGGCAGGCATCCTCACCCTCTCACAGGTCCTGGAGAACGATGTGCTCAAACCCTTCCCCAAGCTACGGGAGGAGTTCGGCCTACACCCGAACCAGGAATGGAGATACATGCAACTCAAGCATTGTCTCTCCCAAGGGAATACACCTCCACAGCGGGGATCCCTGCCCTCACCGATAGTGGCTTACCTGCAGCAATGGGGACAATGCAAGGGAGTAATGTCGGGTCTATATGATCTAATTATTCGACGGCTTTACTCCCAACCGCTAATGGACAAACTACGTCTAAGGTGGCAAACCAGGCTGCAGCAGGATCTAGACCCAGACGATTGGGAAGCTACCCTAGAGACACTAGACAGAGGCACCCGGGAAGCACGCTTGAAATTCTGCCTCTTCAAAATCTTACATGAATGGCACTGGTTCCCAGCGAAACTGCATAGGACCGGACTCCTCCCACATGCGAACTGCTGGCGATGTCCAGAAACATCCTGTGACCTGATACATATCTTAGTAAACTGTACAACAGTAAGACCACTCTGGGATGCTGTGAGCTCCACTCTGGCTGAAGTAATGTCACTTACGTCACCACTTCCTCCTGCCCTTATACTTCTGCAAGATACGACCTCCCTACCAGACCTCCCTAGACCACACAAGAGACTGTTGCACACAGCGCTAGCTACTGCAAAAATTTACATACTCAGACACTGGCGGTCAGAAACCCCCCCAAGCCCGGAGGAATGGATTACAGCCATGATCCGCACTGCTATGCATGAACGGATCATCTATAACTTACAAGACCAAGCTCAATTATTCCTACAGGTATGGGCTCCCTTCCTCACAAGGGGGCAATAGTGCCCTACCCGGAACCACCACTGTTCCCTTCTCCCTTCCCTTTCCCTCCCCTCCCCCACATGCGTCTCTTCCCCCCTCTCCCCCTCGCTCCCGTACCTCCCCCTCCCTCTGTATTTTCCCCCTCTCCCCCTCTTTATCTCCCCTTCTCTTCCTCTCTTTTCTATTCTTTTCTCCTCTCCCACTCTTCCTTTTCTTTCCTCTTCTTCCCCTTCTCCCTCTCCCTTTTCCTACTGTTTCTTCTTCTTTTCTCCTTTTTCCTATTTCTTACTTTCTATCCTCTCTCTCTCTCTTTCTCTCTCCCTCTCGCCCCTTAACCCCACGTCCCTTTCTAAAATACCCACTAGAGTCCGAACGTCGCCTTCCAGCAACGCTCCAAACAGACCTCCATGGTAGATCCTTTTCCCTATGTCGTCAGCTAGTCACCTGGTCCCAACCGAAACTGACCATAGAGTTGACATGAGCTGCAACACCCATTATCCGTGCAGCAACATCCCTCGCTTCCCAGGGTGGCACCCCCCGGTCCTCTCGTCTGAACAGGTACAACCTATCCTTTACCCTCATATCTTTACCCTCTTTAAACCCCCCCACATAGCCTAAAATATGCTGGAAGTGACCTCTACCTCAAGTTTTTATATTATGATTGATACCTTGTTTGTGCCTTACGAGTTATTTTTTTCTTCGCCTTCGGTTTCCTAATATCACTGATGTGTAATTACTCCCGATTGACGGGACTCTGATCCCACTGCCTCTGTATCATATTGTGTTATTAACAATAAAAGAAAAGTTTAAAAAAAAATAATACAGCACACGTTATGCCATGATGTCCTTGTGACTTAACTAGAGATCGCAATGGGATGTGTTCAGCGTTTTTCCGAATAAATACATCTAAATGAGGTTGTGATTTATTGATTTAGTGCTTGTACTGTACCTAGGTGTTTGACAGTATAAACATTTTTGTGCTAAAGAGCACATTCAATGTGCTTTTTTTAGGAATAACAATATCAAATAAAATTGTTGTTTTAACAACTAATACAAACATGCGTGATGGAAATGGTGTTTCCCCCACTCCTTGGCTGTTCTGGCAACAATTAGGTACTTGGAATTAAATGTAAAAATGTTAAAATCTTTCCAAATGTCTTTTTCTATGATATCCATTGCCCCACACTGATCCAACACATGTAACGCTCGTGTAATTAATCTGTATAATCCTGCCAGAAAGTAAACAGATATTGGGCATTCAAAATGGTAATTGCACATGCCTATTTTAAGTTATGTTGCAGTCTAAGAAAGACGAAGATATGAAGAACGGAAATACAACGGGTGTGGCTCAGTTCATTCTGGTGGGGTTTAGTGGCAGTAGACAATGGCAAGTATGTATCCTCGTGGTCATATTTATCGTCTACATGATAACAATCCTTACAAATATCCTGATCATTGCTGTCATCAAAAATGCACCCTCCCTGCACAAACCTATGTATTTATTCATTGGAACATTTTCTTTCTTGGAAATCTGCTACCCAACAACCACAGTCCCCAAATGTCTTTCAAACCTGCTAACAAAGAACAAATCAATATCTTTTCCTGGATGCATCGCTCAAAATTATTTCCATTTCTCTATGGGAGCTACGGAAAATTTTCTCCTCGTGACAATGGCGTTTGATCGCTATGTGGCTATCTGCAATCCACTGCATTATTCAACTATAATGAACCACACGCGGTGCGCTCAGCTAGCTCTTGGCTGTTGGGTAGGTGGCTTTTTATTTCCTGTGGTGATACTCATTCAGATCTCCAAACTACACTTTTGTGGTCCTAACATCATCAATCATTACTACTGTGATGTTGCTCCACTGGTTGCATTGTCCTGTTCTGGAAGCTACACCGTTGAAATGACTTTCTTTATTTTAGCTTCAATTGTAATATTAGGAAGCTTACCGGTGGTTATTATATCCTATGCCTGTATCATGTTGACAATCATCCAAATGTCCAGCACAAAGGGAAAGATGAAGGCCTTCTCCACCTGTGCTTCTCATCTCACTGTGATAACAATATTCTATGGGACCACAATTTTCATGTTTGTGAAGCCAACAGGGAGAAGTTCTCTGAATATTAACAAAGTAGTGTCTGTCTTCCCATCCATGGTAACGCCACTGTTGAATCCCATTATTTACACTCTAAGAAACAAGGAGATAGTTGACACCCTGAGAAGAGGCACACATAACTTGTTTAGATGATATGTGCAGAAGTGAAGAAACCAAAATGTCTCAATCATTAGTTCGTACTTAGAAAAAGATGGACATTAACATAACAAATTAACTTTACCCATGTTGTCTTTACAAATCAGAATCACTTTATGTAAGTATGAGAAAATATGCCATTGTTTTTTTACTGTGCATTGTAGAATGCCTAGTCAGTTTTACTGTGATGCTTGGCATATATAAGTATGAAAAAACAAATTTAGTTAAGATTGCTCTTTATTGAGTTTCAAGTATGTATATACATAATTAAACCTCCATCTTTAATATCTGCAAGAGGGAGTTCCTCAGGGCTCCGTAACTAGTCTAGTCTTGTTCAACATCTATATGAGGCCACTTATTACTCTCATAAAGGTGCATAACATCAGGGTGGTCAACTATGCAGATGACACACAGTTGATCTTAACAATAGCCAGCCGGATGTTGTGGCAGACTTTCAGAACTGTATGTTGGATATTGCCAAATGGATGAACCTTTACTCCCTTAAGCTCAAGGGGATACAACTGAATTTCTGTGCTGCTCAGTGAGCAGGATCCCCATGACACTCTCCCCCAATTCTTGTCCCTATTCCAACGGTAAGGAGATTCAACTGTCAAAAACCATTCACAAACATGGGGTCTTATTTGATGATAAGCTAACCCGGGTAAAACATGTTACAAAAGTTACTAGCACCTACTTTACATTGCTGCGGGGCTTAAGAAAGCTGCTGTCCTACCACCTAACCAAGTTAAGTCTCTTGTGGTGCGTATTGTGATATTCAGTAGGTTGGGCTACTGTATTGCCATCTTGCTTGGAGGTCCTGATTAATTGGTTAATAGATTACTCAAGTTGAGGTAGCAGCAGCCTAACTTGCACTAAACAGACCCCGGAGTTCTTCTGCATCTGAAGCCTTAAAGGACTTGGACTGGCTTTCGATGAAGCAGGGGATCCTTCTTAAAGCCATCTGTATTGTGCTCAAGGCTTTACAAGGCAAGTGTCCGGTCCTGCTGCGAGAAAGACTGAGAGGCTACACTCCGGGAAAAGCCCTTCGTTCGAGCTCCACACACCTGGTCTGCATGAATAAGTTGCAGAAAGTGAGTCTAGGTGGTTGGGCTTTCACAGTTAAGGTGGCTCAACTATGGAATAAATTGCCTCTGACCCTTAGAACATCTTCAGATCTGTTACAGTTCAGGAAAGCCTTAAAGACTTGGCTTTTGCCATAACACATTTCTGTCTTATTACATGTGCCTATATGATTGCAGAGTTGGTACCTTATCTTAGTCCTCAGTGCAGAATACCAGGATTGGTGACAGTCGTGCTTTACAAATGTTATAAATAAATAACTGACTTGGTTAAGTGTTTGGCAAACGTTAGGATTGTCTTCAAATGAAACCCAAATTAACTGTCACTTAAAATCAATACACCTCTTCTCCATGCTGAAACTCACAACCGACCAAAAGCTACTCTCTGGCAAATTCACTCCAGTTAATCAGGACAACCCTTCACCACAAACTCCTTCAAAGCCCCCCAACCACTCAGAGATCCTCTGCTTCATAAAGCCTTTTAAAATAGTTGTCCCTAAGACACTCACATTCAAACATGCAGAGGCAGTTACTGCCCTAATTACTGACCGATAATCCTCATTACTCCTAGTCCTACTCTTCCTCGACACAGTCCTACCAACATGAGGTTAAGTCACTTCCAAGGCAGGAAACAAAACAGGAAACACTTCCTAGCCCCACCCACCATCCAGTCAAGAAATATTAACACATACCTCATTGGATCACTTCCTGTCAGGCCAAGCCTCACAAAGGCCTGATACCGGGAGGGTGGGAAGCAATACTGGCTCGAGGACGAGTAGGACTAAGAGTAAGGACTCATCAATGGCTTGGAAAACACCCCAGATAAAATGTACTTGTGTAAGCTGTGCACAGGTTAGATAATAGTGTCTAATAAACGTGGTCTCAGAAGCCCAGGTCCCCGCAAAGCAAATGTCTTCCAAGGAGACACTTTGAAAGGTGGCCCAAGAGCCTGAGAGGCCTGTAGTGGAATGTGCCTGGACAGACACGGGCAAGGCAAACCAGCACCCTTGGAAGCTAGAGAAATTGACTTGGAGGTGCCTTCCCTTGACTAACACCAAAAGTCACAAAAAGGCTGTCAGAAGCCCAAAAGGGGCAGTGTGAGCAACATAAACAGAAAAGGCACGCTTCACATCAAAACTGTGCCGCAAGAGCTCCTCAGGAGAAGAAGGACAGAGACCAGGCAAATTAAATTCCTGCAAAGAAGTGGGAAGCAACCTCCGAAAGAAACCCAGGATCCAGGCACAGAACAACAGCATCATCCAAGAACTGCAGAAACCGAGGGGGACAATGTAGATCAGCTTTAAAAGAAATTTCAGATCCACAGAGGACAGATACTCAAAGGGAGCAGACTGAAGAGCATGAAGAACTTAAGAAAGATTCCAGGAAGGAACAGAAGGCCTCACCAAAGGAGCATAGAGAAAGAAGCTGCAAAACAACTGAGACACCAAAGAGGCAGCATTTTTGGGCAAAGCGACAGGGTCACGAAATGCATGGATAGCATTGCATTGCATTTCAAGGTGGAAAGCACATAATCCTTCTCAAACCTATTCACAAAAAATGCAGGATAGCAGAAACTGGACAGGTGACAGAGGAAAAGCTATTAAGGGAACACCATGAATCAAAATTAGCCCAATGCATAGAACAGTAGGAGAGCGTGGACTTTATTCATGAACCTTGCACCACAGAAACAATATGATCTGGCAAACCGTGCCTCAGCAAAGTTCTTAGTTCAGCAGCTAGACCCCAAGTGTCAAAGGAACAGCAGGTGGGGACCCAGTAGCTGCAAGGGTGAGGGAACCTTCAGCAAAATCCAAAGAGGAAGAACAGCCAGACTCCACAGCAATGGAAACCAGGTTCACTGAGGAGAGAATGGGAGCACCACCACCACCCGAGCCCCTATCAGCAGGATCTTCAACAGAAAGGGTGGAATGAGAGGAAAGGGAGGGAAAGCATAAAGAATTCCCCGAGGCCACCAAACGGACAATGCATCTGCCCCCCAGGTTCCCACCTCCAGACTCCTGAAACAGAACAGGGGCAGAAGGGAGTTCCTCTTGGAAGCGAACAGATCCAAGTGTGGACAGCCTAACTTCCTGCAAATCAGCCAACACACTCAAGGACACAGCCACAGGTCTAGGGAAGAGGGAAATCTCCAACTCAATGGGTCCACCAACACATTGCCCACCCCCCTCATATGTTGAGCACAAATAGACTGAACATGACACTCCCTCGATGTGCCATCGAACAAGCCACCAGATTGAGTGACTGACTGTGCAACTGCCCTGATGATTAGTGTAGGTAACAGTCACCATGTTGTCTGAGCAAACCAACACACTGCACCCCAACAGAGGAATCTGAAAATGAGGCACTGCTCTGTCCACTGCCGATTACTCTCTCCAATTGGATGAGCGATTCACCTCAGAGGGGAGCCAATGACCTTGGACCAACTGCTGACCCAACATAGCAACTCATCCCAGGACGCTCACATCTGTCACCAGTACCATTGGAGGAGAGGGATACATTAACATCCCCTTGTCAAAATGTGAGGAGTCCACCCACCATTGCAGACTGGAGACCACCTTCGGGGACACAGAGATCACCAGATACATGTCCTCAATAGGAACCCGCACAAATATGTGGAGGTGCCACAGCAAAGGTCTCAGACTTAGGCTGGCCCATTGGGCCATGAAGACAATGGCTGCCATATGCCCCTGGATCTCCAGCCACTGGGCTAGAGAAGTGATGTTCAGGGATAACAAGGGTTGCAATAGAGACTACAGCCTCAAGATCCTGGGTTGAGATAGAAACACTTTGTCCAGAACTGTGTCAAACTCCTCCCCGATAAACAGTTTCCTGGTGTCTGGATGGAAGTTGCATTTCGGAAAATTCAGGAGGAACCCATGGCTTTCTAGCATATGCCTGGTCTGAGCTAGATGCTGGTATAGCACAGGAATTTACGGAGCCTGAAGGAGCCAATCGTTCAGGCAAAGGAATATGGAAATCTCCTGGAGATGGAGATGAGCCACAAAGGGAGACACCACCTTTGTAAACATCCTGGGAGAGGAGCGAAGACCGAAGGGCAGGACACAAAACTGCTAATTGTGACCCATCACAGCAAACCTCAGAACCTGTTCAGACTCCAGAACAACAGATACATGAAGGTAAGCATCCTGCAGTTCCAATGTGGCCAGAACAGAACCCCTCAGAACCAATGTAATGTGTGTTGCAGGGTTTCCATTTTGAAAGGAATCCTCTAGACAAACTTCTTCAGGGATTTTAGATTGATTACTATCCGAAAAAAAACCATCACCTTTGGGACAGAAATGTGACGGAATACACTCTTGATCCCATATGAAAAGAGGCACCAGAAAAGTGGCCTTCTTCTTGAGAAGAGACTGAACCTCTTACAACAAAGCATGGCACTTCACCTGATCCCACAGAACAAGAGTCACCACAGTGCCAGATGGTGAGGGAGAGGTTAGGAACTCTATCCGGTAACCCATGTCCACAATGTTCAGCACCACTTGCCAGATGTTGTGAGGCCCCAGATAGCCCTCAACAACCAGAGTCTCCTACCAACCACAAGTGGAACTCCAGGGGGGCATAGTCAGGACTACTGGAATTCATTGCCAGCTCCGTTCCGGACTTCTTCTGAAACTTCCCTAGAAAACCTTTAGCTTGAAACTTTTGATTCCCACAAAGAAGATCGCTGTCTTCAGGAAGGCTGACAAAAAGACCATGAGAAGACCCCACAAACAAAGCTCTAGCACACTGATGCTTCCGAAAGGACAAAGAATGCTTTCTCTCCTTAAAAACCCAATGCAACATCTCCTCCAGATCACCACCAACACATGAGGCCCAGTAAAAGGCAAATGCAGGACAATGGAGCACTGTGCAACATCTGTATTCCAAACTTTTAAGAACATGTCTGGCCGCAATGGAGGCATCAAAAGACAGAGTTGACATCCTTAAAAAGGCAAAAGTAATATCTGACAATAACTCAGACTATCTCTCCATAGATTCCAAAAGGTCAGGGCACTGTCCACCTTCCACATAGTAGCAAAAAGGGTCTTCAAATCAGACAACAAAGATTGTGACACATATGTCCCATAAATTCCATCCCCCAAGGCCAGATGAGCACCCACATAAGCTTTTCACACAGAAGAATCCACCTACTTGTCGGCTACATCCTTCAGAATATCCTCCACAGCCATGGATGGCCTATCCACAAGGCTAGTAACAATGGACTCTACATGTACAGTGTTAGGTAACTTATCCTCCATTTTCTCCAAAGCTTTGCCATAAAATGAGGTACATAAATACGTTTGGTCTGTTTCCACTCTTGTAACAACACATCCATGACAAAATGATGAATGGGATGGGCCACACTTGGCAGTTTCTTAAACTAAGGCAACACCGATTCCCTGGACGTTCTGGGTACATCGTCCACAGGAAATCCCATATTAACCCTAATGTGAGCCAGGAAGTCAGACAGCAAACCTTTGGAAATGTACTTCCCCCTATGGTCAATGGTGTACGAAGACTTATCAGAAGACGAGGAGCTGGAAATATTCAAGTCATCCTTCCATAACCGAGTCTTTCTTTAGGTGAAGGGGGAGAAGGAGACATCACCAAAGCAGAAGAGGTAGAGGCAGTAGAACTGGAAGAGCAATGCCTCAGTTTTGCAACATGCTTCCCTATTGTGACCAGAGAGAAGGAGCCAGCACCAGTGTACTCCAAAGCAGTAATAATAAAGCACACATGTGAGTGCAAAGCACAACACAGCTGAACAGCATTCCAGAGGCAACCCTGCCACGAGGGGAAAGTGGAAGCCTGAACACCCCATTTACGAGCCTAATTCCCAGTGTGTAAGAGGCAGACATACACACTGAGCCTCTCTGTCCCACCCATGAGCCCAGCAAGCCACGGGAAGTAGGACGTATCACAGCCGCCCCCAACAAAAAAATGAAAGTAGACCGCTGAGACCCAAGCACTCAGACCACTCCAGCCGGCATAGCAGCAATTCCCAAAGTGCCTAGAACAGGCATACGGGAGCCACAAAACACTGCCCAAATACAGGGCCACGGCATACCTGCAAGCTCGGATGGCATAGAAGGCCTACGCCTATCCGGCCATCACATGCTGCTCCTACAATGGCCATAGGGTCCCCAGAGCCCAGCAGAGGGGAGCTCCTGAGACAAGGTGGAGGTGTAAGCCCTGCAGCCGACTCAGGGTCGCCTGCAAGACCCATCGAAGACAGGAAGCAAAACAAGTAAATTTCCAGTGTGGTATGAGTTTATATGCCGGTACTGGAGGGTGGGTGGGGTTAGGAAGCATTTCCTGTTTTGTTTCCTGTCTTGAAAGAGACTTATTCGCATGTTATTAGGACTGAGTCGTGGACGAGGGACCTAGAGGTAATTTTTGTCTGTATCCAAGTTGTGCTGTCTATGGCCCAGGCACTAACATTTTCTAAGTTAATGTACGTGCTGTAGAACGGGCAATTTTCGAAAAAACCACAAATGCGCAGATGTCGCGTGAGTTTTATATTGAGCAGGATCATGATACTGCACAGTTTTCTCTATCTCTTGGCCATTGTTGTCAGCACATATTTAATATTTTTTCACTCACAGTTGAATATTTAGGGCTTCCCCCGAATGAGTTTCCTTACCCTTCAGCATGTTTCTTAAATCTCAGTGTAGGACTACTAATTTAAGTGTCAGCGGAAATCTTTTGTATATATAAAAAAGTCCCTTTTGGATTAGGTGGAATACATGATCACAAAAACATGCACTATGGCGATCAAACTTTTGAGAAGTGGTCAGAGAATGGTAGCACATACCTTAAAGAGTTAATCAAGAAGAACGTTAATAGTGCATTCTGTTTTTATTGTCCCACCATTGTGAAGTGTATTACATGGCCAGATGATTAAAATGGAACAGTTCTGAGATGCACAGTGCCATTGTTTGTAGTCCATTTTGTAAACAGAAACCAAGCCATAACCATACCCAAATCCAGTGAAAGACATAACCTAGTTCCTAGGGACCTACAAACATTTTTGCTACAAAATGTACCAGAATTAACAAATAATCTTCCAGAAAAACCAACAAACAGCAATATCGGGAATAGATAAATTTGAGCATAAACAACCACTGGCAGAGCAGTGTGCCATAAAAAATTATGATCAAAGATCTTTTTCATCCTAATCAGTTGAAAATATTACAGAACAAAGGAGGGGAGATTACAGCAGGGGCGTAATGCAGGATTCTGCAGCACTTGTGGTGCAAATGGATCCGCACCCTTCAGGAAGCCGCGATTCAGCCCAAAACCTTTAAATATCTTTATGATATGGAACTTTAAGCGGTCAGGTCTTATATTTTGCAGGAGGGCCTCCATTATCCATTATGCCACTGGATGACAGTAAACTACGCTTGGCCTGTCAGATCCCAAACAGCGCAAAATGGACTGAGCAAAAAGATACAGAGATGAGAGCTTCTATGGACATTTTTCCAGCTGTATCTGTCACTTAAAACAAGTTGATGTTTATATTTGACTTACTGTTTAATTCCATTTATTAAGAATTTTACATCCAAGCTGTGTTTAGATAGCTGAGTACAGTCACGCAGTTGCTCTCATGTGAATAACTTACTTCTAAAAAGAATACGTGTAATATTGCGTCTTTGTCCAGAAGCAAATTATATTTTGATACAAAAATTCAAAGAATGAATTTTAGCAATGATTGTTTACTGCCCAAATGCCTTCTATGTATTAGGATGCCTTTTTAACGAAGTAAAAATTATTCTGATGCAAAAGATGTATACTGAACATTTGACATGTGATTTGGAGATTACACAATACCGTATTTTAAATGCATGACCTTATCATGACAACTTAGAAAAAAAGTGTACCTTTTGGGTTGGGGATGTCCCCTTGCATGGTGAAGAATCTATACTCTGCTCTGAGTGATCCATCTGCAAGAGAATCTGGTAGGCTGGCTTTATTTTGCTTCAGGATGTATGAAATTGTGTGTTGCAAGCATAGAACCGAAATTGACAATGATGCCCACAGTCTGACTCTGAAGTCCCAACACCTGTGGTCCTAGAGTTCCAAAACCAACAAGATTTGAATCAATCAACAAGAGCTGGAAGTCTTAGCAACCGTTTTAGTGGCATTCTATTTACACAACGCACCTCCAGATCTTGATGCTTCACACTGAGAATCTTAAATTACTGAAAGGCGGACTCATGTTTCCTCAGGGGCAGTATCCTCAAAGTCCAACTTCCAGCAGCACCGATTCAGGATCAGAGTGGTTAGATGAGGGGAAGAGAATTAGGGAGGGTACTGCAGGGAGGGAGACCTGGAACAGATGATGCTTGATGTTTAGATGAGGCTTCTTGAGACCACGGCACATTCACATAATCTCACAACATAAATGATGTTAATGTCAATGGCTTACTGTGAGAAAGTAGCCTCTTTCTTGCATAGTTATCCCCACTTTTGCCCTGTTTGCGAGTGTGTATCAGTGTGTTTTTACTGTGTCACTGGGATCCTGCTAGTCAGGACCCCAGTGCTCATAGATACAAACCTATGTGTCAGTATGTTTTGCCTGTCTCACTAGGATCCTGCTAGCCAGGACCCCAGTGCTCATAGTGTGTGGCCTAATGTGTATGTCTGTGTAGTGCGTAACTGTGTCACTGAGGCTCTGCTAATCAGAACCTCGGTGCTTATGCTCTTTCTGCTTTTAAATTTGTCACTGTAGGCCAGTGACTTCATTTACCAATTTCAATTGGCACTCTGGACTCCCCTTATAAGTCCCTAGTATATGGTACCTAGGTACCCAGGGCAATGGGGTTCCAGGAGATCCATATGGGCTGCAGCATTTATTTTGCCACCCATAGGGAGCTCAGACAAACCCTTACACAGGACTGCTACTGCAGCCTGCATGAAATAGTGAACACACTATTTCACAGCAATTTTCACTGCATTTAAGTAACTTATAAGTCACCTATATGTCTAACCTTCACTTGCTGAAGGTTAGGTGCAAAGTTACTAAGGGTCATATTTATACTCTGTTTGCACCAAATTTGCATAACATTTTTTGATGCAAATTCGACACAAACCTAACACCATATTTATACTTTGATGCCCAACCCCGCGAATGTAAAAATTCAGCAGTGTGCATCATTTTCTGGATGCTTGAAACCGACTTGCGTTAATGACAAGCAAGGTAGGCGTTCCCATCCAAAAAATGACTTTAAGGCATGTGTGCTTTATTTATACTCCTGCGTAATTTTGAGGGGGGTGGGCCTTAAAAAATGGCACCCAGCCTGATTTGTGCCGTTTTTTAACGCATGGGTGAGGGCAGGCGTTAAGGGACCTGTGGGCTCATTTCCATGGTCTCTGACCATGGAAGCAGTCCACAGGTGCCCTTCCCTGCCCCCAGGGACACCCCCTGCCACCCTCGCCCACCTCTGGAGGACACCCATGGATGGGGGGACCCCTCGCAGGTAAGTAGAGGTAAGTATTTTTTTATTTTATTTTTAAGTGGCATAGGGGGGTCTAATTTGGGCCCCCTACATGCCACTGTGCCCAGTGACCATGCCCAGGGCACAGATGTCTCCTGGGAATGGCCATTGGGCAGGGGGGCATGACTCCTGTCTTTCCTAAGATAGGAGTCATTTCAGTGGTGGTTGTGCGTCAAAAAATTGCGCAAATCCGGTTAGAGACATGATTTTTTACTCTAACCTGACTTTCACCATTTCTTGATGCACAACCCCCATTCTTCACTACGCCTGCGTTGCCCGGTTAGAGTATTTTTTTTAACTCTAACCAGGCCGCAGTACTGGCTAATGTCAATCCATAAATAAGGCGCCCGCCTGATGCGTTGGAATGGCGTTAGCAGGTGGTCAATTTTTGATGCACACCTGCGCTGGGTCTGGTTTGCGTCAAAAAGTATAAATATGGGCTTTAGTGTGAGGGCACCCTTGCACTAGCAAAGGTGCCCCCACATAGTTCAGGGCCATTTCCTCGGATTTTGTGAGTGCGGGGACGCCATTACACGCGTTCACTACATATAGGTCAATACCTATATGTAGCTTCACAATGGTAACTCCGAATATGGCCATGTAACCTGTCTAAGATCATGGAACTGTCCCCCCATTCCAAATCTGGTATTGGGGAACCAATTCCATGCATCCTGGGTGCTCCACCATGGACCCCCAGTACTGCTAAACCATCTCTCTGAGGCTTTCACTGCAGCTACAGCTGCTGCCACCTCACAGACAGGGTTCTGGGCCCCCTGGGGTCTGGGCAGCCCGGTCCGAGAAAGGCAGAACAAAGTATTTCCTCTGAGAGCAGGGTGTTACACCCTCTCCCTTTGGAATTAGGTGTTACAGGCTGGGGAGGGGTAACCTCCCCCAGCCTCTGGAAATGCTTTGAAGGGCACAGATGGTGCCCTCCTTGCATAAACCAGTCTACTCTGGTTCAGGGACCCCTTCTCCCCTGCTCTGATGGGAAACTGGACAAAGGAAATGGGAGTGACCACTCCCCTGTCCATCACCACCCCAGGGGTGGTGCCCAGAGCTCCTCCAGTGTGTCCCAGACTTCAGCCATCTTGCTTTGCAAGGTGTGGGGGCACTCTGGAGGGCTCTGAGTGGCCACTGCCTGCAGGTGACGTCAGAGACCCCTCCTGATAGGTCCATACCTGATAAGGTAGCCAA
This sequence comes from Pleurodeles waltl, assembly GCF_031143425.1. NCBI lineage: Eukaryota > Metazoa > Chordata > Amphibia > Caudata > Salamandridae > Pleurodeles > Pleurodeles waltl. The sequence continues at coordinate 537,302,456 of NC_090438.1, forward strand.
TCCCCCTCTCAGGGCTCTTTAGGGTCTCTCCTGTGAGTTCTCTTCAGATTCTGCTTGCAAATTTCCTTCAGGAATCCTCTGCAACAACTTCAGACTCTTCTGACCTCAGATCAACCACAGCCTGCTCCAAGAAATGCTGTAACTGCAACAAAGTGTCTACAAGAGACACTTTGCTTTAGCAAGCTCAGCACAAAGTCAGCAACTGCAACAGTTTCCACAGTGTGCACACTCTGGGGACTCCCTCTCTTCATCCTGCACCTGAAGAACCAAAGAAATCTCACGTAGAGTGACAGAGTCACTCCCAAGCTCCAAGCAGGCACCTTCCAAGACGATGACCACTACCCTGGTACTCCTCTCACAATGGCGAGCATGCTCCTAAGGACATAGGGTGGACATCATCGATATATACTGTCCTGAGGTCCCGCTGACACAATTTGGAGGAGGTAAGACCTTGCCTTCCCCAAGAATGACGGTACCCCTGTGTACTGTGTCTTCTTCGCCTCCTGAGGCCTCTGTGCACTCTTTGCAAAATTCCTTCATACACAGCCTGGCCCAGGTCCCCAGCACTCCATCCTGCAATGCTAAACTCGCTGAGTTGCTCTCCGGTCGCGTGGGACCTTCTTTAGTTGTGCTGCATCAACCACATTTTGCATCTCCTTTGAACCCGGATCCTGCGACTCCTGGGGGTGCTGGCTGGCACCCTGAGGGCTCCCTAAAGTGCTGAGAGCCCCCTCTTCCTTGTCAGATAGAGTTGTGACCCCCAGGTCCCTCCTGGGTCCATCCAGCACCATTGTGACACAAAAAACACACTTTTGTCATAACCAGAGCTTGTTGGCGACTTCCAACATGAAATCTCATCTACAACGATCTTCACACCATGGGACATCTTTTGCATCATGCAGGAACCTGCTGGCAACTTCCTAGGGTGCATTCTTGCAGTCTTCGTCTAACTGGGGACTCTTCTTTTGCACCCTCTTCTGGGTTGGCAGGGACTCCTGTCCTTCCTGGAACTTCTTTTGACTTCAGGACTTGGTCCCCTTCCTTTGCAGGTCTTCAGGTCAAATAATCCAGCAGTTATTCTTTGCAGACTTGGTTGGCTGCTGCAAAATCCCAAAGACGAGGTGTAGTGTGTCCAAAGGAAACTTGCAGTACTTTACTCCTGCTTTTCTGGGCTCTGGGGTGGGGTGATTTACTTACCTTTATTGTATTCTTACTCTCCCAGCAATTCTGCACACACTACACTTGTCTAGGGGGCAATTCGTGATTCACATTCCACTTTCTTAGTATATGGTTTGTGTTGCCCCTAGACCTATTTTCTCCTATTGCATTCAATAGGATTTCCTACTGTTTGAATGGTTATATGACTATTTACTTGTCTAATTGTGGTGTCTAGTGTATAATACTTACTTCCAGAAGGAGTATTGTCTCTAAGATATTTTTGGTACTGTGTCACCCAAATAAATACCTTTATTTTTGGTAACACTGAGTATTGTCTTTACTTGTGTGTAAGTACTGTGTAACTACAAGTGGTATTGCATGAGCTTTGCATGTCTCCTAGCACAGCCTAAGCTGCTATGCTATAGCTACCTCTATCAGCCTAAGCAGCTAGAACACTACTACTTCACTAATAAGGGATAACTGGACCTGGTATTAGGTGCAAGTACTCAAGGTACCCACAACAAACCAGGCCAGCCTCCAACACTTTCCAGAAAATAAACTGTGAAATTATCAAAGGGTAATAATCATTGATTATCAACGAGATCTCTGGCAGACAATAGTTTGTTGCATAAAGAGTTCATCTCATGATTTGGTTTGATTTGTTGAAGAACAAATAATATTAGCAGAATTGTCAAGTTCCTGGTATTCCACACACATATCCTAATATGCACAGGATTCCTGATTTTACTGTTGCCAGAGTGTCATTGATTCAAGAGCCTTTACTATTATGATCTTCAAGATTCTTTAATCAATTCAGTGTTTTACTGAAGCTGAATCAACTATTCTGAAGTCCAGTGTTATAAGCGCTTTAGGCAACATTCCACTAAAGCGCTGCATCAACTATTGACGTTCAATATTATCAACACTTCAACAATGTTGCGAAATATAATAAGCCCTTTAACAATAACCCTCACTATAGAGTGATTGAACTCACAGTAGAACATTAGAATGTTGGGGGCTCCATTGCAGACAATGGAGTGCTCCGGGCTTTTACTGGCCGGTAAAAGCCCGGAGCCAACATTCCAATGTTCTCTTTGTTCACAGCAACAGCTGTGAACAAAGCCTCACGGAGCCCGAGGGGATTTTAATCCCCTCGGGCTTCATGAGGAATTTGTATTATTTAATAGAATATTCTGCCCCCGAGTGGCAGAATGTTCTAATAGCCTTAGAACCCGCCATAGCGGGCTCTACCGGCCATTAGAGGCCCACTCCCTTGTTAAAGGCCCTCACGTGGGAGCGGGCCTTTAATGCCCGGTAGAGCCTGCTACGGCAGGTTCTAAGGCTATATTAGCAACAATTGTTCAGTTTTGGTTCAGATATTCAGCAACTCAGATTATCATGAAAAAGTACTGTGCATCTATTTGTTTCACCTTAACGTGCTCGCCTCTCAGTCTCAGGGTGCTGCTCGATGAAAAATTCTCCACTGCAAGCACTAGTTGTCTGGAGTGGCTGCTATTTGTACATGACGGCTTTGCCTTGGCATCCATGACGTCACCTTAAGAAACGGCAGTGGTGTGTGTTCGCAATACGAGACACACACATTCCTGGAAACTAGCAACAGAGGGAAAGGACAAAAAAATAAGAAAGGGCTAATAAATATAAACAAAGGACTTGCACAACAGTCTCAATGCAATCATAATGTTCGGTGTGTGAGATGGACTGTGTCCTGTAAGTCTTGTTTTTTTTTCTTCTATGATGTACATGTGCACCATACAATCTGTTAACAGGTACTTTAAGCATTGCTGGCTAATAGTTCCTTGTAGTGAACCTTTGTCATTCAGTGCCAACTAACAGATCCTTACAATATAATATAAACAGGTGCCCAATGAGCAACATCTTTTTAGAGAGCTCTAATAAGGGCATGAGGACAACGGCATGATAATGATGTGGTAATAGAGATGATAAATGCCCTGGTACTGATGTTGCAACAAGAATCCTGATCATGCTAAACATATTTTACTGATCCCACTTACAGTCTTAAACTAAGAGGGGATTTTTAGTTAGGGAGCAAGGCTGTGTTTTATTTTCTTTGAATCTTTGGAGTAGTGGTGAATTCAAGCATATGTAAACTTTCCCAGCATATTTTCAAAATTATTTTAGATCTGTGATTGACCAAGTATAAAAAAATTATGATTGAATAAATGTCACAAAAACCATACTGCAACTTTGAGGATATCTAAACAAATCCCCCCAAATCCCCCTAGGGGTTAATACACCCACTTGACTTAGGTCAAGGATGGTAATAAACACCCTAACTTGAAAAACTTAGTGAGGTAAGGGAGAGAGAAAGAGAGGACAGAGAATCCTTAGATTAGATACCCACCCAAGGGTAGGGGAACACAAATTACTGATGGGTCACAAAACAAGAGGGAAGAAAGGCATGTCAATACTACAGATTAGAACTCATGTAGCACAAACAGGTGGTATGCTGTAACTAGACCCTGATGTAGTCAGGAGCTGTAGATAAACACCGCTGCAGCACTGGGATGGAGGAAGTCTGGACAAGAAAGGAAAACTAACAAAAAGGGTGAGGAGGCAAGTAACGAATCACAACATGTTGGAAATCAAATGGACCACAGGGAACAAAACAGGGGAAAACAACAAAGGTGAAGGAACAAGTCAAGCTGCATGCAAACTATTGGAACAACAATTTGTTGCTGGACAAGAGAACTCAGTGTTAGACAGGTCCTGTTGTCACTATTGATCTGGACATGGATCTAGGTGTGCTGGTCCTCTAGAATTTGGGGCTGTGTCTCTGGGTATAGGAATTGTAGTCTTACAGATCACATGGTGTAATTTCCATTGCCCTGCTTGCCATCTCTTCCATGTTTTCTGTATCTTGTGCTTCATCATACCTTATGATCTGACACTAATTCAAGACTACAGAAGAAACCTATTGGCTATTCCCATTGGGGGAATACGATTACTTTCCAAAGAACAATAGTGTGAGAAATTACAGTTCGCAGTTCCATTACAAAGACATTGGGCACAATTCAGAAAGGTAACCTTAGACAAAGTTTACCTTTGTGGAATGGTCCCTTAGACTTCAAGTCTAAACTTAGGGGGTCATTCCGACCCCAGCGGTCAAGGACCGCCGGGGCCGGGGTCGGCGGGAGCACCGCCAACAGGCTGGCGGTGCCCCGCAGGGCATTCTGAACGCGGCGGTTCGGCTGCGGTCAGAACAGGAAAACCGGCGGTGTCCCGCTGGTTTTCCGCTGCCCTGGGAATCCAAGGCGCCAAGGGGGATTCCGACCCCCTCACCGCCATCCTGTTCCTGGCGGTTCCGACCGCCAGGAACAGGATGGCGGTGAGGGGTGTCGTGGGGCCCCTGGGGGTCCCTGCACTGCCCATGCCAATGGGATGGGCACTGCAGGGGCCCCCGTAAGAGGGCCCCACTTTGTATTTCAGTGTCTGCTTTGCAGACACTGAAATACGCGACGGGTGCCACTGCACCCGTCGCACATCCTCCACTCCGCCGGCTCCATTCGGAGCCGGCATCCTCATGGAGGGGTGTTTTCCACTGGGCTGGCGGGCGGCCTTTTGGCGGTCGCCCGCCAGCCCAGTGGGAAACCCAGAATACCCGCGGCGGTCTTTTGACCGCGCAGCGGTATTCTCGCGGTTCCCTCCAGGCGGGCGGCTCCCGCCGCCCGCCGGGGTCAGAATGACCCCCTTAGTCTTCAGTTCTTAGTTTGCCTTTGTGAATTGTTTCATTAGACATGAAAGTAATGTTCAATTGAGAACTATACATGTCAGTGAAGAAAACTCTGTTTTTTGCCTTTATGTTTAGCCCCAAGGAAAGATAAAAGCATTATGAGAACTCAAAAATACTGGAGGGAATTAAAAAATGTATAGGTAGGGTTCACAGTGTACATTTCAGTTAGTCCTCCTATTTAAGGCAGCACCCATATTCTGTGCAGTGACCAGTGTCTTTTACAGTGTATAGTTCCACTGAGAAAACCTAGAGCTATATCGCTCCTGGTAGTTTATACTTGCCAAAAGTGTGCGACATAGCATAGGAGTAGAATCTCCAATTAGACTGTTTAATACGTTTAATAATGTTGTGTCTTTTTTTTCTTGCATTTGAATTTGTAACCTGTTGCCTTATTTTTACTTGCCTTTCTTATTTTAGTTTGCTGTTATCCCGCCTTCCCTGGGTTTTGCCCTTCCATCACTATTTATTTGTTTCACAGTGTTGATTGATTGGATGGTCATGGTGGATTGTTGGCCCATGCTGTTTTTGACATCATAGAAAAGGACAAGCATGTGGATTTACAGTGTGAAACAAGCCATAATTTTCTTCCAAAAAGAATACATTTGATTGATAAGCTATTCAGCTGATGTTAACTTTGACTCATCAAGTTTTTGATCTTATTAAACAGCCCCCGTAGAACATGCAGTGCTTTGGAGCCCCGTATATATACTTGTGCATCAAACACATAAGATAATACCTTTACTATAGGAATTAGGGAACAATTGAATCATGCATGCCATTTAGGTGTAGAAAACTGACCCACCTGATGGCCAGTGATCCGACCTGTCCAACATTCGTCAGCCTGTGCCTCAAACCTTTGGTGTTCACCGTATCAAAGGTTCAAGACAATCTGCCAACCCTAGGGAACACTCCCAAACTCTATTAATGCACTGTCTTTACCATGCCTTTGTCTGAATCCAGCCTGAAAAATTGAAAAAACACTTCTAGGTATCTTGGTACTACCTGAAACTAGATCACTACAGATTTGTCTGGGATTTTTGCCAGGGCAGACACGTTGTTAACTAGCCTAAATTTAGAAATATGTGCTGCATCTAGATTTGGTTTTTCAAATGAGGAATAATTATATCAGCTCTCTGAGAATGACCATTTGATTAGTTGCTTAATAAGAGGAACAAACAGGGAGCAAACAGGGGGCAAGCTTCTTTAGAAGTCAGGTGGGAACTGGGTCCATCAATGCCCCTGTGGGTTTCAGAGAGGGTAGGAAGTTTTCTCTTTTCTTGACATTGGAGGCGACAGAACCTCCCACCACACCATTAGAGGGAGTGAAAGTAAGAGGTGCTGATAGATTTGGAAGTTTATCAATCACTTGCAATTCTGCAATGATTTTACTTTTTTATTAACAAAACCATAGTTAGGAGCCTCTTAGAACTCAGAAGTCAGAGCTACACATGGATAGCAATCAGATAGTGAGATAACAGATTTGAACAATTCAAGCATCAGATTGTCTGGTGTCCTCTAATATTTACTCAGCCTAGTAATCATTTTTGGCTTTGAAAATGGCAAACTTGCTCTTCAGCTTATATACATTGTTACATTTGACCTGGTCCAGCTAGGCATTTCTCATTTCTCCATTTAGATTTGAGCTTTGCTGTTGCAGAACATTCAAATCTAAATGAAACAATGCTGCAGAGCGGGGTTGCTGCATAATCTTTACAAACCTGACGTCTGTGGTCAATTTAGGACTTTAGTATGAATGAAACACATGAAAGAGCTTGCTTCACAAGTGCATACAGTTGGCTATCTGCATAGTACAACAAGCTATATGGTTCTCCTCAGTTGGACAAGAAAGGATTGAGCTATCTGACTGCTTACTAAGAGACACTGGCTACGGATTGTAGTCAGTAGAGGTAGTGGGTGGTTGGAACAAGAGCAGCAATTTTAAGAATGGAAGCTACTAGTGACTATTTCAGGTGGTCTTGCATGTTTCTGTTTTTGAGAGAGCCGCTGTTGCAAGCTGAAATGTCTGCCCCATGCTTTTCTGATGCTATTGCAGATACACCGGAGACAAAGGAGTCTTTGTTGGATTTGATGGCTTCTTTTATTTATTGGATTCCTTGCAGGGTCATTTTGAATGTGAAGCAGTTGTCCTGCTACAGGTGGGGAGAGATGTCAGTGTATTGCTTGTGATATCCATTCTGACCTTACACACTTTGTCAATGTGAAAGGAACTACATTGTTTGCACAGGTCCTTGGTGTGGTATTGAAGTAGAGGTACATTAGAATATGACAACGTTTTCTGGTGGTGTTTTTCAGATGGTTATTAGTGCTTGTGTCACACTTTGAAAGGATATTTTTGCCTTCATAGATAGTTTCATGGTATGTGTTGCAGATGTGTTTGAGGTTAGTTGGGGATGTGGATTTGGGGATTTTGTGTCATGAAGATACATTCTTCTAGCTTTCTTCTAAGAGACAGATACACATGTCTGTGTTTAACCTTTTAAAGTGGTTCACATTTGCTTAATCTTACAAATATGACTATATGGATGTAATATATTTGTTGAGTTTCTCTATATGTGTTGGAGAGTGTTGTGGTTATGGCAAGTATTTGTAAACAGACCAAAAGACTCGAGTGTGAGTATTTCAATGCTGTGTAGTATTTGTTGAACAATGGTGACTAGACAGTTGACATGTGAGGGGCTTGTTGAAATTATTGCATGTCTAGGTTGTCAGACAGGCCAAGAAAATATTTTGAGAAAGGGATAGAATGCTTTTCTAGTCTGAATAGTTAGATGGCGTAAAATTGTTCTCCACTGCTTGGAGCCAAGCTGGCAGTTTTTTCCTGACTATAAAGTCTGTTTCCCTGGAGTAAAATTGTAATGCCCCTTGATGTTTTCACTCTTCCTATCAAATTCTGAGTGCCTTATAAACATGTTATTTCACTGAACTCAAAGATGAATTAAACAACACTGCCTATTGTAACATGTAAACATATCTAGCAGTCAAGCATTCTCTCTTCCCCCTTCAGAATGTCTTAATAGCCCTTTCCTGCCTTCCTAGAATGAACATTATTAGTATCTCTTCCCTCCAAGAATTCGGCACCCTCTGTTACGTCTAGTCCCGCTTACTTTGACAAGGTGCAGCAGTGTAGCCTGTATCCAATGTCCTCCATTTTCCTTCCTGAATTCAATATTATATTTGGCTTTCTATGTGAATGACAAACGTTGCTTGCTTCAAGTTTTACTGAAGTGGGTCATGAGTAGAAGGAATACATAATTTACATATTTGATTATTGCACACATTACTATATTAGTACCAGTGAATGACATATTTCCTCCTTCTGTGCCTTGAGGAAGTCAGTTGACTTCATGCTTTCCGTTGTTTCAGTTTTGTTTTCCTTATGTGTACATGACAGTGTCCCACACTCCATTTTATCTCCCTAGACCATCTTTGTATGAACCTTCATACCCAACCTTGTTTCGCTTGGCTTTCCAGGATATTCTTTTGAAAACACATATAACCGATTTGCTGGTCATTGTTTATTTTATTTTATGTATGTATGTATTTCATATATATTTCTCTTCAGGTCAAATATAACAAACCTTGGATAATGTTGCAAGTGTACCCATGTACATCTATGCACAGTATCTACTGGAATATACCCATCATCAAAGGTGCAAACCTCAAATTGAGAACATATGTGGATGGGTATGTAACCACATTGACAACCAGTAACTTTAACATGAGGTGCGTATCCTTTGATATGTCTTTTTTAATGTACACATATATATTGTTATGGTGTTCTATATCTCTAACTAATGGCATATAATATTGATAAACTGATCCATTCCAGATTGGTTGATGTCTGTAGTTCTACCTTGTGGCTTGAAAATTTGGAACACTAGTGATATCCATCGCTGGTTAATGTACTGTACAAATAAGAACAAGTTCTATTTATTGGTTGTAAACAATGCCCAAAGGCAGTTTATTTACATGGATGTCCCTATGCATCACATATTTACAGATTGTAGCAGTTAGAGACAGCACAATACTCATACTATTTCCCTGACATTATATTTTATGCAGGAGGGAGACACATATTTGAAAACATTTGAATAATGAAATAGAAGTAACATAACTTAGCACATATTTCCAAAAGCCCTGATTTGTTTATAAATAGTATTGCAAATATGTTACAAGCATTGCAAGCATTTCAAAAAAGTATTGCAGGTATTGTTTTGAAACCAATACAAAATCCAAAAATATATTTTTGTAAAAGAGGGGGAGGTGAGCGAAGAGAGGATGAGTCTTGGTCTTCTTGGGAAGTTGACTCTATCATAATGCTGGAGTGTGAAATGTTACGTATTGAATTGTTTCAGCTCAACGTCCTTCCTTTCATAAGCACTCCACCTTTAAGAGCATCACAAGCATTTTCTGGCCTGGGGATCAAAGTGAGTTTTGAAATAATCACAGTCAAGAAAACCATTTCCTTCTGAGGGAAGTAACTGTCTGGTAAACGAATCCCGCAAACACTCTAATTTTGATGCAATACCATACAGCCATTTTCTGTGTCGTATTTTATTTTCGGTGAACCAATTACTGTACTGTGTACATGTGCTACCAAACTTTAGCCTCTTGAGATGATTGGTTTGTGTTGAATAGGAAAGAATGATAAGCATCTTTTGTGAATTTGTATTTTAAAAAATGCAGGTGATTAACTATCATATACAGAAATATTGTTTGACTCACATGTCATGCCCCAACTACAGTTCACAAAATATTATTTGATTAGGGTAGTTTTGTTTATTATTAAACCCGATGGGACAATCTTGTAGTTGATATTTAGAACATATTTATGTTAGATGGTATTCTAATACCACACCATGCCTGGTTGAGATCAAAATACTTATCTACAACAAAGGCTAAATAAGCATATAGCAACCTCTGTTTACTTATGCCTATTCAAAGGTTTTTCTCAGAGCCTACACAAAGGAATTCAATATATTTAAAGTAATATCATAATGAACCATAAAACCAAGCTATAAATTATTCAACAATGATTAGCAATATCTAAATAAACTACAAGTAATATTACCAGTGCATGGCGAACACAATAGCCCAAAAACTATGCAAGTAATATGCTATTATCACAGTACATAATGTACATATTCCACCCTATTGTAAAATTCGTCATTGGGCCTATGGTATTCCTACAGCTCTAAAACTAAGCCCAGAGAAACTCATTGACCATTCAGATCTGTAACTACACTTAAAGACTTTCCTGGTAATATTTTAGGTCTTCTGTAGGAATGACATGTCTCACAGCACTTGCCACTGTTCTCTTCATATATCAAAGATTTTTAAAATTATTCTGTAATCCTAAACCTGGAGTCGTCATTGTTTCAGCACCATTAGTTTTAAAAGAAAATATGCATTCCTCAGCATTGTAAATTTGTTATATATTAGCACTCTTACTGGGCTTTCCTAAACTCGCTATAGAGCATTGTAAATGCATACAATCTGCCATATGTTATTTAACAAAGATCTGTAAGACTAGCTTCTGTCTCAAAGTCTGAATTGAATGTGAGAGAAATACCTCCATAAGTCCTTTCCACAATTTACCATCAAAACATTAAAGAAGGTAAATATCTCTGTAATTCTTTTCCACAATTTACCTTCAAGACATTAAAGAAATACCATGCTGTTTACTGGAAGGCATTCATTTTCATATAGGAGGTTAGTGGTATCTGGTCCCTAAAGGCCACACATAGAGCCTTCACTGATTTTCCTAAAACATGAGATGTAATCTGTGTCCAAATAACCAAAGCATGGCTGATTAGATTATTTTAATGTCTGGACCAACAAAAATCTAAGAAAAATCAGATTCCCAAATGCCAATACTCTTTTACTAGTTGATGTTTGATTGCAGAAATATATCAATTGAAAATTCCACAAAAGCTTCTTGGAAAGACCAGCAACTTACTTTCATTGACATTAGTCATTGAAATATCCTCAGAACTGACTTTTCCTAGCATATACAATGTTCTTTTTATAGAATGCATCTCTTGTTGAATAAAGGCAAATCTCTTTATATCAAATGGAATATTACCCACTCCAAGAATTCCACAGTCAAGGAATTCAAGAATGTTATTTTAAAAGGAAGATCTGCATTATAGTTCACAAACACAGGGATCTATTCACAAAGTAAATGTGTCAGATTTATCCTTACTTATATCTTCCAGGAATATCACAAAGTGATTTCTAGCAAGAGTAAGCCCATTTATGTGCATAGAAATCTCCACCACGACTGCACTATTCTGCATCCCTAAATCCCACTCAAGATGTGGGAAATGAGCATTTCCAACGAGCAATTAGCACTGAAAGGCTGTGAACACCCATAAACAAAGCTGTTTGCCAGCATTCACTAACTCCTTTGCTTCTCCTTTCTGCCTTGAAAAGGTCATATTTAATCCAACCAAGGGCTGGTGTATCTGCTCAGGGTAGGAAAGGGAGCATATTTCCTCTTGATTTTCCAAAATGTTAAGGGAAGGGGCTGCTACAAGGGGAAAAATATTTTCCCTGTAAACAAGAAAAACAAAAAGAAAATTGTGTTTGCGCAGATGATCCTGTTCCCTTATGCAGGGTTTTCTGCTATGGAATATGATCAAGCAGGAATGTTACATGACTTCCCTTTGAGTAAATATAGAAACCTGTGTCTGGCCCAATTTTTCATTCATATTTGTGGACGTGTTTGCGAATTCCACAATGTTGCACATAGTGACTTGTATAAAGGTATACATTTGGGAATGCAGGTTTAAGACTTCCTTTGTGACTCAATCCCAATGTTTTTGATTTTGATGGTACTTTTCAAACAACATCTAAAATATGCAATAGTTCTAAGGTTTTGCACAAGTGCGTGTAGATGTTGCATTTTCACAAATGACTAGCAAGTTGACTGCAAAAGGATCATAGTTCCACAAATATAAACTGTATTGAAAAATTGTGCAAGGAGTAACACTTGCATTCCTGATTTAAAATGTAATCCCCCCTGAGTGACAAACCAGTTCCCATAAATGTACACTGCTAGAGGCAAACTGAGTAAACATTACCCTGTTGTTCGTAGCAACTTTGATAAAAGGCATTGATTCTGAGTGAAAGATACTTGCTGTGATGTACACCAAGGGGGCAGAAGACACTATTTATAAGTCAAATTGTTTGATGTGAAAATCGGCGGGAAAGAAGAATGGCATCTGATAAATGCAAAATATTACCTTACAAACGTAGTGCATACTAAAGAGCTAAGATGCACTTTTTGAAACAAATGAAAAATACACGACTTTCTCTTTAGTATTATTAATGTTCAGCATTAAGAAGCCAAAATACTATTGCCTGATACCACTGACAAGTGGCAAAAAATATCATGCCATGTTTCCTACGGTGGAAAATTATATAAAACATAAATTTTTCGCTCTTTGTTCAGAGCAAAGCTTTATGTAAAATTACTCAGAATGTAATATTTTAAATAAATGTTTACTTTGGAACGAGTCTTTACAACAGCATTTTATTGCAAATCATGCCTTAACATTTACTTACTGTTTAAATACATTGGTGTATGTTCAGACTAAATAAAGGTTTAATAAATGTTGGAATCCAGTGTTAGTGTTTCAAACCATGTCAATAATATGAATTAGGATCCCAACACAATTGATTTGACTTTCACAATATAACAGTTACTGTAACTTTTCTTAAGACATTTTCTGATGAATTCTTTTACATGAAATTATATCTTTAGAGGTGGAGTGAAACCACCAACTCATTAGTGTTTTGGTAATCAAAGTTAATGTTGCACATATAGAGCTGAGGTCTTCTAAGTACAAGTGACACAGTGCTGTCCTTGAAGTCTGAATCATTTATAGTTTCATTGGATTGCCAAGGTAGGAACTTTTGTTAACTGTTTGTGGTGGCCATCACCGGTCTCTAGGGTGTACACTTTCCACTAGTTTAGCAACTAAAATTTCTAATAAATGAGAGAGCTAACATTTTAATTTAGAAAAATCAGCCAGTAAAGAAGATCCCAATAGCTGTCTTTTACAATCATTTCTAAGGAATACAAAAGTTGTATGTCTATTGGTGACCTATTATCTGTGAGAGGTAGTAGACTCAGGCATGAATGTTAATGTGAGACAACAAAGAGGTATGAGCCGCTACCCTTAGCTTGCCCTTTAGTACACTTGTGACTCTCCATGCAACCTGTGGTCTCAGAGGTCATGGTGGCAGGCGCAGAAACAGAAAGTAAACAGAGGCCCCAAAAGCCCCGTTTTCTTTCTGTATTTTCCACATTTTTCCCTTCTTTAGCCCCTCAGCCATAGGCGCTGGGAGTAGTGGTGAGATGGATGCTGCAGCACGCACAAAATACCTATACTGGAGTTCAGAAGTTGAATGAGCAATAAAGCTGCCTTTAAATTTTATTTTCATCCTGTCACATCTGCTGTGTGTTGAAAGGCAGAGGTCAAGTTTTAGGTTGTCTTCTGTCAAATTGCTACTTTTTAGCACATAGATTGAGGTTTACTTTTCTTTCTCTGACTGCAAAGTGAGCGCATTTTGTAAGGTGAACTATGTCACTGTGTGCCAGGGCACAGGGAGTATGAATACAAAGGCTGCAGGATGTAAAGCTTTTCCTAACTCACAACGAAATTCAAATGTGTATAAGTAAATTGTACACATTATTCAAATTATAGCAGCAGTTAGGAAAGCACAATCGTGCACTTTTAAAAAAAATTCCGAAGTTTAATGGAAATATAGGGGGATATTTATGAGCCCTCTTGCATCACACTTGCACCATGTTGCAAATAAAAAGTGAGATTAATGAAGCAAAGCAAGTTCACCTTGTGTGTCCCTGCGAGGATTCATAAATCTTCAATAATTTAACGCAGTGCAAATTGCTGTGTTGCATTACTCTGTACAGGGAGGCATTTCTATGGGTGTTTTGTGGGTGTTCCTATGCAACATCCATGTTTTTTTATGCATTCCCAGATTTACAAGAACAGGTAAACCTGGGAATGTTAAAGAAAAATACACCTCCCAGGAGAGGCATAACAAGGAGAAATGCCATTATGTTTCCATGTTTATTCCTCTTTCTACGTGTGCTGCATTCTGCAGCACACATAGAAAAAAGAAAATGTCTCTCAGGATTGATTTTTGCGGGAAGGTGCCCTTTTCCTGCACAAAACAATCCTTCATGCAACACAGGCAGCCCTGCATTGCTGCTAAGCAGCCTATTGTGTGCCAATGCAGGGGAAAGGACAGGAATGCACCATATTTTTTTTAAATATGGTGCATTCCTGTCCTTTCCCAGTGACGCAGTGCAGAGCAGCTTGGTGACTTGTTGCGTTGCACTGTGCCACTTTGGCATAAATATGCCCCATTAATTGTTACTATCATCAAAACAGATCAAGGGGCTTTACTGGATATTTGTGAAACCTAGTTTCCATACAATATTGTGCATGTGCTATGTAGTTTCATGTGTAAAACTGCATGTCTGTGGACATTTTGTGGCCATTTTAATGGGAAATGTGCTGTCTGTAATGACTGTGCACTACCACATCATGCTTTAGTCATTTATGTGTGACAGTGTTCTTCAAAGTACAACACCAGCTATATGCCACACCCTTATAACACAGCCTTACCACTCTCTTGCTGAATGGGTTTGGATTATTTGATACACTTGGTCTTAGTGTGACACTTGGATTTTTTAAAATCCCTATGACTTCAATGATGTCGCATCAATGACAGTGCTCCCACTCTGAAACTTGTTCCAGTACCACTGACCTCAGCAACAGAAAGAAGGCTTTTGAGGCACTAAAGGTGAAATAAGAGGTCATCCTTACAATGTAATTGATGAATAAATGGTGCACATTGTGACTTTTACCACACTTGTGTTTCTTGAATTGACATCCGTTGACTTGGGAACCAGAGTGGTCATTTGTTTATTTACACACTGTTTGACCACAACAAGTGGTGATGCCCAATTTGGGAAGTCAGATTTATAATGCTAACATCTGCTATTTTCCTACATGTCGCTACTACCATTCTGCCCACATAGTAATGCAATTTATCTTTTCTGTAGGATATAGGAGAAATTGAGGTGCTGCTAGGCCTTCCCTAAAAGGCATTTCTTTTATCCATTGAAGTAATTTATAAATACATATCAGTTGAATTATATTGCCAATCACACAACTTAGAAATTTGTTTTTCCAGGATTAATTAAACTCAGCAAATGATTTATGATCTATAAGGAAACGTAGCTTTTTGATAACATATAATAACAACTATGTTATTTTTCTAAAAGAAAACTTTTTGAGACTCTTGGTCGGAGAATACAATTCACAAAAAGTGTTCTATTGGCTGATAGTCACTCTACAGATGCCTCTGTACACATCTTAAACCCAGACTTTGTACTCATTTCTTTCTTTATTGCCTCACATGCAGCGGCTTCTGAGAAGAACTTCAGTGTAAAGGGTGTGTATGTATTTAAAGAACACATACCTCATGGTAAAGTATAGAATCACAGCTTCAGGTTTGTTAATAAACATAAGTTAGGCTGCATTAGGATGAGCAATTGTGCTTGCCTGATCATACTTTTCCTTCTACTACTCTATTCCTTGTTGAATCATTTGCCTGTATTTTAATTTTACTTTTATTGATTGACACATAACTTTGTTGTGAAAACACATAACTTATATTTGAAATTGCACTACTGGGCATAAAAAAGCACAGAAAGTTAAAGTTACATTTCATTACAGTACATTTAGCATTGATTGACACAGTGCTTAATTTGTGCTTGTTGAAACCGGTGGTAAGCACCGGCACTTATTTATGAGGGCCGGCGCTTATTGTTCTGCCTCAAGCATTTACAGCTAGCAAAATACACATTTGGTAAAGACGGAGGAGGAGAACCACGAAAAAGCTTCACAATGGGAGAAAGCAGAAAGCTGCAAGAGTGAGCTGAAAGGTCAGGGAGGGGCATTAAATGGATGGAAAAGGCCTGAGATGGCTATGGGATTACGCTGCCTCAGTATTCCGTGTTAGCACATTTAATTGCAGCAGCCACATGTTTAAGAGAAGGGCTTTGAGCACCGGCACGTTTTAATTTACAAATTAAGCACTGGATTAACAGAACACACAACAATGTATATGTTTTTATAATTACATAATGTACTAGGTAGTGCTGCATTGTATGTCGAATCACTGCCACATCAGGGCACTGCACAGTTTGAATTAAGTCCAGCATTATGATTCACTTCCATGAGTACTGTCTTCAAGACAAAGGCTATTCTGATAAGGGCTGCTTTCATTAGTTTCCTGAAAAGCAGGAAGCTGATTCAGTCCTCGGTGTGGGTTTAGGAGCAGTTCACAGCACTGAGCTGGGAACTCCTATGGAACTGCTTCTTTAATTTTTTTCTCTTGAAAATGTGTAATCAACGGTCCTAAGGACAGTGACTGACTGGAGATAATTGGTTGGATCATAGTGAGAGGCAACGTTTCGCGTGTACCCCACTCCTTGTTTCATTACAGAGATGTGTGAACTTGTTGCACTAAAAGCAGCAAATGAAAAATTTCAAAGCTGACTTTACACGGCCACTCTTTCCGATCCTGCAGTTGTTTTTTTTCAATCAATTTCTTTGCAAACCCAAAGTATACCATGCTACAATACCCTAACCCGGTTGGCATTATCAAAGAACTAATCAGTTCCAACTTAATGGCTCAGTACAGCTACAGCAAAATCTTAGGAGCAGAGATAGTTACAAAACTATGCTCTTGGCCACAGTGTTACATTAAAGATTATGTGAGAAAATTGTTTCTTAGTAATTTTTGAAAAGCTGACCAAATCTTGATAGCTGTACCTCTCTATCTCAGATGATCTTAGCAGCAAAATAATGACATTGAGTCTTTCTCAGTAGACTCAATGGGAAAACCAAAAATGTTCACTTTCTTTTCTCCAGATTTAACATTTCGTTTGAGTTTTATAGCATGCTATATCTAATTTTACAAAAATTGGAGATTAGAAATATTAAGGTTAGGATTAGAAAGAATTTTTAGAGATGTTTTCTAAATCCTGATTTAAAAACAGGATAATCTGAAATGCCACTGAAAACTGGATTATTTTGTTGCCAATTAAATAAACTATCAAATCCATGAATGGGACATGATATTGTTGAATCAAAATCTTTAATAAGTGGCATTTCTGCCTAGTTAATGTTGAACAGGTTTACAGAGGACAATCAAGTAGGATTTCTAACAACATATAGGTTTTGGATAATCTTAACTCAAGATAAACAATCTCTGATGACAGCATTCTGTGTGACTAACTTTTATTGTATATTTCTGATTGTGTATTACTGAATCGTAATAGCATTTGTAGCAGTGAAATGTAGCTGTCTTTCTTCTTACATATTATCAGGCCATGCAGCAAAGCACGCCTGAACCTCTAATCCCACTTTCAAAACACAAGTGTCAAGCCATCTACCTTTTCTTCAAGGAAAAAATGGAGAGCATCTATCAGCACACCACGCTTGCTTCTTCCCTGACACATAGCCCTGAAGAGTACATTTCATAATGGGTATCCTTCAAAGCCCTGTTTCTTGCAGACCTCACTAACATCCTCAACTCTCTCACAGCCACAATCTACCCATTCATTGACTGTATATTTTTGCCTTCAACTCTAGAAAGTGCTGCACTGCTTTTCCGCTAGCTTTGCACCACACTTGTACCAGATATATGCATCAATTACCCACATACTCATTAAAAAGTTGTTTTTGTGAACCATCCCTTCTTGTAATGATCATACATTTTTTGTGTCCTAATTATGAAATTGTGTTTCCAAATATCTGCACAATTCTCATACTCTCCATCAAACAACAAAATCATAATTGCACAGGGTAGAATTGCGATTTGATGTTTACTTTTATTTTTCTTCACACTGTTTTCACAGTACAAGACTAGATTAGGGTGAGAGAGTCAATCCCCAAGATAAAAAATTTCAGACATTGTGAATAATGTTTTACTAATTTTCGGATTCTTGTTGTTCATCAGTATTCTATACAGAAACAGTAGACACAGTTACCATTAGTATAATTTATTAGATGTATTTGTTTATTATTTGAAAAGGTAGTTTGTCCAAGCAATGTCTGAGTCTCATTGCCATAATTTGCTTTTCTGTAGCATTGCTCCATTTAGTAAACAACTGATGGGTCATATAGAGCTTGGTGAAGCATGAGTTGGCCAGACTTGTGGTTGATCTACCTCATTTGCAATTAGGAAAACTGCCATGGTTCCAAGAGCAGAAACTCATCTGGCTC
Source organism: Pleurodeles waltl (assembly GCF_031143425.1). Taxonomy (NCBI): domain Eukaryota; kingdom Metazoa; phylum Chordata; class Amphibia; order Caudata; family Salamandridae; genus Pleurodeles; species Pleurodeles waltl. The sequence goes on from NC_090438.1 coordinate 537,320,741, forward strand.
TACCCAGAAGACCACCACAAGGCTGTGCCTGGGTATGACAGAAGGCCTGCACTATTTAGAGTTGACACTCCAAAGAACATTTTCATTCAAGGGCCCGTTTGTGGAGAGTAAACTCCCTTTACATGAGGGCCTTTGGCTGAATGTTTCTCAGAAACAATCACCCACTTTAGGGGTTTGTTTCTGAGAAGAACAAAAATAAAAGCAGAGCAGCTGATTCACCCAACAATACATTTCTGCCAAAAGTGCTCCCAGTGTTTTAGTAGAGGCACTTCCATCAGAAATACCTTTCTGGAAAAGACAGGGAACTTACAACATGGTAGATGTTCTGCCGCAGGGTGGGTGTCAGTGAGTTCTCAACTACCTCAGCAGGGTAGGAAGCATGCAGGTATAGCATATGTCACTGTCCCCACCCCACATCCTGGTTGTTTTCTCCCGGTAAATTACAATACATTCTCTCTTATTTCCATGTATAACCTTGAAGATTTTTCTGCCTACTATCTCATTTGACTCCTTGCCTTTGGTGGCAAGTACATAGAGCATTGATCTAATGGTAAATATGTTTCTTAGATTTATGGTCAGTTTGCAAATTGTTAGTATACACCTGAGATTGATTCATGATTTATCATTGTTATAAAAAAGTGTAGGTGTCTTTCTAGACCGTTCCTGAAGATGAATCCTTAATGGGAATATACTGGCAGTCGCCAGTAGGTAGTTTTAGTTAGGACCGTGTTTCCTTAGAAATCTTGTTGCACATGGAAATGCACAGCTATTTACTCCACATATTATACCATTGATGACACCTTCTATAGCATATTTGATATTATCACTGCAACATTTGCAATAAAATTATTGATGAGAAAACTGTGTAGAGTGAGGGTGTTAGTTATAGTTACCTCAGAGCACGAGTTATAGTTACTTGTCATAACTCTAACTAAAACTGCTGAATTTCTATGGTCATATAAATATATACATGGATAAATATTGGACAAGAAGCTACTGCACACAACATGTGCATGGGTTTAAATGTTTTACTCATTTCACAATTACAGATCAGAATTTCAGGCAATAGAGCGACTGCCAAGCTATAGGTTGATCCCACATTGCAGATGTGCTAACATCCCCTGATAGCACAGGTTTTAGAAACTTCACAGGAGGTGCAGCCATCATGACGACATAGGGACAGCTTTAGATCTATCGATGCCTGCTATGACAATCTTCTTTGGGGCCCCTGCCAACAACCTCCATCTCTGCAGTTTCCCTCATTACCACCTTCCAATAGTGCCACTCATCTCTCCACAGCCCTTTTCTCACAATCATTTCTTTTGTTTTATAGCACTACCCCTAGCAACACTAGTGCATCAAAGCACTTTACATTATGAACCCGTTAGAAAGAGGCAATGAATCTTACAAGTGTAAATCATTCTATTGGAAATGTTACACAAAACAATGAGAAATACCATTCTGTGATACGCATGGTACACATTCTTTGCAGCATGCATATTAACTCTCTGTGCTAATTTACGGGGAGTAAAAATTGCCACTAAAAACAAATCTTCTCTCTCCAGCAAAGAGGTATTAGTCACCTGCGTTATCTTGACATTTATAACTCAAGAGTCAGACAATGCAATGCATACTATAATATTATTCATATTTTCTCAAATATTCATGACATTTTGCTATCCTATTAGATGAAAGATAGGGTTAAGAATGTTCCTTGATCAGACATATTTATGAATTAAACTGGTAGTAAAAACATCTACAGTGATAATTAAAAGTTACAAAAGTGCAGGATGAGATGTGGTGGAGGGCAGCAATATTTGTGAACCCACAAGGCTCTATACATGTAAACTAATTTGTGTGGGAGGGAGGGAGGGAAGCTTTAAAAAACAAAATAGTTATTGCTAAAGAATGTTATATTTCAAATAGAATGTTTATCTACACATTTAAGATCCAGTGTTTCTATGTTACTAATGAAGTCAGATGATAAGTCCATTGTTAAAAAAATTGTTAACTTTGTCACTTTGAATCTTGTGATTACTTGTTTTTGGCCATTAGGTGCAAATTTTAACAAAAAGATATAAACCGCAAATTTTGACGAGTCAGTTCAAGCATTTCAGGCTCTTTCTATTATCAAATATCTGGTTAAGTCGGTTTTCACTTGTACATCCTTTCAATGCAGCTAATGAACCCTAATGACAGTCCAAGGCCAATGTATAAAAATGCAGAATTTATTGCTGTGGACTGAAATAGCAGAGCATTAGCAAATTATTGTAAACATAATTGCAGCCCCTACCAAAATGCATTTTTCTATTTAAAGACGTAATTTTAAACCCAAACAAGAGAGTGGCATATGGTGTAGGTGGCCAATCATGCCCCATTCTATAGATCTTACTTACATGTATTATTTCTTTTCTCTGCCTCTCCCCAAAACCTTCAAAGTGTATTTTCCAGCACATGAAGTAAGATCTTAATGATTTGAAACTGTGAAACATAGATTTTACCAGGTGCGAAATAAATCTGGAGAGCAGGTTTTTCAAATTCCAACGATATTTAGCATTTTCTTTCTAAGACAGCCGGAGTCATCCAATCAATATGAACAGCACAGAGCACAATGACATTGCAGGTACAAAAGCTTCCAAAAGATAGCATTAATCAAAGGCAAGCCCCGTCTCTAGATGTTTGGTGCAAGCAAATAGATCAATTAACTGTTTATTTAGAGACGGCAGGAAACAAAATGGTCTTTTGTAACTAATAGTAACAGGGAGCGTGCTAATGAACAGAGAAGATACACTAGCTGAGGCTGTTCTGTTGGTAGTTGTGCAAGGGTGCCTTGCTCCCTCAGAGTCCATTAAAGAGGAGACAGAGTCTACTTGAAGTCCTTGACCACCTGCTCATATGGAGGGGGTGGTGTGTTGCAGTAGGAAGGCGGAGGTGGGTACGCTGGATTTCCTTGAGGTGAGTTGGGCTGGACATGAAAAGCCGAAGCCATGGGGTTCATCATAGGTCCTCCTGGATCAGAATAGTATTGCATTCCTGGCTGCACGGAGCCTGAGAAGAAATGGAACGAGATAAACGTTAAACAATTATACCTCAGGTCCAAAACATTTGTATTGTTGTTCAAAACATTTGTAATGAGGTTCATCTGTATAAATACCCTCATTTAATTTTAAAAATACAAGGGTCTGAATCAATGGCATAAAATCAGATGGATAAAAACAGGACTACAAGCATGGAAGTACCGCAGGCACCAGTTACCCTGCATAGATCATGTATAGTGATGTTCTGAATGGATCTGTAGCAAGCAGACATTGTGGCCTGATTCCCAAATGTAAACTTACATGTATGTGTAAGTTTACTTCTTTTTGGTATTCATAAACTACAATTTAATCGAATAATAACTTTAGGACTTGGGAGACTTTGCAGTTGACACAGAGAACTTTGCACATAAAACAATAGGTGGCTTACCTTTGTGAGTCAGGCACTGTGTTTTCTGGTAAATATATCCCATCAGAAGCCATCAAGAATCAGAGTCATTGGGCCTGATTCACAAAGATAACTTACACTTTTGAGTAATTTACACTTTTGAGTAAGTTTACTACATTTGATACTCACAAAATCCGGGAGTAAGTTACTATAAAAAAGGTAGTGAGTATAACATTACACATGGCCAACCACTGGTGCTGCAACTTCCTCCCATAAAATTAATGGAGAAAGGGAACTGAGATTAAGCCCCTTAGCAAATATTGGTAAATTCAAGTAATATTAATTAGTATTAAAAATGAATTTTGTTGAATTCTCTACATTATTGTTATTTATTATTGATCCATATTCATTTTTTTGCTTAGGAGGGAATTTAGTTTTTAATTTAAACTTTAGAGAAATATTTCTAATTGAAGGTCAATATATTTTAATTTATTAAATATTTATTAATAGTGCAGTAGCTTTGTTTTCCATCTTGTTATACATTTAAAGTAAATATATAAAATTATTTTACATTAATATTTATTTTCAAATTAAATAATTTTATTTATTTCCCAAACCTTTACATGGGAAGACTCTGCATTCAGAACAGAGCTCACCAAATGGTGAAGTAGAAGGTAACATAAGAAAAGATTACTATGAAAATAAATATTTGAAGTTTGTTTAGAATACGTAATGGTGTAAACACATTTTATAGATTTATTTTAAATGTACAGCAAAATAAAAACAATGCTAGCTTTAGAAATAAATCTTTAGCAAATGGAAATCATATTACTTTTTTTCTCTACTTCAAATTAAAAACAATTCTCACCTAAAGAAAAAATATCTTTAATACACTTTGGTAATTTTTTAAAGTAATATTTAGAATTAATGGAAATTCATTTTAATATTTTGTTATACAATTATTCTTACATCAATTTTTTAATTTGAAACAGGTTGTTATGATTTTTTAATTAAAAAGTAAACATGCACTATTTTCTTATTTTAAACATTAAATTATGTTTATTTATTCTGTCTTTATTTTAAATAATTAGATTGAACAATATTTTCTATGTGGTTATATTTGAACTCCCTGCCTCCATTATTTTGGTTTGGCTCTGTTGCAGTACCACTGGTGGAGTTCCTACTTTTTCGTAGTGATTTACACTCAGCGTTTGTGAATATCGCGTAGTAGTAAGGTTAATCAAAAGTGTAAATGACTCAAAATTGCAAGTTACTCTTGGGAATCGGGCCTGATTCGAAAAAGTAACTCATGGTTTTGAGTAACGTTATTACTTTTGATCACTAGCCATTATCCTGAACTCTGAAGGCTAGCCTTACATTAGGTAGACTATAAAAAATGTAGTTCAAGAGGGACTGCATGATTGTCAGCCTTAGCTTTCCAGTGTCCAAACTAAAAGTTATACCTCAATTCCATCCCACAACAAAATTATGGAGTGAATGATCAAGACGTGAGATCAGGAGGATCACAGAAATCCACCATTAGCATGTCTATTAGGAAATGAGATCAAGATAACTAGGAAGGAGTGAACATACTGCTTTCCTACTTATGGTCACAATGGAGAGCAGCAGGAGTAACTGGACAAACCCTTTTTGATTGGACTGCTTTCTACTTACATGTAAAGGTAGGATACTCTGGGACTATATTCTTTGGGGAAAAGTGGGGGAAAGCTGCTGTAGTACAGGTAAGCCCTTCTTGGCTGGGCTTCTTCCTCTTTACAGGCTTCGTTGACAGGAAGGACCAAAGTTGACAATTTATGGAGAACTGATGAAATGTGATGGAGGGTATGCTTTGTTAAGAAGGACTAAGATTATTTCTGTGAGGAAAGAAGAAGGACTATGAATAACCATGTGAGTGAACAGGGATAACTAAAAATAATAATATGAGGGAATGGGAAAGGCCAAAAGTGGCTAAATCTTCCCCCCCCACACACACCATAATTCTTCTGTTTTCTTTGTTAAGGCGTTACAGCTTGCCACACGCTACATGTAGGAATCAAACCTAATATTGCTTGATTAGGGAAATGAGCTGGATTCTCCATTAAGCCAAAGCAGTTTTTTAGGAAAATCCATTTGCAGAAGCAGAGGATAAATTCCTGGTTGTCACTTTGGATGCCCCACATGGTACATGAGGCTACACACTGCAGTTGTTACTGGCTCCACCTATTATGGTTGTATTGTGCTTGACCTGGTAGATCGTCTAAAGCTACATGTTTGACCATCTGTTTGCATGTGTGTATCCTTTGGGTTGGTCATGAAAGGTACCCATAAACAGAAGATGTATAAAAGGAGCTTCATGGCTCTATTCCTGCCTTTGGCTGTTAGATTAAGAGGAATTACACATGGAACAAATGTAATTGTTGGATTATCTCTTGTGACTGTATTGCATTAGGAGTGTTTTTGTGTCAAAGGACTGTGAAGTTTTGCTTAAGGATTGTTAACATACAGGAGTGTGTCTGGTGTATTCTTTTGTGAACCCCCAAGTCCAAGAAGCAGGCAAAAGAAACAGTCCCTATTTAAGATGGGTGAGTGCAGCAACCTGTTCACTAGAGAAGAACTTGCAAAGTGAGATAATGACAAAGCACTTCCACTTGAGCGATAGAATGTCTGTGGTTTGCTTAATGCGCCATTATGGGGTACCAGAGAATGGTGTTTTGAGCAACAGCAGTTGCATTTGTGGAGTATGTGTTTCATAGGTATTGAATAGGTGGTGTGTGGGTGTCTGCACTGTGTCAACATGACAGCCAGCTTGAAAGTGACAAAGAATATTTAAAATGACATTTTTCTACATAAAAAGAAAGAGCAGTGAGTAGTAGATGAGTGGTTGTACCACCACTCTGGGCCAGAGAAAGGGGAACAGAGAAGGAGTGTCCTTCAGGAACACTAGGAGGAGTACATCAACAACCAGGAAAGGACTCTTCCAAACTCAAGAGCTGGACAGACCACCTCTAAACTGGCTCTGCCCATTGGTGGGCAGAATCCAAATGCTCATACATTTTCCACCAAAGTAGTTGTAACATTTCAGTTATCAATGGATATAGTGCTCAGCAGAACAAACCTAACCTCTTAAAGAAAGTATGTGTGTAAATCCTATTTCTCCATGTTTAGTCAATGCCATGAACTAGATCACTGATAGGACTTGTTCATTGTTTCTACAATTAGGGCATCGGTTTGCAAGGATTTCAATGTACTCATGCAGTCATTTCTTGCTCTGCCTTTGGGATTACAAGTAAACTCCTCAGCGGTCAAAGAGAGGGTGGATGGACCCTAGCAATGTGTGGACCATGAAGAATTTTCAGAAGAACTTCATATGCTATGCGTTGGAGGAAAACAAAGCCCTGGTTGAACATGAGAATGAGGGTTATTTGAAATTATGGGTTACCTTACTGGCTTACTTATATGACTGTGGTGTACTTCTTACTTTAAAAATATGGCTTTTTGTGAGCCCATGGGATCTTATATTATGTTATTTTATGTTAGGCTGTGTTATGGTATATTATTTTATGATTGTAAAGGGCATTTACATGAATGAGCCAGTTGCAATCTGCAGACATTTCACTGTGGGGAAACCACAGACTCACCTGCAATGCCAGTGTTTGCCCGCAGTGATTCTGCTTTCTTTTTTTCTTATGATGGGGCCTCTCGTACCATTGCCCCCCTTTCCACCTTGCTCATGGACATTTTTCCAACTACAAATTACGCGCTGTTTAATTAAGCACTGCAGTGCAGGCAGCAAAATGTCCATTGACAAGAATGACGCACCACAAAGTCACCTTACCGTTGGTTACATTGTGCTGAAAGGCTAGAAAACCAGAAAGTTAGAGACTTAAGTATAGCAAAAGGACATCTAAGCCTGTAAAATAAGAAAGATGGAATAAAAAGGTTTTAGGTCCCATGAGTATCAGTAACATTATTTATTAAAGACTGGAGCATAGCATCCCAAATGCAGAGTATGAGTCTGTCATCATCAACCACATTTGAGGTTTCTGGGCTAGTTGGCAAAGTGCAGGCAAACTTATAAATAAATTGAAAAGGATTGTGTTAAAAGAATGATTTTTTCTCTCTCGTCACAATGAGCATTTTTGTTTCACTAATAACTCTGGTGTCATGGGAAAAATCTTCAAGAAAACTTTTTTTTAAAAGTTCAGTATTTTTTTAGAAATGTGCATTGAAGGAGATGCTCAGGTTAGACTTGAGGGGGTTGAAAAGCAGGGTCAGGATGATCCTTCAGGAATTCTTCTGTACTAAAAATACAAAATAGGGCCTTTTGATTGACAGAGGGAGCTTTTTTCTTCTATTGGCCTCAGCTACAGACCGATCTGATTGGTTGGCCACAACTGGGAGGGAAATTTTGCTACTTTCATTACAGGACTTAGGGACTCAGTCCCCATGCCCAAAACAAGTGTGAAAAATTGGGTTTAACTGAATAGAATGATGACACTCTGACCCCCAGGCACTAGTGAGGAGGGGTCAGTGGGACCAAGTGCAGTGGTGTGTGTGGGGTGTTATTAGGGTTGGGTGTTCGTGGAGGACAGCCCTGATGCTCAACCCCCTCCTGCGTATGACCATGCACCCATGCAGGGGATTAAGTGCAGGGTGTGCCCAGAGTTCAGGCCTTGCGGCCAACCCCTGACTATGAATGGTCAAAGCTCATGTGCAATGGGGGGTTTGTACCAGTGGGTGGACAGCAGGCAAATTGGCTGAATATGATCACAAATCCCCAGAAATTCACTATAAAAACAAAGGGTGACGTGTCATTATTATTAGGTATGTTAATAGCTTGCATTAAAAAAATAGGAAATTCACTGAAAAACAAATGTTAATGTGATATTATATAATTAGCTATGCTAATAAGATCTTTGCTTATGTTGAAAACCCCTAAAATATACTGAAAAAAACAAATATTAAAATGTTGTTATAGTTGGTGTTAAGTTGATTTGACACTAACAACTAGCATTTAAACCACTGAAATTGACCAGCTATATGTCACTGAACTAACAATAACTTATCCTCTGCTATGTGCTGCTTATGACCTCACATGTTACATCATGCATGACAAGTTAAATCACATCATTGATTACATTACTGATGACCTCTCAAATTCCATAATTGTCGACATCCCTGATGATATCATCCAGGCATTGTGACAGCATCCTACAGGGTTCGTGGACTTGAGGTAATTCAACATGCTACACCTGTGGCCAATTTTCTGTTATGGGATTACCATTTTACAGACTTCACCTGGCCAGTAATCTGTTGACAGGTATGAATTTGCTACTAACAGCTAGCACCTATGGACAACTCACTGTAGTCTGGTAAAATATATTTTGCACAGTCTTGAGATGGGCACAATAGCATAGAACCATAAACCCATGCTTGCAATGCCAGTGTGAAATAAACCACCTCTATGTGTGACACCTCTACATTCTACATAATTTAACATTCAGCAGACCCCCAAAATCTTCTTCAAAATTCTGAAAACATTCATCCACACCTTATAAATGTTCTAGCTACTGAGAATTTGTCTATAGCACTATAGTACATATATTTATTAGGTCAAATGTGTGGATACCCACTGATGGATAATTACATTTAAGACAAAAATTACTTTGAAACATACATCTGCAACTCATATTAGGAGAGCTCAGCCTTTCCTTTGTTTCATTTGGAGTAATAGTTGCACCTAAAATTATCGTGATTTGTAAATGGTATACCATATAACTTTCAACATGCACAATCACAGTGCCTCCAGGCTTGCGTAATTTCCATGCTATGGAAACATATGTTTATACTCACTAACTCTACACTGTATATTACTATGGGCCTGATTATGAGTCTTGCGGTCACTAGACCGTCAGACTTGCAATGGCAGTCAGGACCGCTGCTGCTGTGGCAATCCAACCTGCACATTATGACCCTGGCGGTCAATCTGCCTGGATACTGCCGTCTCGGCAGGGATTGGTGATCCCGATGGGTTGACGTCAAGGTGCAGGTCGCTGTCAGCCACGGCGGGGTAGCATGTGATAGGGCCTTGCTGATTATGACCTGGTTCTTTTCATGGTGGTTTAACCGCCATGAAAAGGCTGGTGAACAGACAGGTTCAAGGGGCCAGAGTAGAGCCTTTGCACAGCCCATGCACTTGGCATGGGCAGTGCAGGGGTCCCCATGCCCAGCACCCTTGCAATGCTCACTGTCTGCTGTGCCCCCTGTGGGCAGTAGCATTGCCACTGGCTCATTTATGAGTGGAGCTCACAGGTCCAGGCTCCACTCAGGTAGACTTACTGACTTTGCCAAAGAGTCACAAAGCACAATATAAAAAGTAGCCTCAAAATGACCAATATTTACAATACACTGTATAGTTCAGTAATTCACACAATGCAATGTTAAATAACAGTGATTATTATAAAACTGTTCATTAATAAACTTTTAATAAAACGTGATTGTGAGTTTTTACTATAACATAGCTTTTTATTTTGCAATTTGTGGGCTGAAAAATGTTGAAAGAAAGACTCTGATACATATTGTTTTTGTTTTATTTTTAAATAAAAACAACATGTCTGTGAGTCTTTCTCTTAAAATCTTTTAGCTTACAAAAAATGTAATCATAAAAACAACCACAAAGGTGCCTTGCGTGCATTCAACCTCAGCTAGGTTTGCTTTAAAAATGTATGGGATGCTCTCCTGGGGTCATGATTTTAATGACCCAGGAGACTTTCTGTTTTTTTCTTAATGTTGCTGGAAGTCTGTGTTAATTCCTGCACTCCCCCACCCCACAACTTAAAAAATAATGCTTGGTGGTCTCCTCCCTGTTCTCGGGTACTACCAAGCTTACAAAATTAATAAAAAAGTACTTGCAGGGCACTGTGGGAGGTGCTCCTAGAAAGAGCATAATAAATGACTTTGAGGTCTCTGTGCCCACAAGGGACACTTTTTTTTAAATGATTGGGGAGGGCGGTCTGGCCTCCTCTTCTCGATACTTTGTGGCCCTAGGGATCCCCTAGCCACTTCTTTTTAAATAGAGGGCAGGGGGCACTCGAGCGCCGTCCCTGAGCCACTTTGGGCCCCAGGAACCCCATCCCCAGGGCATTAATTTTTTAATAAGGATTACCCCCTTCCCTGAGCCAAACTGGGCCCCAAGGATGCCTTTCTCTTTTTTTAAGAGGAAAGAGGTACACTGCCCCCTCCTCAAACCACTATGAGCCACAGGACCGCTTGTCGAGGGGCCTTTTTTAATTAAAAGGAAAGGGAAGCCAGACAACCCCTTCCTGGGTCTTTTTGGCCCCGGAGACCCATTCCACACAGCCGCAAGTGGGTACCCTGGGCCCCTCCTGGGCCACCCACAGCACACTATGGTGGTAGCTGCAGGAGAAGACCCAGGGTACCAGCATCCCCAATGGTTTCCCGCATGCACCCATTCAAGGTGCATCAGGAGCCGTCATTCCTCCCACCCAGGAAGATTTTGCTTGCTTACGACATGAGGAGAGAAATCTGAGATTCCCTGCCTGGATGAATGTGTGCAGGGAAACACGTCTGCTCCTCCCTGGTAGGTTCATTTTTAAAGCTCTTGCTGGGGAGGAGCAGACATGGATTTCCTTCCCATTCTCCGGCTGGCAAGGAAACTACTGAGTGAATTCCCTAAGACACAGATAATGAGCTAGTCCTAGGGGAGAGGTCCCCAGGGACAATTAGTGGTTCGGGGGGGACTAGATGCCTCCTCCCTGTTTTTAATATTTGTTACCAGAAGGATGGGGTCCGGGACCCCATTCGTGGCTACATGGAAAGTGGAGCATCCCAAAAATGTTCATTACGAAACTAGTCATTGAAGAGAATCTTTTGGGAAAGTTTTGAGAAAATTCCTCAAACTGTGCCAAAGTTATTAGCAAACCAAAAAAGACATGTCCTATGTAAACAAAGACCTAAACATAGCTACCCATTGGCTGACCACCACTCATGATATCTCAGTAACAATAACTGGGGTCAATCTTATCACCCTAAGCACCAGGGCAGCATAAACATATCAACAATGGGTTCACTTGGGAGAAGAAGCCAAAGTGTACTCAATATAAATAGTTAAATGAAAAGGCAAATTATTGAAATGAGTACTTCAAAGATTCAAAAGGGAAAGCAATAACAGATAAAAGAATTGAAATGCACATCTAAGAATAAAGAACATCTCAGAACCACTAAAGACAATTAAGACACCTAGGGCCATATTTATACTTTTTGATGCAAAACTGCGCTAACGCAGTTTTGCGTCAAAAAAATTAGCGCCGGCTAACGCCATTCTGAAGCGCCATGCGGGCGCCGTATTTAATCAATGACGTTAGCCGGCGTTAGCCGGCGGCGCTGCCTGGTGTGCGTGGAAAAAAATGACGTACACCAGGCAGCGCCGGCGTAGGGGGATATGGGGCTTGGGCGTCAAAAAATTGGGCAAGTCAGGTTGAGGCAAATTTTTCGCCTCAACCCGATTTTCGCCATTTGTTTCGACTCCCAACCCCCATAGAAATGACTCCTGTCTTAGCAAAGACAGGAGTCATGCCCCCTTGCCCAATGGCCATGCCCAGGGGACTTCTGTCCCCTGGGCATGGTCATTGGGCATAGTGGCATGTTGGGGGGCACAAATCAGGCCCCCCTATGCCACCAAAAAAAAAAAAAAAAACACTAACCTGAACTTACCTTAATGTCCCTGGGATGGGTCCCTCCAGCCTTGGGTGTCCTCCTGGGGTGGGCAAGGGTGACAGGGGGTGTCCCTGGGGGCATGGGAGGGCACCTCTGGGCTCCTTCAGAGCCCACAGGTCCCTTAACGTCTGCCTTTTGCAGGCGCTAAAAAACAGCGCAAAAGCGGCCGTACGTCATTTTTTTTGACCCGCCCACTCCCGGGCGTGAATTTTGCCCGGGAGTGTAAATACGGCGCACATGCCTCGGAGTCAATTTTTTTGACGTGAAAGCCTACCTTGCATATCATTAACGCAAAGTAGGTGTCCACGCTAAAAAATGACGCAAACTCCATAGACTTTGACGCTAGACGCGTCTAACGCCAAAGTATAAATATGGAGTTAGTTTTGCGTCGGAATTGCGTAAAAAAAACGACGCAATTCCGGCGCAAACGGAGTATAAATATGCCCTCAAATAGTCTGTGCACAGGCCAGCAACAACATGGGAAGCAGTGAAAAGGAGAGAAACATGCAACAGAAGGGAAATAAAATTAACATATTTGATGGACAAGAGAATAAAGCAAAAAGTTGATCATGTTAACTGCCCAGCCGTCCAATGCAACAGTGCTCGTGTGGGATGGCGCCTATGCCCACGGCATAGGAAATCCATCTGGTACGGGTGCCAATGGGATTTCCTTCTTCCAAAAACAATCTCTGGAGGTGGGAAATTGCTTCCCTAGCTCCCAAGTTGTTTTTTGTTTTCAGTGAAATGATGATCAGAGTGCATGGCACGCTGTTGTAAGTTCACTGAAAACTAAAGTGAAATGAGCTGATCAGCTTATTTCACTTTTACTGCCTTGAGCTATCTCAGCACTGAGGTAGATGGGAGAGGGATCATTGGAAAGGGGAGAATCTCCTTTCCCTAGTGGATCCCTGCTTAATGATCATCGCAGGAAGGCGACCTCCAAGCAGAGATCTACTCTACTAGACACCAGGAACGGGGAGGGGTCCACTGAGCAAGGGCTTTTGCTCTCTCCAAATAATTTGCCTCACTCAATATTTGGGCAATAGGGAGAAGAAAGCTCACTAGACACCAGTATTTTTTTTTATTTTTTAATACATGGGGTGAGGGCTGCACAAAATGGACATGGCAATGCCCCCACCAGACCCCATAAACAAATGGAAACCGTCTTTCTGCCCCACCAAGGAAAGATCTGCCTCCGGGAGTGGGGGCATAAAGACCATTAGACAACAGAGATTTCTTTTTTTTATAAAAGAAAGTTGGGGCTGCCCACATACCCCCACCCAAAATAAATGTGGACTAAAGTATTTCTGTCCCCGGGGGGGCAGATGTGGACAATAGTCCCTGATCCACCCTCCGGGGAAGGCAGAATATGTAAGGGTGGGGGGTGCCCAAAATAGGCATGTTGATACCCTCACACATCCCAAACACAAATGGGCACTACATTTATGCCCCCATGGTGAGAGGCAGATGGGGATTATTACCCCAGTCTGCTGCTGGGGGGAGGGGAGAGAAAGCCCACTGAACACCAGGGAAGATTTTTTATTTTTTTTTAAAAATGGGTTGGGGATCTGGCCATACCCCCACCCCAAATACATGGGAGCAGAGTATTTCTGACCCCCTATGGGGCAGATGGCTTAATTCACCAGATCCCCACTCGGGAGACTAACAGCCCACTAGACACCAGGGAATTTAAAATATTAGAGGGGTGGAGGCTACCATGGTTATACACCCACCCCAACTAAATAATCTTTCTGCTTTCCCTGCAGACTAAAGCATCTCATCTCAACGGCAAGCAAGAGGACACTTTTGGGTGTTGATTTTACATGTTAGCCAGGACAGCTTGGCTAACTCCCAGTATCCTCCCACTTACAATGCCTGCTGAGTTAGGGTCCATAATCTAGAGCTACCCACATTGGAAAAAGAGGGACAGTTTTCTGTGGAAAAATTCTCTGCATCCATGTGGTGTTTTGGGTCTTTTCCTGTTGTGGGCACTAGGTCTACTGACCCAAGTGAGGTACCATTTTTATCAGGAGACTTGGAGAAATGTCAGGTGGAAGGAAGTATGTGGTTCTGTGCAGATTCCAGAACTTTCCATCATAGAAATGTGAGGATTTGCTTTTAATAGTCAAAGTTTGAGGTTTGCAAGGGATTTTGGGTAAAGAAATGTGGTGAGAGCCATGCAGGTCAGCCCACCGTAGATAGCCCTAGGTGTCTAGTTTTTAAAAACATACAGGTTGGCTAGGTTTCCCTAGGTGGTGGCATTCTAGGGTCCAAATCTAAAGGTACCCACATTGGAAAAAGAGGGCCAGTTTTCAGTGGAAAAATGTGATGTAACCTTGTTGTGTTTTGGGCCATTTCTTTTCGTTGGTCCTACCCACACAAGTGAGGTACCATTTTAATCAGGAGGAGCATAGAATACGAAAACAGGGGAGACCTGTAATCTCAGGAGCAAGAGCCCTCAAGCATCACTCTGGATGGCTAGCATCATCATCGGGAATAGCTCCTCACTAGGCCGGCGCTGCAATGCCTAGTGGGCACCCCGAAGTGGGGGCTCTCAGCTGAATTTTGAGATAGTGACTAGAAAATTCAATAGTGCAAACTGAGGGTGCCTTAGGTCACCACCCAAAACAAAAAAGAGGAAAAAAGGTTTAAAATTGGTTATTCATCCATTAACTTCATCATTTAATCAGTCAAATGTGACAGGGATGAAGACCAAGGTTAAAAGCAATGTTGAAAGTCAGATAGAGGATTATGCTCATACACCTTTCAAAAGTAAATGTACTTAGAGAGTCCTAAAAATTACAAGGCACCTCTTTGTTATGGTCGACATGTTTCGCGTCTATTGGTCCATACAGATCCACTGACGCTTCATCAGGACCTACATAACTAGGTCAACAAACCTCTTTAGAAATATATAGACACCGGTCACTTACTTAAGTTGACTGGTAATACAGGTACCCTGAAAGACAAAAACAAAGAATGCCAAAAGAATGTGAAACACATATCGCTATTAAAATATATCTCAAAAGTTCTGATGAGAAATTGCACAACCAAACTCTGGTCAGTAACAATGAATGGGACGTCACATAGGGAAAATGCTTACCACCCCCTTCTCGAGAACAGGTTCCATAGGTAAGGCGTCTCTAGGACTCATGATGACACTAGTTATAAATAAAGGTGAAGAAATAAAGAGAGGAAATAACTCTGTGGTACAAGTGAAAAAATGGATAACAGATAACTATCCAACAGTTGGGAAATACCTAATTAATGTTGTAGAGTATCTGGGATTATTAAAATAGTTAAATAGTGCCGTAAAAAACATCATTGGTGATTAGCGTAATAATTTGCCAAATGTGCACCCAAATAAATATGGTATAATGTCTCGGGTTAATAAAATTCCTAAATGGTACTGCAAAAGACATCGTTGGTGATTAGAAAAATGTTTTTATAGGTGTGTACCCAAACATGTAGTCAAAATGCTGTAAATGTCAAGCATATTCAGGCACAATATGTCAAGTTCAAAATGCCCCCACAAATTACAAGCGGAACTGCACGTTACTGTACATCTAATTGGTCATGGCTGAATGTACAAAAGATCGGTGGGTTGATAGCTCGTGGCTCAAGCGATAACTAATATCGATGTGTTTATTGTGCCGCCAAATGGGTGTTATTGTCAAAAGAAAACTCCCGAATAGCAGAGAAGTCCCGACGTTCTAACTTGAACGTCAGGGACAAGTACTTACTTAATCCGTCAATGGTCCTGTGTTCGGACCTACCCTCAGAGACAGCCGCCCGGGAGCAACCGGGTCGGGTGCTCTCCGAGCAATTAAATGGACGCTGCTAAACTCAGCGCGTCTATTAGGCGAAACAAAAGAGGGACTCGGAGAGTCCGGGAGAATAGAGAAATCAAGGAAGGACTGCAAGTGTAATGCACTTGTAGTTCCGAACCTCGCTAAAGTATTAAAGAAAAGATGCGAGTCCCAACTGGATATTCAATATCGATCGAGCCAGAGAAGGCATAGTAAACTGAATTCACAAAGTTCCTCAGACTCGTGGGGGATCAGCATTTAAATGCAATAAGAAATGCTTATATTATGTCATTTGGGCCAAAAAAGAAGAAGAAAGCCCCACTGGGTGAATATATCACACTGGGGTGTGGGAAAGAAAATGTAGTGACAAAGAATTAGGGTGAAAGCGAGGTCCAGAGGATGTCATCATTAAGACCTCTTAAATGGGTCCCCAATTTAAACACCCATTTTTGTTCGATCTTAAAAAGAGCTCTAGAATCATTGGGGCGAATAAACGGTGCTTCAATTACCACCCACCATAAATCATCCGGGGAATGATGAACCTCCAAGAAGTGGACACTCAGTTTAGTGGTGAGCTTTTTGCACCTAATATTGCTTCTGTGTTCATTGATGCGAATCTTGACAGGTCTTGATGTCATGCCGATGTATCGCAAATCGCAAGGGCACGTGATCATGTAAATACAGTTTTTCGTATTACAGTTGGTATGTTTTTTAAGATACCAAGGCCCAATGGAGTCAAAATCAAGTTTTTTTAGATGTCTAGTTAAGTCACACACATTGCAATTACCACACGGATAGTGTCCTGCAACAGGTGGGAGGTCCCATAGAGTCATTTGGTTAGGAGGGTTATGTGGAATGCGTGGGCATGTGTGTACCACTAAATCTCTTATATTAGCAGTTCGTTTGAAAGCAAAAAGAGATTTTTGTAAAATACAGCCTCCACTTGTAAGAATAGACCATCGCTTATTAATCAACTTCTTAATGGAGTTTGACAAAGGTGTATAGGTTGAAACACACGTCAACCTAGCCTGAGGGCAATGTTCTCTTGGTGCTAGTAGTGCCTCTCTATTATTGTTCCGGGCTCTCTTTCGTGCTTGGTTAATGATCTTTGATGGATAATTCCGATCGCAAAGTTTGTGTTGAAGAGTTTCAGATTGTTGATCAAATTCAGTGAGTGAACTGCAATTCCGTCGTAATCGCAGGAATTGGCCAAAGGGTAAATTGTCCCTCAAGGCTTTTGAGTGGTGGCTCTGATAAAGTAAGAGCGAGTTACGATCCGTGGGTTTATGATACACACTGGTCTGCAATTTCCCATTATTGATTGAAATCATTAGGTCTAAAAATGGTAATTGATGGTCAGACACCGTTGCTGTAAATTTCAAAAAAGGATCAAGGGTATTGATCCAGATAACAAGTTCCTCTGCCTGCATCATGGGTCCTTGCCAGATGATCAAAATATCATCTATGTAGCGGCGCCATAGCCTAATAGACTTGAAAAAAGGATTAGTTGGCAAAGAGATGTATTTCTTCTCAAAATCATACATGTAGAGACATGCTAAACTAGGAGCAAATGTGCTCCCCATTGAGGTACCTTGAATTTGGTGGTAAAATTGGTCCTCGAAAAGAAAAAAGTTCTCAGTCAGGGCTAACCTGGCACACTGTAGGATGAAAGCTACAGGGGAGGACAAGGTTGATGATACTTCATATAAAGCAGTCTCTATGACTTGTAATGTGGCTTCTTGAGGAATATTGGTGTAGAGTGCCTCTACGTCTAGTGTAATGATTGCTTGTGTAGTATCGCCTTCATTGATAGTTTCGATCAAATTGAGCACCTCTTTAGTGTCTTTCAAATAAGTGGAGGAATTTCTTACCAGGGGTTGTAAAAAATGATCGCAGAAAATGGAAAGTGGTTCCAAGATTGAGCCCAACCCTGAAACTATAGGGCGTCCAGGGGGAGGGTTCCTTTGTTTATGAATTTTTGGTAGACAATAGAAATATGGTGTCTGTGGATTCAGTGTATCCAAAAATTCTGCTTCCCTGGTAGAGATCCACAAATTGTACTTAGCCTCTTCAATCATCATCCTAATTTGTGTCTGTAGTCTCGCTGTGGGGTATCGATTTATTTTCGCATAATAAGTGGAATCACTCAGAAGACGCACACACTCGCTTCTGTAGTCAGCAGAATTCATTACAACAATAGCTCCTCCCTTGTCAGCTGGTTTTATAATTATCTCTGGATCAGATGCTAACGAGGTCAGGGCTGCCCTTTCTTTAGTCGGAATATTGATGAAGGCTTGTTTAGGGTGAAGGTTATTTAAGTCAGATAACACTGCTTTCTCAAAGGTTAGGACTTCATTAGGCATCACTGCAGGAGAGGGAACAAAGGTCGAAGGTTTTTTGAGACCAGAATCGAGAGCTTGAGGTTCCTCTGATTTGTCTTTGAAAAAGAATTTGAGACGGATCTTCCGGAAAAATTGTGCTAATTCAATATGTAGACGAAAAAGATCGTCTTGAGGGGTTGGGACAAAACCTAACCCTTTATTGAGTACAGATGTTTCTTCTTCTGAGAGTTGTTTAGATGAAAGGTTGACGACTAAGTCTTCAGAAGGTTTTTTTTTGACTGGCTTCTGGTGATCATCTCCCACAACAGGGGTATACGATCCGCATTATGGATAATTTCCAGGGTCTGAGCTACGATGATGAAATGGTAACAGCCATTTTACAAACACCTTCCATATTAGACAATGATGGCTCTGCCCCATCGGGCAGCCTGAAAACTGAATGGGACAAACTATCCACCCTGAAACGAGAACTCATAAAAACCGTAATGCACGGAACAATTATGACTGAATACCTCCATGCTAACATCGCTCCAAATGGCCTTTTAGTGTCTAACATCCCACGCATTTTTTTGCAAGATCTAGCCTTTAGAAAAGACTGGGCTCAAATAGCCTGGAAGTGTACGAGAGATTGGTTAATATTGATTATCAACACTTCCAAAAGGTTGGCAGATACCATCACGATCCAGATCAACACCATTGAGGACACTTTGAAAACCACCATCTCTATTACTGCATTTAAATGTCGTCTCGCGGAAATCACTGCCGAGTTGAATGAAACCAAAGATTTCCTAACTCAGCAAAAGGTCACCAAACTTCAAAAAGACATCACGAGATTTAGCCGAGAAAATGTCTACCCCTACATCAAAGATGACTTTGAAGGGGATAACCGATCCCAGTCATCTGATGAGACCTCTGCACCAATCAGAAAATCTCGCAATTACAGCAGTAGTTCTTCATCTGATGGGTGGAGTACAGACGAGAACTTACCACAACAACCTTTTTACAACTATCCTCCGTACCCGATACACCAAGCGATGCCGTGGCAATCACCCTTTCCCTTCTTCCAACCACGACCAATGATGGCCTTTGCCCCCCCTTTTTTAGGCCGAGGCCGGGGCAGAGGCAGAGGCAGAAGGAGAGGAAGAGGCAGGCATGTCCAATGGTCCAGAGACGAACCACAGATGATCACCAGAAGCCAGTCAAAAAAAAACCTTCTGAAGACTTAGTCGTCAACCTTTCATCTAAACAACTCTCAGAAGAAGAAACATCTGTACTCAATAAAGGGTTAGGTTTTGTCCCAACCCCTCAAGACGATCTTTTTCGTCTACATATTGAATTAGCACAATTTTTCCGGAAGATCCGTCTCAAATTCTTTTTCAAAGACAAATCAGAGGAACCTCAAGCTCTCGATTCTGGTCTCAAAAAACCTTCGACCTTTGTTCCCTCTCCTGCAGTGATGCCTAATGAAGTCCTAACCTTTGAGAAAGCAGTGTTATCTGACTTAAATAACCTTCACCCTAAACAAGCCTTCATCAATATTCCGACTAAAGAAAGGGCAGCCCTGACCTCGTTAGCATCTGATCCAGAGATAATTATAAAACCAGCTGACAAGGGAGGAGCTATTGTTGTAATGAATTCTGCTGACTACAGAAGCGAGTGTGTGCGTCTTCTGAGTGATTCCACTTATTATGCGAAAATACATCGAGACCCCACAGCGAGACTACAGACACAAATTAGGATGATGATTGAAGAGGCTAAGTACAATTTGTGGATCTCTACCAGGGAAGCAGAATTTTTGGATACACTGAATCCACAGACACCATATTTCTATTGTCTACCAAAAATTCATAAACAAAGGAACCCTCCCCCTGGACGCCCTATAGTTTCAGGGTTGGGCTCAATCTTGGAACCACTTTCCATTTTCTGCGATCATTTTTTACAACCCCTGGTAAGAAATTCCTCCACTTATTTGAAAGACACTAAAGAGGTGCTCAATTTGATCGAAACTATCAATGAAGGCGATACTACACAAGCAATCATTACACTAGACGTAGAGGCACTCTACACCAATATTCCTCAAGTAGCCACATTACAAGTCATAGAGACTGCTTTATATGAAGTATCATCAACCTTGTCCACCCCTGTAGCTTTCATCCTACAGTGTGCCAGGTTAGCCCTGACTGAGAACTTTTTTCTTTTCGAGGACCAATTTTACCACCAAATTCAAGGTACCTCAATGGGGAGCACATTTGCTCCTAGTTTAGCATGTCTCTACATGTATGATTTTGAGAAGAAATACATCTCTTTGCCAACTAATCCTTTTTTCAAGTCTATTAGGCTATGGCGCCGCTACATAGATGATATTTTGATCATCTGGCAAGGACCCATGATGCAGGCAGAGGAACTTGTTATCTGGATCAATACCCTTGATCCTTTTTTGAAATTTACAGCAACGGTGTCTGACCATCAATTACCATTTTTAGACCTAATGATTTCAATCAATAATGGGAAATTGCAGACCAGTGTGTATCATAAACCCACAGATCGTAACTCGCTCTTACTTTATCAGAGCCACCACTCAAAAGCCTTGAGGGACAATTTACCCTTTGGCCAATTCCTGCGATTACGACGGAATTGCAGTTCACTCACTGAATTTGATCAACAATCTGAAACTCTTCAACACAAACTTTGCGATCAGAATTATCCATCAAAGATCGTTAACCAAGCACGAAAGAGAGCCCGGAACAATAATAGAGAGGCACTACTAGCACCAAGAGAACATTGCCCTCAGGCTAGGTTGACGTGTGTTTCAACCTATACACCTTTGTCAAACTCCATTAAGAAGTTGATTAATAAGTGATGGTCTATTCTTACAAGTGGAGGCTGTAATTTACAAAAACCTCTTTTTGCTTTCAAACGAACTGCTAATATAAGAGATTTAGTGGTACACACACGCCCACGCATTCCACATAACCCTCCTAACCAAATGACTCTATGGGACCTCCCACCTGTTGCAGGACACTATCCGTGTGGTAATTGCAATGTGTGTGACTTAACTAGACATCTAAAAAAACTTGATTTTGACTCCATTGGGCCTTGGTATCTTAAAAAACATACCAACTGTAATACGAAAAACTGTATTTACATGATCACGTGCCCTTGCGATTTGCGATACATCGGCATGACATCAAGACCTGTCAAGATTCGCATCAATGAACACAGAAGCAATATTAGGTGCAAAAAGCTCACCACTAAACTGAGTGTCCACTTCTTGGAGGTTCATCAATCCCCGGATGATTTATGGTGGGTGGTAATTGAAGCACCGTTTATTCGCCCCAATGATTCTAGAGCTCTTTTTAAGATCGAACAAAAATGGGTGTTTAAATTGGGGACCCATTTAAGAGGTCTTAATGATGACATCCTCTGGACCTCGCTTTCACCCTAATTCTTTGTCACTACATTTTCTTTCCCACACCCCAGTGTGATATATTCACCCAGTGGGGCTTTCTTCTTCTTTTTTGGCCCAAATGACATAATATAAGCATTTCTTATTGCATTTAAATGCTGATCCCCCACGAGTCTGAGGAACTTTGTGAATTCAGTTTACTATGCCTTCTCTGGCTCGATCGATATTGAATATCCAGTTGGGACTCGCATCTTTTCTTTAATACTTTAGTGAGGTTCGGAACTACAAGTGCATTACACTTGCAGTCCTTCCTTGATTTCTCTATTCTCCCGGACTCTCCGAGTCCCTCTTTTGTTTCGCCTAATAGACGCGCTGAGTTTAGCAGCGTCCATTTAATTGCTCGGAGAGCACCCGACCCGGTTGCTCCCGGGCGGCTGTCTCTGAGGGTAGGTCTGAACACAGGACCATTGACGGATTAAGTAAGTACTTGTCCCTGACGTTCAAGTTAGAACGTCGGGACTTCTCTGCTATTCGGGAGTTTTCTTTTGACAATAACACCCATTTGGCGGCACGATAAACACATCGATATTAGTTATCGCTTGAGCCACGAGCTATCAACCCACCGATCTTTTGTACATTCAGCCATGACCAATTAGATGTACAGTAACGTGCAGTTCCGCTTGTAATTTGTGGGGGCATTTTGAACTTGACATATTGTGCCTGAATATGCTTGACATTTACAGCATTTTGACTACATGTTTGGGTACACACCTATAAAAACATTTTTCTAATCACCAACGATGTCTTTTGCAGTACCATTTAGGAATTTTATTAACCCGAGACATTATACCATATTTATTTGGGTGCACATTTGGCAAATTATTACGCTAATCACCAATGATGTTTTTTACGGCACTATTTAACTATTTTAATAATCCCAGATACTCTACAACATTAATTAGGTATTTCCCAACTGTTGGATAGTTATCTGTTATCCATTTTTTCACTTGTACCACAGAGTTATTTCCTCTCTTTATTTCTTCACCTTTATTTATAACTAGTGTCATCATGAGTCCTAGAGACGCCTTACCTATGGAACCTGTTCTCGAGTAGGGGGTGGTAAGCATTTTCCCTATGTGACGTCCCATTCATTGTTACTGACCAGAGTTTGGTTGTGCAATTTCTCATCAGAACTTTTGAGATATATTTTAATAGCGATATGTGTTTCACATTCTTTTGGCATTCTTTGTTTTTGTCTTTCAGGGTACCTGTATTACCAGTCAACTTAAGTAAGTGACCGGTGTCTATATATTTCTAAAGAGGTTTGTTTACCTAGTTATGTAGGTCCTGATGAAGCGTCAGTGGATCTGTATGGACCAATAGACGCGAAACATGTCGACCATAACAAAGAGGTGCCTTGTAATTTTTAGGACTCTCTAAGTACATTTACTTTTGAAAGGTGTATGAGCATAATCCTCTATCTGACTTTCAACATTGCTTTTAACCTTGGTCTTCATCCCTGTCACATTTGACTGATTAAATGATGAAGTTAATGGATGAATAACCAATTTTAAACCTTTTTTCCTCTTTTTTGTTTTGGGTGGTGACCTAAGGCACCCTCAGTTTGCACTATTGAATTTTCTAGTCACTATCTCAAAATTCGGCTGAGAGCCCCCACTTCGGGGTGCCCACTAGGCATTGCAGCGCCGGCCTAGTGAGGAGCTATTCCCGATGATGATGCTAGCCATCCAGAGTGATGCTTGAGGGCTCTTGCTCCTGAGATTACAGGTCTCCCCTTTTTTCGTCTTCCTTCTCTCTATTTTTGGAACAGTGTACCTTTATATAGTTACTGTTATAGGGAGACTGTACACTGGACCAGCAATACTCCCGGTCCCTCTTTTTTGTGTTAACGGAGCATAGAATACTACAAGATTTGGTGCTATCAATTGGATTTCCCTGTATTTGTGCCTTTCAAATGTAGGCCAGTGTAGAAGAAAGATGACATTTTGAAAAATACCCTCCAAATCATATGCTAGTACGAGTACCTAGAAATTCAAAGGAGTAAAAAGGGGTAACCACTGTTCCTAAACTCTATAGCTTGTGCCTATTTAATTTCATAAGTTTCCTTGAGACCCATTTTTCTATAAGACTTGCTATAAGAACTGGTCTATACTTGGTACTCAATGAAAACCCATTGTAGGGGGCCGCTTAGTTGCTTGTTCTGGGTACCTTGGGTTCTTGGAAAACCTACAAACCCTCCCTACAACCTCAAGCAGAAGGGACTAGCAGTTGTAATGGTATATAGGTTTTGTCAATCTGCCATTATGTCAAAAAGTTACAGATGAAACTGCTGTCACAAATGCCTGTTTTTTTTCTAGTCATTTCCAATATTTATTTTTTTGCAACTGTTATTTTCCTTGAAAAAACCTTGAGGGACCTACACATATGATCCCTTGCTGAACTTACAATATTGTCTACTTTTCAGAAATCTATAGCTTTTCTTGATAACCCATGGGTTTTACACCACAAACTGGAAGTAGGTTGAGAGCAGACAAAATATGAAAAATAGGGTACATCTTAGAGAAATGCTAAAACCATGGTACAACATGTGTTTTCTTGATTCAGCTCTGCATGTTTCTGAAAGCTGGGGAAATGGTGACTTTAGAACAGCACTTTATTCTGTTGTACTTTTTCCCTATTTTTCTAAAGACAACTCAAAATTTTGCCTATTTTATCAGTCCCCTCCAGTTGAACCCACAAACCGTTGGCACCTTTAGAACGTCCAGGATGTTGAAAAAAAAGGACATAAATCTGGAGTGGATAATTTATGTGCATAAAAAAAAGTTAGGAAGGCTCTGAAGCACTGGCTGCAACATGAAAACAAATGTTGAAGAAGCCGTTACAGGACACTGGGGACTTATGGGGTCATTATGACCATGGCGGGTATTCCCTCCCTATTCATACTCGCAGTCTGAACACAGACAACCAGCCCCCTTGAGGCCCGCCGGCCGTATAATCAACATTGCGGAGAGCCGGCGGGTGGAAACAGTGTTTCCACCAGCCGACCCAGCGGAATGCTGGGCCTGGACATTGCCGACTGTTCCACATGGAGCCGTCATCAATGCCACAGTGAGGCGGGTGCAGCAGCACCCATTGCGCAAATTGACCTGTGCGACGGGGCTGTGCACAGGGGGCCCTGCACTGCCCATGCCAAGTACATGAGCAGGGCAGGGCCCCCCAGGGGGGCCCCGGAGGACCCCTTCCGCAGCCTTTTACTGGCGGATGAAACCGCTAGGGAATGGCTGTCGGAACACTGGTTCTTTATCCGGCAGCGCTGCCCTGTCAGATGAAGAATCCCACCATCGCCAGGCTGCCTGGCGGCAGTAGCCTGGAGGTGGTGGACGGCCACCTGTGGTCATTATGTGGCGGTTCAGACCGCCATGCAGGTGGCGCTAATTTCTGCCGCCACTGGCATGGCGGTCTCGACTGCCCTGTCCATAATGAGCCCCTTAGTCTCCTGTCCCAGAAAAAAAGAAAAAAATATGAAGAGGCAGGGTAGGGATATCCTGTCCCCAGAGATCCTCCACACGGCTCCCCTCCTTGAGCCACTATTGGACTCTGAGGACCCAATCCTCTGGGCCAGCTTCTAAAAAAATGGAAAGGTGGGGCATTTAACCCCCCTCTGAGCCCCTTTTGGGCACCAGGGAACCAACCCCAATCAGTAAGTCTATATGCCATCAGGACCTGTGAGACCAACTGCATGCTGCTCATGCCAGAAGACCAGATACTGTGTGAGGTAGCACCTGATCCCACACTGTGCATGGCCCTTCGAAGGCCTTACGCATTTGGGGGGTGGACCGCTCATAGAGGCTTCCAATTGGGTTTAATGTAACATTATAGTAAGGTGCAAATTTCAATGACAAGGTTACATTTTAAACTAAAATATAAAACTGAAATTCACCAGTTATAACTTTCTCAAGAAACTATAACTCGTGCCCTAAATACCTAGCACTTCCGCCATGCCCAATCTTGTTATCAATTATGTCATTTCAGATGTTGCAGTGATGTCATCAGCGATGCCGTAAATCATGTCATGAGTGATGCAATACGTGGGGTAATTAGCTGTGCCTGGTGAGGGCATGAGAAGGAGTTAATTTAGGGCATGTGTTACGGTTACTGGAGACATTTCAGGGAATTTCTAAGCTTATTTTAATGTAAAGTAAAAATAATTACAATTTCTAAGTATAGCATCACTCTAACATTTGTTTTTTTTTTTCAATTACTTTCTAGGTTTTTTTAACATAAAGAAATATTTTATTGCTATACCTAAAGGCAACCACATGTCAGGCCAGGCCTTGCATCTAACCCCTCCCTGGCAGCCAACACCATGCCGTACATGGCCTTCAGCTATGCTAGGTGTAGGCTTTGCTCCATGGCCTGGCCTGTGGTCTGGCCCAGCTTCCAATCCCTTTCAGGCAAGCATAGCTGTGCCTACGTCCAACCTGCTGCGAGCACCCTACCCTCACTGCATGCGGCCTTCGGCTTTGTACAGCATGGAAGTAGGCGCAATGCCTGATCACATTTAGGTAGATTTCCTGTCTTTGTGAATGAAAAGAGTCAAAAAAAGCAAAATATAGAAAAGTCAGCCTATTGGCTTTTCCAAGGGGTGCATATATATATAAGCAAGTCAAATAATGCTTTTTCTTTTGCACATGGTCCTAACTATAACTACCTAGTAGAGACCGCCACTATAGATAGATAGATAGATAGATAGATAGATAGATAGATAGATAGATAGATAGATAGATAGATAGATAGATAGATAGATAGATAGATAGATAGATAGATAGATACAAACACATATACCTTACCTACTGGCAGTCACCAGTAGCTAGTTATAGTTAGGACCTAGTTTCCATAGGAAAAGCTTTTTTGTTTGATGAATCTTCACACATTTTTCAAAACTAGTATGCCATTTAATTCAGATGTTGTCTTGAAAGTTTTGGGGTCAATCGTCAAGTAGGGGCTGAGAAAAATCGAGGGTCCCACAGCGTGTTTCCCAAAGCACTTCTCACAGGGATCTTAGACAAGACTACAGCCCAAACCAAATGTGGCAGAAAAACTGTTCTTAGCCCAGAAAGTGTACTTTTTGTGAGTTGGTGTAATTCCATTTATTAGTTTTATGGTTAAGAAAGGAAAAAGAAATATAGATATATGGGGACGCGGATCCTACGCAAATCCGACAGTACCATACTGATATCTGATTGGCTGCCAATACTTCAACCTGAAGTATTAGCAGCCATTTTGGGACTCAGACTTAAAATCCCAACAATTACGTTAAAAATAAAGAAAAGGGGCAGGGTAGGAATACCCTGACTCTCTAGGCCAAAAGGACTCTGTTGAGGCCCAAAAATGTTTTCTTTTGGTTGAATTTTTGCTGTGAATCCGGTAGTATCTTCTTTGCCAACTGTTGCACAGAATGTACACTGTTGTTAGTAGTTTCTTTGAAATACTCTGTGTTGTATCTCTCATAAGAGTTTCACTGTTTGGAAACAGTGTCATACAGAATGAACTACTAATAGCAACTTCATTTCTTAATGTAGGTTTGGTGTGTGTCACAGGTTTTATACAGGTAAGTGCTGTCTGTACTAGGGCAGTTGTTTTGGAATTGGCATTCATTATTTTTGGGTTTTCTGAAATGTTTTTCACAGATTGAACACTGTGCTTAATGAGGGTTCCTTGTATATATGTGGTTGATTGTGAAATATGTTTCATGTACCACCATTCCCAATTATACAGTCAAATGGGTGAAAACCAAGTTTGGATGAATCATTATTATAAAAATGTTTAATAACATTTTAATTAAAAAAATATAATCAACATGACTGTGAGACTTGCTTTTAGCACAAGTTTTATGATGGCATTTTGTGGGCTAAAAATTGTTAAAAGAAAAACTCAAAAAATTATATATCTTTTTCAAAAATAAAACCAACATGTATTTAAGCCTTTCTTTTATAATTTTTCAGCCCATAAGATGCAATTCTAACAACAACCATAAGAGTGCCGTGCACTCCAACTGGAAAACATAAAGATGCAGCTATGGATTCTAAACAAAGTATTGTAAGCTCTCCTTGGGTCATGGATTTATTGACCCAGGAGACTTATTTTTTTTCAAATGTTACAGAGGACCTCTAGACACCTTGGAGCCATCCAAAATTTTAGAAAATACTTGGTGGCACTCCTGCCCCTTCTAGGGACATCGCCAAGCTTAATAAATATGTAGATAGCCCTTACAGGACATTATGGGGTTCTCCTTCAAAGTGCAGCGACTAAGAAATGAGCAGCTACTGCACATTTAATATTTACTTCTTTATTTTTTCAATATATTTGTGGGAGTCCAGGTGCTCAACCAGGTCACTCATAGGGGAGCCCAAGGACACGGCCCTAGCCTGCTCCCCTTGCAGGAGCCAGCCACTTTAAAAACTGTAGGTGGGTACCCCAGTGCCCACCGGGTACACCCACAATACATGGGTCGTTGGGGGCCACAGGGCAGCCCCAAGGACCCAGGGCCTCCAAGACCCCATCTGGCCCCACAACCAGCACTTACTTGATGTTGGAAGGAGATGGCACTTTCTGTTTGCTCCCACTCAGGTGGGAACAGCATTTCTTTACATATCCCACTGGGTGGAAGCAAAATTGAGTTCCAGACTTGGAGAGTGTGAGAAAGGTATGCCCGCACTCTCCCGGGCCGAGAAGGGCAGTGTCCCATGGATAGGCTTCCCCGGGCACTGTCAAGTATTGAGCCCCGGGGTAGGGTCCTCGGGTCGATACCAGCTCAAGGATAGGAGCATGTGGTCCCTGTACTCTTGTTAAAGGAATTTCACCCTTGGGTTTGGGTTCCTAGGGCCCAAAAGTGGGTCAGTGAGGGGTGCTGCGAATCCCCTCCCCTTTCATTATAATGCTGCTACGGTGATGGAGTCCCTGGGGACATAACCGCCTCGCGGGAACCGCCATATGGGAGGCCATTCAGGCTTTCCCGCTGGGCTGGCGGGCGACCGCCAGAAGGCCGCCCGCCAGCCCAGCGGGAAACCCCTCTCCACGAGGAAGCCGGCTCCGAATGGAGCCGGCGGAGTGGGTATGTGCGACGGGTGCAGTTTGCACCCGTCGCGTATTTCAGTGTCTGCATTGCAGACACTGAAATACACAGTGGGGCCCTCTTACGGGGGCCCCTGCGGCACCCCCTACCGCCATCCTGTTCCTGGCGGGAGACCCGCCAGGAACAGGATGGCGGTAGGGGGTGTCAGAATCCCGATGGCGGCGGAGCGCGCTCCGCCGCCATGGAGGATTCTCCCGAGCAGCGGAAAGTCGGCGGGAGACCGCCGACTTTCCGTTTCTGACCGCGGCTGAACCGCCGCGGTCAGAATGCACCGACCGCCAGGGTCAGAATGACCCCCAAAGTGTCTCAGGGAGGCTTCCCTCCCCCAAAAATATAAATGTGCTGTCCCCCCAGGTTCTGTCCTACCCAGGAGTGTTTTTCAATGAAAGACAAGAGGCTGCCATTTAAAAAAAAATAGGAGGCTTGGATCCATGTTTCAGATTAAAAAATGCTCTTTTTGACACCATCCGATCCCCTTGGTCCCCCCCCATGAAGCCTAGGTAGGCAGGGTATCCCCAGCTTGCCTCCAATATCTTTATTTTCACTTTTATTTAGAACAAGGTACTAAGGTCCTCATTATGACATTGGCGGTAAGTGCCGCTTACAGCCATGCTGACTGCCACCAACAGACCGTAACAGCAACTATACAGACAAAACACAAGTCCGCTAGCCCAAAGGTGAGTGATAAACTGGCAGTACCAAAACCCACACTGTTACGCCAACAGAAATATGCCATAGCATTATGACCCACATGGTAAACCATTGGCGGTACATAACACTGCGCTCAAAATACACACACAAAAACAAAACTACACCACATTGGACAATTTAAAAAACACACCTGGCACACATACACACACCACACCCACACACTCACACCACTATAAAACACATACCCACATTACCCACAATCCCTTACAAGTCAAGAAAATTGACAACTGAGGGAGAGACATGCCAGGAGCACCCACAGAATCAGAGCCATAGAACACCATCACCCATACACCATCCATGCACCTCACAGCACACACCCCAACACATCACCCCACACACCCTCACACACACCACTCACACTACTCCTATGGCACCACAAAGACACCCCAGGTTCAGCAGATGTCCATTGTTAGGAAGATGGAGCTATGGCAGAGAGTCGTGGACAGGGTCAACGCCGTGGGACAGCACCCCAGAACAAGGGATGACATCAGGAAGAGGTGGAACGACCTATGGGGGAAGGTGCGTTCCGTGTTTGCAAGACATCAGATAGCTGTACAGAGGACTGGCAGTGGACCCCCACTTCCTCCCCCACAACTAACAACATGGGAGGAGCAAGTCTTGGCGATCATGCATCCTGAGGGCCTGGCAGGAGTAGCAGGAGGACTGGACTCTGGTAAGTCAAATCTCTATTACTATCACCCCCCTACCTGCATGCCATCACAAACTCCCACCCCTACCCTCACCCCATCAGTCCACCACCTCACACATACCCCACCATCACAACCCACCCACCCAGTTGCAGGAGACCCAGCGTCTGCAGGAGGGACAGTACCTGGGGATCAGGGAGGACCTGAGGGACATCCACACCACCCTGGTCACCATTGCAGGGGTGCTGGTAGACATGGCCAACACCAGGAGGGGAGCAGTGGCACACCAATGGGCCCCTGACACTAGCCCCACCGATGAACAGCCCTCCACCTCCGCTGACAGAAGTGGGCAGGAGGCCCCGCCACAGGAACAGGCCACCAGCACCCCTCCCCCTGCAGAAGGAGAACCACCACACAAAAGGTCCCTGTGATCCAGGCAGAAGCCAGAGAACATTGCCAAGTCCCCCACCAGGACATAAGACTCCCCTGAATGTCAACCTTCTGTCCCACTATGTCACCCTGTCCACCTTGAATTGCCATTGACACCACTCCATATGCCCCCTTGGACAATGCATCTGTGATACCAATAGACTTGACTCTATCCTGGACATTCCTCCATCAATGCAGTCCATTACAATAACCCCTACACTTATTATCCCATAAATAAATACCCTTGAAACTAATACAAATATGGAGTCTGTCAATTGATTGAAACATGTATTAGTTTAACAAGCTGTAAACATTGCAATTCAAATGTACAGGTGTATATATACATATGTATGACCTGTAGTGGGCAGCAATAAACACACAAGGAGACAGATTGGGGCACAGATATCTGAAAATAGAGATGCCAAAGGGTACAGTAAGTGGCCATAGATTTTGGAAAATCAGGCTGCAATGAACAACACAAAACCGCAATGGAAGGTGAAGTTACAGTGTTTTACCTGTGTGTCACTGGAAGTACTGTTAAATTATAGTTGTTCTGTTGTCCACATCCTCTTCCTCCTCTTCGTCACTGTCCACAGGCTCCACCGCTCCCACACAACCATCTCCAGCCTCATCCTCCTGCAGAAAAGGCACTTGGCGTCTCAAGGCCAGGTTGTGCAACATGCAACGATGATCTGGCACACCTTCTTGGGTGAGTAGCACAGGGATTAACCTGTCAGATGGAGGCACCAGAATCTGGCTTTCAGGAGGACAAAGGTGCACTCAATTATCCTCCTTGTTCGCCTCATTGTAACATTCCTCTGCCCTTGTCCTGGCATTCCTCACTGGGGTCAGTAGCCATGAAAGATCGGGGAAACCACAGTTAACTGCAAATATCAAGGGAAACCTGTTAGCCAGACACTCACCCTTAGGGCCAACCCCACACCCATATACCAACAGACACTGGGTAGGGACCATGGTCTCACCTATTAGCCACACCCTGTGCCTCTGGAGTTGAGACATCACATATGGGATGCTGTTATTCCTCAAGATAAGGGCATCCTGCACAGAGCCAGGATACTTTGCATTGACATGGGAGATGTACTGGTCTGCCACGCACACTATCTGCACATTCAGAGGGTGAAAGCTCTTTTGATTTCTGAACACCTGTTCGTTTCTCCCAGGGAGGGGGGCAAAGGTAACATGTGTAGCATCAATAGCACCAATGATGTTGGGGATATGTCCCAGTGCATAGAAGTCAGCCTGCACTGTGGCCAAATCCTCCACCTGGGGGAATACGATGTAGCTGCACATGTGTTTCATCAGGGCAGACAACACTCTGGTCAGCACGTTTGAGAACATAGGCTGTGACATCCCTGCTGCCATGGCCACTGTCACTTGGAAGGAACCACTTGCCAAGAAATGGAGCACTGAAAGGACCTGCACAAGGGGAGGATACCAGTGTGGTGGCGGATAGCTGAGATCAGGTCTGGCTCCAATTAGGCACACAGCTCTTGGATTGTGGCCCTATCAAGTCTGTAGGTAAGAATAATGTGCCTGTCCTCCATTGTCACCAGGTCCACCAGGGGTCTGTACACAGGGGTATGTCTCCATCTGCTATTCATCCTCACCTGGTGAACTCAAGGGTGAAAAAAAGTGAGCAGATGGTCGTATTCAAACATATACTCAGATTAATATGCCTTGTATTTTTTTACAGAAACTTAATGTGAACGTGTAGGTCCGTTGAGGTGCATAGGTCTGCTGTGACACAGTTAGGTGCCATGGCCTGTGCCCCCATGAAATGGCGTCCGTCTGACCTGTGAGGAAGGACAAGTGGAAATGACGTAATTCCGCTGACGTGTGCGGTTGTGGGAGGCGGTCGATGACCGCCGTGCAACACATCATTGGTTATCATTGGGGCCTATGGGTTCCCGGAGCCAATGGTGATGTACTCCAGTGGTGACGGTACGCACCGCCGCAGCTGTGACCGCCATTTTCTATCTGTTCACTCACTTGCTACCTGACCTTCAACAGGAGAGGACCTACACTGCAAGTGTTGCTGTGACCTACGTCTAGAAGCGACCATGGATCAAGTGTCTGGGGAAAGGGCCCCTGCCTTCACTTCCGAGGAGTTGGAGAGACTAGTGGATGGGGTCCTACTGCAGTACCCTTTACTTTACGGTCCTCCAGACAAATAGGTGAGTACACTGTGAGCACGATGCGTGGGGCATGAATGTATGAAGTGCTGTGTGTGTAAGCCTCATGTGGGGGGGGCTGAGGGGTCCAGGGCAGAGTGCTGCATGTTTGGTGGGCAATGTCTGTACGTAAGGGGATGGGAGGTATATGGTGGGCCATAAGTATAACAGTCCGGATGGTATGACTAATACCTTTTCCTATGTATCTTTTTCTGCAGGTCAGCGCACATCAAAAAAGGGTATTTGGCATGCCATCGCCAAGGAGGTGCGGACCCTGGTGGTCTTTGACAGGCGGAGCACCCACTGTCGCAAACGGTGGGAGGACTTGCGCTGCTGGGGAAGGAAGACGTCGGAGGCCCAGCTGGGGATGGCCTCCCAACGAGGAAGGAGTGCCCATCATACCCTGACCCCCCTAATGTTCTGCATCCTGGCAGTGACCTATCCAGAGTTGGATGGGCGCTTGAAGGCATCACAGCAGCCACAAGGGGGTGAGTACAGATTCAGAATCATGAAGTTGAGCGCGTTAAGGTGTTACCTGGGTGGGGGATGTGGGCCTGTGGATGCCCCTAGGCCAGGGCGAACATGGCAGGGTAGGTTCCATGATGGGCAATCTCAGATGCACTCCAACCTCAATAATGCTAGTGGGGATCTACTACTGGGCAGGGTCCTGTGGGTTTCAGGTGTGCAGCTAATGGCGTTAGGCATTGTACTCCATGGCCTGGTGACTAGCATTGTAACTGGTAGTGCATGGCCTAGTGCATAGGGCTGTTCCCTGTGAGATACGCGCATTGTAGTGTTGTTGCTGGCACTTACCAAGTGTATCCTCTGTCTCTTCCCCCCCTTTTTGTTTTGTCACCCTAACCTTGTGTGCATTAGCATCATCGGGCGGAAGAGCAGCGGCACTGGTGACGGAGGGAGCTGCATCCCACATGGGCCTGGATGCCGAATCCACCGACGGTGAGGGCACCAGTGGGACAGAGGGCGAGGGGAGCACCACGACGGAGACAGGAGGGAACAATTCTGACAGGGACACCTCTTTGGCCACCCCAACTACAGGTACAGCTGCCACCCCCTGTACCAGCACCGCCCTCCCAGTAGCCCCTCAGCGAGTTTCCCGTGCCTGCTCACCCAGGAGGGTGGGCATCTTTTTCTCCCCAGGCACCTCAGGCCCGGCCCCAGTCAGCCCTGCTACCCTCAGTGAGGAGGCTATTGACCTCCTGAGATCCCTCTCTGTTTGGCAGTCAACCATAGTGAATGCCATCCAGGGTCTAGCAGGGCATTTGCAACAAACAAATTCATTCCTGGAGGACATTCACTCTGGTGTGGCAGCCGAACAGAGATCATTCAAGGCTCTGGCCAACTCACTGATGGCAGCCATTGTCCCTGTCTCTAGCCTCCCCCCTCCAACTTCATCTACCCAGTCACATTCCCCTCAACCCCAGCCTATCCCAAGCACACCTTCATACCAGCATGCACCCAAATCAACACTCAGAAGTGGCTCAGCCAAACACAGCACCACACTTCATCCCACAGACACTCACACAAGCACCATGCAGATGCAGACACACCAACATCCACTGCCTCCACTGTGTCCCCCTCCTCCTCCTCATCCACCTCCCTCCCAGTTGAGTCTCCACTCACACCTGCATGCATTACATCCTCATCCACTACCTCCTTCACCAGCACACCTATCACAACACGCCCCTCACTGGCAGTCACCACCCCCCCATCCATGCACATGTCCCCTGTGTCCTCTCCCACTGTGTCTGTGCCCCCTCTTCCCAAAGTACACAAATACAAGCACTCAGACACCCAACAGCCATTCACCTCACAACAGCATCCAGCCCATGCACCTACACCCAAACACAGCAGACAGACCTTCACCCACTTCCAGCCCCAGTGTCCCTTAAAGGCTTTTCCTCACCACCCATGACCTATTCCCTACCCCTCCCCCACCCCGTCATTTGTCCGGGCGGGGGTGGGCAGAACCCAGCCCAGCACCTCAGCCACCCAGTCCATGGCCACTGTATTTTCTGCAGCTACTGCAGGTGTGAGAGGCTCCAAGGAGGCACCCCAGTCAGCATAGCCAGTGTGCCTGCACCACCTGCCAAGGCCAAGAAGGGGCCACCAGCTAGCAAGGGCAGGAAGGGAACACCAGCCAGCAAGGGGAAGGAGACACCACCAACCAGCAAGGGGAAGGAGGCAACACCAGCTAGCAAGGGGAAGGGAGGCACCACCAGCCAGCAAGGGGAAGGAGGCACCACCAGCTAGCAGTGGCAAGGAGGCACCACCAGCTGGCTGCAGCAAGGAGGCACCACCAGCTAGCAAGGGCAGGAAGGGAACACCAGCTGGCAGAAGCAAGGAGGCACCATCAGCTGCCAAGGTCAGGAAGGGACCAAAAGCTGCCAAGGGCAATGTAAAAGGAACAGACGCCGCAGGCAGGATGGATCAGGTGCCTGAGGCTGGAGCAGCATCTGGGCAAACAACACCAGCCATGGCACTTCAGCCATCCGATGCTGCAGTGGAAGGGCTGGAGCCTCCCCCCACCACTGATAGAACCGTCACCTGCACCGCCGCCAGCACAGCCACCTGCACCGCTACCTGCACCACTGCCAGCAGCACCCCTGCCAGCAACAGCAGCCCCAGTGGGCATCCGTCCAAGGCTGCAGGGGAAGGGCTCTAGCCTCTCCCCACCACTGACAGTACCGTCACCTGCACCACCGCCAGCACCGCCACCTGTACCGCCACCTGCATCACTGACAGCAGCACCACTGGCAGCAGCCCCAGTGGGCAGCCGTCCGAGGCTGCAGGGGAAGGGCTGGATCAGGTGCCTGGGCCTGGAGCAGCATCTGGGCAAACAACACCAGCCATGGCACTTCAGCCATCCGATGCTGCAGGGGAAGGGCTAGAGCCTCTCCCCACCACTGACAGCACCGTCACCTGCACCTCTGCCAGCACTGCCACCTGCACCGCTACCTGCACCGCCACCTGCACCACTGCCAGCAGCACCACTGGCAGCAGCCCCAGTGGGCAGCCGTCTGAGGCTGCAGGGGTAGGGCTGGAGCCTGCCCCCACCACTGACATCACCGTCACCTGCACCTTCGCCAGCACCGCCACCTGCACCCCTGCCAGCAGCATCACTAGCAGGAGCAGCAGCCCAGGTGGGCAGCCGTCCGAGGCTGCAGGAGAAGGGATGGAGCCCCCCCCACCACTGACAGCACAGCCACCAGCCCCGCAGCTGACATCCACTGAGCAGCCGTCACCGCCAGCGAGCAGTGTGTAGTTGTGACTACATGGGCTGTACTGCGTCCTGGGCCCTGCAACAACTGTAGGTGTGACACCCAGGTGAGAGACTGTCACCTTGCACCATCCAGGATCTGCATCACCGGGCACAAGGCCACTTCCAGAACCAGTGGAAGAAGGCATCCACTCAGCCCCATCCACTCTGGCCTTGCACTCCCCAGGACATTGCAGAGAGCATGTTGCCCCGTCCAGGAGCAGTGGTGTTGTACCATCTTCTGGCTGAGGTGCCCCCCGTTCTCCTTCCCCCTGAGGGGCCTGTGTATCTTCAACCTGATGCCCCAGCAGTGTTCTCTCCATATTGAGGCAGGAGTCAAGTGTGGCCTTGGCCTATGTGTTATGGCCCTTTGGGCCACGCACATTTTGGAGTAGTCATTGTCCCACCATTTGTATATTTTGAACATACTGTTTTGTGCCTTAAGGACGTATTTATCTCATTTTTAATATTAGAATGACTTTACTAACTTCCTTTTGTCCTTGCATTATTCCTGAGGGTTACAGGGTGGATATGCCATGTTGTTGCATCTGTTTGTGTGTATGGTGTTGGGGTGGGGGTGAGGGTGTTGCGTGTTGCATGTGTGTGTCACTCTCTTCCCCCCCTCCCTTGTGTGCTAGGTGCAGTACTCACCGTGGTCGTCTTCGCCGCCGTTCGTGTTCCTGGTGTAGGAGGAGGTAGACCAGCATTGGAAAAATGTGCATCTTGGGCTCCATGGCGTCGTGGTTCTTCCTTGAGTGTCGAGAGGTGAGTCGTTTCCCTTCTGTGTGCTGTTTCCGCCGTGCTTTTGAGGGCGTTGGTACCGCCCCAGAAAGCTGGTGGATTGGCCTCTCATAATATAGTGGGTGGTACATTGTCTTCCGCCTGGCTCTTGTCAGTTACCGCCACGGTGCTTGTTGCTACCGCCGTGGTGGTCAGAGTGTTAAAGTGGCTATCTGGGTTGGCAGTTTCTGCCATGGTCAAAATTCCATTTCTTTTAACGCTGTCCTGTTGACGGTATTACCGCCACTTTATCACCGACCACCAGGATTGTAATGAGGGCCTAAGTACCCAAATCCTAAGATGGCGGCTGCCACATCTTTCTTGATGTACTGGCAGCCAATCAAATCTTATTCTAAGATGTGTAAGAGCAGGCATCAAAAGTAGGCACACCATTGTTTACAATGGGCCTCTAAGGGCTTCACAGAATTAGCGTCAACATTTTTGATGCTAATCCTGCAAAGCTCCAAACTAGCATCAAAAATTCTGATGTTAGCTCCCTAACTACCGCCATGGTGTGCCATACCTTAGATATGCCGCACACATAGTGGCAACAGGGGGGCAACTAATGGGCACTTGAAAAGTGGTGCTGCACTATATGCAACACCACTTTTCATAAATCTTCTTCTTAGTGTAATTCTACTATTTTGGCTGTATTTGTGTCTAATTTTCCTATGAAAAAATGAATGGGGAAAATGCTTTTAGGGCCACCTCTTTTTCTCAGCTCTACTTGACGAATCACCCTTTCCATAAAGGAGTGGAGGTGGATGAGACTTATTTTTGGAATGTTCTGTGAAGATTCTTCAAATGACACCAGTTATTAGCAAACCAAAACATAATTTTTCAATGGAATTGTGATCTTAACTATTACTACCCAGTGGTGTCATCTCAGCCTGATGGGATCACTGATCAGTGGCTCCTACCCTCTGCAATTTTACTTTCCTTTGGGTGTGAGAGGGCCAAAGTGGGTCAATGTATTATGATTTTAGGGAAGGTGTGCCTCACCCAGAGCCATTATGTGGCCTTAGAGACCCCATCAGCAAGGATTGCATTATGATTTGAAGATAAGGCAGCATGCACCCCCATACTCAAGCCATTATGTGGCCTTAGGTACCCCATACCTGGGGACCTAAATATATACAAAGTTGTTATGGATGCCCCAGACCCAGCTGGGGCGCCCGCAGCAATTAGGGGACTGGGGGTACAGGAGGAGGCTCACAGCAGCTGCACCCATCCCAGGTATGGTGGGAGCTAGCCACATTGGTTTGCTGTTGCCCAGAGGGAGAAGCTCTTCTTTCTTCTCATGCCGGATCGGAGCAAGCCTATGTTCTCTGCCTCAAGAGTGTGTACAGGAAGTTGGATTTCTGTTCCCTGCTTGCTCTCTCCTGGACAAGGAACAACTCAATGTGCCAGGAGATGGGGTCCTCCGGACACTGCCAGGTCTGCTTTTTATTATATTTTGGCTTTGAGGACCACAGGGCAAATATATGGCTCAAAGAGAGGGGCTCCATACCCCATCCCAAACACAAATACAATGGCCTCAGGGGATGGGGTCCTGGGTGCATTCAAAAGGCTAGATGAGGGGTGGGCACACATCTCTCTGCATTAGAAAGATGTCAGCTCTGCAGGATGCGGTCGCTGAAGCTTTCAAAAGGCTCAGGGAGAGGAGCCATGCACCTTCTCCATCTAAAAAATGGATTGGGTCCTGTGACAAGGGGTCCCTGGGGCCATTAAATCACTCATGGAGGGGTGGACACTCTCCCCCAAATAAAAAAAAAGAAAATCAGGAATATCAAATGAGTGGAGTAGCCACCTCTTTCACATTAAATGCTCCAGCTGGAGAGCACCCTATAATACACTCTGTTGCCTTTTTTAAAGAATGTTTTATGCCTGTGGTGCATGTAGAAGGGACTAGGACACCACCAAGCTTTTTTTAAATGCAGTGGGGGCTGCAGGGAGCACAGCAGCCTTTCTAGGAACATTTTAAAACATTGCAGGAAGTCTCCTGGGTCACTGAATTCATGACCCCAGGAGTGTTTACCATATCTTTTAAAGGACTCTGAGCTCAAGCTGTATGCTCTTCACCTGGAATGCTGGGACCCCTTGTGGCTAGTCCTATGGATGCATTTTGTTGCTTGAAGAGTGCCAAAGATTGACTC
Organism: Pleurodeles waltl; assembly: GCF_031143425.1. Classification (NCBI taxonomy): domain Eukaryota; kingdom Metazoa; phylum Chordata; class Amphibia; order Caudata; family Salamandridae; genus Pleurodeles; species Pleurodeles waltl. Next base: position 537,359,805 of record NC_090438.1, read on the forward strand.
AACACATGCTTATGGTTGTTTAAAGAAAAATTATTTATTTAAAATATCTACGTTATAGTGATTACTATTAATCATTGGTGTGTGTATATACATGGAAATACATTGTGTTATTGAGATTGATAAATTATAGTATTGAATTACTGACAAAGCGAATAGGTCAATTTTATGTATACTGATGTGCTGACCCCTTGATAAAGCCAATAGGTCTCTTTTTTATAGTTTGGGGTTCTGACCCTTTGACAAAGCCAGTAGGTCCGCCTTACTAATAATGTTTATATTTAACCTTTATAATGTTACTTTACTAAAACAAAACTCAGAAATTCATTGAAAAAAACAAACGTTAACTTAACGATATTGTTAAGTAAAAGTGTCAGTAACAAGGTAACATTTTAAACTAAAAAAATAACGATTCAAAAGTTATAGTTTTCTAAAATAACTACAATCTGCGCCCTAAAGTAACTATAACTCAAACCCTAGCCATGCATTGCTTATGCTCGCAACAAAATATATCGCTCACAACATATTCAAAGACTGCTTGTGTACCATCCCTCATGAGACCTGGCATGACATCATTGAGAATAACACTGTACATGGGTGGGCGTGTGAATAAAAAAAATGTATACAACAATGTGTAACTTATTAGTCTTGAGAAGCAGATTCATTATGGTACCACTTTGATATGCAGCAATGGAGTATTATGCAGCAAAGAATAAAATGCACAAATAAGAGAACACATAAGTTAGGAAAGGTGTGCATCAGTATGGCCTCATGTTTGATGGTACATTATGGAGCAAAATCAACCAAGTTGCAATATCACTATGAATGTGAAAAAATAGAGCACAATTACATTTAGGTGCAAAATCCCATTTGGGTGTATATTATATATGTGTGCAAAATTATTTTTAGTTGCTAAATCACTGAAAGAAGATAAGGAAGCTTGATTGTGGTACCACATTTAGGGCCACAAATTTCATATTGATGCAGAATCACATTTGAGAGCAAAAGCACCAGTGATCCATCATCAAGAAGAATGTGTCAGTGTAAGTGTGTTAAGAGCATCACATTTAACAGCAAAAAAGTACCTATGCGAAATCATCTAGGTGTAAAATAACTCTTGGTGCAGCATTTGTACTAGGATGGAAATACTTTTAGGTGCAAAAAATATTTAAGTGAAAAATCTCCCAACAGTATTAGGTGTTTTGATATACCTTAAGTTGGAAGTAAAAGCAAATTTATGACTAAATAAAAACACGTTTAGGTTAAAAGTCCTGCTTGGTGGAAAGTCAGCAGGAGTGTGGTATCTTATTAAGGAGTAAAATGTCACAATTCTTGTGATTTGCGCATTGCGTATGCAACCCTGCACATGAGAAAATGTTTATACAAACTCCTCACCTCCTGTAGCGCCAACAGGTTGCCTGGTGTATGACACATTAAAAGTAGGTTCTTCAACCAATGGAGGAGGGTACATGCGCCTTCGCAGGAAGAAGCCAGCCCCGCAACAAAATAGCACACCCATCATCAGCAGGAACCTGCAGGATTAGAAGAAGTAAGAATGGCCTGAATTGTGCGAACCACAAAAGGTTTCCTAAGGTAACTGCTGTCTAAGAAACTAAACAAAAGTTGTCATTTGTTCAAGAAAATTGATGCAACTTTGCTAAGGGTTAATAGGATGGTTTCAGAGTTATTGTATCTTTTAGAATGCTACCATGACATACCTTAGATACTGTTCTGCTAAGGTGAATGGTAGTTTCTATTAAAAAGATATAGGAGATTTGCCAAAAGGGATTACACAGTCATCTCACTGTCAGCCTCAGCTGAAAAACAGTTCTAGGTGCTCTTCTATCGCCATGGTATAAGAGCTGGCAGAAGTTCTCAGGAGAATGGATAGCTCCGTGCCACACCAAGCCAGTTTCAATAGGGCTCACGTCTGACCATCATCAACATCACAACAACACTATCCAACAGTTGGTTTTAGCTGTGCAGTGCTACAGTCCATCAACTCTTTTTCTGATCAAACAGAAGATCATATAGTCAACAGAAAGAGGACATGTTCTTATGTAAGTTGGCAAAGCCAGCAATGAGGCTACTAACAAGGTTCCTTTCATTAAAAAATACTGGGGCACCACAATTTAGCACTCTTGAACTGACCGTCTCCAAGCCATAATCCATGGGCACAGCAATTTTTCATTTACTTTATATTACATTTTATTTCATTCCTTTACTGAGTAACGTTTTGCTTGCAAAGGTTGGGCATACCGCCAACTTTACACTGAGGTACATAGGATTGGGTAGAATAACAGAAAACAATGAGGTTAGAATTAATGTGTGTGCACAAACTGTTGCCTGGCGAAAAGAATAGCAATGTCAAATAGACTACTTAACATTGTAAAGCAGAAAGAAATTATATACAAGTCTTCACTGCAGAGAAAAGAAGTATGTTATCATGAGGAACATACATATGAAATCAACATATTTACATTTTGATTAATTTATGTGATAATAATATATCTTCCATTGCTTTCTAGTTTCAAGAAATGTTGTTTTTTCAAGTTGTTTAGTGGAAAAGTATTCCAGTGAGTAGGCCTAAGAAGGGGAAAGACCAGAATCAGGAAAACACACTGGGCTCTTTTGGCACTCCTCAGAGAATCCTATAAATGAGAAGATACTTTGGGTTAGAGTATGAGAGAGGTAGCCTAGAGTAGGTGGCCATATGGCTTGGAAGATTAGTTTTAGGAGTTGCAGAAGGCTCCAGTCATAAAATAAGTTTAACCAGTTTGATATTAATACAAGGATGCTGGGGTGTTTGTGGGGACAATATATAAAAGTGTATTTGCAAAGTTTAAGACTTTATTATATTTAGGTAATGTGTGATGAGGAAGGCCAACTAAAAGACTTTTGAAGCAGTCCAGTTTGTTATTAACCAAAGTGTTAGTCAGTGTAGGAGGTTATATGTGAAAGGATTCTTTGAATTTCTAGGATTTGATATATTGTTGCAGTGACTGTAGTGATGATGAAAGATTCTAGATGCGTTGAGGAGTTTAACAATATGCCTAGGTTGCCAGCTACAATGTCAAAAATGAACATGTTCGATGGGAAATAGATAGTGCTAGGGGTGGAAGTAGTTCTGTAGGAGTGGAAAATATATTAGACCTCTATTCCATTTGAGTTCAGCATGAGAATGAAACTGTGCAAGGCCATTCAGTTATGAATAACAGAAGGAGGGGATTTCAGCAAGGGGGAGGCAGTTGTACAGAGGTTTGTTTGGGTGTCATCAATGTATAGGTGGTAATAGAACCCAAATGAGAAGATGTTACCAAGGGACCCAAAACAGAACCTTGTGGGACACAAACAGGTAGTGGGTCTGGAAGTGATTTAAAAGATTGCCAGTCCAAAGAGAAAGACCGGTCAGAGGGGTGAGAAGAAAAACAATTAACTACAGAGGATGTATTGTCAAGAGCCATGTGGGTGACGTGTAAGGTAAGCTGGTGAGTAGTGTCAACTATGGCAGACAGATGCAGGAGTATGAGGATGGAAGATCAGTTGGTGTGGTGGGTGGTGGTGATGACAGTTTCAGTGGAACAGAGGCACATAAGACAGACTACAAGGGGTTTAGCAGATTGGTAGAATTAAGATAGAGCCTGGAGTTTGCTAATGGGATGTTATTAAAAAAGAAGAACAGTAATGGCATAGGTGTTAATTATAAGGGGAGGCAATGTCTGCTGTAAGTTTGTTACTAAGCATCGAACTGATGCAGGTTTAATGCACCAATGGCTCCTCTGTAGGAGTGGGTTGTTGCATAGTAGGTCAGAGAGGAAAGTACATTGGAGGTTATTCAGCACATCGACTGTAAAGATAAAAATTGCTTTAAAACTGTTTTTAACTACAATACAATACGGCAAAACCTTAGAGTCCCTGTTTTGTGAATTAAAAACAAAGAACTTTTTAAAACTAATCACACCTCACTGTCTTCAGCAAGCTCTACTTGCTAACTTGGTAAACACACTGGAGAGATCTGAATGACGCACTTGTATACCAATTATCCACATTCCTCATATGCAATTACATTCATCAGTTCTGTGAATCACTTACACTCAACGATCACTCGAATCTAACTCTGGATCTTCTAAAGGCCAAAGAAAAAAATTGAAATGAGTACCCTGATCCTTGTGGACTGTTAGACCATTATCTAGTACCGTTTGCCTTTTGCATCACCCAAACTATTAACACTATTCAACCCAGGAGACAGAAAATATGAGGAAGAGACCCTAAACACATCAAAGTCTCCTTTCTAGCAAGCAAACAGTCCTCAGCCTTACTCTACCTATGAAATGGGCAAGTGTTCAATGCTATTCTGGCATATCAAAACAAGACCCCATCCAAAACATTAAACAACTTTGCCTCGTAAATATAAAAAAACTAAAGCTGACAAATTCAGCACCCTGGTACACCAAATTTCACAAAATAATTGAGAAGTCACTCAGAACACAACTGGTAACAAACACCATTGAAGACACACCTCAGACTCATGCACCACAAATGCAGTGTACAAATCTGAAATTTACTTTAGAACAAAAGATGAACAAGCCAAACAAGCATCAAAAAAATTATCATTAGTTAAATAGATAACTATTCTCCTCATGATCATGCTAAAGTAGATATGTTAATTAGAAATATTAATGAGTGTTTATGCATTTTGAACAATAAAAAAAATATGTACAACTAAATAATGTAGAGAATTAATATACACATTTGAAAATGTGCCCACGGAGAGTGGTCACCAAGAGTCACAAATTATAGTAAAAAAAGCAACTAATATGTGTAATATTGAAAATGTATTAAAATAATGTAGTAAAATGTCATATTGAGATATATAACATATGTTTTGCATTATCTTGTAAAGCTAACTAAGTCGAAGTTGTGGCCTAGTTTTGCCAGGCCTCATGCAGAAGGTGAATATTAACGCAATGTAGAGAAGCTAATGTGCTGAACTGACCATGAACCACATGTTATTTAATAAAAGTTGCTTAGTTAAAATTCTCTATGATGAACCGATGAACAGGAGATTGCAAAATTAAAGTTTGTATCTAAACCAGTGTAATGCAGATGGGATGTACTTTCCCAGGACTCGAACAATGGAGACACTGACTGGAGAAGAAGATGCAACATTTTCGACACCTGACAAGCTGGATGATGAGGACATCGTACAGTGAACCAATCAACACCTTGAGAACTGTGTAATATTAGAATTCATAGATTTGAAAAACTAAGATTATTGGATAGAGTCATAACTGGTGATTACCTGAGCAATTAAGGGATAGTCTGGGTGACTTTGATATAATGTTTGTGACAATGGGAGAAAACTTCAGAACTGATGGAGGCAGGAGAGATGTTAGGGGCAGATATCGGAAGAGAGACATTATTCCAAAATTTATTTAAGATTCTGTCATTGGGCTCATGCCCTTGACAGCCTGATGCTTTGCTGATCAATTGATGACCTGAAGACGAAGACTGACTTTTTGCTGATCCATTCCGTGGATAGGTAGCAATGACAATGTGACTGAATTACCTTTTGTGCCTTTTCTTCTTAGGTACAAACTGCGCTGTTTAAATAGTTTTTCTCTTAGCTAGATGTTTTTCAAAATTCATGTTCTAAACTGTTTTCACATGAAATCCCACATGCTAATCTGGGTTAGGTAAGGTTCCTATTCTGAGGCGTTGACATATACAGTGACAAATGATTGACGGACTGATTTGCTGAACTCTGCTACTCATGTTGACATATTCATTGTTATTGGCTTATGTTGAAGCATTAGAATGCATGTTTTCTCAAGTTCTGATTAGAATATGTTATTGGTGGTCAATAATGATTTAATCTGGAGTTGATTTGAATAAAGTTTGAATAATTCCATGAATTAGTATTGTTACCAATAGGGAAATAAAATTGCTAAAACGTATATTGAGTTGTGGTTATTCATGAATGTTGACATTATTAATTGCGGATTAATATCCTGCTTATTGATTATTGATTTGCGTATTTGATTGTTGATGGGTATTGGTTACTACGTAGCTAGGATATTCCATGTGAATCAAAAGGTTCATCGACCTATACGCGTCACCTTGTAAGTTTACTTATTAAGGACTGGGCGCGCTAGCAATCACTAATACTAAAGAAAGTAGTAAAGCATTTGCAGAGTTTTTTTTTTTCATGAAAAACTTTAGACCTTCCTTCCAACACCACCTAAAGAAAACTAATGCTGATCTAGAAGATCTGTATAACCTTTGCCCTATGCCAAGCTTCATTTTCTGGTTTAAGTGATAGAGAGATGTGTTGTGTTGCAACTAAACCACCACATTCTAAAAAAGAATCTCTTCAAAGACCTCAAATCAGGGTTCAGACCATATTGCAGCACAGACACCGCACTGCTGATAGTAGATGACACATGATCAATTAACTATCAGTCTCAGTAGAGTATGGACTGAAGTTACCATTGTTGAATCTCAGTATGAAGGAGGGACGTAGGCCAAAACCCAAAAAACAAAAAAGGCAGAGCAGCATTTTTAAAAATTACTTTCTTTTTCAGATTGAGGGCAACATATGTATTTATGTTTAGGGTGATAGAAGCTGCCTGACTCCAGGAAGATGACACACACTCATAGAGTACAGACTGTGACAAAGAAGAAGGGTGAGATAATATTGAGGAGGTCACAGAATCACCTGTGTTTTGTGCACAGTGAGAAGTGGTAAATGAGATCAATATAGTTAAGAACATTGATGTGCTTTCAAACAGAGCTCAATAATAAGTTTACCGTGGAACATCTATACCGTTTGGTTGTGCTCATATTTGGCCACAGAAAAGTGGCATTACAGCAAACATGGCTTGCTATACACAGCCGTAAGCACATTTACATGATAAATTACATATACATAGAAAGGAACCATCGTACATACCAAAAATACCATAGTCTCTGAATAGAGAGGGATCTCACACAGCAAGTTGAACCACAGCAATCTTCATATGCTCGGCATCTGAAGAAGAAAAGAGACAATAACATTTTTAATGCACTACAAAAACACACTAACTTGGCGCCACTTTTATACCTGTTTGGATTTAGATTTTGTCTGTACCACAAAATTACAATTATCACAGTTAGGAAATGTCAGTTTGAGATGAGAAGACTTACAGACTTTCTCAAATCTGTGTTCATTGATGACGAAAGTTCTAGAATTGGTTGCTTTAGGAGATAAAGTAATAATGAATGTCTTGAAATATTGTGTATTTAGGTCCAGCTCATTCATTGAAGACACATGCCCGCATAGTAGGCAATTTGTAGTTCTGTCTATTACACCGCATCATTGAAGTAAAGACGACGGAAAGGAACTGAGTATCCACTTTCAAAGTATTCTATCTCAACTCCCAGGGTTAAACTCCATGAGCACACTCAAAAGTTGAATAGTGGGCCATAAATGACACATGTATTGACCCATCGAGAACCATCTTATACTTGTAGAAGGCACTGCTCAATGGTACCAAGGCCAACCCTGAACCCATATTGTGATTACACCTAAATGTAATTCTCTGTTGCCCAATGCTGTAATCTGTGGAGTTATGTCTCTCACTAGCATCATAGGATGAAATCACAAAAGCAGTATATAATTTACAAACAGCCAAAACATCCAATAGTACTTTCCCTTGATACATAACATTGAGCAGAGGGCTGTGATTCTGCTTTTTTACATCTTCTAAACTCAAAAGGGCATTTACATTATCCATTTCAATATTGAAATCAACTGCTAATATGACCGTACAATGCTTACTGATAGAAGATGCAATGGAATCAGTATTACTCTTAAGTATAATTACTATTTTTTAAATGTTAGAACAATCTGAGCTACGAACATTCTCACTATACAAATTCAAGGTCATGAGTGAACCACCCTTCTTAAAAGCAAAAAAGGAGTACCTGGAAATTAGGCAAACAACTATAAATCTTCTTCACAAGACTCGAAAGCGATAGGGAGACCAAAATCATAAAGCTACCTTTAGTTCTTCCGGGGGAGGAGTAGGAAATGCAATTTGTCTCTCTGGGTTTGGTGAAACGCCAGTCCAAGAAACGTGCCACGCCAATATTCTGATTAAAATGGCAGTCCTTTATGCATGCATGCATCCAATATACTGTCTTATTCTTTAACTGTTGGTGATTTTCCGTTTTAGTTAATAACAGAGGTAGAGCATTTGTCAAAATAATAACATAAAAAGTGCAGCAAAGAATTTGCCTCTGACTCAGAATTTGCACAACTGGGAAGGCATTGGTGAATCAATCTGATGCCTCTTTCCATGTTTTAGGGCCTGATATAGAATACATTTTTGTGTAAGTTTACGATTGTTTGGTATTCACAACTTACACTACAGTGTAAGTTTACCTTTGTGAATCAGACAATTAATATTCAATTCTTTTGATGTCTATAGTGACAACAGAAACATTACAGACGGTAATGCAGCTTTTCTTTTATGGAAGAATTACAGGCAGCATTAAAACTTTCCTGAACACTTGTGATTTCATCATTAATATCTCCAACTGCACGAGCTAAAAATTGTGTAATGGTTAAAGACGTTTTGTGTTTCTTACCAGAACAGTCTGAGATGGAGGTACTACTGCTTTCCTTTTCCCCATAATGTGCACAATCCTTTTCCAAAATGGAGGGGGTAAGGAGAGTAATATGATGTTGGGGGGAGAAAGGTTGAAGCAAGACAGCCTCTGATGAGCCATGGACGAGCCTGTCCTTGGCCTGGGCGTAATCTGTCTACAGAAGGGGAGTACGCTTCAAATAACACCAACAGTACCTCATGGAATTATGGTGATTGTCTTTGTCATATGCACTGGAGACAGTGGATGTTCATGCAATCCTAAACCACTAAGATACATATCTAAAATGTTGTATGTGATCCACCCACTTTCCTGTCAAGATATAAGCCAATGTAGGTATTGTCAGTATAGATATAAACAAACACTAGCAAAGCCAATTGGTTTCGCCCATGCTATGCCTATTTGTGTTGTCAATGATTTTTAAAGATGTTGCATGCTCCATTTGGTCTCCTTGAGAAGAGAAATTTCAAACACAGACAGTATTTCACTGCAGGCTGGCAGATAGTTGCGGAAGGTATTTAAGGCTTTACTGCAATGTGTGCTGCTGCAGCCGGCAGGGTGCACAGGTTGTGTGTGTGGGGATAGGGGAGAATTCCGCATTCACATGTAAAATGAAAATTAGGTGCAGCTTGTCAAGAAAATAAGCACTAAGACATGGACACCGTTGATCTCATCATATTGCTTTTTTATAAACTTTAAGCCAATTTAAATAGCAACCTGGGCTGCTGTGTAATATGTCTTAATAACATTGGCAAAGCCAATAGATCTCACATAGGCGAAACCCAATGGCTTTGTAAATGTTTTTTTTCCTTCACAAGGGAAACCTAATAAAAATGTACCAAATTACACAGAAAACAACTAAGCATGAGCTTCTGACTCATGGATGTGAGTTGGCTCAAGGGATGGACCGTCAGACTGGGTTCAGAGTCAAGGTTGGCCGGAGTCACCAACTTTGAAGCTTGGGAACTAGATTTGAGTTGCATTAGCTCAACATCCTGTGATCCTGACCACATCACTTAATGTCCCTGTGCCTACCAAAAATAGCATATGTGTGCTCATTTAAAGTAACTGGTGCTCATGTAAAGTGCTCCAACATCTTCGGGTTGAGTTTGTGCTATATAAAACTGTAAAATACCAAGTATTCTTGCACTAAAGGTGTAGTTTCCAGTTCCCTGTTTGCATTCCGGTACATGTGATTTTGCCTCCCATACCATATTAGAAATGCAAAACAAATAACGTGCCTGACAGCGCAGAGGCACAGACACTGCTTTAGAAAAGGAGGTCTTTTATTTGACACAGTTTAACATCTCTGGTGCTATTCTGAAACAAACAGGCATTATTAAGGTAACTGCTCTCATGAAAGGAGTGCAAACTATCCTACTACTTTAGCTCACATGCTGCGTGTCAATATTAGTAAAACAAGCAGATTTAAAGATGAGCAACGCAGTCTAAACAGCACTGATTGTGCAATCTCACAAAAAAGTCCTTCTATATGCCTGATTTCCAGCATAGGTGAATCTTGCACACAGAGGGGGTCATTCTGACCCTGGCGGTAATTACCGCCATGGCGGAGGTTGGCGGTAGCACCGCCAACAGGCTGGCGGTGCTCCGCCGGGCATTCTGACCGCGGCGGTACAGCCGCGGCCAGAAGCGGAAAGCCGGCGGTGTACCGCCGACTTTCCGCTGCCCATGGGAATCCGCCATGGCGGCGCAGCTTGCTGCGCCGCCATGGGGATTCTGACAGCCCATACCGCCATCCTGTTCCTGGCGGTTCACCCGCCATGAACAGGATGGCGGTATGCGGTGTCGTGGGGCCCCTGGGGGCCCCTGCAGTGCCCATGCCAATGGCATGGGCACTGCAGGGGCCCCCGTAACAGGGCCCCACAAAGAATTTCAGTGTCTGCTTTGCAGACACTGAAATTCGCGACGGGTGCAACTGCACCCGTCGCACCTTCCCACTCCGCCGGCTCCATTCTGAGCCGGCTTCCTCGTGGGAAGGGTGTTTCCCGCTGGGCTGGCGGGCGGACTTTCGGCGGTCGCCCGCCAGCCCAGTGGCAAAGCCAGAATGACCGCCGCGGTCTTTCGGCGGGAACCGCTTGGCGGGCGGCGACCGCCGTCCGCCGCAGTCAGAATCACCCCCAGAGTGTGGTTGGGTTGGATCAGATCGAATACAACTCTGCTCGTAAGTGCCTGTAGTCAAATTTCAGATGCACTGGGCCAGGGGCAAAAAATAAATCCCACCATCACTCAATGAATAGAGTTGCTAACTCCAACAGCCAATGAGATGACAACCAATGATGTTTAAAGCAGGTAAAAAAAGTAAACACTGAGACCCGGCTGTTAGTTATGGGGTTCCTGGTTGGCTAGGGTAGGCACCTAAGCCAGGCAGGAACCGCCGCTCTAATCAGGGTAAGAGAGCTACACACCCATTTCCCCTGCTCACCCCCGTGGTAGCTTGGCAGGAGAGGTTAGGCTTATCCCAGAGGCAATGTGTAAAGCATTTGCAGAACACACACAATCCAGTCACACAATAAATACACCACAAAGAAAACTAGACAAGTTATATGAAAATATATTGTATTGCACAAAACATCATTAGACCAAAAAAGACATAAATCAGTAAGACTCTGCTAGATAAGCAGTTGTCAGGTCATCACATAGATTACTAGTACTCTGCTAAACAAGCAGTTATCAGGTCATCATTACTACAATTAGTACACATAGAGTGAAACATTCTCATATTGCATACATCATAAGTATACCTTACCCTCCCACTGCACATCAGTTAGACCATGAAAGCATGAATGTCTCCCTCCTTAATGGCAAGCATGGCACAGTAAACAGACTCAGGTCATAACATGAAAATGCAGCGTACACACAGAGGGCAGGAGTGCCGTAACAAAATGTAACTTATTCAAAGAATGTTGTTTTCTGACTGCTCAACTCTCATGGGAAATGTTAAAATCATGGGTGATATTCCCTCCCCACAGGACTGGCCTCTGTTGAGGCCACTTCATCCCATCCCATCCCACAAGGTATCTGGTGAACAAGACACACGCATCCCCTTTGAGACTTCACTGGCCAGAAGGAAATGCAAATCACAGTTCTTCCAGCAGGAAGAACAAAGTAAGATCCTGTGCCATCTTGGCAGGTGGGGAGAAAGTTCCCGGTCCCCCGTGCCTCTTACTTCACAAGATGGCGGCCCACGAGTCCCTGGCATGGTCGCCACTGGATCCAGGCTGCTCTGCAGTGTGCCTACCCCGCCTTCCTTAGGCGATGCGCTCAGAGTGCAGCTTGGGTTGTGGCATTGATCACGCACAAGTAGGGATTTGCCTCTGCCCCGGGGGCACTACAGGAAGCGTGTTTGTCCGTGCTTTTACAAGAGGCTGCAGATGGGCTCCACTTGTTTCTCCTGCCCTGGGGGGGAGGGCACAACCACAGTGCCCGTAGTGGACTAAAATGAAGTGCACTTCATGCAGTGCCTAGGTCAGGTATAGCGCTCCTCACGCACTGCACTATTCAATAAAAATCAGGTGCTCTCCCTGCACCAAGCCACTCCAGGACACAGCCCTGCAGTGCTCATGATGCATTTGTCTCCGGGTGAGGAAAAGTGCTTGTCACGTGCAACAGCCATTGGATACAGTGCTTCCCTCAATCTATAGAGTAGCAAACAGGAGGAAAGGGGGCAGCTGAGGGGGCACAAGGCTGCATGGCCCCGGTAAGCAGGCCAGCACAAAGGTCCTGATGAAAGCAGTGGCTGTCCTTCTAGTGACCTAGCAGGTCACAGGTCAGAACAACAGCAGGGCAGACCCAAGGCAGGTCCTGGTAAGTCCTTCCAGCAGCATTCAGTGCCATCAGTGTCACCCAGTGTCTCAACTGGGACCAAGTAAGGAAACAGGCCGGCAGCAGGACAACAAGCAGAAAAGCAATCAAGATGAGTCCTTTGGACCACCCAGTAGACACCAGGCAGCTGGGCAACAAAAGCAGAGCAGTCCATATAATTCCTTGGTGCACACTCTGCCAGTCCTCTGGCAGACGTTCAATCCAAGTTCTAAACGTTTCTCCCATCAGGGGAATACAGCCCCTCTACTTGTACTCAGAAATGCCTGTGTTCAGGGGGAAACTTCAAAAGAATTGTTCAAGTGAAGCACAACACAATTTCAACCAAGCCATCTCTCCAGAAATCAGTAGGTGGTAATCAGTCCATTATGTGAGGGCAGGCCACAGCCTATTCACATGTAAGGTGTGAACAGCCCTCCCTCTCCCCAGCCCTGGAAGACTATCAATATGCAGATGCTTCTTCTGTCAAACCCAGCCATTCCTATGGTGATGGCTGTCAGGAAAGTATGCACGAAGTGGAGCTGTCACTCTGCCCCAGACGTGGATTAGAGTCAGGCTGCAAAACACTAGAGATATAAGCACAGAGAAATACCCACTATCAAAAAGTGGCATTTCTAGAATGGTTATGAAAGGTCCACCTACACCAAGAAGCAGGAATGTATCACCACCATTGCAAACATACTAAACATGCCCACACTATTCCTCATAGTTCAGAAGATACCACTTAGACATATGTCAGGGCATTTCCAATGCAATCCTATGAGAGGAGCAGCACTCACAGTAGTGAGAAACTATATAGGTTGTTTGTCACTAATAGGCTATGTAGTGCATAAAGACGTATGTCCTACCATTTAAATATACAGCACCCTGCCCATAGGGATATCTAGGGCATACCTTGGGGTGACTTAGGTATAGCAAAAAGGGAGTTTAGGCCTTGGCAAGACGTTTGATTTGCCAAGTCAGTGTGGCAGTAAACTGCACAAGCAGGCTCTGCAGTGGCAGGCCTCAGACAAGTTTAAAAAAGACTAATCCTTAGGGTTGTGCAATCTGTGCTGCAGAGGCCCACTAGAAGCATTTAATTTATAGGCCCTCAGTATATGGCATATCACTTTACAAGGGACTTAAAGGTAAATTAAATTGGCCAAACAGGTGTCAGCCAATTATACAGAGATGTAGAAGAGAGACCACATGCACTTTAGCACTGATCAGCAGTGGTAAAATGCCCAGACTCCTAAAGACAACAAAAAGAGGGTCCAAAGAAAAGGAGGAGAAAAGCAAAAAGTTTGGGGATGACCCAGCAGAAAGGGCCCTTTCCAACACCAGCCTTCAACTTTTGCCCTGAAACCACACAATAAAGCAGAATCATACCAATTGTACTGTAACAAAACACTAGGACTCGGAACCCAGCACTACTGTAAAATCCATTAGAATTGCAATTATCCAAATGCATTATACCTTTACGTAAACACATTTATTTGATACATTGCTCTAGAAATGTTCTTGTTGCATTTTCAGCCTCTCCGCTAAACACCGAGACACCATTTCCTGCCTTTCAACTCTTTTGCCGACCTTTTAAATCGCTTGCAATTTCTTGTAGGAGGTTGTGCTCTGCATGCCCTCAATTACGCTTGAAAGGCGTGTGTTGCTGAAGATGGTTGGATGTGGGGAGTTGGGATGATACAACTAGAGGGTGGGAAACAAAGAATGTGCAGAGGGAGGTGTCAGAGTTTTTAAATTGCACTTCTATAGCACTTACTGGGTTAAAGAAAAATGATGGTGAGATGGTGGAGTGTTTTCAAATGAATGGACAGTAGCAGAAGTGTATGCAGGTTGGCACCTTGGAACGTGAGGAGGGGTGTGGGGAGAAAGAAAACACTCCCAAGAGCGTTAAGCTGGCAGGTGTGCAAGAGAGTGTCTGTGGAGGCATGCACTCTAAGAGTGTGCTAACGCGTCCCAGTCTCGATAATTTACTCACTCTGGGACTCGTTTTAGGCCGATGGATCTTTTGACCCTGTTCGAAGTCTCCTTAGGACGAGATGGCTACTCAACATGTCGATCAATGGATCAATAACCTCATCACTAATCACAATAGCAAGTCAATCAAAGTAATCAATAACATTAATAAGACTCGGAAACCACCATGACCCTTTATTCATGAATAACCACACAGAATTTAGTAAGATTTATGACATTTATTCCCTATTGGTTACAATTTTACTAGCAAGTTTATTAGTCTCAAAACCAGAAGACACATCAACATTGTCGTAATTTGGCAACTCGAATAAGAATTCATCAAAGCAAAGATTATAAACATTAGAACATAGCATGATGTCAACATGGATTGACCTTAGCAGAGTATCATTAGCGCATTATTCAACAAAGCATAGATCCAGTCATTTGTCCATTTGCGTCATTCAGTGAACTCCTTAACTAACCTCGAATTAGCATCAGCATGTTGGGCTTCATGCAAAACAATTTAGCCACATCAATTTGGAAAACCTCTAACTATGGACTCTGTCAAAAGAAGCAGTTGGTACCTAGAAAGGAAAGGCAAACAAACAATTACATTTGCATTATTATATAATTACCCTCTGTAATGGGTCCGCATACAGAGTCAGTCTTCGTCCTCAGGACATCAGTTGATTCGCCATCAGCCAGGAAACTCAGCAAAGTTTAGCAAGACGGGCAAAAGAGGTACTTCCCTCATAAGGAGGACAAGTATACGGGCAAACGGGGATAGGGTGAGGATGGTTTTAAGAAGAAAAAAAAGACAGCAAAGTCTCTAGGTAGAGTGACAAAGTGGCTGGGTAATAGCAAGAATGACTCGTAAAGGCTTTATCAGCATGTAATGGCATATATTGGCTCAGAATAGCTCATTTTCTCCTTGTGTCAAGGGATTTTATCCCTTTTCCGGTGTACAGTCCCCTAATTCCTAATTGGGTAAAGTTTGGCGCACCATTATCTCCATCCAATGGTTTACCAGTCGTGCCCTCAAAAATTGTCACCTCATAATAGTTCTCACGTAGTTTATTGGTTCTTGTGATTGACGTCTCCAATGGGCAGAATGTCCGGTATGATTTCATGTTCATGTGGTCCTCTCGCATCCCCAGTCCCATTGTCTATACCGGTTTAGGCGACCTTGTACCTGTTGCAAGTCTACACTGTTGCATTCGGCAAAAATGTTTCCTTGAGCAAGTCGAATTTCATGAGAACTGATCCACTACGGTTACATACATCCTCTAGCTTTTAGAAAAGTATGAGTAAATGTCCTTAAGCAAGTCAGCACATTGTACGTTAGAAAAACACATTTAATATGAAACCGGGCAGCTAGGCCTCAACTCATGCTAACTAAGGCCTAATGACTAATTAGCAAAACCTTAACACATATAACTCGTAATACTAGTATAAAACCATACATTAATACATTAATTCTTCACTATTAGTTAATTTCGGTAGTCATCGTATACATTGGTGGCCACTCCCCGTGGGCACATTTCGAACACACGTTTAGTACGGCACATTAATACATTTTCTATGCCGCATTATTATGCATTGGTTCATAAACATGTCATGTTAATTTTCATTATAAAAGCTACGCTCTCACAATCCCTCCTCTGATGACACGTGTCATCACACAAAACCTTTCCGTTCATAACCTTTCACTTTCTTAATTCACGCATTTCAATTTCTTCCCCCTTTTACATTTTTCATAAATTTCTTTGAATATTTTCTCCTTTTTCTTCTCTTCTTTCCTCTTATTATGTTTTGCCAATTTTCCCCTAATTCTTTTACTAATTATATATATTAACCATAATCCGAATAAACAAGCTAGGAAAATTAATATTCCCTGTATTATTTTTACCAATATTCCATTCCAAATGTCTTTAAACCAGTTTCCCATTTTAGCAAATCCCTTTCCAACCTTTTCCCAAATTACAGGTTCTTTCAGTTCCTTCAAATCTGTACTATCTTTTGTTTTATCACTATTATCAGGAATAAATGCACAACAGTGGCGCTCATTAAGCATTCTACAGACTCCGCCACTCTTCGCTAAAAGAATGTCTAAAGCAAGCCGGTTTTGAAGAGTCATAGCTCTCTCTGCAGCAAGTTCAGTATCCATCAGGAGTATAGCCCCTGTGAAGTTTGTCAGCATGTTATCCACAATAGTAGACAACTTTCACATTTTTATGGAGTTTAAGATAACTCCCACTGAAGGAGCTATGGCTCAAAATATGTCACCTACGACAGCAGCCGCTGTCTCTCTCTTTTGTCTAGCATGATGTAATTCAGACACTTTAGGAAATTTCATTAAGTCATCAAATTGATAGATCTGTGGAAAAACTATTCCCAAATAACATGTCCCATACCATCCCTTAGGAAGACGGTAATAAGCATTAAGTCCACATATGTAATAGATCCCAGGGATCGCTGGATCCTGACGATTTAACATGAACGTCCACTAACTCTGAAACAAAAACACATGTCTGCATTCACTCGTTCCCACAAATAAAGTGTCATGATCAGATTTTGGCCTATATATACAAAGCTTTCCTACGTGCAGTGCATCTATAGCTAATTTGCCCTGTGTCTTTATTGCACTATAAGCATAGTCATTTGCATACGTTCGTTTTTTCAGTCCCTTTTCTAGTTTCTCTTTTAATGCCTTTCTTTTATCGTCAGTGTGATCTAGGAAGCTCTTCTCTACAGGCGTTAGTAAGCATGTTAGATTACTGCGGTGTGCATAAGCTGTCCCAAATGTCAGTGTTGGCTCAAAGAAACCCCTAACTATTTTTATGTTATGCTCCTTAGCTGTTTTATTCAAAAACTCATATATAGGCACGAAAGAAAACACTACATATAAATTAGAATAGAAGTACTGAATATATTCTTGATCATACAACTTTGTTAATAACAAACTACAGCTTATCCTGTAGGTTAGCTGCAAACTATGGTACGTAACCCCCTCTTGTACTGACAAAGGAATTTTCGTGCACACATAGCAGTTCTTAGCATCCATTGTCTCGACATATTCATTCAACAAATGATAGAAGACATTAGTAGATAGTTCCCTTTTTGTATTAGTTCCCTCATGCAAATATTTTGTATCCTGCTCAAACTTTTCCCATGGTGTTAGTGTAGCAGTTTCAGGAATTGAAGCATTGTTAATCGCACTCGTATCCAACAATGTCATTCCCACAATCACAGCCATTATCACCATTGCACATACAACACCCAAAACCACACTCAAACATGCATGAATCCTACCCCTAATACTATTATTTCTAATGTTACTCATGATCTGTAAAGAATCAGAGAGCAGAATAATATAAAGCAAACAATCAACTGAGAAAGATCTAAAGCTCTTTAAAAAAAAAAAAAGAAAATGCACAGTCTTTCTTTTGGCAAGTATTTACAGCGTTTCACTCACTCCCAGGATCCTTGTCAAATCAGGTTAGCAGTTTGTCACAATCGGTTTTCAAAGTCAATTCAGGTCAACAGTGTCACATCCGGTAATTTATCAGTCACTTTTTCTCTCAGCTTTTCAGCTTTATTTTAAATTTAACACAATCTCTCTTTTCTGTGGGCGACTTCAGGTACCGTAGTATTGACCTGGAATCTCACGATCAAAACAGAATGGCAAAAATTCTTGTTGCCACTGAGCTGATGTTGCATATGCCCATTTAGGACCTGCGTACCTTCGGTTTGCAATCCTCTTTCTTTTCAGTTTACGATCACCCTGTAACTCTCCTTCACTCAGATCTTCCTTCCTTGTTGTATTGACTTCTTCCTCTAGTGTTTCGTTAATGACCACTTTCTCTTTTGCAGCTTGCGACTCTGGCCATTTATCTCCTTTCAGTGTCCTTTTATTGTTTGACTTTTCAGGTTGCTGGTCAATGCCCTCCTCTTGTGCTATGGTGTTTTCTCTTGATGGCTCTGCAAACGG
The DNA here is from genome assembly GCF_031143425.1 of Pleurodeles waltl. Taxonomy (NCBI): domain Eukaryota; kingdom Metazoa; phylum Chordata; class Amphibia; order Caudata; family Salamandridae; genus Pleurodeles; species Pleurodeles waltl. The sequence continues at coordinate 537,378,235 of NC_090438.1, forward strand.
CTCAGGAGGAGTCAGAACACTTTGACTTCCTTCCGCCTCACCTCCTTCGACTTCTGGATCTGTCAAGGGTTCAACTTCAAACCCATACTCGTCTGCTTCTGGGAGACCCTCTATTTGGGTTGGTTCTCCGGGTGCTTCAGTTGAGATAGGCTCACTGTCACCCTGCTGTGTTTCGTTTACTGGTTGAGTAACTAAGCCGTCCTCAACGGGCTCTCCTCTAGTCTCAGTTCCCCTTTGATTACTCTCCGGCCCTGAGACTTCCTTTCCTGCAGCTGTTATTCTCAACAACTCAAGTTCCTCATCATTTGGACACGTCACTTTCTTTGTGTGACTGGCATGGATCCAATTTGGAAGTCCTGCGCATTTCACATCAGTAGTAGTTTGTCAGTATCACTTGATACGGCCCCTTCCAACGTGGCTCCAAACATGACTTCCTTACGTGTTTCTTGACAACAACCCAATTACCGCCTTTCAGGGTGTGACCTGGATCATTTATCGGTGGCAGTGTGGTGGCTTCCACCTGGTTTGAGAAAGAGCGGACCACGTCAGCCAGACCCTTGCAGTAGTCCAACACCATATCATCTGTGATATTCACAAGAGCATTTGCAGGCACTGGGGCAATCCCATAGCTCGGCCCATAAGAATTTGATAAGGAGACAGTCCTGTTTTCTTGTCGGGTGTGTTCCTCATTGACATCAGCACTAAGGGCAACGCATCTGGCCATTTCAGATTGGGAGCTGCGCACATTTTTGCCATTCTCGACTTCAAGGTCCCATTCATCTGCTCCACTAGTCCTGATGCTTCACCTCATTGTTGAAGTGACTTACCCTATCTGATTCTAAAGAGATTAGAAATCAGAAACGTGGTATCAGTTCCCTAAACAGCAGCTTTGCTACTGTGAGACTGTCATTTCTACGTGTAGGGTAAGCGTCAATCCAGTGACTGAAAATGCACACAATCACCAACACATACCTCAGACCTCCACACACAGGCATCTCAATAAAATCCATCTGCATTCTGCTAAATGGACCGTCTGCTCTCCCAATGTGGCTCAAATTCACCAGGGTCCCTTTCCCCGCATTCATCTGCTGACAGATGATGCACCTGTGACAGATAACTTCTGCAGCTTGTCTGAATTTTGGATTGAACCAATCGATTTTGAACAACCTAATCATAGCGTCTCTCCCAACATGTGCTTGACCATGGTAAAACCTCGCCAATTGTGACAGAAGGCTGTTTGGCAAAACCATTTCCCCCTCATCTGAAACCCACAAGTCATCAGGTCTTTGTACACATTGCATTTTGAGCTAAGAACTTTTCTCCTCCCTGCTGGCACATCCCTGCAATGATTTTAACTCATCCAGTGTGTCAACCACCATTAATGCATAATCTGAGCATGTTTCATTTTCAGTTTCAGGCAACAATTCCCACTGATCTTGGACTGATATACAGTTCAATGCACAAAACCTTGCGACTTGATCTGCATATCCATTTCCCATTGACACAAAGGGGGTCATTCTGACCCTGGCGGTCATCGACCGCCAGGGCCAACGACAGCGGAAGCACCGCCAACAGGCTGGCGGTGCTTCCTGGCCAATTCTGACCGCGGCGGTAAAGCCGCAGTCAGAAAAGGGAAACCAGCGGTTTCCTGCTGGTTTTCCCCTGGCCATAGGAATCCTCCAGCGCCGCCATGGGGATTCCGACCCCCTTCCCGCCATCCTGTTCCTGGCGGTTCTTACCGCCAGGAACAGGATGGCGGGAACGGGTGTCGTGGGGCCCCCTAACAGGGCCCCATAAAGATTTTCAGTGTCTGCTTTGCAGACACTGAAAATCTCGACGGGTGCCACTGCACCCGTCGCACCCCTTCAACTCCGCCGGCTCCATTCGGAGCCGGCTTCATTGTTGAAGGGGCTTTCCCGCTGGGCCGGCGGGCGGCCTTCTGGCGGTCGCCCGCCGGCCCAGCGGGAAAGTCAGAATGTGGTTCATCCTGAAAGTGGCAATTTCGGAATCTCTGCACTTCTGACTGTAGAGCGTGTAGCCCCTGTATCAACTAAAAACAAAACCTTATGACCCATCACCTTTCCCTGTGCCTAGGGTCCCCTCTGATCTACTTCTAGGGACACTGCAAGCCTGCACTCCTCACTATCTGAACAATCATCTGACCATTCATCGTTTATTCCATCCTCACCACGCAATGGGAACTGTTGTACTGTATCATTTTGACTCATTATTTGGCCTGTGACATGTTGAGGAAGCATCACCTGTTGATGTCCCATCGGAGCTAATGGCAACTGCATTTGCTGTCTAGGTACCATGGGAACCTGCTGTTGTATTTTCTGCACTTGTGCTGGTTGCATATGCGGCATTTGTATTTGTTGCATAGGCTTGAGACCCTTCATATGCATTATGTTATTCTGGAAGTTCGGATTTGAACCTCTCATTCTTGAACCCCTCACATTTTAAAAAGTTCCGACATCATTGCTTTGTTGAACAACACCATCCTGTGCCATCATTGGGCATTCCCGCTTCCATTGTCCCACGCCCCGCACGTGTGACATGGTAACACCTTTTTCATCCCTTGCACATCATTTTGAACCACAACTGTATTTAAATCTGGACCGCGGCTCACAAAACCTCCTCGACCTCGGCCTCTCGGTTGTGCCTGAAACATCCCGTTCCCTTGCTGTTGCTGCTTTACCATCTGCTGTACTCCATTTCCCTGCATTCCTGCCTGAGCTGCTTTGATTTGCATCACCATCACCTTCTCTTTCAGCTTTTTCTGTTTTAGCTCAATCTCATCACTACAGTACTTTGCATACTGCAATACATCATCAATCGGCTTCGCTTGCCAACAGATCAAATAATTCTTAATCATCTGACTAATCTCTGGTCTCAACACTACAACAAATCCGAACACAAGGTGTTTAATGTCTTTCGGCTCTATGACCTCTGTACCACTGTAGTGTTTGAAAGCCTTTAACAACCTCTCATAGTAAGCATGAATTGACTCCTTTCCTTCCTGCGCCGTTCGATCAATCTTCTGCCAATCAATAACTTTCGGCGACACCTTCTGCATTAGGAATTCAATCACCTTATGGTAAATACCTCATCACATCAGGAGACGGTGCTCCTGTTATTTTGTCCCTTGTCGGTTCTTCTGTCGGCCAATCCACACCCCTCTTGCACTCAAACCATAAGTCAGCTGGGACTATAATCTCTAACAATGTATTCAAATCTTCCCAAAGACATTTTGCAAGTTTCACAAACATGTCTGTCTGCTGATACCACTCTATTGGCTTTTCCCTCAACCTGGGATAATCGTTAGTGAATGAAAAAATGTCACCTCTAGACCACAGTACATGGACTAAAACCCCTCCAGCTGTTTCTCTCATTGGTAACATCTTTATTGCCCCTGTGTCTGGTGCAGCTTTCGCTTGCTTCTGTTCTGGGCAGTCACTTTTCTCTTTATCTCTCTTCTTTGCCCATCTGCCTTCCCACTTCTCTAGTGCTCCCCAGATGTGAGCACTCTATAAGATCTCTTTGAGGTATGCCTTCATTCCGGTGGATCTCATGTGATCAAAATCTTAAGGTTCAAAGTCTAACCTATAACTCCTCTTCAAGTGCTTAGTATTGTCTAAGTCTATGCCGTATTTGTCTGCTGCATTCGCCAACATCCGATGCACCCTGCTCACTTCCTTGGTTATTTTGGGGCACAGAAACCTCAATTCTGCTTCAGTGTATGATTCTAACCTGTTCACCCCCATAGTTCCTTCTACCAGCTCTGTAGCTTCCACCCCCAGTCTCACAAAATTCAGATATTCTTCTCTTTCTGATCGCTCTGTAGTCACTGAAGTATTCTGTGGAGTGTTGAGTCTGTCTAACCACTCGTTCAATTGTTGCGCGGTTAAACCTTGCAACAAAACATTTCCAGTCTGCATCATTGATGTCTGTGTCGTATTTATACTCATTACCTGTGGGGTTAATGTACCTAACCCTGCTTGCCTCATTTCTCTAAAGGAACCCCAATCGGACTGAAGTCTAACAAGGATCTAGATCCTTCTGCGGTCTGTTCTCACTGCATCATTCCTTGGGAGCTTCCGATGAACCTTCCTCTTATCGCTTCTTGAGTCATTATTCCTTGATCGCATATACAAGGCTTTGCTTGCGCATACAGCAGTACCGGTGGACCAACAGTAATTGGCAATGATATAGCAGCTGGTGTCTGTCCAGTTCCCAAACCCTGTAGAGCATTGACTCCCATATCTTGATTCATCATGGGTGCTGTAGCTTCTGACTGCGTTCCTGCGACCAAATGTAATTTGGAACCACCTGTTGCTGCGGCAGCAGTTGTGGAGTTGGCTCAATCTGTACTAACTTCGATCTAGGATATACCGGAGCAGGCAGCACCATTAAGCTCGTAGTCGTCTCTAGTACTGGGACATCAGGGTAGAGCCTCCGAACTGGCAGTGGCTGCAACTGTATCTGTGTGCCTGGTGCAGTAGATACACTGACACCATTCTGTATCGAAACTGTATTGCTTGTCTGTATTGTATCTATGTTTCCCTGATTTTGAGTCGGACCTTCAGGACCTGCACTAGTACTCGGTCTGTCAGTATTTATGGCATATGGTGGCGGTCGGTCATGTAGCAGCTGATTTAGAAACTCATCGTCATCTGAATCATCTGCATCTGCCCAAGACTTCTGAGTCTCTTTTGGCTTACTAGAGCCCTTGTCTGTTTTGCAAGTGGCCCTCTTTCCCTGCATCTCAGCTTCTTTAGTTATGGCCGGAAACAGTCTAATTCTGTCTACTATTCCCCTTCTCCACATTTTGGTTTCATCATCCCATATAGCCTCCGCTAGAGTCTTTTCTGCTTTTCTCATTGTCTTCATGAATTTCTGCAGTCTCTTTCGTATGGCCATTAAATCCCAAATCATTAATGCCTCAAACTGAGCTGGTCTCGGAGGTAGTTTTTGCTCACTTAACACCCTCCGCAAATTTTCCAAAATCCTTATATTGAACGTTCTGTACTCCGGAAACGCCAAACATCCCTCCTTTTCTGTCATTTTGCACCACTGTTTTAACCAAAGACATGGCGCGACTCCCTTGTCCTCCATTACGGTATAAGCCGGAGTATCCTCTGGCGGTGTAGGCTCCCCCACACTCGCTTTAATGTACGTTTCTCCCCTCAAAGCACTCTTTAAGGCCTTGAAAAACTTAATTTTTGTGTCTCTTATTTTGTTTTAGAATCTAATCAGAAAGTGACTTTAATTCCAAGAACACTCTTCGCCTACCTTCTCAACCAATTGCCTCCCACGGACGGCTGCCAATCCGTGCGTGACCCCTCTCGGCAATTGACCTATCCCAGCACAGCTCCAATGATGTCACACTCACACACACTGCAGCTGACAAAGTCTTGCGGCTTATCCTCCTCCCACTAGATTCACACAAAACTAATGCAATATATGCAATTTATTGCGAGCACCTTTAACAACAAAACCCAAATTTGCCGGTTTACTACAGGAAGGGTAACACAATTGCTTCAGAACTTTACAGAGATTTCACTTGAAGCCTCGGGCGCTACTCTCTACTTCTCAGGTCCCACACCCGCAAGCAGAATTCGACCCGCAAATTCTACTCTCGACTTGTCAATGGTTCGTTCTAGTGCACTTTAGAACTTGACAAATCTCCATTGAAGTTTGCATTCACACATTTCACTCAACTTGTCAACCACACCCGATTGACCTATTAAACCACACAAATTACAACATAAACCAAGTGTCTCATACACTTATCAATATACTCTGGAGTCTCAAACCATGACGGGTCCACACATCAACAACAACCACGTGGACAATTTATTTGCACAAAGCGCCACACTCATATGAAGTTCGACGACTTACCTACTCTCATCCTGCGGAGTACGCACACTTCTACTAAAACATTACCTGGCTTAATTCTCACAAACCTCACAATTCACCTGTGATATGCATAAGCTGAGCAAGCACAAATTCTACACCACACATACTATCACTAGAACGCCGAGAACATACCCAACTCACTTAGGCAAGCTCCGAGATTCCGGGAAAGTCATGGGGAATTTAGAAGCACATCATATCTCCAATTTGCATTATCTCGAAAAACAATTCTAAACAATGGTCCCTCGTCATAGGGCCCCCAAAGGGCCGAAACCGTCCTCTGCTACCAGAACTGCTAATGCGTCCCAGTCTCGATAATTTACTCACTCTGGGACTCGTTTTAGGCCAATGGATCAATAACATTAATAAGACTCGGAAACCACCATGACCCTTTATTCATGAATAACCACACAGAATTTAGTAAGATTTATGACATTTATTCCCTATTGATTACAATTCTACTAGCAAGTTTATTAGTCTCAAAACCAGAAGACACATCAACATTGTCGTAATTTGGCAACTCGAATAAGACTTCATCAAAGCAAAGATTATAAACATTAGAACATTGCATGACGTCAACATGGATTGACCTTAGCAGAGTATCATTAGCGCATTATTCAACAAAGCATAGATCCAGTCATTTGTCCATTTGCGACATTCGGTGAACTCCTTAACTAACCTCGGATTAGCATCAGCATGTTGGGCTTCATGCAAAACAATTTAGCAACATCACTTTGGAAAACGTCTAACTATGGACTCTGTCAAAAGAAGCAGTTGGTACCTAGAAAGGAAAGGCAAACAAACAATTACATTTGCTTTAATATATAATTACCCTCCATAAAGGGTCAGCATACAGAGTCAGTCTTCGTCCTCAGGACATCAGTTGATTCACAATCAGCCAGGAAACTCAGCAGAGTTTAGCAAGACGGGGCAAAAGAGGTACTTCCCTCATAAGGAGGAAAAGTATACGGGAATAGGGCGAGGATGGTTTTAAGAAAAAAAAAAGACAGCAAAGTCTCTAGGTAGAGTGACAAAGTGGCTGGGTAATAGTAAGAATGACTCGTAAAGGCTCTATCAGCATGTAATGGCATATATTGGCTCATAATAGCTAATAGCTCATTTTCTCCTTCAGTCAAGGGATTTTATCCCTTTTCCGGTGTACGGTCCCCTAATTCCTAATTGGGTAAAGTTTGGCGCACCATTATCTCCATCCAGTGGTTTACCAGTCGTCCCCTCAAAAATTGTCACCTCATAACAGTTCTCACGTAGTTTATTGGTTCTTGTGACTGACGTCTCCAACTGGCAGAATCTCTGGTATGATTTCATGTTCATGTGGTCCTCTCGCATCCCTAGTCAGTAGTCCCATTGTCTATACCGGTTTAGGCGACCTTGTACCTGTTGCAAGTCTACACTGTTGCATTCGGCAAAAATGTTTCCTTGAGCAAGTCGAATTTAATGAGAACGGATCCATTACGGTTACATACATCCTCTAGCTTTTGGAAAAGTACGAGTAAATGTCCTTCAGCAAGTCAGCACATTGTACGTTAGAAAACCACATTTAATATGAAACCGGGCAGCTAGGGCTCAACTCATGCTAACTAAGGCCTAATGACTAATTAGCAAAACCTTAACACATATAACTCGTAATACTAGTATAAAACCATACATTAATACATTAATTCTTCACTATTAGTCAATTTCATTAGTCATCGTATACATTGGTGGCCACTCCCCGTGGGCACATTTCAAACACACGTTTAGTACGGCACATTAATACATTTTCTATGCCACATTATTATGCATTAGTTCATAAACATGTCATGTTAATTTTCATTATAAGAGCTACGCTCTCACAAGTACATGCTGAAAAGTGAAAAAATGAGCACCTGGAAGAGCATGCTGACCAGTGGAAGGACACTGGCTACAGAATGCTGTAATGTTTTACTTGGTCCATGCTCCAACGCAGGGGCAAAGACTGTAGTGAAGAGTGAAGCCCAGGAGGAAGCCTGGGGTGGGGAGGAGGTGCTGACCAATGGGAAGGAATGAAACAAAAGTGACGTGGAAGAGAGCTAATGGTAAATAAAGGTAAGTAAGGGACAGGCCGTAAACCTCTTTTAAGATTCTTCTTTTTTTATTTGCTAGAGATTTTGTAAGCACAATGCAAGTGCTGTGCATGCAGGACCTAAAAGTAAATGGTAGCATAGAAAATAGGTAAGGAGGGCCAGAGATTCAGCATTAATATTACATAAACTGGGAATTAAGGCAAACACTTGTGGGACCCAATAAAACAAAGATCTTTGTTCTGAAAAAGACAGAAATGTGCCTCGAGTTGGTAAACAAGAAATGGCACACATCATGAGATTGACACCTCCCAACACAATGTCCCAAAGGCGATGTCACTGCAATGCCATTGTTAATGGTATTAGATGCATCAATGAAGTCCAGAAAGGCCTGGAAACTGGCACTTCATCAGAGGACACTCTAAGATTATCCTAGATGGCAATAAGAAGGGTTTCGACATGAGATTCGCCGTGGCCAAAAGTTACAATGTATGTGTAAATTTAAGAATCTTGTTCAAAGCTGGGAGAAGAGAAATAGAAGAGACTTGAAAGAGTTTGGATGAGACCTGTACGCTTGAACACAGAAGGCAATTTACCAGAGAGAAGTTGAACAGAAAAGCTGGTCGAAAAGTAGGATTTAGCTGTTTAAAAATCTATCGGGGCAACGCACAGATCACACTGAAATCCTGATCTAAAAGAAAAAGTTATGGATTCAAAAGATTCCTGCTCCCAAGGTGGAAAAGGTCGGCCAACAAGGGGAAGAAGAAAATGACATAACATTGGACACAATAAAATTGCATCTGGACTTTTATTCCTGATTTCGGAATTCTTCCTAAGTGAGAATTATTCCTAAGTGAACGTTTATCACAAAGACCCTGTGAAGAGTTTATTATTTTATTGCTAGCAGCAGAGACCAAAGGATCCTTAACAATATTGAAGAATTTTCGTAGGTTGTTGCCAGCTTTAAGAAATATTCCCCACACGAAAAAATCTGAAGTTCACAATGTCAACCCAATGTGCGCATTTACTGCTGGTACTCATCAAACGAGTAGAGGAAGTGCTAAAACATTTCAACAACACTCATTAGAGATTTAAACTCGTGTAAAGTAGGAGAAAACCGGGGTGTTTCAAAGTCGTGTGTCTCTGTTAGTGCTTCTACCAACCAACTTAATGATTTTCTCGCTTACTGCTCAAAACTAAAACATATGTCCAGCAAACATTCCTGAGAGAGATATTGTGCTATCTAGGATTTGCTATGGCGTCTTTAAATTTAACTCAAGTACTGACGTGTAAAGCAACAGCATTGATAGTTTTATGAAAAGAGAAAAGGACATATTCAATCTTTTCACGTTAGCATTAGCATCAAAAGTATGAGTTGATGCTCCAATTTACCATTGGCAGTTTTCCTGCAAGACAATGATAAACTAACATTTTTAAGGTACTGTTCTAATGCACTGGAAAAGCAAACTTAAGAACTGAAACCAGTAGGCATATTCTGCATCAATAGCCAGGTCTGAAATCCAAACAGCTTTGAGCATTTTATTAGACATCTACAACCCAATATGCCATAAACCAAATCCACTACAAAACATTGGGCACCTGAGGCATTCCTTTCAACAGTCCTCCTCCCCAATCCCCATGCTTAAAAAATTATCACTGAGCAAAAACTGAAAAAACTGAAGCCTTAATTTTGAAAAGTAAAATAAATGCAGTGATGTACATCAACATATAAGGGTAATTAACACAGGTTAACGAGGGTACATTGATGTATCCCTTCGGATCATTACATGAGAATCAAAGTTCAGCCCCAATTCGTTAAGCTACTCAGGTGTATGTTGTTAATAATTTGTAAAGACAGCTTCCGTTTTATAAACAACATTTATAAATCAATTCCAACGAATGCAACTGAATAGCAAATTAATCAATACATTGATTTATACTAGGGAACAGAAAACTGGTGTGGCGTTTGCTGTTGAGGATTGCAAATGAAGTTGTCCCTATAAATTACATTTTCAAAATATATTTTTTGTAAGGGGAAATGCTGTTCAAAGCTAAGCATCCAGCCAGGTAATTATCAGAACAAGCTGAATTTGGTATGTACTCAAATCTGCACGGTATTTTACAAAATCTTGGAAAAAGTGCTTATTATTATGCCTGATATTGAATTGTTGGATAGGCTCGCTTGCAAAGTTCATAGCTGCTACTTGGTTATGCTGTTGCTCCTGCCAATCTGCATGAGGTAAGTGAGATACTTAGTATGAGGCTGAGAAAGAGGTGACATGATTCTCCATTTCTCACCTCCAGAAGTGCATTACAACACAGCTCCGCTGATTATAGTTGGCCATGGTAGTATACCACTTCTAGGGCATGACCAGCCTTCAGGTACCACCATCACTGGAAAACAGGAGCTGGCCATCACTGGGAAACATAATAAAACACAAGCATTTTAAGCTCCAGCTGGCTTCAACCCTTAAGCACACAACTAGATGGAAAATCACCCTTGGTGCAAGATCAACAGTAGATTGGTAACACTTTAGGAACTCCAATCACGTTTTGGATCAGAACACATTCAGGTGAAAAATCACCCTTTTGCAACATCAAGAAGAGTGTGAAACACACTATAGGAGAAAAAAATCACTTTTAGGTTCAAAACACACTTAGGTGTAACCTCACTTTTATGTGCAAAACACATTTAGGTACAATGGCACATTTAGTGCAAAATAACCCCTTTGGGTCAACCACAACTGCTGTGTGGAGACACCTTTAGTTGCAAAATGACATAAAGGAGCAATAATTCACAAATTAATTGAAAATACCATCCTTGCACTTGAATGGGTAGTACTCTTGGGATAGGTGCACCAACACAACCATTAGCCAACAGCAAATGGTGAGAATAAGAGGGGCTGGCCCATATGAACTAACAGCAGTAGGAAGCAGTCCCGAATCCCCTATCAGCTTCTTTCAGTACTGTTATTCTTCATGTTTTCACAACATTTAAACTGCAGGAAATCAAGTTAGAGGAAGGAGAAGGAGGTCAAGGGTTCTTATAATGTTAATAGCTGTGACTCATGACTTCAGAAATTTGCTCACGGCTTCCCACTGCACCACACAGACTTATGTCATTAGTCTGATGGATGACGCCCAGCCCGTCCTGCGAGGATGAGCCCCATCCATACCTCGAGGTAAAAAGGCAGCCTGCCTCTCTCAGGGTGCACTGACCTATCTTGAAAGATAAAATATAAAAATCTCCCTGCCATTAATAAAGTGAAAGGGCAAACAGAGCTTTAAAGCCCATATTCTTCAAAGAAGGTAATGACACATCAGCGGCTCATGCTTAATAAATGTGCAGCACGAATCAAAAAGTCCAGTTCTGTCAGGGATGGAGGGGAGATGGTGACTTCCATGTGGAAACATAGAAGCGACTGGTGGGGAGGACAATGCATCAATCTCCACTGAGGCAAATGAAAGAGACGTGAACCACAGGAACGGCAACTTTTTACAAAATAAGATGGCAGCCCCAACAGTCTGCAGATGCACTAGTGGAGCGCTAGCTAACAAAAAAGACACTGGCCACTACCCACTGGCCAGTGATGGGAAGCTGTACTTTGACTATGCTCTACACCAAGGCATTGACAGGTACAGCAGAGCAGGAAGACAGACATGCAGATGATGTGCTGACAAATCAGAAGCATTTAAAGTAGAGCGACATTGGAATCAACAAATGGTAAGTAAAGATAAATACTGGGCAGAATATAAGCCTGCTTTAATAGTTTTTTTAATACAAGAGTTTGCAAGCACTGTGCAGGCAAAACCTAAAAATGAAAATTAGTTCATTTGGTTTCTAGTGCTGCACTAATTGCTCTTCTGTCACCACAAAGCAAAGCACAGATTAGTAAATCAAAAGAGGCCCTATAGCCTGCTTATTGATTGTAACCCAGGCTTATCATATCTCGCTGCTGCAGTCAGCATCCAACTGGCAAAACAAGATGCCCTCATTGTACCTATTAGCTTCATATGCTGTTAAAAAATGACATAGCTATGAGACAATTTTATATTGTTAGGGGTCGAAAAGCTATTCGCAAGGAAAAGTAAGTGATGGAAACAAAGGAACAAGGGGAATAGAAAACATGTTTTATCCTTCATTCATTCAACAATAATCAATGGATCATGCCAATGTGGGAGCATTTTTCCAAATCTATATTTTTGTGTAATAAATATTAACAATAAAATCATTTTTATTTTGGATCCAATATACAGATGAAGAGTTGGCATGATTAGAGCTGCAACATGAGGTATAGAAGTGTGTTTTATTAAAATCATTTAGTTAAGCTACATTTATGTGAAAACTTCATCTTCAATGAAATGGTTGCTGCTGCTGTCATACACTCCTATGTTCATCCTGTCCCATTATGACCTTATTGGTAGCTTCTCTTCTTACAAGCTCTTTAGAGTGAAAGCAGCTGATGTAATGGAGTGTTCCTACAGTTATGAATACAAAGCTTTCAATTACATTTTCTAGTGCTCCTGCTATGTTGCAACATCCAAGGTCTTGACACTGCAGTTCTGCTACCTAGACTCAACTATATTGTTGAAATGTTTCATATTTTGCGTGAACGTTCCACATAGCAGTAGCATGGAGGATACTCAGGGGGTCATTCTGACCCCCGCCGGCGGCGGAAGCTGCCCGCCTGGCGGGAACCGCCAGAAGACCGTACCGCGGTCAAAAGACCGCGGTGGTCATTCTGACTTTCCCGCTGGGCTGGCGGGCGACCGCCAAAAGGCCGCCCGCCCGCCCAGCGGGAAAGCACCAGCAACGAGGAAGCCGGCTCCGAATGGAGCCGGCGGGGTTGCTGGTGTGCGACGGGTGCAGTTGCACCCGTCGCGATTTTCAGTGTCTGCTAAGCAGACATCGAAAATCAATGTGGGGTCCTGTTAGGGGGCCCCTGCAGTGCCCATGCCATTGGCATGGGCCATTACATGGCATGGGCACTGCAGGGGCCCCCAGGGGCCCCACGACACCCGTTCCCGCCAGCCTGGTTCTGGCGGTGAAAACCGCCAGAACCAGGCTGGCGGGAAGGGGGTCGGAATCCCCATGGCGGCGCTGCTTGCAGCACCGCCGTGGAGGATTCACAGGGGCAGGGGAAAACCGGCGGGAAAACGCCGGTTTCCCTTTTCTGACTGCAGCTTTACCGCCGCGGTCAGAATTGCCCTTGTGCATCCTCCAACCCCGGCCCTGGCGGTCCATGACCGCCAGGGTCGGAATGACCCCCTCAGTGCTTTCTTAAAATCGAATAGTGCTTATGTGTTAAGTTAATGATATTCACCTTACTGATTTGCTAAAAGATTGTTACTTATGATCATGCATGGTGAATTTGCTGTTTTAGCTCATTTATTTTGCAAGAATTGTGTACCTCTTGATTTTAGGGGCGATAGGAGATTTGTTGGGCTCTCTTTGATGCTAATAGAAATGCTGTCCAATCCTTTTCTGATTTTGCTCCTCATTTGGGTCTTAAAATGATTTCAGATTTTTGATATTTCTGTATAACTATAAAATTGAGCCTTTATGGCATTTATTCTGTATCTCATATTTTGGAGATTTAAAAAAAAAAACTTTAACTTGCCGCTGATCTAGAACTCAGCTATTGAGTGGTCGCCGTTACTTTTATTACTCTGCAAAACTGATGTCGGGGAGGGTATCTGCTGTGTAATTATTTCCAGTGGGAGAATCATATCAGAAAATATGTTGGGGTTCCTGAATTTTGGGGTATCCTAAATATTAGGGTACAGTTCTGTCCCTACGAAGTAGTAGCAGCTGATGGTTGTGTATTAAAGAGCACCTCCTCTTTGTAAGGGGCGTTCAAAGTGTTTTCTTAGTCCCTAATACCCTTTGTGAGATAATAGTGGACTTTCTGGAGCTTAGCTAGTAGCGCCTGAAGCCAGACTTTCGTCCGGAGATCTGACTTGCAATGCGTTCCTAAATGATTTGTAGTGTAAGTACAAATAGGGTTAACTGAATAATGTAGAGTTTGTGAAATGTATTGCTATGTTTTTTTAGATGTTTGGATGTGCAATGTTGATTATGGGTTCAATTGGTGAATTGATCACTGTATTGTTGATGTACTATTTATGTTTGTGAATTTATTTTGTTCATTACTGGTTGGTTTGGTGATCTGCGTAAGGTTGCATGTACTGCAAGTTGTCACATGCCAACAGATGGGGTTTGTAAACTAATGAGCTTCTCCTTTTTCAGCATTGAGTGTCTAATGGTGGTTGGTGTACCTTTATACCTAAGTGGACAGGAGTAAGAGTATTAATCAGGGTGGATTGCCTCTGTATGGGGCTCTCCCTAGAATGAATTGTGACTTTCAAGGATTCAAATTTACGTCATACAAATCCCAATATGTTGTTTGTAGCTGGCACATAATCACCTAGACTATTTCTTCAGAACTTGAGACATATCTGTTTCACAAAGACCTGTGCAACAACTGCATAAACCCACAATGACTCTAGGATTTGATACTGTAACCTACAGCTTCCAGGAACTGCTGATCAGAATGTACTTTACAATCAAACTGTATGACTGATGTAACAAGTTGTATGTAAATACACAAGTGCAAGTGTATATGTATGCATATATAGAAACTGCTAGGGAACTGTTATAAAATCTGGAATTTGTTTGAAGTTTGAAGATGGCCCTTCTTTGGATAGGCCCCTTTTTGGCAGTCAAGCTCAGGTAATACATACTTCAACCCATTGCAATTCTTATTACTTTTAAAGAACATTTGAATAAAAAAATGTAACAAATCATTATTGGTATAACTTTCATTGGTCTGTTTTAGGATTAAAACATATCTACATATTGCCGCAAACAGTGGCAAGCTTTTTGTTTAGTAGTGGAAAAAAATGAATTTCCTGTGTGTATGTTTATGCATAAATAATGTTCAATCCTGCGAGCTTCATTTCATTTTGGGTGGGTTGAGAAATCTCTGTTAGACTGGTGGAGGAATTAAGGTATTTCATGCTGAGACTACTCTGGCCACCAAATGTAGGAATTATCGCGAAGTAGGCAGTCATTTCTAAAGCATTGGCAGGAACCACAGTGGTTCCCGTCAATGCTTTTAAATATATATGGCTATGTGAAACTTATTTTTTCTTATACTCACAAACAAAATCCAAAAGCGGGATTTTATATATGAAAATAAAAAGAAAATGCCTTTCTTTGCCATGGACTTTACCTCCTATTACGAGAGGAGCATTGGACAGTTTTGACTGCCCCTTACTTCTAAGTTTTTCCTAACAGTGATAGGCAGTGAAAACTGTCCCGCATGTTCACCCATCTAAATTAAGTGGATGAACGTTGAGGTCATACTTCGATAGCTCTTACTCTGTCAAGCTGTTGGAGAGGTGTAACCAGGGCAGAAACAGAGTAGTCTCCGTAGAAACAAGTGGTTACACCTATGATTTGCCAGCATCTAAGGTCGGCTGGCAGACCATCATCTTTGCAGTAAGGGAACTCCATCCCTGTTGCGATTGAGTATCCTTACCACCAAGATTTATATCAGCCCTTAAAATTGCTTCAGTATTTTGCTCATTGCATATTTGCACATAACCACTAGATGGCAATATACAAAAGAAATACAAATTGTCTAAACTCACTCACTTCATTCAGTTTCAAAAGATCGCTGTATAATTGATCAGCTTAATATCTCGGAAAACCACTGTTTGGATCAAAGAATATGATTTAAAGTTTTTGACTGAAAAACTGAGAAATGCCCTTTTTTTTAAGTTACCTTGCACATTGGAAGGCTTGGGCTGCATTGAGAGCAGCCAGGAAAACAGTAAAAAATAAGAGTTCATACTTTTTAAAATAGCTAAGTGAAAATGAACCCAGAAAGAGATGTGTTGCAATGTTACATTTGTTAAAAATAGTATTGGAGTAATGGTCTACGAGCCAGCTGCTGTGTTTATTAATGTAATTTGTTACATTACATGGTATATTGATGATGTGAACCTTTTTAAAGGGAGGAAGTTAAATAGAACTATTGTTGTTACTTACCCCACAAGAAAGAATATTGCCTCATCATTTTATAACCACAGCATAAACACCTAATTGGTACAGGAGGAGGAATTGCAATACCTATGATGTGCAATCTTCCTCGGACAGGTTTAAAGGCTAATCCAGAGATGAACGAGATTGCAAATTGTTTGACCTTGGCCACAAAGTAATACCTATTAAGTCTTCTGGAGGGATTTGGCTAGGTGTTAGCAAAAAGATGAATACTTCGCCTTTTAAATGTGAAGCTTGGACCCACCACAATGTAATTGTAAGAAATTAAGTTATTGGTTGAGAGGAGTGGGAGGCCTCCTTGGGCAACAACCACAATTCTCATCAGGGTGAGCTACAGTCAATAAATGAACCTGTACTTAACCCTTGGGTAGCTTTGCACAACGTTTAGAGGCAATGTGTAAAGTATTTATAAAGCACACAAACATTAATAAAGTGTGTAAGGAAATGCCTCTTTTTGCATGTTCACCCCACATTTTTCGACTGATGCTGCTGTTTTTTCAACTATGAGAGTGCACTGAGGTCTGCTATCTAGACCCCAGTGCTAGTGTTCTAACCCATTACAAAAGATATGTTGAATTGGATGTCTCCACTTGGCAAGTGCTGACGTACTCATAAATCCTTAGTATATCCAGGGAGTGTAAGACAGAATGGTACAAAGTACAAAATGACTCCCAGGCTGCCACAGCAGACTGAAATGGCAGTGTCTCACTGCTAGTTCCATTTTGACTTTAAACCAATGGCAAAACCACGACTTCCCTTAACAATATATGAAAGTCTCTCCTGAGAAAGGCCTATAAAGCCCTATGGCAGGGAGCTGTATGTTATTAAGTAGTACGTATAATTTTCTTATGTCTTAACAGCAAATTGTTGTTTTGCTGTGGAGAAAAGCAATATCCCCATTGGCTAATAAAGAGTTACCAGTTGGCACTCTACCCAGGCCAACTTCTTTATGAGGCTACCTAACTGGGTACTGTACGGTATCAAATTATTCACAACCGTGAACCTGACCTGATGCCCAGATCAGATTTAAAGTCACAATTAAAGTTCTGGAAAGTTTAGAAAGATGCTACTCAATGCTCCAGCTGGTTCATTGACCTCAAAAAAGACCTGGCACATAGACAACTTTCTGCCAACCTGGGGTGACCAAGCTGTTACCTCCTCTCCCAGGAAGACCACTTAGAGTGTGAGCCCAAAGGAAGTCTTCAAAGGGGAACCAGCCTATGAAGGGCAAATGGTGGTAACACTCCTAAGCAGGCTGCCTTTTTCCTCTGTAGACAGGTTGGACACACGACCAGTGAAGGAAACTGTTTTTCCTTGGGTGTGTAGCCACTGGTAGCTGCATCTCTGGGGTGGGCAACCAAGCTCCTGAGGACAGAGGAAGGGTCCTGACATTCTGAAAAGGGCAAGGGTGTTGCACTCTGGGATAGCCAGATGCCACACATTTCAGGGAACATGTCACTGTACCCAGTTCACACTGGCTAGTAATCACATGGGTCCCTTGGGGCGCTTTCCTAGGCTAAATATGGCACACCTGCCACCATGCCCTTCAGTCCACATTGGATTTGGTGAAAGGACCGAAGAAGGACTGCCCTGCTGCCCTTGAACCTACAGTAAGCGAGCCTGCACCATTGGAAAGACAGCACCTGCTGCACTTTGGCTAGTAAACTTTGGACTGTGCCTGGTGCTCCTGGTGCTGACAAAAGGTGATTCCTGACCCCAGATCAAAGCAGTCACTCCAAAGTTCATGTGGCTGATCTCCTGGAACTAGCTCCGGGGATACAAGAGTTGGTAGCCACCGCAGAGGTTTTGCCGCGTCCTATCCCCGGAAGAGATGAATTCAAGATAGGCAAAAGTTGCACCCGAGTCAGCCAGCCCCGGGAGTGCAATCAGAGCCTGGATTCATCCCCCCTAAGAGATATTATCCCCCACCTAAGGATTTCGCCCTAACCACAATGCTAGGAGACCAGTAACCCAGCATCAATGGACCCCGAACTCTGTGGCCAGCCACCCCATCTCACCTGTGGACCGAGAAGCAACCATTCAAACACCCCCCTTGACCGTCACCTCATCCCTGGCATCCTTGAGCACCGTTTGCCTGTATCCTCAGCATACGGACCCCTCCATTGATGTCTACAGTGGTTGTCCTGTAAAGGTTGGAACCTGCTTAAAAAACACTCTGGTGGGGAGGTAACTGTCCTAAGTATCTGGTTTCTATCCTGTTGGATTCCGGAACCCCACCTGGGCCAGAGCTGTCGGAATAACTCTTTCAAACTTTTCAAAAGATTGCAAACTTTTGGTTAAGAAATGCTTGTTTTCAGTTTAAAAGTGATACAAGCTTCTAAAATTTGAATCTCTATATCTCCAGAAACCTCCATTGGATTTTGCTCATGAAGGTCTCCATAAAATTAATAAAAACAGCATAGCTACAAAGGGTTGAGGCTTAAAGTTAAGTAAACAAGCCTGATTGGACCAAATACAGGTTTTGAATGTGTATTCCATGATAGGGCTACCTAGCCATATCATATAATACGGCCAAATTCTTACAAAGTGAAAACACAACACAAAACCCCAAACCCATTTAGAAAAAGTTTAATGAATAAATTGTACAAGAACGACTAATATCCAATAAGTAGAATCAACTATATTAAATTTCAAAGTTTTAAATGGATGTATTGCCTAAAAGCACAAAGAGCCACTACTGGTCATCTGGTTATACTAGACCATGGGAATGTCACAAGGTCAGGCCGACAACAATTCACCATCATCAGATACAGCGACTAGGTTAGTCCTGCTAAAAGAGTTACATTATCAAAGTCTGGTGCAAGGATCAGGGAGATTATCGTGGATGGTCGTAGCTATAGCACGCAGAGCAGATAGGTGGACTGTGATTGCTGTAGTGTGAAGAGCAAGTTGGGCATCATGGACGGTTGTTGGAGGAGCCTTGAATCAGTGGTCACCATGAGCTGTCACTGCTGTAGTACAGACTGCAGATCTCTTGTTGCAGGTCATAGCTGATGGTCACTGTAGATTGAAGTGCAGGTCTTCACCAAAGCTTCGTGTTGGCGGTCATTACGGGTGGCAGAGTCTCGGCACAGAGGGTCTAGATTGAGGTCCTGAAGCGCCTAACCTTCAGGATTTAACCTTTTCTTCTTTGGAGGAGCACAAACTGATGACAACAAAGGGTCCAGGACCAGAGGAGCACCTCTTAGGGATCAGGAACTCACTCCAGCAGATGCCAGCAGGGCTGAGGCAGGTCCATTTGCAGGTCCATGCAGGTGCAGATGCAGCAGGTCAGCCAGGAGGTTGCAGGGAAGCCTCTGGAGCTTGTTATGCCCCTGGAGCTCACAAAAGGAGGTCAGCCAACTGACCCTTGGAGTTATGCAGGTTAGACTGGGATGAAGGTAAGCAGGTCCATTCTTTCTTCTTAGACATCAAAGCAGTCCTCAAGTAGCAGGGCAGTCTTCTGGCAACATGGCAACAAAACAGTCCTTCTTCTGTAATGTCCACAGGTCCAGAAGTGTTCTCTACAGTGGCTCTGAAGATCCAATATTTATACCTGGTGCCAACCATTGATTTGGGGTGATTCTCTGCACGACTCACACTTCTGGATTTGGAAAGTTCCTTCCCTTCTCCTGTCAAGACTACAAATGATCTAGGGATGACAAAAGGCAGAGTTTGTGTGTGTGTGTGCATGTGTGTGTGTGTGTGTGTGTGTGTGTGTGTGTGGGGCAGAGTCTATTGACGTGCAGGTGAGGCTCAGTTCTGATCCTCCAAGTCATCCTGCCAGAATGACCCATCCTGTCCTCCTCTAAGCCCCGTTTGTGCCACTCTCTGGAAGGAATACACACACCCCAAAAGCACAGCCACTCATTGTCATGTGACCCAGGATCCTTGCAGAAGGCACAAATGGTTATGACAAGAAAATGCACAGTCTGGGTTATTACCAGGGGCTATAAAGATGACCAAGGAGTGTGTGGGTGAGGGTGGGATAATTTAGGATCGGGTGGGGCTTAGTTGGGTAGCACATGGCTTGGTGGGGAGTTTGGTGGACAAATTGTACCACACGAAGTGAAACAATATATGGAATTCACAACGTACTTCTTAAAATAAACTGTTCAAAAGATTGAGAGAATGATGCATTTTGAAACAAACATGTGGATAGATTTGAAATGTAACCATTCCAAAGGATGCCCAACTAATTCATAGAAAATGTGCCCCATGTGTTATAAACCCTACACAGTTGATGTAAGAAGGATAAGCTCTGTCAACTGAAAGTACATTGAACTCATCCCTTTTTAAAATGTCTTTTATTCTGATTAAAGAGTAGCATTCAGAGTACGTACTTAATGCATTTTAAATATAAGGTATCACTGGCAATGTTGGAAAAACGTCAATTAAATTAATATTCTTAGTCAAAGATGGAAAGTAGCTGAGGCATTGCTAGTTCCTTCATACCACACATGAACAGTGTGAAGAAGAAATGCAGAGTGTTCTCTAGTGTGCAAGAGTTGCAGTGCAAGTCTCCCAATATTGATGCTGCACAATGAGTGTTACTCTGATTTGAAGGCTTTTTAGTGAAAGTGAAACAGTAAGTGAAAAAGGCACACATTATGCAGGAAAAGACTTTTCCATGGCACAAGGTTTATGAGCTAATTTTACACATCATGTCCGCAATTAATTTCTTGTACTCTTGAACCTTTTTAGAAAGTGCAAGTCTCAAGAGGTGAGCCAGGTGTGCACCAGTCAGTTTGTTTCTTAGCTTATGTTTTTAGAATAGCCAATCTGGAAAAGGAACACTCACATACATATGTGGAGCCAAACAAACATAATATTTTCTATGTCAATGTAAAAAGAAAAGGGAACTTTTCAGAGGGCATGCTTTGCCAGAACTCTTCTTGTTTAGTCCCAAGAAAAAGGGGCTCAAGTAAAGATTTGTATTACATGTCAATTAGTTCAATCTCAGCTCAAGCACTTTTTAAGCCAGAAAGTGCAACAGCTTCAAGATTCCTTGCACTAACCATCCATGGATTTCTCTAGCCTGAGAAAATTGTCTCTTAGTTCCCCAGAAATGCCCTCCAGATAAGCACACTTATTGAGGCTCAACAACATTTCCCAAGCCTTTTCATCCTTCTGGGTTAAAACCTGCAGTCTTGAAAGTGTGTGAGACCACCATCTTCCAGCTGCTCTCAGAACAGGTCAAGTCTACTTTCAAAGGAATATATGATCCCATCATTGAAGACACACGTTTCTGTCTACTTTGAAGTGCCAGATTGAGAGTGTTGAAATGTGAGAAAATGTCACAGAGAAAATACACCACGGTGAGCCATTGCAAATCATACAATTCTGAAAAGGACCGTCCTCAACTGATTAAAAACTGTTCAATTCCTGGAAGCAAAGTAATAAACCTTTCTAGAACTTTACCTTTGCTCAATCACCTTACTTCAGTATGCAACAACAGGTCTGCATATTCAGTTTTTGCATCCTGCAGTAATAATTTGAAAGGTCTGTGGTTAAGTGCTCTTGCTCAAGTAAAATGAACATTTCTTACAACTTGCTTCATAACATCATTCAGTTGTCCTTGTTTAATTTTGTGTATGGTGCCACCTGGTGGATTATCCAATGATAATCAATGAAAGAGGATGATGGAAGTTTTGTTCCTAACAGAGATACAAATCCCCCTCATGTCCAATTATAGAGGGAGCCCCGTCTGTAGTGCAGCTTACGAGATTGATAAATGTCAGGTGATGAGATTTGAAGAAATTACACATGCTCGTCAGTACATCCTCCCGTCTTGTGTGACCACGCAATGGCAAAAGGCAGTGTAGCTCTTTCTTAGAATGATTGCTTGTTCCAAATACCTCGCCCAACCCGTTAACTGAGCTACATCAACTACACCCTGTTGGCTCAACAACAGCAGTGCTAAAGAAAGGGGACATTTTGACTGCATTGATGACCTGTGCCAGAACATTGTTACTCATTGACTCAATTCTATGTAGGCATGTGGAATCAGACAGTTGTAATGTCCCTATTTCCTGCATAAAGATAGATTTATTAGAATAGTTGGAAAATAAAATGTCTGCTGCCAAAAGAAAACATTTCTTAACCAGCTCTACCTCCGTAACTTTTTAATGTTTTGCAAGCAACTAGCATATTTGGAAGGATGCCTCTGTTACAGCCTCAGATTCTTTCATATGACACAGAAAGAGCTTTTGGTGGGATCAAAGGGCTTGCTTCAGTGATGCCAATTTCACAGAATGCAGTTTTAAGGACATTGAGATTTGTTCTGAGAAGTAGGAATGCCAGGTTTTATAGTGCACTCCAGATTGTATTTTTTGAGGACATTAACCTTTTCTTTGCAAAGGAGGGAAGTAGGGTTCACTTTTGGACATTCCACAAAAAGATATTATTCTTCCCACGAATCCAGGAACACTCTGTGTTCATTCTCTATGGATCTGGGTCTTTTGCAAAACTTTGTTACTGGGCTGTATGCCATTTTGTTGTGTTCCTTATGAACAAGGGCAGTGTTAGACTTTTCATCCTTGGCGTGGTCTCCCTTAACTTTTTGCCTCTGTTCCCCAGGTTGTTGATGTGTGCTGGACTCTGATTTCACTGTTTTTGTTACTCTGGGCACTTTACTACTGCTACCCAGTGCTAAAGTGCAAGTGCGCCTTTACAAAATGTGTATGTAATTGGCTTATCCATGATTGGCATATTTGATTTATTAGTAAGTCCCTAGTACAGTGCACTAGAGGTGCCCAGGGCCTGTAAATCAAATACTACTAGTGGGCCAGCAGCACTGATTGTGCCACCCACATAAGTAGCTCTGTAATCATGTCTCAGACCTACCATTGCAGTGTCTGTGTGTGCAGTGTTAACTGTAAATTCGAATTGGCAAGTGTACCTACTTACCAGGCCTAAACCTTCCCTTTTGTTACATGTCAGACACCCCTAAGGTAAGCCCTAGGTAGCCCCAAGGGCAGGGTGCAGTGTATGGTTAAGGTAGGACATATTGTAATGTGTTCTATATGTCCTGACAGTGAAATATTGCTCAATTCGTTTTTCACTGTTGCAAGGCATGTCCCTCTCATAGGTTAACATGGGGGCTACCTTTAAATCTGATTAAAGAGTAGATTCCATTTGGGAGCAGATGGACATGTGGAGTTTGGGTCTCTGAGCTCACAATTTAAAAATACATCTTTTAGTAAAGCTGATTTTAAGATTGTGTGTTTGAAAATGCCACTTTTAGAAAGTGAGCATTATCTTGCTTATACCATTTCTGTGACTCTGCCTGTTTGTGGATTCCCTGTCTAGGTCAGTTTGACAGTTGGGCTGGTTGCACCTCACACTAGACAGTGACACAAAGGGAGCTGGGGTGTAGCCTGCATAGCCTGATGAGCCATCTGTGCTAGGATGGAGGGGGGGAGTGGTCACTCACAACTGAAAGGGCTGTGCCTGCCCTCACACAATGCAGTCTCCAACCCCCTGGTAAGTGTCTGGGGCCTGACCTGGGCAGGGCAGGATTTCACAATCAAAAGAGACTTTACTTTGAAGTAGGCCTACTTCAAAGGAGAAATTGGGTATAAGAAGGGCACCCAAAACCACAGACTTTAGAAACCCTTCTGGAAACAAGAGGAACCTCTGCCTGGAGAAAAGCTGAAGATCTGAGGAAGAAGAGCTGCCCTGCCTGTGCTTTGTGGAGCTATCCTGCAGTTGCTGCTTCTGCCAGAGTAAGAGGGCAAAGACAGGACTTTGTGTGCCTTCCATCTTGAGAAGAAATCTCCAAGGGCTTGATTTAGAGCTTGCCTCCTGTTGTTTGAAGTCTCAGGGACAGCAAAGACTTCTCTCTGCCAGCACCTGGAGTATCTGGAGAGACTCCTACTCTGCTCTGTGGTGCCCATCCAGTTCCTGGGACCCTGAAAGGAGAAGCTGGCAGCCTATATCAAGACAAGGAAATTGTCACACAGAGCGGCGTGCAGGGAAAAGATCGATGCGCCTCCAATCTGTGGCTGAAGAAACGATGTGCCGCCGGCTCCGCAGTTGAGAATCGACACTCGCTGGAAATGCGACCGAAGAATCGACGCATGGAGCAGGAGAATTGGCGCACAGCATCTCTGACAGAGGCTGGAAGATCACAACCCGCGCTGCGGGGTTTTCAGATCATCGTGCGGCTGGATTTTCGACTCAAGTACCACTGGGTGTGGAAAAACAACACAAGGCCTGCACGGACCCAAGAGTGCTGACTGGATCGATGCATCGCTCTCCTGCGGAGAAAAGAAACTATGCGCCTGACCCGGCGAAAGGAGAAACAATGCAAGGTCTCGCTCGTGAGTGGAATCAACGCATCGCAAGCCCTTTTTGATGCGCACTCGCCCGTGCAGGGTTATTTTTGACTCACCCAAGGTACTTTTTCACACTAACAGTGTTAGTGTGTGTTTAAAACTACTTAAAGACTCTTTTTGCATTTTTATTGATAACTTGACTTGTGTATTGTGGATTTTTGTCGTGTTGGACTTGTTTTGTTTAGATAAATACTTCCTATTTTTCTAAACTGGTGTGTCATTTTGTAGTGTTTTCATTAAGTTACTGTGGCGGTCATTCTGACCCTGGCGGTCAAAGACCGCCAGGGCGGAGGACCGCGGGAGCACCGCCGACAGGCCGGCGGTGCTCCAATGGGGATTCCGACCGCGGCGGTAAAGCCGCGGTCGGACCGGCACCACTGGCGGGCTCCCGCCAGTGTACCGCCGCCCCATTGAATCCTCCAAGGCGGCGCAGCTTGCTACGCCGCCGAGGGGATTCCGACCCCCCCTACCGCCATCCAGATCCCGGCGGTCCGACCGCCGGGATCCGGATGGCGGTAGGGGGGTCGCGGGGCCCCTGGGGGCCCCTGCAGTGCCCATGCCACTGGCATGGGCATTGCAGGGGCCCCCGTAAGAGGGCCCCTACATGTATTTCACTGTCTGCTGCTCAGACAGTGAAATACGCGACGGGTGCAACTGCACCCGTCGCACAGCTTCCACTCCGCCGGCTCGATTCCGAGCCGGCTTCATCGTGGAAGCCTCTTTCCCGCTGGGCTGGCGGGCGGTCTGAAGGCGACCGCCCGCCAGCCCAGCGGGAAAGTCAGAATTACCGCCGCGGTCTTTCGACCGCGGAACGGTAACCTGACGGCGGGACTTTGGCGGGCGGCCTCCGCCGCCCGCCAAGGTCAGAATGAGGGCCTGTGTGTGTTGGTACAAATACTTTACACTTAGCACTCTGAAGTTAAGCTTACTGCTCTGCCAAGCTACCAAGGGGGTAAGCAGGGGTTAGCTGAGGGTGATTCTCTTTTACCCTGACTAGAGTGAGTGTCCTTGCTTGAAGAGGGGGTAACCTGACTGTCAACCAAAGACCCCATTTCTAACAGGCAGGAAAACAGGATTTGTGTTCACAACAAATGACACGAGCCAATCTCACATCCCATGGTAGACCTTGTCTCATGACCGGTGGCACGGCCCTGTCTCACAACCAATGCCACAACCCCTCAAGACAGATAGCACGACCCAGTCTCACAACCGATTACACTACCCCATCTTAGTTACAGAGCTCTGCACACAACCAATGAGGTGACACTTGTGGAACATGTTTGAAAATAACATTTTGTGTTAAAAAATATTGATATGTCCACATTGAGTGTTCAATTCTCGCTGCATGTTTTGACAGTGCCCTATTTGAACATATTTAGATGTATTCATGCATTTAAGACTATAACTAGATATTAGTGATTCACAAGTGAAACATCTTGGTTTCACGTTTCTCAGGTACAGTCATCCCTACCTGAGAGCATTAGTGGAATGAAGAAAGAAAGGACAGAGACCACACTCCCTCAAATCCCTTTCCCATCCTCGAGACAGGGTAAATCATGGCTCAGCAAAATAGCCTGCCATTTACATTAGTAAACAGAAGTCTAGAGGCCCCAGGCCACATATGACCTATGGCTGTCATTCAATGCATAACAATATATGAACTCACCCCCACCTTCGCATACATTACAAAACATTTTAGGTAGGCTGAAAAAGACAATGGGCCTGATTCTAACTTTGGAGGACGGTGTTAAACCGTCCCAAAAGTGGCGGATATACCACCTACCGTATTACGAGTTCCATAGGATATAATGGACTCGTAATACGGTAGGTGGTATATCCGCCACTTTTGGGACGGTTTAACACCGTCCTCCAAAGTTAGAATCAGGCCCAATGTGTGTGGGCTCATGACTGACTCGTCATTCCCTCTCCTATAAAAAAGGTCTCAGCCTCACACAAGAGGATAAATTACTCTTCTCGCCATTGCACTAGTTTTCCACTACTAAGACTAAATGAACTGAAAAGAAATCACAGAAAGTTGACAGAATACAAAGGTGCAATAATTTAATTTTCAAAGCCATGCAAATCAAGATTTATGTGACTTTGTATAAGAGATATCCCCACAAGGTGACACGATTCTGCCCTGCCTTGCATTTGGGGAGACATTAAATAAGTGAACCATGGGTGTTCCAGTGCATCCACCTATGTTTGTTGACCCATATATACTACAGTCAGTAGACAATGGTTTGTGCCAGAATGGTCCCCCTACCTGAAGCTTGTAGGCTGGCCCTTGTTACTTCCTAATTGTATGTGTGCTTCATTCTGCAGCACCCACATAGTGAGGAATAATCCTCCAAGAAGAGTTTTTGTGCAGGATGGTATGCCTTCCTGACCAAAAACCATTCTGGGCACAATGCAGACACCCTTGTGTCATGGTACAAGGGTGTCTGCATTGGTGCTAGGCAGCCAGAGGTGAGCCAATGCTGTAAGTGAGCAGATCTGAGCCATATCTTTGTAGGCATGGCATATTTATGTTCTCTCCCTATCACACAATGCAGCAACTTCCCTTTATACGATGAGTCAAAGTTTAGTAAACCTACCCCAATGTTTCGGCCATGGACCTACAAGTTCTTGGCATCAACAAACCTGTCAGATAGGAGTCACAGTTCACTCAAGTGGGACTAGAGAAGGGCTTCAGCAACAATACCTGACATAAACTCCCAACCAACAGTTCACATATATTGGGGTTTGACCTTCCCACCCTGTAACGGGTGGGAATGGGGTTTGACCTTCCCACCCTGTAACGGGTGGGAAGGTCAAACCCCAAGGAAGTATTCTTTCCGCAAGTCGTTAGGCATGTTGTACATCAACGAAAAATGACCATTTATGTGAACAAGTGAACTACAGTATTAAGTGAACCGCCTACATAACATAATCACTTGTCTTTTTCAGACTGCTTCATACTGAACTCGTGCTTTTTCTAAGCACTATGCCTGACAGGTGATACCATTACTAACTTTAGGGGAATTCTGGTAGGTTTCTTCACAAACTGTCCCCACATCTCACGTTTGCCACTGCAACATAATTTTATATTGCTTATTATGGTGTAGCAAGAGTTTTCATTGAGTTCTTTATTCAAAAGAAAAATAGGCCACAACTTATCACAAGCAGGGCTGCCACCTTCCACAGAGAAAACTACTGACTAATTGTTTTAAGATTCTGCAAAGGCCTGGCCATAATACTTAAATAGGACTTTATCTGAAATTATCCATATTCACATTTAACATGGCTTTGCTACCGCTGACTATCAGGCAGCTTTAGAACACACTTTTAAGCATTTTCTTCCTATGCTTGCTGTTTTAAGTGTACAATGATATCAGGATTAAAAAATGGGGGCATTTTTTTTATTTTTGTACCTACCGGGACAATAAAATACTAGTCATGCAAGGAAACACTTGCCTAAGGCAATCCTCGTCAGAAACATTTCAAGAGGTTTGCAGTGTTATTGAAAGTGTATAGATCAGTGCAGAACACAAAAAGAGCTCAATAGAGAAGTTCAGCATTGACATGACCGATCATGCTACTGACGTGAAAAAGCCACTCACAATGCTACACAAGGCAGTGAAACTGAGTACAAAATCACAATGTTGACAAGGAAATGACACAAATGAAAATGTCACAGTTTTAGGATTGCTTAAATTAAACATCTCTTTTTCGATGGGCTTTATTTCTAAAGCCACTTCTGAATGTTGTATGATTAGGAAGAGCCGAGTAGCTGCCAACTTTTCAGATTGCTTATGTGTGACTTTTACATGGTTTCAGAGTAAGCGTGAGGGACATTACACTGCTGACTGTGTGACTCTGTGAGCGACACTTTGTTGCAATTAAACCCAATCAATTAACTAAATGAAAAGGGATCAATTTCCAAAATTACCCTCATATGAGAAATGAAAAGCTCTAAAAAAGGCCTTGAAACTCCTGCAAACCCCCTGAAACGGAATGTCACCAACTTCTAGTGGAACTTCTTCCCTCAGGTTCCTAGTGTTGGATTGACCTGTCTGTTCAAAGTTAGTGCTGATTGGAGCCACCCTCAGGTGTGCACATGCGGCTCTCTTCAGCTGACCTTGGCATTCCCGAAAGGCAGAGTCTTCGTTACCTTGATTCTGCGCCTCCAGGGTCCATCAGTACTAGCCTCCCACAATTGAGACATTCCAGTCGATTCAAGTCACCACGATGCTGCAGTATTTGCAGGTGTCAGCTCCCACATGCATCCCCAACCCGCTGGGGGCTATCTGCAGGAGGACTAAGGATGCTAGGAACATTTTTTGTGTAACCATGTGAGGAGACAAGGACTGAAGAGGTCCCAGAGGCAGTTAAATGTTACAGAATTTTAACAATACAAAGTACACAACTTAGGCTAAAATTGGGAACACCATAGCAAACCAGTCACATCTAGACCGAGGCCCAGCTGACAGTCTGAGCTTGCGTAACAGAGCAGAGTCAACAAAAATAGTGCAAGACACTGCCCTGATCCATTTGTGCTGCAGTCAATCTGCTTGGCTGTTTACTATAATGTTTCACTTAGGTTCACAAGAATGTTGATGCAATCACAGATCACGTGGTCTAGGTAGGTACACTATCAGAGGCTGGCCTTGCCCAGTGCAGAGTGTTGTGACTACCTGGGTGAAACAACTAGCAGCGCTGTATCGATTTGTGACAATTAGTTGCTATGGCTGTAGCCATAGTGAGACAACTAACCTGTAATTTTCAGAGCACTGAGCATACAGAGCACGCAATTTTAGGCCGCTGCCTGTAGGACCCTAATTATTAAGTATATGACACAGCTATCTAGTGCTCCTCATTACGGGTGGTCCAAGGGGTGCTTTAAATGAGTTACTAATGCGTTTTAATAGTGATGCAGACACCAGAACTAAAATGTATTAGTCTGACCCCAGATACATGGTACCTGTCAGGGCTGCAGTCCTGCTCTTGCAACAAGCTCAACTGCCTACCTACGGAAACAGCCTGTCCTTAAAAATCACACTGATGTTGCTTTGTTAATTAACTTACCTACAGAAAATGAGACAGAAAATACAACTTAATTGCCATTATCACATTATAATTCAGTGGATGTGCAGAAAAGGGACCTTTCAAACACTATTATTGGTACAAACGTCTCCAGGGGTTGGCAAGGAATTCAGGGAACAATTCACAAAACAATTTTCAGGACTTAGGTTCACAAAGGTTTTGCAAATTGCTTGATTAACAAGTACACATTCACGTTTTCTATTTATATATTGGGAATGTGCACTCATAAACTGATTTACCAACGCATAATATTACATTACTAAGGTTTAGTATAGCATGTAAGCACTTTTGCAAATATGGTGGAGATGCCATGGAAATCCAGTGAATTACCACAAAAATGTGGTCTGTGGGTTTTCCCAAATGGTGGCAAGGTGCATTTTCACAGTTTGTAAGGTTGGAATGTCTGAATTTTAAAACAATCCTACCACCTCAGCTTAAAACATTCTGTGACTCTGCCTGGTTGTGTATTCCTAGTCTGGGCCAGACTGACAGTTGGGCTGTTTGTGAATCCCCTCTAGACAGTGACACAGGAGCAGGGATGTAACCTGCATATCCTGATGGGCCAACTGGGCTAGAGTGGAGGGAAGAGTGGTCACTTACACCTGAAAGGGCTGTGCCTGCCCTCACACAATGCAATCTCCATACCCCTGGTGTGAGTCTGGAGCCAGGCCTGGGCAAGGCAGGATATTGTGAACAGAGACTTTCCTTTGATGTTTCCCTACTTCAAAGGCAGAAAGGGGTATAAGTAGTGGACCCAAAACCCCAGATTTTCAGATTACTTCTGGAAACAAGAGGAACCTCTGCCAAGGAGAAGAGCTGAAGAGATGGGGAGGGGGAGTACTGCCCCTTTATCTGTGTCATTATGCTTTGCTGGGTTGGCCTGCAGTTGTTGCTTATGCCTGAAAGAAGACACAGACTGAACTTTGTGGTATATTCCTGCTTGTGAAGTGTATCCAAGTACTTGGACTGAGCTTGCCTCTTGTTTTGAAGTCTCAGGGCTTTCAAATACTTCCTCTACCAGCACCTGGACTCTATGCTGAGTTTCCTGCCTTGCCAAGAGGTGCCCTATCCAGCCATTGGGCCCTTGAAAGGTGAAGCTGGTAGAAAAAGGCTGAAATCCATGCAGAAGATGCTGTGCGGGAAAAACTTTGACGCGTCACCTGCAACGCGGGCGTAAAAATGATGTGCCACATGCTTCTCGGCTGAAATCGATGCACCAACTGAATCATGCCTGGGAAATCTACGCATCACCTGCACCGTGGTTGGAAAAATGATGCAACACCAGCTTGCGGCTGCTGAAAATGACTCAAACCCCATGTAACGCAATTTTCCAAGACCGTGCAGTCGGATTTCTCACACATCATCGATGGGCGTCAAAAATCAACGTAAACCTGCGTGGACCCAAGGTGTCCCATCTGGAAAACGACACACGGTCTCACTTGCGAGTGAGAAAACAACACATCACTGACTTAATCAACACACGATCGCCTAGGCGGCAAAGCAGGTACTTTGTGTAACAACAAAGTTTCCATTGTTTTCTATGGAGTAAGACTCGTTTTATTTTAAAAAATTCATATCTTGACTTGTGTATGTTGAATTTTTTTTGTTTTGGTCTTGTTTGATTTGTTGCAGTACAAATACTTTACACATTGCTTTTGAGATAAGCCTGACAGCTTGTGCCAAGCCACCAAGGGGTGGGCAGGGGTGATCTTAAGTGTGTATTTCCATTGCCTTGTCTAGAGTGAGGGTCCCGGCTTGGACAGAGTGCAAACTGACTGCCAACAAGAGACCCCATTTCCAACAACAGTATACATTGCTATTTACTGCAGCGCCTTGAATTAAGCGCTACTACAACTAGGTTGGTGTTGCTGGCTGCTGGTGACTGTACTGTCCCTAGAGGACTGAACAGCCCCAGATCAGTGCTTAATTTGAGCCAGTGGTAGCTGATGGGGGGCACCAGTACTCATTCTTGAGGGCCTGAACTTATTTTTCTGCAACAGACATTTACAAGAGTAAGAGAGGGTAAAACACACAAACGGGAAAGATGGGTGAAGGGAAAGGCGGGAAATATATCTCAAAGGGAGAAAGCAACAACCTGCAAGAGTGAGCAGAACGGATAGCAGTGTCTGCCAATGGATTTAAGAGGTATGAGGTGGTATTCTGTGCGAGACCATTTAATTTCACTGGATGCATGTTTCAGAGCAGAGTTTTGGGAAAGGGCACTCTTTCATTTATAAATTGAGATGCTGACTCAACTATATCTTTCAAATCAGAATTTTACCTTTTACTTGTCCTGACCTGAGAATGGAACATACGTGGGATGGGGAGGAAACTCAAATGTGAGCAGAAGCTAAAGGTAAACCCAGCCGTCTATTAGAATAATTGAAGTCTGCTTCAACTGAACTCACAAACTGATTAAGTAAAAACGTCACTATTGTTGAAAATAGTAGAAATGACACACTTTTACTGTAGGCCCTCACTAAGCGTGGCCCAGTAAAAGGGGTTGGTAATGCACACAGGTTATTACAGATACTGAAATTACAGGGATACTTTGTCCCAGAATAAGGGGAGATCACAAGTTGAGCCTCAATAGATCCACTTGGAATGGGGGATACCATGCAGGAATTAGTGTTATTGCTTTCACTTCCATATATAAACTAGTAATCTGTTGCAAATCCTCCATTTGTGATCACGCTGACCTCCTATGAAATTATACGCCCCTCAATAAGGTTCTCCTGAGATGGGCAGTTCTGCAATGAGCCACAGACTATTTTTCTCCTGTGTTTTAACCTGTATAGGTATATTTATAGCTGTTTATACCACCTGTGGTACACGATCTGTCAGCTCAAGGTCAGAGGTGCCTAGAAAAAACAGCTAGGAAACAGTATGATTGTCAATCCTCTGTCCGACACCTTATTGCAATTACTTACCGCATTTATGGCACCAGTACTAAGCTCATCAAAACAGATTTTTTTATCCCACTTCAGTCTCCTAATGCTTAAAGATGACAATATGCAACTAATTGTGTGCCTCTAATGTGTTTTATGGTAAATTAGTTATACGCCTTGAAGTGTGTGTCCACAGTACTATGGCTAGGGGAGCTAATGTGCCCTACCTCAACCGCAAACAGTTGGTCACACCGTCTTCTACATTATTTACACTTAGGCCTGGTTTTAACAAGGACTGCGGAAGTACTGATCTGACGCTGCACAATTTTGTTGTGCACTTTTAGGCTTTTATAATGTCAGGTAAATTGATGTAATGATTTGCACCATTTGTTGCATCACACAAGCATCTGCACAGAACGTTAGTAAATAACGTCCTTCGTGTGACATGTCCTTATTCTTATTAAGCAGCATGTCTTTATCCGTATTAAGTAGCTCTTATTCTCCTTGACCTACTCTTCTCTACTTAACATTTTATATTCTGTTTTCAAATCCGTTGCTATTCTCAAGGTATAAAGTCAATGTAAGATGCTAAAGAAACCACAAAACAAATGAATCCCCTGGTGAACAGAGGAGCCAATCGAGTGTGCAGTAAGGTCACAGCAATCTACTTGTCAAATATGCTTAAGAAGAGGATCTTGCTAGGGCACAAGATGATCAAGTGTTTATCTTTTGACAATGAATTGCTTAGCTTTCACAGCGAAAACATTTGTTATCGTCAACCGGATTTTCTGCAGGTTAGACAGATGACATGACTCCAAAGAATGGGCCAGGGCTCCAGCAGCCTGCCCCACCTCACCACCAGTGATGAGGAATTGTTGAAGGTAAAGGTTGAGCATCAAAAGCAGGAGGAGAAACAAGAAAAGGCTCGGAGGACACAGAGGTGGAGAAAACTAACAATCAGCCAAGGATGTTTTAGTTTTCTTGCAGGGTAGTAATGGGGAGTAAGTAGATACTGCTGAATCCCGCTCTAGATATGGTGAATGTGTGAATCATGTTACTGAAAGTGACAGGGTTTCAATGACCAAATTACCAATAATCCACCGATCCAAGCACCACAAAGTAAACAATACTCTGGCTTCCCTTTCCAGTATGACAGAGAGGCTTCTTAGAGGTCACAGGAGCCTACAAGCCAAAGGGCGCCACATCAACCAGTGAGTGTTAGACCTGGCATCCTTGGCATGGTTTTCCCCTTAATGTTTTGTCTTCAACCCTCCTGTTTCGCTGACTTTATTTTTGAGGCTCTAGGACACTGGGAACTTTACCACTAATAAACAGTGCTAAAGTGCTTGTGCTCTCCCCTTAAAATATGGTAGATCTGTTATAACCAATTGGTATATTTTATTCCCTTGTAAGTCCCTAGTAAAATGGCTCTACCTATGCCTGGGCATGTAAATTAATTGCTACTATTGGGCCTGCAACACTGATTGTGGCATCCACTTAAGTAGCCCTTTAAACATGTCTCAGGTCCGTCATTGTAGCCTGTGTATGCAGTCTTAAACAGCCATTTCGACCTGGCAAAAAAGCCCCTTTACCATGCCCCAAACTTCCTTTTTAATGCCTGTAAGTCATCTTCAGGGTAGGCCTTGGGCAGCCAAGAGAGCAGGGTGCAATGTACTTAAAAGGTTGGACTTTTAGTTTTACATGCCCTGGCAGTGAAAAACTCATAACTTGGTTTTTCATTACTGCAAGGCCTACCTGTCACGTAGGTTAACATTGGTGTTACCTTATTACATTTAATAATCTGTAACTTCCAATTGCACATTGGTAATCAGTTCATGTTTGGTGTCTTTGGACACCTAAATCCTCTCTTATGGTAAAGTCGGATTTGTAATTACAATTTTGAAAATGCCACTTTTAGAAAGTTGACATTGTCCTTGCTTTAGCTTCTTAGTGTCTGCAGCCTGTCTCTGGCTCACAAGACTATGTGTAGCTGACAGTTGGGCTTTGTGTATTCTCCTAGACAGCCACACACAATGGAGAGCATAGGTGTGTCTGGATGGGCCATCACTGGCAGGATGGGAGGTCAGAGCTGGGCACAGCCCTACTTACACTTGAACAGGATGCGCCCTGCCTCCCCAGAAAGGGCTTCATACTTCCTGTGGTTGGTCTTGATCCAGGGCAAGGGAGGAGGGAAACCTGTGCACTTCAAAGGGAAACCTCTAAAAGTCTCTCCAACCTCAAAGAAGGCACCTGGTATAAATATTGGACTTCAGACACCAACTCTTCAGTACACTTCTGGAACTGTGGGCACTGTGCTAGGAAGAAGGACTGATGTGCTGCTGAAAAGACTGCCACCCTGCTGTACTGCTGCCTTGTTTGTTTGCTACCCTGCTGCCCTGCTGTCCCATTGCATGAGTCAGAGTGATTGGAACCACATCCGAAAACAGGCTTCCCCATATGACTCCAAGGCTAGTCTACTTGCCTCGTGTTCAGAGCCAATAGGACATAACAGGCTCCAAACCACCTGAACCAGCACCCACATTTAGTTGGAGCAATTCCCTGAGCCCCACGTGCTGCCCCTCAGGAACTGGACTGTTGGTTTGGCCTGAGAGAGGCTGAATTGAAGCTTTTGGGCTCTTCACAACTGCAAACAGGCCCGGTGGCTCTGAAACCTTGTCGTGTACACCCCCTCAACATGAAGTTCTGTCAGCCTAATCCTTTGCACTACAGCATCAACCACTAGCAGGAAGCGTCACTGCAAAGCACAGGCAAAATCATTCCCAATGACAACAGAATCTTTGCACTGCAGTGATGCCTGTCCACAAAGCTATCTCTGATCCTTGTGCTAAGTCGATGACCATCCACAATGCTTCACAGAACCTCCCAGTTCCCTCTACCATAAAAAGGGACTCTTTGCGCTGGACTGAGAAGGAAACTTTTCAGTCAGACTAACCAGGTCACTGTATCTAACTGGCGCACCATCGTGGTCAGCCTGAACATGCAACTTTCTTCCAGTTAGCGTAGCCAGATAGGCGTGAGTGGCTCTTTCGTCTTTTTGGTGCTATTTATTCTTAAATCCTTAAAATTGCATATCTCCAGTTCTATTAATTAGATTTGTGTTGTTTTGGTCTTAATTAATTTATTACATGTTGCTCACTATTTCTAAGTTGATGTGTGTTTTTCTTGTGTTGCATTTTTTATTACTGTTTGAAGTGATATATAAATACTTTACACATTGCTCCTAAGTCAAGCCTGACTGATCTGTGCTAAGCTACTGGAGAGCTGAGTCCAGGTTAATTTGAGGTTTGCTTGTGCTTTACCCTGACAAGTATACTGGTTGCTGCTTGAGTAGGGATTTACCCTTCCTCAACAAGTAACCAAACCTCTTTTATGGGGATGAGCTGCATGGCCACACATGACCATGGAGGTGTTTTGAATGTAAATTTCAAGGGTATAAACAATGAAAATTATGTTCCTGTTCCTGCCAGGCCAGTGTGATGGCTGATAGTGGTTAGGTGTTATAGGTGGCCCCTGCATTGAAGAACCTAAAGAGAACCCTGTACAAACAGAATATACTATAGGGTTTCCAGCACAATAAAGTACTTGGTATGTTTGGGAGACAATCTAATAAAATCAGACATCCAAGAAGCACTGAGATTTAAATGGCATTGTAGCTAGAACCAAACATAATGAAATCCTTTTTGCATTTACATCCACCAGAAGAAGCTCAGACTGACACCTTTAGCAGCAGTTGCCAACCAACAAAACCAGAGGAGGTTTCACACCACGATTAACCTACCATTATGTGCTATTGCTTCAACCATGCCATGTCTGTACCACAGTGTCGGCCCCATCAGAAAACCCAGCAGCAGTCCAATCACCATGGTACTATGATGTTACAGGATTTTAAATTGTACAAGCTTGTGGCCCACATAGTCCAAGCAAGCATTAGAAGTTGAGAACTGTTCTTTCTGTTGCTGTCTCAGGTTCCCTGCTTACTTCATCCTCACTAAGTAGCGATTGATGGTCGCAACACAAACACGTGCACACCATGTTTCACTTGAGCATTGTGTCTTTTTTGCTTTTGTGCAAAAGGTCTGTGGCAGATGGCCAGTGTACAGTGAGTTTACTGCACATAAGAAGTGGACCTAACACCTTGGATTGAATACATTATTCATGTTGTGTCACATTGTGCAAGTATTCTTTTGCAAACAGGACCAATGTACACCACAGTCGCAGAACTCCGGACTCTTAAACAAC
This sequence comes from Pleurodeles waltl, assembly GCF_031143425.1. Lineage (NCBI taxonomy): Eukaryota > Metazoa > Chordata > Amphibia > Caudata > Salamandridae > Pleurodeles > Pleurodeles waltl. The sequence goes on from NC_090438.1 coordinate 537,414,851, forward strand.
ACTGCAGGAATCTAGAGAGACATTGGTGTTCCAACAAAACCCATGCCAACTTTGACTCTTTCAAGTCGGCCCTAAAGGCTTACACCTCCAACTCAGGGAAACCAAGAAAGAAGCCCTCACCACCCGTATCGAAGCCAGCACCAACCATGCCAGAGAACTCTTCAGCATTATCAGAGAATAATCCTGCCCCCGCCATGACGAACACAATCCACCCCTCCCAAGCCCTCTCAGACTTCCTCCACCACAACATCACCGACATCTACAGAAACTTCTAGACCCAGCACACTGACCTTTGACCCTCTCAACACTAGAACAGACACCACTGTCCCTCAGATCACAAAATGGAAGCAGCTCCTTACAGAGGACACCATCAAGACCTCCATCCACTCTGGATCTCCTGCAGAGCCCAGCCCGCACTAATTACACAACCTAGGAAAAGAAGCAATCCGAGCATCCCTAATGGAAATCCTCAACACCTCCATCACCACAGCCACTGTTCCCGAAGCTTGGAAACACACAGAGGTCAAGCCAACCCCAACAAGCTCAAGAATTACCGCCCAATCTCACTCCTACTGTTTCCACCAAAGTCCTGGAAGAACCATCAACTGCTAGCTCACAAACTACCTCGAGCTCAACAACTTAATAGACCCATCCCAATCCAGATTCCAACCAAATCAGAACACTGAGACCACATTGATCATAGCAACCAATGATATCAGATGCCTTTTTGACCTTGGAGGAGCAGAGGCCCTCATCCTCCTCTACCATTCTGCAATGTTCGACACCATCTCCCACCACACCCTGATCACCAGACTCCACACCATCGGCATCACAGACAAAGCACTCAACTGGATCTCTTTCTTCCTCACCAGCTGAGCACAGAGGATCCTACCCCCACCTTTTGTCTCTGCCCCCAAAAACATTGTCTGTGGTATCCCCCAGGGCTCCTAGCTCAGCTCCACCCTCTTCAACACCTACATGACTAGCCAGCATCGCTCGTACCCACGGTCTCAACATCATCTCATACACAGATGACACCCAGCTCATCCTCTCCCGCAAATTATACCACCCCCACACAAAGCAACTTCCAAAACACCATGACAGACATCACCACCTGGATGAGGTCCAACTGCCTCAAGATTAACTCAGACAAAACAGAGATCTTCATCTTCGGAAAAACACCTTCCCATGGGAAGACAGGTGGTGGCCCACCAGCTTCGGTCTTCCACCTGCTCCCTCTAGCCACACAAGCAAACCTCGGGATCATCCTAGACACCCAGTTGACCATGAAGCAACAGATCAACGCTGTCTCATCGGCCTGCTTCAATATCCTGCACATGCTAACCAAGATCTTCCATTGGATACCCACCTCCACCAGGGAGACAGTCCCACAGGCTCTCATCTCCAGCCGACTCGACTACGGCAATGCACTGTATGTCGGTAGCACAAAATAGCTCCAAAACCACCTCCAGATCATCCAGAATGTGGCAGCAAGACTCGTTCTCAACCTCCTGAGAAGAGCTATCATCACTTCCACCTCAGGGCCCTCCACAGGCTCCATGTGCAGCATAGAGGCCTCTTCAAACTCCTCATGCATGCATACAGAGACCTCCACAACTCTGGACCCACCTTTATCAACAACCACCTCTCATTCCACTGACCGACCAGAGAACTCTGCTCAGCCACCCTCGCGCTGGCCCACATCCCCCCAAATGAATGCTTCAGAGGACACGTCTTCTCCAACCTAACCACCCAGTCCTGGAACAACCTCCCTCTCCACCTTAACACATCCCCCTCACTGAAGGACTTCAGAAAACAGCTCAAGACTTGTCTCTTCGACCACCACTACGAGCAGCCGGGCAATTCCCGCGACACCAAAACAGTGCCTGGAGACTCCCTGGGTGATAAGCTCACACTCTACAAGAACCCCCTGATTGATTGAAGTTTTCTTTCTCCCACAACCACATTCCATTAGGCACTACAGTAGGGCTCATGTAACAAGGGGCCTGATTCACAAAGGTAACTTATACTTTTGAGTAAGTTTAGTACTTTTGGCTATTCACAAAATCTGAGTGCAAGTTACTACTAAAATATAAAACAGTAGTATGACCAGCACTAAACATGACCAACCACTACTACTGCAACACCCCCCATAGAAAAGAATGGCTTAAAAAACCACAGGAAATAATGGTTACTTTGGTTATTAAAAAGAGTAAAAAAATTTAAAGTATAAATAAATATAAATTAATATTCCCAAATGTGTATACAATTAATACATATTTGTTATTTAATTAAAACGTATTTCAGTAACCTATTTTAAATTTAAAAAAAGAATGTAGCAATACATTTTATAAAACAAATAATAATAATTTCAATTAGTTTACTACATCACCATCAATAATTATTAATGCAAATTAAAACTATATTGATATTTCTGTAGGTGGGAATTTATTTTTTAATTTAAACTTCAGAAAAATAATTTAAATTTAATTTAATATAGTGCCATTAAAACGTTTTAATTCAAAATTCATTTTAATAGTGATGTCCTTTATTTGTTTTATCACTAAATATACAAAATTACTTTTCATTAATATTTAACATTACATATTTTTAACATTTATTTTTGAGTTTAATACATGTTTTTAAAATTGTTCTTATACTTTAGAAAAATTATACTTTAGAGATTTCTCTACGTAAAGTATAGGACAAAAAAATGTATTTAACATGAAAAAAAATATAAAAATATTCTTATGTTAAAAAATATATGGAAATAATACTTTCTATTTGCAGCTAAATAATAAACAAGTACTACTTCTATATGTTTTTTAACATTTATTTTTATTTATTACTATCTATTTTTTGTCATTTTTAATAATTTAATTTAATGTAACATTATTTTCTATGGGGTTTTATTTTAAGTTTCCACCACTTCCTGTACCTGTTTTGTGCGACGGTTAACTTGCACTGCTGTACCTATGTTATACTTCTTCTCTATGTTCTAAGCAGGTGATACTTCCAGAGCATTACAGTGTGTCTCTGCATTACAACTGGTGTAAGAGAGACAGAGAGAGAGAGAGAGAGGCAGTATTAGTACTCAGGTTGCCCCTCCCCTTTAACTGCAAGCGACACGGGCACTGCCGCTGTGCAGTTCCTGCTCTCTGTCTTACTGACGCTTGTGGCAACATTCTTTTTGTACAAAACTCAAAACGATTGGAGAATCAATTCTTGAATTCAGCTGAGCTTCGCCTAAAACGTCCACTTTGTTTACATCATTTTGTTCTAGGTCTCCCTTTTTAGACCTTTTAAGTCTGAAAATAGTTCCCATCTCAACACAGCGGTGGCACAGAAAATGTACTATTGTGCAGGTTGTGAGAACGAACTCTTAAATCGTCGTTCCTTAAAACATATCATTTGGTTACAAAACTCCACAGAGCTCGACTTTCATTTCCAACTTGAATAACTAATGCATTAGCTGGGGGTAATGCACCACGGCATGGTTACTTTAGAAGGCAGACGAAAAATGCTAACCAAACACTTAAACAGAGTTTGTGGAAAACAGTGCTGACAACTCCATGACATTGCCTGACTGCCTAATGTTTGCCATCAGCATTCTTAACCACATCCTGTTTGAGAAAGAGAGATGAAGCAATGCAAACATGGGGTGCGTGTGGCGTCTGACATTTTTCTACCAACTTAAATTGAAATGTCTTCGTTTTCCTCGAAAATGTAACAGGTGGATATTGAGATGGGTGCTACACTAACACATTTGCATTGTGTCCTCACCCTCCCACCCCTACTTCACCCGGATGCATGCCCCAATCAACTGACTGTCTATGGCCGTAATAACAATTGTGGCCCAACAACACAAGTTATTTGAAACAAGTGTACTAAGCAACACAAATTCACCACATTCATTGTTACAGTGCAAATATTAAACTCCATGGTATTAGTACAGTACAGTGTACAGTGCACTGAGGCTGCTAAATTACTGCTTTTTGCCATACACAATGCAAGCATGGCATCTGCGCTTTGGAGGAGATGCGTTGCCTACTCCCCTCTCCCCAACCCCCGCCAGCAGCAGCAGCTGCAGAACTTTTACAATAAAACAATAATAAACTATGTTTATTATTGTTTTATTGTAAACGGGGCGGGCCACAGGCTATGACAAGCACAGAGGTGGAGTGCACTCCCTTCAGTGCGCATGTATGTTTGGCCGGCTGTCTCGGGCCGCCCAAACACACATGCACACTGTGCTCTCTCCTACCTGGCACTGTGCTGCCGGGTTGGAGCCAGCAGGCAGAGACTCCCACTCTGCCTCGGAGAGCCCTGGCTTGGCAATCCGGTCACTCCGAATGCAGCAGCATTTGGATTGGCCGCAGGGTAGGCTGGGAGCCTTTGCCTGCAGCTGCATTGGAGGCAGAGGAACGGCATGGTGGTGGCAGCAGTGATGGAGAAACAGGTGTTTTTTTATGAATTCCCCCGCCACATGCTGCCCCGTCAGTTCAATATGCCACCAGACTCTCCTGGCACGATGCAAGTTTCTATCCCTTTACAGAGAAAGGCAACTGGGCCAGTATTGGAAAGACCTATTGCTTCTCACTGCAAATATTTAAACTATATTGCGCTGGTTCTGGATAAATACCATTCTTTATAACATTTTTACCATGTTTAGACTGGTGAAGAGTAATTTGCTATTTAGTACAACTGCAGGTCCCTGCGGAACTTGTGAGACCGAGGCCTCCGGCGGTTTCCGCTCTTCACATGCCCCATTCAGCCCAAAGTCTATGATTATCTTTCAGATATGATAGACTGAGGAGCTCCTCACCACATTCTGCAGGGGGATCCCATTATTTTGTGTTACACCACTGGACCACATTGGAGGGAATGAAAATGTGTCATGCAACACTGAAGGCGTGGCCTCTCGTTCACAGGCGCACACTCAAACATGGTAACAAAAAGAGTATTACATCCTGATATGCCCCTGCATACAAACTACAAGGTCCTGCACTACAGTTATAGATATTCAAATGATAAGAAGACCACTACAAAGGGAATCGAATGCTACTAGTAATAGTTACTGTTCAGATGATGAATTATCTTGGTAGTAGGCCTGCATTGCATTCCAAGTTCTAAAACATTGAGATCTTCACGTTAAATCATTGTGCTCCATCTGACAAGAGGATTCAATGAGTCACCTAGTAGATAATAATAAAACAGCGTAACAAAACAATAATAATAACAATAATACAATAACAATATATTGGAGCACACCACAAACAGAATTGGCACCTATTTGCATAAGAATAGTAACCGAAAATGAACATAATTTAAGAAAGTTGAAGGTTGTATTGTTAGACTTGGCATCCTTGGGGTGTATCCCCAAACTTTTTGCCTCTGTTTCCCAGGTTGTTGATGTGTGCTGCACTCTGTTTTTGCTGTTTTTGTTCCTCTGGGCAATTTACCACTGCTATCGAGTGGTAAAGTGCAAGTGCTCCGATACAAAATGTGTATGTAATTGGTTCATCCATGATTGGTATATTTGATTTACTGGTACGTCCCTAGCACAGTGCACTAGAGGTGCCCAGGGCCTCTAATCAAATGCTACTAGTGGGCCTGCAGCACTGGTTGTGCCACCCACATTAATAGCCCTGTAATCATGTCTCAGACCTGCCACTGCAGTGTCTGTGTGTGCAGTTTTTAAAATGCCAATTCGACTTGCCAAGTGTACCCAATTGCCAGTCCTAAACCTTCCCTTTTCTTACATGTAAGACACCCCTAAGATAGGCCCTAGGTAGCCCCAGGGGCAGGGTGAAGTGTATGTTTAAGGTAGGACATATACTAATGTGTTTTATATGTCCTAACAGGGAAATACTGCCAAATTCTGTTTTCTCTGTTGCAGCTGTCACTAAAGGGCTCTATCACGTCAGCCCTCTACCTCCCCTTGCCACTACTGCTCAACATATTATAGTTTCAATATAAAAACTAACAATCGCATTGATCAATTGCTTGCTTGCCAGTAGAAGAGGACTTCACTCCCTGTACTGCGCATGTGTCAGGCAAGGGATTTTACAGCCCTGCCTTACACATTCACAATACATATCTGACATGTTGCTTCATGCAGTGCAGCATGTCAGATAATGGAGCCTCAGAACCTGTCAATCACACACCTTCTTGCCCTATCACGAACTGAAACAGGGAAAAAAGGTCTAACCGAGTTCCTTCAACTTTATTCCAGATTCTGGGTGGAAGCTCGTGGGTCTGCTTCTTTCTGCTGAAGACATGCGGGGGAGTAGGAAATGATGGGCCTGCTGCAGGTACATTTTTAAGTTTAAAATTCTGAGTGCTGGAAGTACATGAGTATGTATGTGTAAATCTATTTGTGTGCATGCCTACAACTATGTGTATGTATATGCTTCTGTGCAATCTGAAAGTCTGGCTCAGGATTGATGAAGCCCTAGGCAGACTGCTGCATAATGATTTTGGGTCCACCACGCCCATGATCCACTACAAACCACTGCATCCGTTCTAATGATTTCTTTAATGCTAAGTATGAAAGTATACCACTCTGGTGCATATTACCTCACACTGCCATAATCTCTTAACTTCTTGTCAATAGATTTCCTACTTCTAATCAAGCCTTCTAAGAAGCATTCCTCAACTCTGTTTCTTACATTAATCTTAGCTATGCATCCTCACAAACCTCAGCACATGGTTGGACAAATGCAGTCTGATTCAGCATACATTTTTCTTAATGAAGCAGGAAGGAGTGAGCCTGCGTCAGTCAGTGTACACCCAAAAAAATACTCTCTTGGAGTAGCTGCTACGCAAACAGATTCACCCCCAACCACATGCATAGTACTCCTCCAAACACCAGTATTATGTGGCTCAAATAATGCATTCTTTAAACCTCAGCCTCGTGGATCTTGCATCCCTTCTCTCTGGCATGATGTCCACTAACTGACAATCTGTGCCAATGTGGTCTCTGGTTGGCATTAGTCATTGACACTTTGATGCCAACAAAACACACAAAGTGCACTAAAAGAGGACACAGCTCAGGTTGGCTCGCTAAAGCTTTTCAGTCATTCAAAACCATATTCACAGTGCAGAATAGACACTCAAAGACATATGCTGCAAAATGCACTAGATGCTCCCCCCTATATAAATGCAGGAAATAAAAAGCTACCATCAGAAAAGCTAAAAGATGCTACCACATGACTTTGCTCACCAAAGCCTTCTGCACCTCCATTGAACTCCACCATATTATCACCAAATTCCAATACTCTGAAGGCAGCTTTTTTGAAGTCACCTAGTTTCAAGCCGTTTCTGGCACCCTGATGTTTGGCTATATCTCAAAAACGTGTATTCAAGATACATATGCCTCCTCAAAGTACTTCCTTGAATTATCTCATACTTCTCATTTGAACAATTCCCAAGATATATTTCAACCCTTTCCTTTGGCCTCCTGAGATCAGATGGCCTTGAAGATCTTGCAAAATTAATTGCCACTTTCTGCTCTGCATTTTGGAAGTCTCTAATGAAAAGGCCATTCTCAATCTTTCCGTGTTTTCTGGTTGTTTCAAAGTGGACCTACGTCAAACATCTGTTCATGAAACAAGGGCACAACTTCTCAGTCACATTATTTTGCAGGCCACTTACAAATTGACTTTTTATGGCTAGGCAGATTGAAAAAGTAAATGTTATGCAGCAATCTGCCTTTCTCGAAGTAAACCCACATTTTAGATCACCAAATCTGGTCAGCAAACAAAGATAGCACTGACTTGTCATGAATCACCATTAATAAAAGCCCTAACCCTACTAATAATCAGAATTGGATGGTCATATATTCGACAATCAAAGAACATAAGGGACTGCAATGGATTTGATCATCTCATAACCTTACAAGGAAACATCAAATATTAAAACCCTCTTTTAAATTCTTAGCTTTTTTGCATTAAAACAGGAGTACCTCAAGTCATCACATAGCTCCACCATTGCTATTCTACTCTTCAATACCTACTTCAACACACTCACAGTTAGTATAAAGACCGCTTGCTACAACCATGTTGATGACACCTAGGCTATCCTGAAATCAGAAGAAGACATATACATAGAATCAAGTTCTGTGGGATCTTTCTTTCTTAAAGTTGACCAAAGAATGTACCATAGCTGTCTGATTCTCAGTATCCCAAGAAACAGAGATCCTCATGTGTTGAAAATGGTGCACACACAATCCATGAGCTAAATGGCACATGGAATTGAGATAATCCGGCTACTTTTAGAAAGTTAAGGGACTTTACAGTAGAGTGAGCCTGGAGCCTGGAAATATCTCTCTAATACCGCAGAAAAACCAGGCAACCAAACCTTCCAATATCACCTGGACGAATGTAAAACATATCTTTTCTCACAGGGGTTCTCTCACTGTATCCAGACAACATTAGCATGATTAGACACCCAGGCAAACTATGCCAATGAAATATATCTTGGCTCTCTAGCTTTCCTCCCACAGAATCCATAAGACTACAACATATCTAGATCTCTGACGTCAAGCTCCTATTTAATCTATGACCATAAGATCTCATTACTCCTGAAAGAAAGAAAAAAAACACACACCATGGTAAACTCCCTGACCTCTTGACATCCTCATACAATGCGGGCATTTATGGGTATTGGAGTGTTTTTCTATACTGATTCTCCTATTTTTCTGTGAAGTGTGAAAACAATGCAATGCACTAACACATGGTATCACCCCTTCAACCTGATACACGTGCAGAAACAGTGTGCCACTGGACTCAAGCTAGCTTGGCTGATGAAGGGTGTTACTCTGAAACCGGTCCTAGGATGCTTGTTTCCAGTCCAGGGAGGACCTGGCTTGGCAGTTCGGGCTGGACTGTTCCCATGGGTAACAGGGTCAAGACTGATTTGCATATGGCTGGGTCTAAATTAGGGTGGCGTGGTGAGCAAAACAACAATGGATTAAACCCAGATCTTTGTGACTAGGGGTGAATGTTCGCATTGTTTAGCATTCTGTCCATCGTCTGTTCTTTTCACATTCATTTTAGTGGCATGCAGTTTTACACCAACGCCCAAATCGCATCAGCAAAACTCTCAAGTTTCCATTTTCTTTTAGTGTGTGCAGTCAAGATTATATCTTTGTACTGTGAAATTTGTAGATGGCCTAATCCCTTTCTAAAACGATTGTGATTTACAGAATGCAAATAAAAATCCAGAATGCATAACTGCTCCACTTGGGCATGGGACATTTGGGAGCTATGCATCACGATTTGACTCTGGTTTTTTTGTGCATGTACCTATCTAATACACAAAGAAACCAACACCCTCCTACAAATTACTTTGAAGTAGTCATTAAACATACGATATCTTCTTGAATAATATTGTAACACTTGTGCTTCTAGTTCTTCTTGCAGTCTCTCAGGATAATGTAAAAGGTGAGGCAGTTTGAGGTGAGATTCTCCCTCGTCTCGGATGGTCGCTTTACATTTGTCAGTGATGCCCCAAAGCATTACAGAGTAAATGCTGTCTGCTCATGTTCTGCAGATATTGCTAGATTTGTGTGAACCTTGAGGTCTGCTGCTGGTGATATTTCTCCATTGTCAACTTACATTAAGTTATTTCTTTTTGTTCTACCTTCATTCAACTAACTTCTAATGCTATTTTCTATGCAGAAACGAGTTCTCAAAACAACTTTTGCTATCCCAAATTTCAAGATTTAATTCATAGTGTCTGTTGTTCTTCTGGTACAGCATACTGTTGCTTCAACAAATATGGCTGATCTCGGAAACAATTTTTATCCAGGGTAATGTGCATATAAAAACGTAAAAATGTGCTGTCCTACAGTATTGTATGCAATGTTCACAAGAATGTCTACGGAGAAATTGCTGGTCAATTACATGAGTAATTAAATAAGAAAGAGAACCATAATGTGAAGGTAGAGACCATCTTTTTAATGAGCATTCCCAAAGCCAACAGTTCTTGCCTTTGTGACCGGTAGCTGACCTTTTGATTTTGACAATGTTTTGTTTTTCCAGATGGCTGCCAGTATGTATGCACACCAGCCGTTTCAGTGTGTCTTTTTTTATTCTTCATGAAAAACACTGCTACTACTAAATGGCCAAGGCCATTGATAAAGCATAAGAACATGGTTACAATATAGCCACTGTTAGAAATGGGGTATTTGGTTGACAGTCAGGTTACCCCCTGTCCAAGCAAGGACCCTCACTCTAGTCAGGGTAAGTCACACACAATCCAAATTATCCTGTGCCCAACCTTTGGTAGCTTGGCACTGAGCAGTCAGGCTTAACTTAGAAGGCAATGTGTAAAGTATTTGTGCAATAAATCATGCAATAACATAGTAGAACACCACAAAAATACACCACACAGTGTTTAGAAAAATACATAATATTTATCTGATAAAATGCAGGTCAAAAACGATTAAAAATGCAATAAGTATATGTTGAGATATCAATGTAAAAGTGATACAAAGTGTCTTTAGTCTTTTAAAAGCAATAAATGTCTTTTTCAAGCACAAAGTACCAGGTTCGCGTTCAAAATCTCCGCACAGAACAGCAGAGGAGGAGATACGTGGAAAACAAGGGGGTCTGCGTCGATTTCTCGGGCCACACACGGCAATATGTTGTTTAGTTTTCATGCAGCGATGGCTGGCATCGATTTCTGGCACTGAGTCATGCATTCTCTTCGGGTTGCTGGGTTTTTGGATGCCCTGGGGACGATGCGTGGATTTCCGGCACCAACAGGATGAAGTCACAGGGGCTGCGTCGATTCTCTCTGGAAGTCGGGTTCCGGCTTGGGTGTGTGTCGATCCAGTGGGCCGTGCTTTGAATTTCTGGTCGCTACACTGGTGCTGCATCGATCTTCTTGTTGCGAAGTCAGGCTGCGTCATTCCAGTTCAGCGTGTGGTGCATTTTTCACTGAGATGCAGGCTGTGTGTCGTTTCTGGCAGGCTGTATGTCGATTTTCACCACACAAGGAGTCCTTCTTGTAGAAATAAAATCTTTTTGGTCCTGAGACTTCAGAGAACAGAAGCAAGCTCTATCCAAGCACCTGGAGAGCACTTCCCACCACAGCCTAAGGGCAGAAAGGCAGTAAGGCAGCAGGGCAACAGCAAGGGAGCAGTCCTTCACAGAAAGCAGACAGGTGAGTCCATTGGGAAGCCAAGCAGTACTTCTTGGCAGGATGCAAGTTCTGGTTTCAGGTTCTCTTCTCCAGGAAGTGTCTGAGTTGGTAGGGGCAAAGTTTAAATACCCAAATGTGCCTTTGAAGTGGGGGAGACCTCAAAGAGTGGCTTAGAACTGCACAAGGTCCCCTTTCAGTTCAATCCTGTCTGGCAGGGTCCCAGTAGGGGGTGTGGCAGTGCTTTGTGTGAGGGTAGGCTACTGTCCTTTGACATGCAAGTGCCAGGCCCTCCACCCTCCTAGCCCAGGAAGACCCATTCAAAATGCAGATGTATGCAAGTGAGGCTGAGTATCCTGTGTTTGGGGGGTGTCTCAGTGAATGCACAAGGAAGCTGTCAACTAAACCCAGCCAGATGTGGATTGTAAGGCACAGAAGGATTTAAGTGCAGAGAAATGCTCACTTTTTAAAAGTGGCATTTCTAAAATAGTAATATTAAATCCAACTTCACCAATCAGCAGGATTTTGTATCATCATTCTGGCCATACTAAATATGACCTTCCTTCTCCTTTCAGATCAGCAGATCAGCAGCTACCACTCAAATAATTTATGAGGGTATCCCCAATGTTAGCCTATGAAGAGAGCAGGCCTCACAGCAGTGTAAAAACGGATTTAGGTGTTTTACACTATCAGGACATGTAAACTATACAGGTGCATGTCCTGCATTTTGCCTACACAGCACCCTGCCCTATGGGTTACCTAGGGCATACCTTAGGGGTGACTTATATGTAGAAAAATGGGAGTTTTAGGCTTGACAAGTACATTTAAATGCCAAGCCGAATTGGCTTTGCAATGGCAGGCCTGAGATAAGGTTAAGGAGCTACGTAAGTGGGTGGCACAACCAGTGCTGCAGGGCCACTAGTAGCGTTTAATCTACAGGCCCTGGGCACATACAGTGCACGTTACTAGGGATTTATAAGTAAATTAAATAATCCAAATGGGTATGACCCAATGTTTCCATGTTTAAAATGGAGAGAGCATATACACTTTATCACTGGTTAGCAGTGGTAAAGTGTGCTGAGTCTTAAAACCAGCAAAAAAGAAATCTAAAAAGTGGAGGGAGGCAGGCAAAAAGTTAGAGGTGACCACCCTAAGGCTGTCAGGTCTAACAGCCACTGTGTATGCATGCACGCTGTACTGCTATCATGGAATGACTGCTTTCAGTGAGGAATAGCCAGAAGATGCCTGTCAGGCATCCCTTCCTGCACAAAAGCAATCATCTGTGTTGTTGCATGGCAGCCCACTGTGATCCAGCATAGAAGGAAATTACAGGAATGTGCCAATTTTCAAAGATACAGCGAATTCCTGTCCTTTGCTTTTGATGAAAGATTCCTTGCAGCGCTGCTGTACGCCAAAACCTCGCAAATGAGGTCTCAAATGTGCAACATTGTGGATGAGTGTAGGAAAGTACCATCTTGCCTGGCATGTTACCCCCATTTTTACTTGTGTGTCAGTTTGTTTTTGCCTGTCTCAATGGGATCCTGCTAGCCAGGCCCCAGTGCCCATAGTTTTTGGCCTATATGTGTTCCCTGTGTAGTGCCTAACTGTGTCACTGAGGCTCTGCTAACCAGAACCTCAGTGCTTAAGCTCTCTCTGTCTTTTAAATTGTCACTGCAGACTAGTGACCATTTTTACCAATTCTAATTAGCACACTGAAACACCCTTATAATTCCCTAGTATTTGGTACTTAGGTACCCAGGGTATTGGGGTTCCAGGAGATCACTATGGGCTCCAGCAGTTCTTTTGCCACCCATAGGGAGCTCGGACAATTCTTATACAGGACTGCCACTGCAGCCTGAGTGAAATAATGGCCATGTTATTTCACAGCCATTTTACACTGCACTTAAGTAACTTATAAGTCACCTATATGTCTAACTATCACTTGGTGAAGGTTAGGTGCAAAGTTACTAAGGGTGAGGGCACCCTGGCACTAGCCAAGGTGGCCCCACATTGTTCAGGGCAATTTCCCCGGACTTTGTGAGTGCAGGGACACCATTACACGCCTGCACTACATATAGGTCAATACCTATGTGTAGATTCACAATGGTAACTCCGAATATGGCCATGTAACATGTCTAAGATCATGGAATTGTCCCCCCATGCCAAATCTGGTATTGAGGTGCCAATCCCAAGCATCCCCAGTGCTCCAGCATGGACCCTGGGTACTGCCAAACTAGCTCTCTGGGGTTTTCACTGCAGCTACCGCTGCTGCCAACCCTAAGACTGGTTTCTGCCCTCCTGGGGTCTGGGCAGCCCAGTCCCAGGAAGGCAGAACAAAGGATTTCCTCTGAGAGAGGGTGTTACACCCTCTCCGTTTGGAAATGGGTGTTAAGGGCTGGGGAGGAGTAGCCTCCCCCAGCCTCTGGAAATGCTTTGAAGGACACAGATGGTGCCCTCCTTGCATAAGCCAGTCTACACCAGTTCAGGGATCCCCCAGCCCCTGCTCTGGGGTGAAACTGGACAAAGGAAATGGGAGTGACCACTCCCCTGTCCATCACCACCCCAGGGGTGGTGCCCAGAGCTCCTCCAGTGTGTCCCAGACCTCTGCCATCTTGAATGCAGAGGTGTGAGGGCACAATGGAGACCTCTGAGTGGCCAGTGCCAGCAGGTGACGTCAGAGACCCCTCCTGATAGGCTCTTACCTGGTTAGGTAGCAAATCCTCCTCTGAGAGCTATTTAGGGTCTCTCCTGTGGGTTTCTCTTCAGATAACAAATGCAAGAGCTCACCAGAATTCCTCTGCATCTCTCTCTTCAACTTCTGCCAAGGATCGACCACTAACTGCTCCAGGACGCCTGCAAAACCACAACAAAGTGGCAAGAAGACTACCAGCAACATTGTAGCGCCTAATCCTGGCGGCTTTCTCGACTGTTTCCTGGTGGTGCATGCTCTGAGGGCTCTGAGGGCTGTCTGCCTTCACCCTGCACTGGAACCCAAGAAGAAATCTCCTGTGGGTCGACGGAATCTTCCCCCTGCTAATGCCGGCATCAAACTTCTGCATCACCAGTCCTCTGGGTCCCCTCTCATCTTGATGAGCCTGGTACCTGGAACACAGGAGCTGGATCTAGGGGACCCCGACAGTCCAGTGGTCCTTCTGTCCAAATTTGGTGGAGGTAAGTCCTTGTTTCCCCACGCCAGACAGTAATCCTGTGTGCTGGGTGATCTGCAGCTGCTAGAGCTTCTGTGCACTTTTGCAAGGAATCCTTTGAACACAGCACAGCCCAGGTCCCCAGCACTTCGTTCTGCATTGCTCAACTCGCTGAGTTGACCACTGACATCGTGGGACCCTCTTTTGTTGTGTTGAGATGACTGCCATGCTCAGATTTCTTGAATGCCTGTTCAAGTGCTTCTGTGGGTGCTGCCTGCTTCTGCATGGGCTCTCTCTCTTGCTGAGCACCCCCTATGTCTCCTCCTCTAAGGGGCGACCTCCTGGTCCTTCCTGGCCCCAGGCAGCACCCATTGTTTTCAACTGTGACTCTTGCAGCTAGCAAGGCTTGTTTGTGGTCTTTCTGCGTGGAAACAACTCTGCATCCTCCAGCACACTGTGGGACATCTTCTGACCAAAGTATAGGTTCCTGGCACCTTCCGTTGTTGCAGAATCTTTGGCTTCTTCCACCCAGAGACAGCCCTTTTGCACCTTCATCCGGGGTTTAGTGGGCTCCTGTCCCCCCGGACACTTGCGTGACTCTTGGACTTGGTCCCCTTCCTTTGCAGGTCCTCAGGTCCAGGAATCCATCTCCAGTGCTTTGCAGTCAGTTGTTGCCTTTGCAGAATCCCCTATCTCGACTTTACTGTCTTTCTGGGGTAGTAGGGTAAATTTACTCCTACTTTTCAGGGTCTTGGGGTGGGGTATCTTGGACACCCTTAGTGTTTTCTTACACTCCCAGCGACCCTCTACATCCTACACTAGGCCTGGGGTCCATTTGTGGTTCGCATTCCACTTTTGGAGTATATGGTTTGTGTTGCCCCTAGGCCTATTGTCTCCTATTGCATCCTATTGTATTCTACAGTGTTTGCACTACTTTTCTAACTGTTTACTTACCTGATTTTGGTTTGTGTGTATATTTTGTGTATTTTACTTACCTCCTAAGGGAGTATATCCTCTGATATACTTTTGGCATATTGTCACTAAAATAAAGTACCTTTATTTTCAGTAACTCTGAGTATTGTGTTTCTTGTGATATAGTGCTATATGATATAAGTGGTATAATAGTAGCTTTGCATGTCTCCTAGTTCAGCCTGAGCTGCTCAGCTATACCTACCTCTATCAGTCTAAGCTGCTAGAACACTTCTAATCTAATAAGGGATAACTGGACCTGGCACAAGGTGTAAGTACCACTAGGTACCCAGGCTCCAACAATGAGCAAGAAGTACTCTTTACTCCAGAGCCTATGGAATACGAAATACACAAAGTCTAGCTTTCACAAAAGTTGTATTACACTTGAAGACCATCACAGTCGCATGATTTGGTGGAGTGCAATGTATCACCGTAAAGTAGCAGAGTATCATGCAAAATTACACCATATCATTTTCTCCTTCACTGTGTTTTTTTCAGAAGTAGTTTAGAGGAGAAATTATAGCTCAAGTATTTACTATGCATATGAAAACCTACTGTACAAGATAATTGTAAAAATAATGGGTAATGCGCTTGAAATAGAAGATGAACTTTTCTCCACTCACTTCAGGCAGAAACATACGAACGTTGTTTCAATGAATGAGAATCAGTAGCTTTTAGAACTAGTGCTACATTGTTGTGAAGGGACAATAAGCAAAAGACAAGGTTAGAACTGATTTCCAGTGAGATCATAGAAGGACAGAGAAAAATTGTGCAAGTAAGTGCGAAAAATTCATCACATTCAGAAACAAACATTAACAAAATAGGTTTGTGTAGGCATAGGACATTCTTTTTAAAGGTCTGGCTTAGGCACACCGTGAACTATCTGCAAGACATTTGAAAATAATGCACACAAAATAACGCATAAATGGGTTTGCTCAGTCCTATTGAGCCATCACATTGTTGAGGTGCAATTTACATATTAGATAATGCCAACAGTATCATGCATAGAGTGGGACAAAGGATCAGAACCCTTTATCCATTTTGCTTAGATTTTGGCTTGGTAGTGCAGCTTTCTGCTAGACCTATAGTTAAAAATATTTAAAATGTGTACAGAGTGGGCACTGGGTCAACTCAGAGGACGATGCTTCTCCCTCTTCCTGCTTTCGGCTCTCTGGTGTATCGTATTCATTTTCTATTGAACGCTTGTACTGTAATGCATGAAGGATTGTTTTACATCTCAAACGCACTTTGAATCACCAGGCATTACATTATTTTTTATATAAAGTCATTGTATATAGAAAATAACATTGTTTCTTTTATTTTTACAGAGTAGAAGGCATGTTTAATGTTTTATCTCGACCTACCGGCTTTGCCAAAATTAGCTTGAAGTGTCAGCAAAATGTAAAATCAACACGCATGACAGATATTTGAGTTTTAGAGTGTCGATCATTGTTATAAATTGCATTTTTCTGCTTTACGTCATCAGGAAAGGACAGCAATGGCACACCAAGGATTCTGTCCCTAAAACGCCAGCTTCACATTGATTCTGCAGCGGAGAGACAAAAGCCTGGCCCCTGCAAACAGGCGACAACCGCAGCTCTAGAAATGTACTCACATGAATGTATGCCGAAAGAGAAGCAGGAGCAGAGGCAAAGCCGTCTGTGCCTGGACCATTGGCTCCACACACTTCCTATACGTTTGAATGATATCAGAGTGGCTTCCGTGGTTAGAAAAACGGCAGCTGCGTGGGGCAGAAGTAGTAGGAAGGGATACCTTTAATCACCATATTAAAAGTGACAGTTGTCCCGCCCCGGAAATGACGTCATATCCGGTGGCTGGGACTTCCGGTGTCCCAGAAAGCCCTCCCCGGAAGTGACGTGCATGGGGGTGTCACGTGGTTTGTGAACACGTGGTGTCCCGTGTTAGCCCTGTGTCTGGGTCCTAGCCCCTGGGTTTTGGCCTATGAGCTGTGTAAAAAAAAAAAAAGTATGACTTAGTGTTGTGCAAGTGGTTTCAGAGCCTGAGAGGGACAGGTCTGGACATGTCAGACATTCATGCCCAAGTGCCAGTTAGGGGGCCTCTGCACAGGGCTGCAAAGTGGGCGGTCTGGTCAAACCTCCACACTGTTGGCTAATCCAAAAAATAAATAAAGTGGGAATGGTCAAATGCTGCTTATGTTAGAGCCAGCCTATCAATGTAGAGAGGTAAATCTAAAACCGAGGTGGGCCTGCATTCTTTCATGGGTTCCCAGATGGTTTAAATTAGAAACTGACCCTGTAATTAAAAGTTTGAAACACCCCAGAGGTTGTTGTGGCATGGCTAATCTAAAACAGAGATGTGCCTGCATTCTTTCAGGGGGTCACAGATGGTTTAAATTAGAAAACTGACCATGTAATTAAAAGTTTGAAACACCCCAGAGTTTGTTGTGACATGGCTAATCTAAAACAGAGATGTGCCTGCATTCTTTCAGGGGGTCCCAGAACTGACCCAGTAATTAAAAGTTTGAAACACAACAGAGGTTGAGGGGCATGGCTGATCTAAAACAGAGATGGGCCTACATTCTTTCCAGGGGTGACAGAGGTGGGGTTAAATTAGAAACTGACCCTGTAATTAAAAGTTTGAAACACAACAGAGGTTGTTGTGGCATGGCTAATCTAAAACAGATATGTGCCTGCATTCTTTCAGGGGGTCCCAGAACTGCCCCAGTAATTAAAAGTTTGAAACACCCCAGAGGTTGTTGTGACATGGCTAATCTAAAACAGAGATGGGCCTACATTCTTTCCAGGGGTGACAGAGGTGGGGTTAAATTAGAAACTGACACGGTAATTAAAAGTTTGAAACACAACAGAGGTTGAGGGGCATGGCTGATTTAAAACAGAGATGGGCCTACATTCTTTCATGGGTTCCCAGAACTGACCCTGTAATTAAAAGTTTGAAACACAACAGAGGTTGTTGTGGCATGGCTAATCTAAAACAGAGATGGGCTTACATTCTTTCCAGGGGTGACAGAGGTGGGGTTAAATTAGAAAACAGACCCAGTAATTAAAAGTTGAAACACAACAAAGGCCAACTATTGCTAACCTATAACAGATGCCTATTTCCAGATAACGAGGTCTCCGAGCGTTTACAGCCTCGGAGACCTCTGCCGGCAGTTTTTTTTTTTTTTAAATGGGATTATTAACAACGCGGCTCTCAGAAGCCGCTGGGGAACACCCCTGCGGCTTCTGAGAGCCGCGTTGAAAGTTTAATTAGAGAGAATGCCGTGCGTGTTTCAGTGCGGTATTCTCTCTAATTAAACCATCCGATCGGATCCCCAAGACCTCGTGGGGTTCCCAAGGTCTCGGGGATCCGATCGCTTGCCGCCAGAGTGCGGCATTTGCTTGTTTAAAAAAAAAAAATATATAGTAATGGCGCGAGGCCCGGGTCTGTGGGGCCCTGACCTCGCGCGCTAGGGCCCTAGGGCCCATACAAATATAAAAAAAAGAAATAAAAATGAATAGCGTTTTGGGGGCCTTGGGATTGGGGCCCCCAAGGCCCCATAGGGCAGCATTTAAAAAAAAAATACAAATACAAATATGAGGTCCCTGAGCACAGGGCTCAGAGACCCCCAGGCCGCCATGTGACAGCCTTTTAAAAAAAAAAATATATATATATATATATATATATATTTATTTATATATATATATATATCTGTGTGTGTTTGTGTGGAAAGTGTGGACAGGGGTTTAGGGGCCTACAAGGTCGTTTTTTTTAAAAGCATATAAATAAAAAAAAATATTGAAATAAATTAAAATAATAATGATTAAAAAATAACTATCCCTGCTAAAAGCTTTTCAGACCCCTCAAGTACCCCAGCCCACTCACCTTAGTTCAGGATGGCTTTGGATCTGATTTTGTTGCCTTGAAAAAACCCAGGACCTCACACATGTTGCATCCACATCCGGCCATTTTCTTTTTCTTTTAAAACAAAGACTGTGTGGTGTTGGAATTGGCTCAGCTAGGAATTTAGACTGAGCTCCGCCCCCACACATGGTTCACAGCCTTGTTCAGCTAAGGTGAAAACCAGGCCTGGATCCTAGGATCCACTTTCCAGTCTATGTCTTATAGAGACAGTCCTAGAGGTAGTATTATGCAAGAGCGCCACCATGTGGAATTTGTTTATTAAACCGTGTATAGTTTTTGAGAAAAGTTTTACAATTGTCAATATGTATTTATACTTACAGAACATAGGGATTCAACAATTTGAATCTTGATAGATACATTTTTAAAAAAAAAAAAAAAAAAAAAAAAATTTATTTATAATTTTTTTTTTTTATTTATTATTATTTTTTTTATTTTTTTTTAAATTTATTTTTAAATTTTTTTTTTTTTCTTTTTGTCCTACCCTTGTTGTGCTTTTATGAAGGGTTCGGACGTAGAAGATGAATTGTGGTATGTTTAAAGGTAAATCTGTCTCTCTTGTACACAGGACTGTCAAGAGTCTGGGGAACCCCCTGTGCAAATGGAGACCGTGCAGCAAGGTGAGTTACAGGACCTTGGTCGTTCTGAACGACGTTGTCAGGAATGTTATTTTTTTATTTTACTTCTAATGGGCACCCATGTGTTTACATAGGTTATGATGCAGAACTCAGGTGCGCGATTGCCTCTCTCCAACAAATCCTCCATGTTCAAGAGCGGTCAAGCACCTTGTCACAGGATAACGTTTCTGCAGGTATATATTAGGGGTCTTTTTGTACCCCCATTGAAAACCTAACAGGGTCTAACAATCAGACCTATATTTGGTCATCTCAGTGAGTTCGTATAGTCTATGTATTATATTGTATGTGTAACATTATTTTTTTATGTTTTTTATCCCGAGGGGCTCCTATGGATGAAGCGAGCCGGGATATGGATGGAAAGCTTAAAAAACAGCCCCGCAAAAGGAAGTCCCCTGGTTCTAAGGACGGCCCGCCCATTAAGAAGGGACCCTCAAGCCGGAAAAACCATGGTGAGTTTAAGAAAATGTAGAGTTTGGTGTATACAGTGCAGCGTGTGTCTAAACGTCTTTCCGACCCATAGGTATAGCCGCTCTAACTAGCCCTAATCTATATTTTGCTATCTTTACGTCCTAGAATCATCACACCAGAGCTCCGGAGACGCCTGCCCTCAGCCTAAGCCGCGGATGTCATCTTTAAAGGTCTACACTGGGACTGTTCAAAACCCCACAAAGTCATCGGTACTCGTGAGCCAACCCGAGCACCGAGACCCTCCCTGCAACATCTCCACATCCGTCGCTCCTGGACCAGGTACAACTCATAACGACACTGCATCATCCATCATAAAGGGAATACCTAGTACAGCGGGCACTTCTGCAACAACTATCCCGGGTTTGGGGTGTGACCATCCGGACATTATCGTTCTTACAACACCAAGCGCCCAACTGATTGCACCTTGTGAAGCCTCTGGAGGGTCCCCAAAACAGTGCAGCAACCCTAAAATAAATCGGCTGTCCTTAAAGAATCGTAGGAAGAAGTTCCAGAACCCTGAGCAACAATCTGGGCCTCTAGACCTGTCTTTTAAAAATTTTGTTAAGGTACAACCGGCTCCCCCTAGGGCCCAGAGTTCTAATACCGGCGTGTCTGGCCTCGACCTAACCTCTCCAGGGTGTACAACTATCCCCGCTGTGTTATGTGACCCCTCCATGGAAAATGATCACCCTGCAGAGGATCCCTACTCCCACTGTATAGAGCTTCTTAAGGCTCTAGCTGGTACTACCCAAAGTTCTGAAGCCCCGGCATCCCTATGTCTGATGTCCCCCGATACACCCCCGGGGGCATACGACCCCACCAGTCCTGCGCCAAGTGCCCGTGCGCAATGGTCTTCACCATCATCATCAATATACCCCGACAGCAGTATAGGGTGTAGCGGAACGCAAAATCAGAGTTTTGGAACACCCTCGAGCGATGATCAGGGCTCTCAAACTCCTGGATGTTCACACTGGAATCCTGTTTTTACGTCCCGCTCTGATCCCTCAACCGTGATTGGGGGTGATAACAACGGCCGATGTCCTATAACTGGGGATGCTCAGGGAGTTGGCAATCACCCCTCTAGTGTCACAAGTACTGGCCTTGAAACAAACCTTTCAAGCCGGGCTAGAGTTCTAGACAACTACGTTAAAGAAATCCATCATTCGTTCAGACAGTTAAAATGCCAACTCCGTCTAAAAACTTTAAAACTATGTAAGAACGACGGTAATAGAGGGGCATCCAGAGCTAGCATAAAGGCTTTAAAACAGCTGATGGCTCGGTGTAGAAACACAATGGCCCAAACTTGCGCTTCAACAATTGTGGCCATGGGTAACATCCCGTCATGACTAGGTGAGCGTACATACCCGGGGAATGTTAGAACTACATTTACCAGTACAGGGGGCCATAGTTCTAAATATGAAAAGAAGCCCCAGCACCTGCTTAGTAGAGCTCTAAGAGTTTTACGAGGGCTCAATAGTCAGAGGTCATGTCAACCCCCAAGCCCTGCACCCATAAGACCTCAAAATATAGAGTTAGGAGGTGCTGCTGGTCTTTACAGGCCGTCTGGGGGTGGCGGTCCGAGCCGTCTCAGCCTTAAGCAGTCTGGAGGAGCCCCGTCCGAAGTCGTTGTAGTGTCAGTGTCACCATTTGTAAACAAGCCAGACATTGTTCAGATCGGCGGGGGTCGTTTACCAAAAACCAGATGGGCCCATAAGAAGCCAGAGTGGCTTGGTAGCTCTAGAAAACGCAAGCTGGTAATAAAAAAGTTAAAGAAAGCCAGACTCTGCGTTACCAGAAGGTCTAAAAACACACCTACATCTAACCACACCCCTGGGAGCTCTCCAACAACCAGTAATTCTCAAACTGAGGCTTCAGAACCAGTTTTTATGGAAAGTGTGAGACGGTATAGTCGTGTTGTAGAGCGGTTTAACGCTACAGAACACTATGAGGAGTTTAGGTTCGTTAACCTAGATCGCCTACACTCCTCAGATCATGGCATCATAGCTATACATCAGGCTGTGCAAACGCTGATCGAACGATTGTTACACGATGTGGGTCCTAATGATTTCTTTCAGATGCGTTTTCAGGGACAGGGTCTCAATAGTCCCCTGTTCACCAGACGGTCATCTCGGGATGTGTTTGACGCTGTAACTTTTTTAGAAAACCTATCTAAACTTTTACAGAGCAAGGCTGA
Organism: Pleurodeles waltl; assembly: GCF_031143425.1. Classification (NCBI taxonomy): domain Eukaryota; kingdom Metazoa; phylum Chordata; class Amphibia; order Caudata; family Salamandridae; genus Pleurodeles; species Pleurodeles waltl. Next base: position 537,437,314 of record NC_090438.1, read on the forward strand.
ATTACTGGCGTACGGGTCCTTTAGAATCATCTCCCTCGTTGTTAGGGGGCGCGAGGGGGGTGCTTCCAGAGCCTTAAAGAGCGTTATGTACAGTAAAATCATTGACAAGAAATCACGATGGTTGCTCGATTTTAATACCGGAGCTACCAACATGTGTCTGGCCGCAAGCATTGCAGGCTTATTGATGGACCGCTCTACCCCAGACGCCGTCATTATGGCGATGGCTGTAGCAGCACATGAGGCGCTTCAGATACCGACTGACAAAATGGTCGGTTTTGGGGATCTGGGACTTTTTGAGAATCACTTCGCCGTGACGGTTAAAGTTCTATACCATGCAGGTTCTTGGAAGTACTTCACTACCAATGAAGGTGTGAAAAACAAGACCGTGTATGTGCTACACCATGAAAACCACTTTTACGGTGTCTTGAACCTGAAGGGTTTTCTAGGCGCCAAGTATGTGTGTGAGCATTGCGATCACATATACAACAACCGGACCAAACACCAGTGTGAATTACACTGTAAAATGTGTCAGAGGGACGGTTGTGTCAATGACAATGCTCTGAAAGTGAACTGTCCAACGTGCAAGCTGTTTTGTCGGTCGCAAGACTGCTTAAACACGCACATAGGCCTCGCCCAATGTGTTCTTAAAGCCGACTGTGGGACTTGCGGCCGTTATAAACCTGTCGATCACAAATGTGAAGGTATGCAGTGCCCTAGGTGTACAGCTCCTTTTATAGCCGGAACAACCCATGAGTGTTACATGCTCAGAAGTCACTACCAGAAAAAAACAGAAGACTATATCGTATTTGACATAGAGTGTACGCAAGAGACGGGGGTGCACCAACCAAACTATATTTACGCCCACCATCTAACCGGTGATGGGAGCTGGGAGTTTGAAGGTCGGGCTTGCGTGAATGATTTCCTCCTCACATTTATGCAACCCCGATACCAGGATTATACATTTCTGGCTCACAACTCCAAAGCATATGATTCTTTTTTCATTATCAGGGACCTGATACATGAAAAGCTTCCCGTTAGTCTCATAACCCAAGGTTCCAAACTAATGCTGCTTAAGGTTGTGCCTTTTGACATTAGGTTCATAGACACCTTGAATTTTCTACCCATGAAGTTGAGCAAACTGCCAAAAGCCTTTGGGTTTGAAGGCTGTAAAGGTTATTTCCCACACTTTTTTAACACATGGGCTAATCAGAATTACTTCGGGCCTATGCCTCCGCCCGACAGTTATGGTTGCGATTATATGATGCCCTCTGAAAAAGAGAGTTTTCTACAGTGGTACGATGAAAACCGTGAAAAACGGTTTCATTTCCAAACTGAATTGAGAGCATACTGTCAGGCGGACGTTATGATATTGCGAAAAGCATGCAACCTATTCAGAGATGTTGTGGTGGCTATGACGAAGCGGGTCGTGTTTATTGAAACAGATCCGTGCGAGCGTGAAAAAAAAATAACTGTATACCTGGACCCATTTCAAAACATTACTCTGGCTTCAATGTGCATGTCTATTTATAAACACATGTTTTTAAGGTCTGAAACTATCGCCTTAATACCACCTGACCTCTATAACGGCAAGCAGAAACGTTACTCCACACCTTCTATTCAGTGGCTCATGTACGTCTCTGCGAATGAGAGCATCTTCATTCAGCACGCTTTGCAGGGCGGCGAATACCGTCTAGGCCGCTACTATCTAGACGGGTATGCATTAATTAACGGTGTTCCAACGGCCTTTGAGTTCAACGGGTGTTTTTACCATGGTTGCCCTCAGTGTTACAAACCCCATGAATTTAATAGACTGCAGGGCACCACGTTTGAACATCTGTACCGCCGGACTCTGGCAAAGGCGCAGTATATTGAGAGTTGTGGGTTTGTTCTGAGAACTCTCTGGGAACATGATTGGGTAACTGAGCTATCGAAAGATGGCGCACTGAGCACTTTTATTAAGAGCCAGCAGCTACCTTCACCGCTGGAGCCCCGTGACGCCTTATTCGGCGGCCGTACAAACGCCATTCAATTGTACCGTGTAGCTGGCCCTGGTGAGAAAATACATTACTACGACTTCACTAGTCTGTATCCATTTGTGAACAAGGTGAAGTTGTACCCTGTGGGCCACCCTACAATTGTATACAGGAACTTTAAACCTCTCAAAGAGTACTTTGGAATCATTAAGTGTCAGATTCACCCTCCGCGGAAACTTTACTTTCCGGTGCTCCCTTATAGAGTCGACGGTAAGCTAATGTTCCCCCTATGCCGTACCTGCGCTGAAAGTAAACAGCTTAGCGAATGTCGGCATAGTGATGAGCAGAGGCTGCTGGAAGGGACGTGGTGTACCATTGAGGTGCAGACGGCCCTAGAGAAAGGGTATCGGCTTGGTAAAATCCTGGAAGTCTGGCACTTTCCAAATACAACAACACAGCTCTTTTCTGAGTACATAAACTTGTTTCTTAGAGACAAGCAGGAGGCCTCGGGGTATCCAGAATGGTGTGTCGATGAGCCCTCAAAGAAAAAGTATATCGCTGATTACAAAGCTCGCGAGGGTATTAAACTGAGACCTGCGTTCATTAAGGTTAACCCCGCCCGCCGGCAGTTAGCTAAGCTCTGTCTCAACTCCTTGTGGGGAAAGTTCGCACAGCGGACCAATTTGTCAAACACATCCATCGTCACAGATCCGGATGAGCTTTTTAAGTACATATTCACACCTGTTTATGACGTATCCAGTTGTGAATTTATTGACGACGAGACGGCCGTTCTATGCTGGAAATACGCCAAAGAGTACCCCACAACGTGTAACAATATAAACATCTTTATAGCATGCTTCACAACCGCTCACGCCAGGTTAGAGCTTTACAGGTTGTTGGACCAGCTTCAGGAACGGTGTTTGTACCATGACACAGACTCTGTTATCTTTGTGAGTAAAGAGGGTGATGAAGATCCTCCGCTGGGTGATTATCTAGGGGATTTGACCAGCGAGCTCGAAAAGGGGGAGTATAGACAGGAATTTACCTCATCAGGCCCTAAGACGTACAGTTATAAGACCTCAAGCAACAAGGTTTGCATGAAAGTCAAAGGTATCACTTTAAACGTCAACAATACGATTAAAATAAACTTTGACAGTCTGAAGGGCCTGGTGCACGAATACTCTGCATCGAGCGATCACAAAAATAGCAAAGCCATTGTTGTAAACCATCCGAGCATAGTCAGGTCCAAGAACAAATGGGAAATTACAACACAGCCTATGTTTAAAACCTTAAGAGTAGTGTTTGACAAACGGGTCCTCACAACGGACTACAAAACACTGCCTTACGGTTACTAAAAGCCATTAGAGGTTTGAACATCGCCCAGATATGGACACCAGACTGCAGCACCCATTCTCCTGCGTTTTAGCGGGGCCCTCCAATAGCGGTAAAAGTTTTTTTATAAAGAAACTGTTAGAAAACGCTCCCGGTGTTTTATCTCAGACCCCTAACAACATCGTGTGGCTTTATTCATGCTGGCAGGATCTTTACACTGAGCTCACCCTAAAATTTCCCCACATTCGATTTATAGAGGGTATCCCCGATAATCTCAACGACGATGACTTGCTACCAAATCACCTTGTAAACATGGTCGTGGTGGATGACCTCATGCGTGAAGGAGGGGACCACCCCGAGCTTGAGCGGGCTTTTACGCAATATTCACACCACCGCAATCTGAGCATATGCTATATAGTGCAGAACCTGTTTTACAAGGGCAAGAGCAGCCGGTCCATAACTCTCAACGCCTCATACCTGGTCTTATTTAAAAACCCTAGAGACAAACTTCAAATCTCAATTTTAGCTAAACAAATGTACCCCGGCAACACCCAGTTTTTCATGGATGCCTTTAACGATGCTACAGCAAAACCCCACGGCTACTTACTGGTGGATTTGAAACCCAACACTTTTGAAGACTACAGACTACGATCCGGCATAATACCCCCGGACTTCCCAGTCGCCTACACGCCTAAAACAGTGTCCAAAAACTATAAAAAGAACAAGTAAAAAGCTGCTTATAACATTTACACTCTAAACCTTGTAATATAAGGTCCCCACAATGTCGGCTCGGTTACGACGTAATTTAGGACTTCTAAAAATGTTGATCACGGCCAGCCCCGCGAGAAGAAAAGCCATCCTCTGCGCTGCCACGGATGATTTAGTGGCCGCCATTTCAGAAATAGCCCTAAACACCCTAAAAGGTAATGTCCCTATATCAACGCGCCAGTTCCGGGTTCTGAAGAAGAAACGCCACATTATTAAGAAGCTCAGCAATAAGAGGGCTTCACTCCTTTCCAAAAGAAAACTGTTCAAACAGTCAGGAGGCTTTATAGGGTCGTTGTTAGGTATAGCTATACCCCTAATCACAGGGCTACTGTCGCGATCCTGATGGAGCACGCCCACAAAATGTACCTCGTGCCCCGGCAACAGGTGGAACATCTGTCCCCTTCTAACACGGACGTCTGGGACATACGCAAAAACGAAACACATCGTCTCGATGCGGAAATCAAAGCCATTTTGAACCGGACTGATTTAAAACCCCACGACAAGGCAGGGCTTTACTCAGGAGCCCTTCAAAACTTTCTACAATACTACAAGCAACTCACCTCTGAAAAAACCAAACTGACGCTGTACACCCCAGATGCTGAACAGCCGCCTGGACCCTCTACGCAGGCTCATGACATAGGTCCCACACCCAAAACTGATGCCTTTGTCTTAGACCTTTTAAAAAATATCAGTCAGAAATATAGAGGGGCTGCGCAAATGTTACTCAGTAAAATGAGTACTACTAAAGATTTGACCACTTGGAACGCCCGGGGTGAATTCGTTTACAAAGGGCAGCCGGTTGCTGGTTCCCATATGTATGATCTGGTCCGGGGTCTCACACACGGTAAAACCCTAACAACACGAGAAGCTCCTAGAGGCTGGGAACAGTTCCTAAATGCAGCTGCGGAACTCAACATTCCCTCCACGATCATCGGAAATGCCGAGAATCGCCGTAAGCTTGAAAGTTTAAAAGACCCGGCCCCCGCTATTTTTACAAGGAGCCCCGCTATATCGACATCGCCTTTCTTTCCACAACTAACACCCGCTCGGGACCGTGCTGATCTTCCTATGGGGCCTAAAAAGAGACTATTCAAAATGAACACATGGCTACCGATCTAATTTTGCACACATGTACAGTTTTTTTTGTTAAAAGTTTTTACGGTTCGAAAAAATGTGCTTCATTTTATATGTTTAACCATGTAAATGTTCGTGTTGAAACATGCTTGTAATAAACACTTTTAAATTTTCAGCCGGAGTATGCCATCTTTTTATTTATGAATGGTTTGAAAATGTACACAGTACGGATTAAAAAAAAAAGGCCTAGGATGAAAGCTTGTTTAAGATGTTTTTTATTTTAGACACTCACAAGTACAAATAACAGCTTTACAAGACCTTACACTTTTGACAGAGACCCGAGTCTGTTTTAACAACGTGTGACATTGTCCTGTAGTTTTCATTCACATATTTCATAACAACATCATCGTTGTTTACTAAATCATCTGAGTATAGATTTAAAAAAATTCTAAACGTTATACCTTCAGACATTTTACTAATAAAGTATATACAATGTTCCCCACATGTGATGGCCATAGGATCCTGTACCCGCAGTTTATTATACACAACAGTGGGTGATGCTTTTTTTACATATTTGAATATCGGCTTTGTATAAATACTATGCTTAGGGAATTCAGCTAAACTATCAAACACTATAACCTTGTCCACATCCAGAAACAGTGCCGCCCAATGTGCCCCACCCTTGTAATGGGGATCGGTGTTAAAGACGAGGGTACGGGGCCTTTCCGGACCTATCTTTTCAGGTAGTCCATCGCTAGGGTATACCCCTAGAAAGTATTTCTTAGCATATTTATGTCTACTTAAGAAGTCACGTATCTCAGTAGTGTCCGTTTTATATATTTTTTAAAAAAAAAAAAAAAAAAATTAATTTTTATTTTACACTTTTTCAATGGTAGTCAAACATGAGCTGACGGGCGTGGTTGATCTGAATAACACTGTCGAATACAGAGAACACAACCATGTTCACATTGGCCGCCAGTGCCTGTGTAAAACGTATTTCCGCTTTTAGATTTCCGTTTTTGATCAGGTTGTAATGGTCGCCATCTTCCATGTCCGGCGTCAGGTCGAACGCAAACAGCGTGTAGCCTGCAGCATACCCTTCCCTTGAAACAACTACTCCTGAGTCCCGCAGCTGTTTCCCCGTTATCGAGACCAGTCCTAGATATTCCCGGACAAAATTTGATGTTCCAAAATTCGGCGTGAAAGGTTTTGCGGGGATCACAGCACCCTCGTGAACCAGAGCGGCATAGTTGATATCATAGTGTTTGAAGTTGAAAGGGTTTGAGTTGTAGGCGCCACTAAAAGCGGTATTGTCCACAAACCCTATGATGATGAGTTTCGGTAACTGCCCCAGAAATAGATTCTGCTGCTGCGTTAATCGGGTTCCGGCGGGGATGCTGAATATCTTCAGAGCAACTCTTTCAATGGCATACTTGGCGTTCGATAATTGTAAAGCTTCAGCATGGGCTAGTCTGACACTTGGGGACACTTTCACTCTCTTTACAAACAGGCTCACTGACAATATAACCAGTTTATACTGCTCTGCATCACCGCTGATGAGACAGAATGAGTCCTTGTTACGATTGAGTTTGATCTTAAGATCAATACCGTTGACTAACAGTTTGTCTTGGAAGAAAAGGTCTGAATGTACGCGCCCCAGGAGGTCAAACTGCCTACTGCCGGCGACGAAGCTGGCTCTTTTTTTAAAACCCTCGTTGTCTCCGTCCAAAGCTGTGTTCTCCAAATGCGCTTCGGTATCTCGGTAGAAGAGCCCCGCTGAAAGATGTGTGTCCAGCGCATCACGACTATAATTTAGAATACTCTCTATGTAGGCCCTGTAGGCATACATGTTATCACTCTGTGTGACGAGGCGATCGCCTAGGTTAATGTCCACTTGATTAAACATTGTTGCGATGGGATAGGCTATAGGGGCCACTCTAGCATCATCCTCGATGTTGTCACCGTTCGCTTTGGTTATTTTACAGACGAGGTGCAGGAGAGTATTGTTGAGATCAAGGTACATATCCGTGGATCCCGACACATAAAACTCTATCGGTGCAAGGGGTGTCAGAGCGGCCATTGGTGACACTTCCATGAAAAAACTGTTTTCAATGCTTGTCTGTGTGGGTTTGAGAGAAAACAGATCTAACTCAGATTTGGCGCATTCACCCGATGCACAGTGTACGAAGGCCATGATCGATGTTTTAAAAAATATTCGCACTAGAACGAGTTCTCTTCTTCTTGGTTGATCTCTTCCGTCTTATGACTCTTCTTTTGTGAGGGCCTTTTGAAGTAGTCCGGCGCTTCTTATAGGGCCTTGGCGGCCCCCTACGCAGCGATGCCCTTCGCTTCCTTTTAACAAAACCATGCGCTTTATACAGCAACCCCGCTCCTTCTTGGGGCTGTCTATTCATGCGCTCTGCTACCGCAGACGTTACACTGCCAACAACGTCCTGGGCTATGTTTGTAGCTGCCGCTTTAACATGAGGTTTTGCAATTTCGAACCCTCTTCTCAAAAAGGGCATGGCACGTCTAAACATGCTCCGGAAGAAACCCCCCAATCCCGCCCCATACATAACCGGAGCCCCTTGAAAGTAGGGTTGGGGACCGCCATACCCGGCCTGAACTCTATAATAGTCCCTGTACATCGAGGGATCCCCGTAGGTTTTCATGGTGACCATTGCAGCTGTCTAATAGTCACCTTCGCGCCGTGGCCTTAAATGAAGCTTAACAATAACTTTCCCGTATTTAAAGGCGACCGGCTCCGACTGATCGTTGTACACCATGATGGTTATAGTGTCAAAATGGTTTTTAGAAATTGCAACATAGTCGAGTTTGTGATGTTGTATATTAACCATTGCGTTATTTTCACCCTGCACCGGGACCCACCTCAACAATGGGGAATAACTATCCCCGACCCTCTGCGGCTCTACAATGTCGCTATAAACGTAGAGTGTATAAAAACCGCCGTTAATATCGGGGCATGTAGGGTCTGGATCCATCTGCCTTTGGTGATGCTGTACGGTCCCTAAAACCCTTTGTAATTTACCACTACATTTAAACACTGTACTGAACTCTGGGGCTTTAAGAACCACCTTTCTTCTAACGTGATCCAATACCAGATATATATTCGCATACGCTTCAGTGCTGGCTATAGACTTGTTGATGGCATCGACCACCGTTGCGACGGTAGGGTAATAGCCGTGCGGGAAAGACAAGTTATAGGTCAGTGCATCCTGAGGTCGCTTTATATGAAATTTAACATCGGCCTTTGTAAAGGTATTCCAAGTTCTAGGGTACTGTATTTCCATTAGTGCCACCTCCCACGGGCCTTTCAAATCCACTGGCTTTGCAAGTTTCACTGTATAACTCGAAATCTGATTGTCTGGGAACATGTCCTTCGAAGCGTTGGATGGCAGCGTGATATAAAAAGGGGAGTTCTCCATCATAGCGTTTACAGCTATACCTCACACACCGTGCAACGAGCTGGCCAGAACCCAACTGTTAAATTTCTCGGGCCACCCGCGCCATTTGACCAACGCCTGTCGCCGGGCTCCGCTCCCTTTTCTTTTCAGAACCTTTTCAACCCTGTACACCCTGTTCGGGTCGTAGGGCACCTCTTGTAACTCTTCTGTGTAAAAGACACCCGATACCTCTTCCCCAGCGTAGTCCTTTAACCTGTAAATATATACCCCTTCTTTAAGCTGCACACTTTCCACTATGAATATCTCATCGCTGAATGTTTGTTGGTAGCCTTTGGTGAAGACCCCCTTCAACTTTGAAACCCTGACATGAGCCCCTTCTTTTAAATCCGGTTTCTTGACCTTCTGTGTGAGACGCCCACCGTACACCGTTCTCCACACCGTTAACGAATTATCCCTTGTTACCTTAACAGGGGCCATTTTGATTGTCCTGTGATAGGTGGCGTTATAAACATCTATAAAAGCCTTTAGAACATCCACGTATCTGTAGGTGTTGTTGGCGGTGAAATATCGCCACATCTTCGACTTTAAAGTACGGTTAAAACGCTCTACAACAGCAGCCTTTACCTCTGTGTGCGTTACAAAATGTTGAACAGCGTTCAGGTCTAATAATTTTTGGAAATGTTTGTTTAAAAATTCCTTTCCGGCGTCTGTTTGTAGTTTCTGGGGCACACGCCCGCTAGCGAAGATGTCTTTAAAAGCAGCTGTAACGCTGGTACCACTTTTATCGTTTAACGCCTCTGCATATGCGTATTTGGACAAGACGTCTATGACGGTTAATATATACATGGCGCCATCGTTATGTTTTGCTAGATCTTGAAGACTGATTATGTCGGCCTGCCACTGATAATCGAGCTGTGCGTTAACAACGGTGGCCCGCCTCTTAAAGTGCCTCCTGGCAGGTTTGTGCAGCGAATAAGCCTCTTCCCCAGCTAACCAAGTCTTCACACTGGCACGTTTTACAGATTCATTTTCAGCTCGAGCCCTTCTAAATAGAGCATCGGAGCCTCCGAAACTTCCAACCCCCTGTTTATCGTAATAAAGCTTCCTTAAATCAGCATCCGTCATGCTGTCTCACATCAACACCCCGAAATGAAAGACACCTGTTTTGTGTAAGGTCATTTTATTAAACATAAAAAACATACATGTGCGGCTGGGGTATACAACCAACGTGTATTTGACATTTTGTGCTACATAGCTTATAAATGTCAAAACCCGGATCCAATGTGGCTTTTTTTTTTTACAAACGTATACATAGTACAACATCCACTACACATGTTACTCAGAGCATGTTCCTTTACAAACCCTAAGCGACACAAACATTGATATTTTTATAGCTATACTCTCAATAGCTCTAGACATGACTTCCCGTTCCCCACGTCTATAACTCTGAACGCTCAGGATACTGATATAATTCAACAGTTCATACAGTTCTAGATAGGACAATGCAGAACCTTTATTTGTGAGATAATCTACAGTCATGTTCTCCAAAGCCTCATGCACCCCCGTCTCAGGTGAAAGTCTTAACTTGCGCTTGTGGTCTTTGTCCAAGGCCCAGCATTTAACAGATGCGTTTAGCCGGCCATTGATACACCACTTGGCGATACACTCATGGCAGTTACATTGCAACAAGGCAGAAGGTTCCGAAATGTTCAGACATCGCAGAGTCACAGGCTGTATTTCAGCTATTCTTTCTTTAACCAGCACAAAAATCAATCTCCCGATACAGATGTAGCCCGGTTGTAACTCATAGACATCTTGCACCTCGATACCCGGAATCCCCTCCTAAAAGTGAGTAAGTATGGAGCGTTAAGTAACATATTTATGGTCTACTTTTTTTTTTTTTTTTTTTTTTTTTTTAAATTTATTTTTTATTTATTTCTTTATTTATTTATTTAAAACAGTTTTCGAGGGGCTAAAGACAACATTCTTCTGTTTTTATAATAAATGTCACACATTCGTCTTTCTATAACCCGTTCTACCATACGTTTGTCAAAGGGGGGACACATCCCGTGCATGCGGTCGAGTTTTGAGCATGGCTCTGCAGCGTATCGGATCTCAAGGACAGCCGCAGCCAAGACCTTCATCATGTCACAGTGGACACTTTTCTTCACAGCAGACAGCCCATACACAACCCTTAACAGCTTATATACCCGATAAGTGTCTATCCGGTTACAAACGTGACGAATTGTTCTTGCAGTGTATGCATCGTATAGACATTCGTGAGCCTCCTGTTGAGGGTCATTAATTTTATGCCCGTAGCAAAGGTCATAATAATCCCTTTTAACACAAGCGTTCACAACGGCAGCTGCAAAGCCTTTAACCGGCCATATGGTGTCACAGGGTACACCCGGAGCTTCCTTTTCAAGATCGTGGCTAGTGTAGGTGCAAACACATTTCTTACGAGGCTCTTTGTTCTGGCTTGTAATACTTTCAGACTGTCTGGAACAGCATAAGCAGAAAAAATTTACGGTGTTAACCTTTGGAGCTGACCCTTCTAGAGGCTCTCTTTCTTCTGTTATGTTCTAGGGTTCAAACAGAAAGCACAAGACACATTATTAGTTAAAAGTATGACATTAGAGTATACAGGCATAAAAAAATAAAATAAAAAATGTCTTTACTAACCTCAGCATTCGCTTCACACTCAGAGGCTCCTCTGAAATCTTGGGAGTCGCAGAGGTCCATTGGGGCAGAAACAGCGCCTGAACTCACACCTGATGGTTGTAAAATAAAGGCCTCTGCCTCGGGGTCCTCCTGGAAGCCCATGTCTTCATAGATGGGCGAATTCGGGGGTGGTACACATTCTTCAACTTCAATGTCTACGACGTTAGATGCCCCGCTTAATCCATCTTTCGAGACATCGCTGTCACTGCCGGCCCCCTTAATAGGGGATATCAAGGGCGACACATCCTTGAGGTCAAGCTTTTCAAGCCGATGGCAAAGTTCCTCTTGAAAACCTGTAACATCGGTATCCCGGGTGTCTGGGACACCCTGTTGTGCATTCTCATCCATCGTACGAGGGGCGAGGGTCCGGTAATATCTACCAATAGTGTTCAGGGCCCCTGAGGAGACGGCTTTTCTGGCGATCGGATTGTATCTCTTCATAGCGCCTTGGCAAACTGATTCAGCCCTGGTTTGCGGTTTGACAGCCGGTTCTAACCAGCTCCTTATATGCAACATTTCAAAAAAAAAAAAAAAAAGGGTGGCTCTACCAGCCAACACCACGTGTTCACAAACCACGTGACACCCCCATGCACGTCACTTCCGGGGAGGGCTTTCTGGGACACCGGAAGTCCCAGCCACCGGATATGACGTCATTTCCGGGGCGGGACAACTGTCACTTTTAATATGGTGATTAAAGGTATCCCTTCCTACTACTGGCAGACTCTTCCCCTTGAGCTCCTCAGAATCCTTATCACTGGCCTGGAGGAGGAATCCTTCTTCCCGGCCAGCTGCAAGTGAGGAGGATGGGCCTCTTTGATTTTCAGTTTAGCCATTTGTTATAGTTCATCTTTCTATCACTTTAAATAACAATAATACGCAATGTAAAAAATGGATGTTCCTGTTAGCCAATTAATATTATTCAATTTACCAGCGTGGAAAGTTAAAAGCTGAATTTGCTTTTTCCAGACTTGCAGCTTGTCGCAGGCATGGGGTCAGAGCCAGAGAGTGAAGTGTTGCATTGGGAGTTAGGGGTCACAGCTCCGCAGTACGAGAAAAACGTTTGGTGACATTAAATAAATTCCGGCCTCCAGTCCTGTAGTGCCGCCCAGGCTTGTGCGCTGTGAGCTGTCTGCACAGACACCAGGAAAACTACAGCCACAGTCACCCTTGTTCTTTGAGGAAGCCTTGTTCTCAGGACCCCTTCAAACATTCCCTTGGGAGCGAGCTTTGGTATTAACAACTGGCATTTTGCCTGGCCGAACTAAGGCTGCCTCTTGCCTTTTTCAAAACATCACAAATAGTGAACTTTACAGCTTTCTCATCTTAAATTAGATCTCTGATAGCCTACAATTTTCATTCCCCCAAGATTTTGCTCGATCAAAGGCTCAATGTAGTATCAGAACTAGTGCACGAGTGCTGAGTGAGTGCAAGTATGTGGTGCATTTTGTGAGTGTAGGTAGGAGTTCTGTGAATGCAGGTGAGTGTTGTGGCTGTGAGTCCATAGAAAATGCTATGATTGTAAGAATGAAGTTTGAGCAGTGTGTGTGTATGTGTGAGTGCAGGGTGAGGGGAGTGACTGTGTGCACAGCATGGGGTGTTTGAGTACAGGTTGAGCGGTATGAGTGCAGTTTAAGGACTGTAACTGCGTTAGTTGAATCAGTTGTGTGCTTGTAGAAAGGGGAGCTCAAGTGCTGCAAATTACAACTTTACAAACAACTCAAACGATAGCCAGAACCTGCTTAGATTGCATTTTGTATCAGCCACTTTATAAGCAAGATCTCAGTCACACATAATGTAGAGTAGAACATCTGGGGCCATATTTATACTTTTTGACGCAAAACTGCGCTAACGCAGTTTTGCGCCAAAAAAATTAGCGCCGGCTAACGCCATTCTGAAGCACCATGCGGGCGCCGTATTTATTGAATGGCGTTAGCCGGCGTTAGCCGACCGGCGCTGCCTGGTGTGCGTGAAAAAAAAACACGTTCACCAGGCAGCGCCGGCGTAGGGAAAAATGGCGTTTGGGCGTCCAAAAATGGGGCAAGTCAGGCTGAGGCAAAAAAATCGTCTTAACCCGATTTGCGCCATTTTTTGTGGGTGCCCAAATGCCATTAACATGACTCCTGTTTTAGCAAAGACAGGAGTCATGCCCCCTTGCCCAATGGCCATGCCCAGGGGACTTCTGTCCCCTGGGCATGGTCATTGGGCATAGTGGCATGTAGGGGGGCACAAATCAGGCCCCCCTATGCCACAAAAAAAATTTTTTAAAAAAACTTACCACAACTTACCTTTTCTTCCCTGGGATGGGTCCCTCCAGCCTTGGGTGTCCTCCTGGGGTGGGCAAGGGTGGCAGGGGGTGACCCTGGGGGCTTGGGAGGGCACCTCTGGGCTCATTCTGAGCCCACAGGTCCCTTAACGCCTGCCCTGACCCAGGCACTAAAATCCGGCGCAAATGCGGGTTTTTTTAGTCCCGCCCACTCCCGGGCGTCATTTTTGCCCGGGAGTATAAATCCGACGCAATAGCATCGGAGTCATTTTTTAAGACGGGAACGCCTACCTTGCATATCATTAACGCAAGGAAGGTGTTCACGCAAAAAAATGACGCTAACTCCATGAACTTTGGCGCTAGACGCGTCTAACGCCAAAGTATAAATATGGAGTTAGTTTTGCGTCGAATTTGCGTCGAAAAAAACGACGCAAATTCGGCGCAAACGGAGTATAAATATGCCCCCTGATGTCATTTGCATACTAGCGGATGGTCCCCAAGGCTATGTCCTCTGCTCCCCCTGACCAGTGACGCCTACTATATTTCCATATCTTCGTCTTCAGAGCAGTCGCAGCTGTGGTGGTTACAATGAAGGCTGATGAATTTTTTGTGCCCAATACTCTCATAAATTCTCAATGCAGGCATTTGTTTATGAAAAATAAAAAGTCGGAAGCATTTACATGCAGAGAGTTTCCCTGCCGTAGATCGCCGTTCCCGGCATGGTAACCCCAGTCCGACAAATCTATTCCCCATAGGCAGATGGCTCATCGTGGTAAGACGTTTCCAACAGCAAGCCAGTTTAGGCACCACCATCAAAACCTCTACGGTTCTCCTACCTGTAAATGAGACAAGGAAGTACGAGTTTGCTACCAATCCAAGAATACGTCCTTTGGTCTTTTTGACAACTCTAATTTTTGAACTATTACCTAGTTAATGTTTTATATAATAATATGTCCTCATTCGAGTGATGGCACTTTCATCCTAGATAAACGAATACTCTCTTCCTCCCTGGGCAAAATGGATATGTGGCTCCTTTCAGCATTGACATTCCTTGTTGTTTATATGGAGGGTATATGATGACTATCTATGATGCTCATTGAAATGACAGTCATGTTTGGCTTCTCAGATCATGCATATTTTCCAGCAAACGTCACATCATTTCAAAAGGAAAAAACATCGGTAATGTAAAGGTAGGCCTGTCTTCAATGTTGTAATGCAGGCAAACACATGGATGCACACATGCCGCTTGTGCATGCACTAGCACATTAAAGCTAGAAATCAAGGTTTTCCCAAAAATATTTTGGTAGCAGTTGCACTTTACAAACTGTTCACTCAGCTGAGCAAAGCTAGTAATTTTGGCTTTGGATACATTTAACATGTGCCACGGGCAGTAACAGTTTCTCTCAAACACACACCAGGTACAGCCCCGGCAACAGCAATGCCCACTTGCTCAGACACACCGAACTCGTGAAGAATAAACTGCAGGTGTGCCAGCTTCTACCCATATGTAAAAGGTACATTTACAGAAAGACAGTGGAGAAATCTTACAGTAGGGGCACACGTGGTACGAACGTCCCTCACACTAACAGGCCATGTGCATCACAGACAACAGAAAGAAAATCTTCCTTTATCCAAACACTAGGACTGAATGAAAAACAGCAGAACAATCTCTTCTCAGATGCTGAATAGGACTTGCATAGGCAGCAGCAGTGTAAGCGTCGAGTATACACAGAAATGTTACGGCAAGGGTGACGCATTGCAAGATTATGTTAAACAGGGAGTACAGAAGATATAGTGCAAGCTCCACTGAAAAAGAGAGCAAATACCGCAGATGGAACAGCAATACAAACATCCTTTCCATGGACCTAACAGATACAGCACAGACAGAAGATGTGCAAATATCCCTCCACACACAGAGCAAGTGCAATAAGTATTAGGAATGTGGGGATGCAGACGGATCATAGTGCTAAAGGACTCACAAGGTGGGGCACAAGACCGCTCTGCTGCAGTGGTAGTTAGGCTTCCTAGCTGGGCCACCAGCCCATCATTGTCTGTATTTGAGAGGCTATCAGAAATGCTGCAACTAACCAGCAGCCACAGTGCAGTAGGCTGATAAAGATCTGAACTATACAGAGTACAAAACCCTTAGAGAGTGAGACAGCAGTTCTGTAAACAATCGGGTTATTAGTTGTGAAGGATGGGAGCCCTTCACAAGTAATATGTCTGCAAATTTATTTTGACTTGGAACGAGTTACCCCATTGTAACACTTGACTTTCTCAGGGTAGCAGAGCAGTCCAAAGCCTACTCAAGGGAGGTGGTGTGGGCAAGTAACCCCAGCTCACTGGTACGTAACAACACTCAATAAATCATTGTCTAGTCACTGCTTTAAAAAGGAAACATACATTTATCACGTGCACACTACTAAATAGCACACATCAAATTACAAATATGTACAATGAGTAAATGCATTTGATGACGCTCATAACACAATATACCCCTACACAGCCCTAAATCCTAAAATTACAGTACCTCCTACAAATACTAGACACAATATCATAGTGTAAAGGGTGTCATTATCAATAAGGCAGGCCTATTAGCTTCTTTGGACAATCATTATTAGTAAGGCCGATCTAATGTCCTTGTCAGGGTGTGACAACACTCGTACAAATTCCAACATGTTATATTTCACCATTACAACACAACTGAGATCAATGGGAACAGTACCAATATGCAATAGATGTTGCAACCCACAACTGAAGTCAATGGGGTAGTACCAACATTCAAAACTTCTATTTTTAGTCATCGACATTGCTATTAAGCACTAAAATAAAAATAAAAACCTGTTGCTGAGCTGCTATTACAGTTCTATGACCCACCAATAACTTGAAACTCCCAAACCATTGTGCCAAAGCAAAGGCTCAATGAGAGCTTTGAAAGACAGCAACACCTCTCCTGGAGCATTAATATAATTTGCTTGGAGACCTAGGGCTAGTTGTTAAGAAAATGTCAGGGGTAACTGCTAGTCTTCCTCCAGCTCCCAACACGCTAAAATTACCATTGGATGTACCCTTGCCCTTCTTTTGGGCACCACAAAGGATAACAGTGTACACATTGCAGTGCCTTAGAGGGATCTGAGGAGCTATTTTAGCCTGAGAGGTTAATATCATGATGGGCTTGGCTGCTGCAGGGTTTGTTACCCTGTGCAGAAGCACCTACACATTCGGGGCACCCACATGCCTCTTTTTCTGTTGGGTCACCTGCACCATCAGCCAGCTACCTGCACATGTGCTGCTCCACCTGGGCATTACTCAGGCAGAACATGTTTCTGGCTGAACTCCTTGGGTGCCAAAGCCTCCTGGCTGTCTTTCAGGGCTCCTCTGTGTCAACACCAAGGTCAAAAGGCCAGTTCACAGAAGCCACGGCGATCTACCCTCAAGGGCCCTCCAGCGGATCTGTTCCCACAACTGTTCCTCAAAGGGCATAACATGACAAGCATCACAGGCCCTGGAGAGACCCATCTTAATCCTGGGGTCAGCTGGAGTTAAAATCCTTGAGTATATTCTTGCAGAGCTAACAGATGGTTTCACCTTACAGCTAGGCATTCATTTGTCGTGATCGCTCCCGGGTCCCATGTCTTTTCATCTGTCTCTCCCTTGTGCAGTGGTTTTTAAGATGGGTTGGAAAGTTATAGAAATCAGGTATGCTTGGCCAAGTCTACGGTGCTACATCATCATTCCACCATTGTCCCAACCCTCCTGAACAGCACTGTGGGACATTACAATATGGAACTTCAATCTGTTTGTGGAAGAAGCTTCCCTGACAGCTTCAGCTTCACCCCTATCTGAGACAGCTGTCTAATCCCTTCCCACCAAAAATTTAAAGGAGCATCCCTACTCTGTTTGCGCCAGAGCTCTGACCCTCCTCCTTTGTGCAGAGCTCACCTCCCCAGCTTCAGTGTGACAAGCTAATTAACAAATGCATATTACCTCCCAACTCGTTCCTTTCCCGGGAACCGGGACAAGCACTGTTAATGGCTCTATTGTGTGTGGAGGCCATGGATCCCCCTACTGGACGGTAGAGTAATTAACGTGACCCAGTACAGGGTACAAAGGCCTGGAATCTGATTATGAGCTGAATCAGTGAAGTATGGCATATCTTAAAGTTTCATAAGGAGATTAGATTGATTAAGGGACTGTGGATCTACACTGTATGTTTACCCTTACATTGATAAGTTGATGGAGCACTAAGCCTAATTGAGGCTAATATGTGCTTTAATGCAGATTTTACCTATAATATGTAATTCAGTTTAAGCACCACAGATCTTCAGTAATCACAACAGACCTACACTATGGATGCCAAGGTCAGTACCAATCCCTGAAGGGGTCCAGATACCAGGCTGCAGGCTTATCTTAAAACGCAGACGCTGGCAAATAGCACTCTTAGTTTATTTACTGTGAATTTATAGTGAGTGAGACTCAGGTGGTGAGAGTAGCTACAGTAAAAGGCCAAAAACTGGATTGTCAAATGCATAGAATTCAGGGGGCTGAAATAGGTAGAATCCATGTACAACAAGTACCATGAAAAATCCTCCTCTGTTTTGTCTTCTGACCTCTGAATTCCAGACCTGTCTCCTGCCAGATACCACTCGCAGCAGGCCTTGTCTTTTTGCCACTACCACTTTGCATTCTAGGAATGGTAGGCCTGTTTTGCTAAATGTAGGTATCCGTGGATATCCAATCCCAGTAAACCACCATACAATAAAATGCTAGTGCTGGCTGACACATCACCACTGATACACAGCCGCTGTATTACAATGTTCTCATATGAACACACATGTGCAGGGGGCCTGACTTCCTTTGCCCACACCTAAAAACAGTAAAATCCTTTTATACACCAGGAGAGACCTTGGTGCTGAAGGACACAAGAGAAGGGAACTGATGTCATAAATGAATGCCTTAATTACAAATACTGGCTCTGAAATTTGATGAAATGTTATGAATTTATGAATAACAGTATTATTGAATGTGGACTCACTTGTTTTGATCCATTTTTATTAAGTTCCTAGTCGAGGGCAGAGAGGCAAAACTTTAGCAGAGGATACCTGAGCAAGGAGGCTGTGACAGAAAGAGGAGAGAAGCTGTATGTGGAGAGGCACTGGGAGATAAAGGAGGCTAGTTGTGCAGGAAAGCCAGCCAAGAAAGGGTGCTACAAGGAAGAGGAGAATAACCAGCACACAAATGGACACACATCATGTGTGATTAGTACAGCATGTCTTGGCTTCTTACCCAGCAGTACTGTGCATTATGGGGCTTCTATGTTCTCATAGCTACGGGCATGAACTTACAAATCTCAGCATTCAAAGTACTGCTGGATTAATAGACGAGAAGATTTGTCAGTGTGAGCAGGTATAATGTAGAAACGACCAACAGGATGCTGTGAGGTCTCAGGACCAGGAGTGAGCAGACATTAAGGATAAACCATAAGAGCAGCACAGGACTGTGTGAGAGGAGCTTTGTTCAGACAGAATGTGGGTGTTGAGTGACAGGAGACTGTGAGGGCATAGCAGAAACCAGGTGCAAGTAGAATGAACATACACAGTTTAGGCTGAATAATATTGCAAATACAAAAAGAGAGAGACAGTTACCATCATACCAAAAAACCTGAGGCAATTCCAGAGTGGCTTGAGAACAGTTGGTCTGTATATATGAATGTGTTAGTACTTCACTTTAGTTTCTGGAACAGTAAATAGTTACTAAGTCATATCATTATTGGGTTTTGTTGATTACCACTGGTATCTCAAGCCTTGGTAGTTGCTCGTAGTTGATTATTTTTAGACATGGCATCCTTGGCGTGATCTCCACAAACTTTTTCCCTCTGTTTCCCAGGTTGGTGGTGTGTGCTCAATTCTGTTTTTGCTATTTTTGTTACTCTGGGCACTTTACCACTGCTATCCAGTGCTAAAGTGCAAGTGCTCCTGTATAAAATAGGTATGTAATTAGATCTCCATGATTGGCATAATTGATTTACTGGTAAGTCCCTAGTACAGTGCACTAGAGATGCCCAGGGCCTGTAAACCAAATGCTACTAGTGGGCCTGCAGCACTGATTGTGTCACCCACATTAGTAGCTCTGTAATCATGTCTAAGGCCTACCCCTGCATTGTCTGTGTGTGCAGTTTTTAACTTCCAGTTTGACTTGGCAATTGTACACACTTGCCAGGCCTAAACCTTCCCTTTTCTTACACGTAAGATACCCCTAAGGTAGGCCCTAGGTAGCCCCATGGGCAGGGTGCAGTGTATGTTTAAGGTAGGACATATACTAATGTTTTTATATGTCCTAACAGTGAAATTCTGTCAAATTCGGTTTTCAGTGTTGCAAGGCCTATCTCTCCCATAGGTTAACATGGGGGCTGCCTTTAAGTGTGATTAAAGCGTAGATTCCCTTTGGGAGAGGATAGACATGTGGAGTTTGGGGTCTCTGAGCTCACAATTTAAAAATACATCTTTTAGTAAAGATGATTTTAAGATTGTGTGTTTGAAAATGCCACTTTTGGCAGTTGGGCTGTTTGCACCACTCTCTAGACAGTGACACAAAGGGAGCTGGAATCTAGTCCGCATATCCTAATGAGCCATCTGTGCTATGAGGGAGGGAAGGAGTGGTTACTCACACCTGAAAGGGCTGTGTCTGCCCTCACACAATGCAGTCTCCAACCCCCTGGTGCGTGTCTGGGACCTGGCCTGGGCAAGGCAGGATTTTTACAAACAAGAGAGACTTTCCTTTGAAGTAAGCCTACTTCACAGGCCAAAATGGGTATAAGAAGGGCACCCAAAACCACAGACTTTAGATCACTTCTGGAAATCATGAGGAACCTCTGCCTGGAGAAGAGCTGAAGAGCTGGGAAAGAAGAGCTGCCCTGCCTGTGACTGTGCTTTGTGGAGTTATCCAGCAGTTGCTGCTTCTGGCTGTGCTAGAGGACTAAGACTGGACTTTGTGTTGCCTTCCTTCTTGTGAAGATCTCCAAGGGCTTGATTTAGAGCTTGCCTCCTGTTGTTTGAAGTCTCAGGGACAGCAAAGACTTCTCTCTGCCAGCACCGAGAGTCAATGGAGAGACTCCTGCTCTGCCAACTGGTGCCCAGCCAGTTCCTGGGACCCTGAAAGGAGAAACTGGCAGCCCAAGAGTGAGAAATCGATGCAGCAACTGCTGTGCGGGGAGAAGATCGACTGAACTCTGATCTGTGGCTGAAAAATCGACGCGCTACCAGCTTCGCAGCTGAAAATTGAATCTTGGCTGCAACACGACCGGAAGATCGACGCCTGGAGCTGGGGAAATGACGCGCAGCATCGCTGACAGAGACTGGTAAGATAAAAACAACGTAAGGCCTGCCCAGACCCGAGTGTGCGGACCAAATTGATGCATTGTTTTCCTGTGGAGAGAAGAAACGGTGCACGCGACTCGACTGAAGGAGAAACGATGCAAGGTCTCGCTCATGAGTGATATCGAGGCATCGCAAGCCCTTTTTGATGGACACTCGCCCGTGCAGGGTTATTTTCACGTTAGCAGCTCTAGCGATGTGTTTAAAACTACATGAAGACTCTTTTTGCTTTTTAATTTATAACTTGACTTGTGTATTGTGGATTTTGTCGTTTTGGTCTTGTTTTGTTTAGATAAATCTTTTCTATTTTTCTGAACCTGTGTTGTGTCATTTTGTAGTGTTGTCATTAAGTTACTATGGTGGTCATTCTGACCTCGGCGGTAAAAGGCACCTACCGCCGGTCAGAAATCCTCCATAATTCCGCCGCGGTCGCGGTAACCCGCCACGGTCATTCTGACCCGCAGCAGCCAAACCTCCGAAAATCCGACAGCCACAATAGACCGCCAGACCAGCGGTCGGCAGAAAAGTGGAGGTGACAAAACCTCCACCGTCACGCCAACAGAAATACGCCCATGCCATTACGACCCACGAATCCACGTGGCGGTCTTTCAAACGCGGTTTTCCATTGGCGGTACACACCGCCGCAGTCAGAATACACACAAACGAACAAAACTCAGCCACATTGGCCGATTTGAATTCCACACACCTGATACACATACACACACCACTCCCACACACACAATACAATATAAAACACACACCCACATCACCCTCAAACCCCTTCGACCAAAATCCAAAAAGAAGCACTGAGAGACACAGCAGCGATCACAGAACACCATCACACAGAGGCACACTACACCATCACCCACACAATATCCACACACAAAACAACACACACCACCACACTCAACACACTTAACTACACATACTCCACCCCACACATCATACACACCACTCCATGGCACCCCAAAGACACCCCCGCTTCTCAGACGAAGAACTCAGGGTCATGGTGGAGGAAATCGTTCGGGTAGAGCCCCAGCTCTTCGGCACACAGATCCAATACACCAGCATTGCCCGGAGGACGGAGCTATGGCAGAGGATTGTCGACAGGGTCAACGCTGTGGGACAGCACCCCAGAAATCGGGAAGACATCAGGAAGCGATGGAACGACCTACGGGGGAAGGTGCGTTCCATGGTATCCAGGCACAACATCGCCGTGCAGAAGACTGGCGGAGGACCCCCACCTCAACCCCCACAATTTACAACATGGGAGGAGGAAGTCTTGAACATCCTGCATCCTGACGGCCTCGCAGGAGTCGGCGGAGGAATGGATTCTGGTAAGTTGAAGCTTCACTACTGCTTCCCCCCCACCTGCATGCCAAATCATACCCCAACCCTCACCCCCATCCTCGAACCCCACCCTCACCCCCATCCTCACCCCCACCCTCACCTCCACCACCATCCTCACCCCCACCACCATCCTCACCCCCACCACCATCCTCACCCCCACCCCCAGCACACCTATTCCCTGCCAATGTCTCACCATCACAACCCACACATCCCAAAACCTAGGCCTGCATGCGTCCACTAAGCATGGACACCCATCACCAAAGCATGCCCAATGCATATACACATCCCCCCCACAAGCCACCCTCACCAAAGCCCCCACACACGAATGCCAGCACTTGGGGACACGGGAACCCACAGATACACCCATATGGCACACATTGAAACTATAACCATACCTCTATACCCCTGCAGGACCCGACCGCCAACACACCGCCACGGAGGGCCCAGAATTCTCCACACCCCCCACCCAAGAGGCCGTCAGCGATGACAGCAGCTCTGTCGACCTGGACACTGATGACCAGCCCGAACCATCGGGGACCTCTGGACAGTCGGTTCCCCTCACACAGGCACAGGCCACTACAGACCCAAACCCCTCTGGGAACACCAGCACAGCTCCCACCCAGCAGTCCCATGCCTCTGTCTCCAGGGCGCGTCAATCTGCGGTGTGTCTACCACTACAGGGCACCCAGGATAACCCACCACCCCAACAACAACAGGGACCTGGGGGCAGTGGTAGTGGGCACACCGGCCAGGTGGCAGAGGCCCAGGGAAACAGGGCAACTCGGAGGGCAGCTGTGCGACAGGGGGGGGACAGGCCCAGGGAACCCACTCTCCACAAGGCCCTCACCACCATCATGGGAGCTCACAACCGCTCCCAGGAGACGATGGCGACGGTACTGGCCAGGTTCCAGGAGATCCAGGCACTGCAGGAGGAACACTATCGGGGGTACAGGGAGGACATCAGAGCCCTCACCTCCACCCTGGTTACCATGGTAGGGCTGCTGCAGGAACTCATCAACACCAGGACGGACACTCAACAACAACAAAGGGCCCCTGCCACTAGCCTGGACCAAGAACAGCCAACCACCTCCGCCGGCGCTAGTGGACAGGAGACCCCCGCACAACAGCAGCCCACCAGACCCCCACCTCCTGCAGGAGAAGAACCACCCCGCAAGAGGGCCCTGAGATCTCGCAAGAAGACAGAGTAGGATGTCAAGACCCCCGCCAGCAAAGGATACCACCTGATGTCATCCCACTGTCCCACATTGTCACCCTGTCCATCCTTGAACTGCCCATGCTCCATCTCTCCACAGGCCTATGGACAATGCACCTGTGTGACTGTCACTCTGGACTCTGCCATGGACATTCCTTCACCATAGCCCCCACCCACTTGAAACCACCCATCCCATTTTGAGCACTGAAATAAACACCTATTTTGCACAAAACTATCTGGAGTCTGGCTGTGAATTCAAAATATTGTAATTGACATGACAATGCAAATATGTCCTTGTACATAGTGAAGTCAACAAACAGCTGCCACAAAGCTGTAGTCCATGGGGAAACGAAGCACAGGACTCGTAGTGGGGACCCCAGATCTGAAATAGGGAGGGAAAAGCCACAACTCAGTCATCATACACTGGGGCAAATAGACAGGCAGCAGAGATGCAGGAGAGTAGTTTACATTAACAAAATTATGTTTGAATTGTTACCTGTGTCCTATTGGAAGTACTGTGCAATGATTCTGTCCCTGTTGTCTGTTTCATCCCCGTCGTCTTCCTCCTCTTCACTCTCCACAGGTTCCACAGCTGCCACAACACCACCATCTGGACCATCCTCCTGCAGGAAAGGCACCTGGCGGCGCAAAGCCAGGTTGTGAACCATGCAGCAGGCCACGATGATGTGACACACCTTCTTAGGTGAGTACATTAGGGATCCACCTGTCATATGCAGGCACCGAAACCTGGCCTTTAGGAGGCCGAAGGTGCGTTCGATCACCCTCCTAGTACGCCCATGGGCCTCATTGTACCGTTCCTCTGCCCTGGTCCGGGGATTCCTTACTGGGGTCAGTAGCCACGACAGGTTGGGGTACCCAGAGTCCCCCAATAGCCATACACGGTGTCTCTCTAGCTGTTCCATCACGTAAGGGATGCTGCTATTCCTTAGGATGTAGGCGTCATGCACTGACCCAGGGAATTTGGCATTTACATGCGAGATGTACTGGTCAGCCAAACACACCACCTGGATGTTCATGGAATGGTAACTTTTTCTGTTCCTGTACACCTGCTCCCTGTCTCTTGGGGGAACCAAAGCCACATGGGTCCCATCAATGGCACCAATGACGTTGAGAATATGTCCAAGGGCATAGAAATCACCCTTCACTGCAGCCAATTCGCCCACCTCAGGGAAAAGGATGTAGCTCCTCATGTATTTCATCAGGGCCGACAACACTCTGGATAACACCTTCGAAAACATGGGCTGAGACATCCCAGAAGCAATTCCCACTGTTGTCTGTAATGACCCACTTGCCAAGAAGTGGAGTACTGACAGGACCTGCACCAGAGGGGGAATCCCTGTGGGTTGGCGGATGGGGGACATCAGGTCGGGCTCCAGCTGGGCACACAGTTCATGTATAGTGGCACGGTCAAGCCGGTAGGTCAGGATAATGTGGCGTGCTTCCATTGTCGACAGGTCCACCAGCGGCCTGTACACGGGAGGATTCATCCGTCTCCTCGCCAAACCCAGCGGACGGTGCCTAGGAAGGACAACATGGAGCACACAGTCAAGCAACCCACAGGTACGTACTCACAGCTTGCACAGTAAATGATTCTCTATGCAGTGAATGGCGTGTCTGAGTGGCTATGCAAGGCCTAGGCCTGTGTGACGCAGTTGAAATTGAGCCATGTGGACCCTCGAAATGGCGGCTGCCTGACCTGTGAAGTGTGACAATGGGATGTGAGGTCAATGCGCTGGCGTGGCACACCGTGGCGGTAGGCGGTCGAAGACCGCGGCGCGAAGCCGCATTGGTTAACATTGAAGCCTATGGGTTTCAGGAGCCAATGGCGAAGGGCGCCGGCGGTGGCGGTACGCACCGCCGCGGTACGCACCGCCGCGGACGTGACCGCCATTTTCTATCTACTTATTCACTTGCGACTTGAACTTTCACAGGAGAGGACCTATACTGCAAGTGTTGCTGTGACCTCGGTCTGGAAGGGACAATGGCTGCTGCGCCTGGGGAAAGGGCCCCTGCCTTCACTGGAGAAGAGTTGGAGAAACTTGTGGATGGGGTCCTCCCCCAGTATGCGCTACTCTACGGTCCTCCAGACCAACAAGTGAGTTTAATTCAATATGGATTTGGGGCCGCTGGCTGGCTTGGGGGCCTGGCGGGGGGCCTGGCGGGGATGGGGGGCATGTTGGGCCTGGCGGGGATGGGGGGCATGTTGGGCCTGGCGGGGGGCATGGCGGGGGGCCTGGCGGGGATGGGGGGCATGTTGGGCCTGGCGGGGGGCCTGGCGGGGATGGGGGGCATGTTGGGCCTGACGGGGGGCCTGGCGGGGATGGGGGGCATGTTGGGCCTGGTGGGGGGCATGGCGGGGGGCCTGGCGGGGATGGGGGGCATGTTGGGCCTGGCGGGGGGCATGGCGGGGGGCCTGGTGGGGATAGGGGGCATGTTGGGCCTGGCGGGGGGCCTGGCGGGGATGGGGGGCATGTTGGGCCTGGCGGGGGGCATGGCGGGGGGCCTGGCGGGGATGGGGGGCATGTTGGGCCTGGCGGGGGGCATGGCGGGAGGCCTGGCGGGGATGGGTGGCATGTTGGGCCTGGCGGGGGGCCTGGCGGGGGGCCTGGCGGGGATGGGGGGCATGTTGGGCCTGGCGGGGGGCCTGGCGGGGGGCCTGGCGGGGGGCCTGGCGGGGATGGGGGGCGTTGGGCCACTGGCAACGATAATGCAGACAAACTTGAACGTGGTATTTCTCCCTCCCTGTACGTGTCACATAGGTCCGCGCCCATGAGAAGATCGGGATTTGGCGTGCCATCGCCAAGGAAGTCCGGACCCTGGGGGTCCACCATCGACGGGGCACCCACTGCCGCAAGAGGTTGGAGGACATCCGCCGCGGGACCAAGAAGACCGCCGAGTCTCTGCTGGGGATGGCCTCCCAACGTAGGCGGGGTGCCTGCCGTCAACTGACCCCCCTGATGTTCCGGATCCTGGCGGTGGCCTACCCTGATTTGGATGGGCGCGTGAGGGCAGCACAGCAGACACAAGGGGGTGAGTACAAGCATAATCTACTCTGTTGTCGCGCAGTGGAGGTGTCTGGGTGGGGGAGGAGGGCTGTGGGTCCCCCTAGGCCAGGGCGATATCTGTAGGCTGGGCACCCCCGTAAGCCCCTGTATCCCCAGCCACCACCCTCAGTAGTGTGCCAGTACAGCCATCCCTGGGCCGTGTCATCCATGGGTGCAGTTGTCAACTCTAGGCGTGTAGGGCATGTTCCACGGAATGCGTAGGGGACCCCAAGTGCGCAACTTAGTGCAGGGGGCATCTGTGTCTGTCATGTCCGCTAACTGTACCGGTGATCCATGTACTCAAAATCTCTTTATTTCTCTCTCCCCCCCCCCTTTTTGTTTGTCTTTCTGTGCTTGTGTGCATCAGCATCATCAGGCGGAGGAGAAGTGGCATCGGGGCAGGAGGGAGCTGCATCTCACATGGCCCAGGAGGGCCATGCCACAGAGTCTGACTGGACCAGTGAGACGGAGGGCGAGGGGAGCTCCACAACGGGGACGACTGGACCCTGCAGCGACACGGACACGTCCTCGGAAGGGAGCTCCCTTGCGGGGGTGGCACCATCCGTGCCCCCCGCCATTACAGGTACAGCCGCCACCCAGCGCACCATCTCCGCCCTCCCAGCAGCCCCTCAGCGTTCGCCCCGTGCCCGCTCTGCCAGGAAGCCGGGCATCTCCTTCGCCCCAGGCACCTCAGGCCCTGCCCCTGTTACCCCCGCTGCCCTCAGTGAGGAGGTCATTGACCTCCTCCGAACGCTCATTGTTGGGCAGACTACCCTTTTGAATGCCATCCAGGGGGTGGAGAGGGAGGTTCATCGCAGCAATGCGTACCTGGAGGGCATTCATTCGGGTCAGGCTGCCCATCAGCGATCGTTCCAGGCTCTGGCCTCAGCACTGACGGCAGCCATTGTCCCTGTCTCCTGCCTCCCTCTACTAACTGTTCCTCTGCCTGTCCCACCCACACCATCAGACCAGCCTGCACACACCTCAACACCCAAGAGCAGCTCATCCAAACATAAGCACCACAGATCACGCAGACATTCACACAAGCAACATTCCGATGCAGACATGCCAACAGTCACTACCACCTCTGTGACCCCCACCTCCTCGTCTCCCTCCTCCCTCCCTGTGACGTCTACACTCACACCTTCATTCACCTCACCATCAGCCAGTGTTACCATCACCAGCACACCCTCCAGTACAGTCCGCACACGTGCAGTCACCACCCCCACTGCCATTTACACGTCCCCTGTGTCCTCTCCCACTGTGTCTGTCACCCCCTCTTCCACACCACACAAACGCAGCCACCCACCCACCCACCCAACAGCCATCCACCTCACGACAGCCTCCCGCTCCTGCACCTGCACCTGCACCAAAAGACAGCAAACTTGTCTCGCCTACAACCACATCCTCTCCCTCCACTCCCATACCCACTGTACCTACCACTATCCATTGTCCCAGGAAAATCTATCTCTCTACTGCTACCTTCTTTCCTGACCCTGAGCCCCCCCCTCCTTCTCGTCGGGGTAAGAAGAGCACCTCAGCCACCACCAGCCCTGCAGCCCCCTTGACAAGGGTGCAGGGGTATTGGAGCCCACCAGCCCGCAGGTCTGGATCTTCGCCCAGCAGCAAGGGGACAGCCAGCCCACCCCCTGGGAAGAGGAGCAGAAGGCGGAAGGGGCGCCGCAGGAGCCCGGGTTCTATATCCCCCCAGGACACTAGCCAGCCACCGTCAACAGCCACAGCTCCAAAGGGAGAAAAGGGCCACAGACTCCCGACTAAGGAGGGCAAGGGCAGCAAGGCGGAGAAGTCAGTCAGCAGGCCTGCTGCCCATGGAGGACCCGTCACAGCTGCCCAGGAGGAGCCCGCAACCCCCATAGCCGCTGCCCAGGGAGGAACCGGCACAGCTGCCCCGGGAGAGCCCACCACCCCCATAGCCGCTGCCCAGGGAGGACCCAGCCCAGCTGGCCAGGAGGGCCCCACCACCCACAGCCCAGGTGGGCATTGAAGGAGCACCATCCCCGCTGCCCAGGAGGGCACCACCAGGCAATGAGCAGTTGGCCATAGAATGGCCGCCGTCTCCAGCACCGCTCCGCTGGGGACCGCCGTCTCAAGAACCGCTGAACTGGGCCCGCCGTCTCCAGCACCGCTCCGCTGGGGACCGCCGTCTCAGGAACCGCTGAACTGGGCCCTTCAAGGCAAGAACCGCTGAACTGGGCCCTTCAAGGCAAGAACCGCTGAACTGGGCCCTTCAAGGCAAGAACCGCTGAACTGGGCCCTTCCAGGCAAGAACTGCTGAACTGGGCCCCGCCGTCTCCAGCACCGCTCCGCTGGGGACCGCCGTCTCAAGAACCGCTGAACTGGGCCCTTCAAGGCAAGAACCGCTGAACTGGGCCCTTCCAGGCAAGAACCGCTGAACTGGGCCCCGCCGTCTCCAGCACCGCTCCGCTGGGGACCGCCGTCTCAAGAACCGCTGAACTGGGCCCTTCAAGGCAAGAACCGCTGAACTGGGCCCTTCCAGGCAAGAACCGCTGAACTGGGCCCCGCCGTCTCCAGCACCGCTCCGCTGGGGACCGCCGTCTCAAGAACCGCTGAACTGGGCCCTTCAAGGCAAGAACCGCTGAACTGGGCCCTTCCAGGCAAGAACCGCTGAACTGGGCCCCGCCGTCTCCAGCACCGCTCCGCTGGGGACCGCTGTCTCAAGAACCGCTGAACTGGGCCCTTCAAGGCAAGAACCGCTGAACTGGGCCCTTCAAGGCAAGAACCGCTGAACTGGGCCCTTCCAGGCAAGAACCGCTGGCCCTTTGGCAGACGTGGCAGGGCAGGATCTGTCTCGGGCAGGGCTGCAGGATGTCCTCTGGCCAACATGCCTCCTCCAGTGGCAGTGGAGTCTGTTATGGACTGTTTGGACTGTGGCTTTGCACTCCCCAGGATGGCCCAGTGGGCAGGCCAACCACTGTATGGACTGTATGGACTGTGGCTTTGCACTCCCCAGGATGGCCCAGTGGGCAGGCCACCCACTGTATGGACTGTATGGACTGTGGCTTTGCTCTCCCCAGGATGGCCCAGTGGGCAGGCCACCCACTGTATGGACTGTATGGACTGTGGCTTTGCCCTCCCCAGGATGGCCCAGTGGGCAGGCCAACCACTGTATGGACTGTATGGACTGTGGCTTTGCACTCCCCAGGATGGCCCAGTGGGCAGGCCACCCACTGTATGGACTGTATGGACTGTGGCTTTGCTCTCCCCAGGATGGCCCAGTGGGCAGGCCACCCACTGTATGGACTGTATGGACTGTGGCTTTGCTCTCCCCAGGATGGCCCAGTGGGCAGGCCACCCACTGTATGGACTGTATGGACTGTGGCTTTGCTCTCCCCAGGATGGCCCAGTGGGCAGGCCACCCACTGTATGGACTGTATGGGCTGTGGCTTTGCTCTCCCCAGGATGGGCCAGTGGTCATGGAGTCCCCTCGTGGATCTGGCGTCGTGTACTCAAGTGGCTGAGGTGCCCCCCCTTCCCTTCCCCCTGAGGTGCCTGTCCTTTTTTCTTTCTGATGCCCCTGCAGTGTTCTCTCCATGGAGTTCTTGTCGTGGGACTGGGCCTTGCCCCTTTGCTCAGGACCCCTGTGGTCCACGGACAGTGGTTGGACTACATATAGTAGATGTATATATTTTGTACATAGTTTATTTATTTATTTGGATTACTGCTGTCCATTTTTCAATATATCTGCCCGTTTAAGATCTCTTCTTTTGGTCTTTGCATTATTTCGGAGGGGGGGGTTTGTGGGTTGTGACAGTGATCTGTGGGAATGCATTGATGTGTGTGTTGTAGTGGGTGTGGGTGGGTGGGTGTGTGCCGGTAATCTTTTCCCTCCCCTGTGTCGTAGGTGCAGTACTCACCGATGTCTTCCGCGCCGCCGGGCGTGCTCCTGGTACAGGAGCAGGTATAGGAGTGCGGGGATGACCTGTAACTCGGGTTCCATACTGCCGGAATCTCGCGTGGAGTATGTGGAGGTGAGCGTTTTCCCGTTCGTAGTCTGTTTCTGCCGTGTTTTTATCGGCGGTGCTCCCGCCCCGGAAAAGGTGGCGGATTGGTGGGTCGTGATAGGGTGGGCGGTACATTGTCTGCCGCCTGGCTGTTGGCGGGGACCGCCGCGCTGTTTGTTTGTTCCGACGTGGCGGGCGGAGTGTTAATGCGGCGGGCTGTGTTGGCGGTTCCCGCCAGGGTCAGAATTGCATATTTTGGACCGCCGGCCTGTTGGCGGGTTGGCCGCCGCTTTATCACCGACCGCCAGGGTCAGAATGAGGGCCTATGTGTGTTGGTACAAATACTTTACACCTAGCTCTCTGAAGTTAAGCCCACTGCTCATGCCAAGCTACCAAGGGGGTAAGCAGAGGTTAGCTGAGGGTGATTCTCTTTTACTCTGACTAGAGTGAGGGTCCTTGCTTGGACAGGGGGTAACCTGACTGCTAACCAAAGACCCCATTTCTAACCCAACTTTTTGCCCACATGACACAAGGACCTGATGAACTGTCAGACCTGCCCCTAATCATCTCAGTGCCCATGGAGGCAGGATTGCTGGTAGACACCGGTCAGAGTCCCTCGAACTAGACAGCATATATACTTCAGCACGCTCATACATCCATCAAAGAGGCATGAAATGGTGTTGGTACTCACCCCCTTGTGGCTGCTGTGCAGCCTTCAAGTGCCCATCCAATTCTGGACATGCCACTGCCAGAATGCAGCACATTAGGGGGGGTTAGGGTCTGACGGGCACCCCGTCCTCGTTTGGAGTACTTCCCTAGCTGTGCCTCGCAGGTCTTCCTGGCCCAGCACCACAGGTCCTCCCACTGTTTCCTGCAGTGGGTGCTCCACCGGTTGTAGACCCCCAGGGACTGCACCACCCTGGCGATGGCCTGCCAGACTGCCCTCTTCTGATGGGCCCTGAGCTGTAAGGGACACACAGAATAGAAAAACAGAGTTCAGGATATGGCCATGTGATACCGCTGACTATACTTCCCTTATGGGCAAGATCATTTCACCACCACACACACAGTACTTGCCCCACAAGCTACGCCTGTGCAGGTACATACTGACCACACATGCATACAGACATCCGCCACCATCACTCACATCCATGCATATCATACGCCTACTCACCTGCACCTCTGGATGCCCTTATAACTTGGCACACAGGGGTAGGACCCCATCCACCAGCTTCTCCAGCTCCTTCCCATGTGACTCGTGCCATTTGAGTAACCAGAGTCAGGACACTCAGTGGAGTACTTCCATGCAGGGGATCCAGGAGTCAAGTGAAATTGGGGTGACGACATGGCGTAGCGGCGGTGTGCAACATCACCGCCGGCAGCAATCATGATAGGCCCAGGTTCCCCATTGACAACCATGTTAACCAATGAATGGGTGCATGGTGGTGGACACCGCCTTACCCCATGACAACAACCGCCAGCGGATGAGGTCGCTTCCACTCCTACATATCTGGATGGCAGGAGGCTGCCATTTTGCTAGCACAACGTAGATATTTCCTGGTTATGGGCCCCATTCAGGCCCTATGAACCCCAGCACTTAGTCGCATGCCCACATGAGTGTTTGTTACTCAAAGCATTCCAGACATATCACTGAATACATGTCCCTACATTTGTACATCATACATCGGTTGTGTGTGTAACCTACATATTGTACAGCAGTTATTCATACACAACATGTTTTGCATGTGTATGTGTGTCTCTCATATGTGTTCTCTCCTCCCCCTAGGTACAGACCCATGTGGCGAGGGAGGGCCCCATCTGTGTACCGACCTCTTGTTGATTTGGATACCATGGTGGAACGTCACATCATTGTCACCTACAGACTCAATCGTATAACAATCCATGATCTATGTGCATTACTGGACCCTGTACTGAGACCGGCTAATCAGAATCAGGATACCATCCCTACTGAAGTGCAAGTGCTCTCTGTACTCCATTTCTTGGCTAAGGGCTCATTTCAGGTGACAGTGGGCATGGGTGCAGGGTTCTCTCAGCCAATGTTTAGCCTCATACTGTTCAAATTCCTGGGTGCATTTGTACCACACCTGCAGACATATGTAAAGTTTCCCCAAAGGGATTAACTCCCTGCCATCAAGTCAGACTTTTATGCCTTTGCGAACATTCCCCATGTGATAGGTGCCATCGATGGCACCCACATAGCTCTCATCCCCCCAAGAATAAAATGAACAGGTATATAGAAACAGGAAGAACTTCCACTCAATGAACATACAATAGTGTGTACTGAAGACCAGTACATTTCACATGTGAATGCCATGTTTCCAGGACCAGTCCATGATTCATTTGTCCTGAATACAGCAGTGTACCACACAGGATGAATGAACTACAAGAGGATAGATGATGGCTCATAGGTGAGTGTGTATGGCACTGGATCAAGTGCATAGCTGACAGCCAGGCTGTCTGCAAGTAATGGCAGTTTGATACAGTTCTGTTTCAAACACTTTTGCAGCTGATTCTGGCTAACCCAACATGCAATGGCTCCTGACACCTGTGAGGAATCCAAGGACAGATGCAGAGAGGAATTACATTGAGGCCCATGGACGTACTGGGAGGGTTATAGAGCATGCTATAGGTCTCCTGAAGGCTATATTCTGTTGCCTCCATTTCTCTGGGGATCCCTGTCCTATGGCCCTGACAAGGTGTGTAGAATAGTGGTGGCCTGCTGCATGCTGCATAACGTGGCTGTGAGGAAAGCTATTCCCCTACTGGAGGAGGAGGGTGCTGTATATCCAGAACAGCTTCCTCTGAGAGGGGATGAGAGTGATGGTGAGGATGATGAGGGGGAAGATGTCCACTCCAGGAACCAGCTGATCCAACTACACTTCCAGTGACTATGAGGTACTGTTCACTGATGATGTTGTCTGCCCTGATTAATGTCTGTCTGACTTATTCATTATGGGGATGTGGGGTCTGTAGTCATTGATACTGTTACCTAAAGAATAAGGTGTCATGTGCCATGGAAACAAACATGGTGTACATTTATGTTTACTCCAGACAATGCTGGGCGATTGTTGGCAGTAGGTATAAGTCCATCTGTCCCTTGCAAGTTGTTAAGTTGCTATTGGTGGGTGAGGATGGTAGCACAGTGGCACACTTGGGAGACAGTCCATGTCAAAGTCACTTCTTACTGCAGGCCTTGGTATTGGCAGGTGTGCCTGTGCCATATCTGGGTCTGAGGGACCGTTTGAGTGTATGGTGCTGGGCTGCACGGGTAGGGGTGCTGGTGTCCTGTGTGTCCTCTGCTAGTGCCGCCAGTCAAGTTGCTGCTGCTGATGTTGAGGACTGGTCTGTGTCCTGGGCAGTGGTAGGGGCTTCCTGGTTTGAGGGGGTCTCAGGCTGGGTTGGGTAGTGGTGCTGAAGCACCCCTGCAATAGTGGCCATGGTGTCATTCAGATGTTTCCACTGCTCCATGGTCTCTTAATGTTGGGCTATCTGCAGCCTTTGATTCTGTTCCAGGGTGGCCATGATCTGGCCCATCCTGTCTTGTGTATGGTGGTAAGATCCCAGGCCTCAGAGTTCACCTCCTGGGCTGCAGCATCCATCCTTTGGCCTCCCCCCGGGCCACTGATGCCCTCCCACTGGGCCTAGCCCCCTGTGTCCCCTGCACAGGTCTGGCATTACCACTTGCACTGGGGCCATTGTCATCCTGCCTGTTAGTAGGTGGGGACTCTGGTCTCTGTGCTTGTGTTCCACCAGTCTGTGGCCTGGAGAAACTGGTGTGGGGTCGTTTGGCCAGAGCTGTTGTTGGTGGTTGGGTGGTAGGGGTATCAGTGGTGTCCTGGGTGGGGCTGTCGGAGGGTGACAGTCCAGGACTGTGATATGGGCCAGGGTACTCCTCACTGTCCACATTTCCCTCTCCAATGTTCTGAGTGGGGCCCTCTGTCTCCATGTGGGGCGATGCCACTCCTTGGCCTTTCCATCAGGGTGGCATGGGTGGTGGTGCCTGTGGGGGGAATGGACATGTATGTTACATGTACTATTTCAAATAAGGATGCACAGCTCTGCCCTATTTTGTGCCGTTTATTCCCCTGTTGGGCCATGCAAGGACCTATCGTGGGGTTGCCATTGCATTTTGCATGGAATGTGGAGGTGCATTGTGGGTGCATTGGTGCCATTGTAATTTCTTGCAGGGGTAGGTGGCTGTGCACGGGGGAGGGTTGTGGGCCTGTTGGTGGGTTTGTGGGCATGCAGGGTGACTGGATGTGGTGATTGTGGCCTGGGTGAGGTTGCGGTCCTGGTGGTAGTTGAAGGGGTCGGGTGGTGCATGCCTTACAGATGTGGTGGATATGGAGTAATTGTAGATGACTTACCCAAGTCCATTCCTCCAGTGAGTCCAGTGAGGCCCTCAGGGTGCAGGATGGCCAGTACCTTTTCCTCCCAGTCGGTGTAGTCGGGGGTGTAGGTGGGGGTCCTCCCCAGTCTTATGTACCACAATGTTGTGCCTGGATGCCATGGACCTCACCTTCTCACGCAGGTCATTCCATCTCTTGCGGATGTCGTCCCTTGTGCGTGGATGGTTTCCCACTGCGTTGACCTTGTTTACAATCATCTGCCATAACTCCACGTTCCTGACGATGGGTGTGCGCTGGACCTGTGCCTGGAAATGTATGGCTTGACCTTCAGTATTTCGTCCACCATTGTTCTTAGCTCCCTATCTATGAAGCGTGGATGCTTAGGGGGTGCCATGGCGTGTGTTGTTGATGGTGTGTTGTGTGGATTTTGGTAAGGGTGCTGTTGTGTGGTTGGGTGTTGGACTTGCGTGATGTTGCGTTCATTATATGCGTGTTGTGTTGTCAGTCTCAGTTGTCCTATTGGTGATGCAAAGGATTGTGGGGTGTGTACGTGAGTGTTTTATAGCGTTGTGGATGTGTGTCAGGTGTGTGGGTTTCAAACTTGCCAATGTGTGCTTTTCTTGCTGTTGGGTCCCATTGCTGGCCGTGGCTGTCCGTACCGTCAATGGTCGTTCGACATCCACTATCCGCCGCAGTGATTTGTGCATCATTATTTGGAGGGCGGGGATTTGTCTGCTTGGTGGTGGCGGGGTGGGGTGTGCAGCCTTTCTGCCATCAAGGGACCTGGCGGTGGCAGGAGGTTGCAGAATTTTTGGAGGTTTCTGTTTTTGGCATCATTATATGGCAGGTTTCTGTTCACCGCCAATGGCGGTCTTCTGTTCACCGTCGCCACGTTCATAATGACCACCAAGGTGTCCATGCATACAATCACTTAATCGGGCACTGATGTAGATAGTCATTAAACACCAAAACCTGGCTGAATAAGGATAAATGGTCCATTTATCCAGGATATAAAATTATCCATAGGGTTGTAATGATATGAAAGTTGATAACATCAGTATTGCAGCCACGGCCCGTCCTTTAGGGCAGAGGGGCCATGCCCCCCCATCTTTTGCCCCTCCTGAAGAGTGGCTGTCAGGCTGAGCAAAGGTCAGCCTGACACACACTCTTCATGTTCAGCTCAGGTAGCCAGGAGCGAGACATGCATGATATCCAAAGACTCCTGGCTGCCTGAGCTGAACTTTGCTGGGCTGAAGAGGTCACAGCTTCTATGGGCGTGACCTCCTCAGCTTAGCAAAGGTGCTTTGAGGCCCTCCCCCTTGGTAATGAGGTGAAGCGTCACCTATTGACTTCCGACCTGGGTGCTTCAAGTTTAAGCCCTGAAGCGCCATGGCGACTGTCAATCAGTGACACATCGTCACAGAGTGGGATGGGGTCAGAAGTCTCACTGACCCCATCCCACTCTGTGACAAAGTTGGGACTGCTGCCTTCTCCCATTGGCTGACCTAGGGTCAGCCAGAGAGGGAAGGCAGCAATCCCAACCCTCCTGGGGCCTCCGAGATGAAGTTAAGTGTGTGTGTGTTTTTCAAATGAATGTTTGGTGCATGCGTGTATGTTTGAATGTTGATGAGTGTTATAAATGGATGTGTGTGCGTGTGTGAATGAATGAGTGTGAGTGTGCTTCCCTCCCTCCCACCTAAAATTACCGGCTGACACTGCAGTATTGTCTATCAAGTGCAAATAGCTCTTAAGAGACATTTTGTGCCTGCAATTTCCTGGCACTCTGTCTGCAACACCAGCACTCTCCAAAGGTTTTATCCTTTCATTCTGTAAGGGTTTAGACGAACATTGATTCTTCAATGAACAATAAAAGAAGCATTGATCCTTCACAATTTTATGAAATTATATTATTACATTGCATTGCACATCCAACAGTGCTATTTGGCAATATGTACAATAGTTTTTGGAGACAGTGGTATCTGGACGGGCATACCTATTCTATATTGTTGTATTTGGACTCTTGCTCCTAGGCAAAACTGCAGATTTAGGGATGACAGCACTTTTGTTTGTAGGCGACAGAGTCACTCCTACAACAAGTTGCAACTGTCGGCCCAACCTTCCTGGCTCACAAGCAGTACCTCATCAAAAACCCAAACAGTAAAAGGTGATTTCTGGCAGCCTTATGCATAGACTCTAGATTGTGACATCCCAGGGTAGTCATGGTGGAATGGAAGTTGCCCTTTTCTCTCGTCAGCAGCAAGTGTCAGTAACGCACTGAAGGAGATGCAGGAAAGTTTTCAATATATTTATTAGAAAGACTTCAGTCTATGGTAAAATGCATGAGCTGCAATGATTACGATAACCAACAATAGAAGAAGCATAGTTGTGAAGTTGGGAGTTGTGAATATAAAACCCCCCACCATCTTACAATAAACATGAGATGTAAAATCCCTTGCATAGAGAACCTGGGGCCAGATGTAGCAAAATAACATTTTGCGACTTGCAAATAGCGAGTCATTGCGACTCGCTGTTTGCAAGTCGCAAAATGTTATGCAGAAAGGTGTCGCAGACACCGTCTGCAAGTCGGTATGGGGTCGCAATGACCCACCTCATGAATATTCATGAGGTGGGTCGCAAATTGCGGCCCCATACCGACTATGGGCACTCGCAAACATGGAGGCCTGCTGTAGTCAGCAGACCTCCGTGTTCGTGACTGCTTTAAATAAAGCAGTTTTTTCTTTTTTAAAGTGTAGCCCGTTTTCCTTAAAGGAAAACGAGCTGCACTTAAAAAGAAAACCGAAACCTTTAGTTTCGGTATTTTTTCAGGGCAGGGAGTGGTCCCTTGGACCACTCCCTGCCCTGAAATTTTTTTTTTGGGTCCAGTCACAAACTGGAAGGGGTCCCATGGGGACCCCTTCCAATTTGCGAGTGGGTTACCATCCACTTGAAGTGGATGGTAACTGCAACACCATTTGCGACCGCATATGCGGTCGCAAATGGTATTGCATACCACTAGGAATCGCAAATAGGAAGGGAACACCCCTTCCTATTTGCGATTCTGAAATGCATTTTGCGAGTCGGTCCGACTCGCAGAATGCATTTCTGCATAGGAAAATGTGATTTGCAACTCGCAAACGGCAGTTTTTGCCGTTTGCGAGTTGCAATTCCTTTCCTACATCTGGCCCCTAATCCCTAACGTAATGAGAGCTACGTATTATAAACCTAATCTGCCAGTACCATGTCCATGAGAAGCACCCCCAACCCTTGTTACCTTTAAATGAGGTCTCTAGGTCAGACGCTGTGGTGACACCAAGGCTGATTTCTGCAGCAAGGTGATTTGCAGTGTAGATGGCATCTGGAAGGAATCTCTCCGATAACCTTGTCTGCTTGAGATATATTTATACAGATCATGTAGGACTCCTGACGCAGGTGTGTTTCCAAACAATTGATAAAGAGGCACACTTGTGGTGGCAATTATGTAAACAATCCCCAACAAGTGTATATTATGTTCCTGTCACACGTAAGTGAGAAAGGGACATGATCTGAATACCTGCGTACATCACTTGATTATGATGCTGCTAGTGATCCCTTCACAGAGTGGCATTGATATTGCAAAAAAACATTTCTCTAACTATAAGCAATAGCAGCAACTTTTAAAGAAATAATAAAATAAATGGACTACAACAGAGCACGCTAAGTATGTTAAAAGTCACTAGATGAGTGAAATTCGTATTGCATATGTGCTAACCTCCTGAGACCCAATAAAACTAAATAGGATTCACCACAATATCAAAAATACTTCTTTCAAGATAATATGATATTTTGCGTGAAGAACAAATAGTCAATGTCTCAACCTACACAGCTGGTCCTCTCCAGTACCATGTTGTCATCTCTGGCCTTTGGCCCAAGTTAAATCTTCTAACTCAATAACCTGGCCACATCACCAGAGTGTATACTTCCAAACCAGTTTTAACCAGAATAGACTGCATGTCTAGGTCCATGAACCAATGTATGCTAATTAGACCTTACGAAAAGGCAACATTTACTACTATAGCATTCATTCAGTCTTTAACTTACCCAATTTGGCATAGCATTGCCACATTAGAAGGGATTAAGGTTTGTGTTTCAATAGCTATTATAAAAACAGTGATTGTTTTTGTATTTCATGTTATATGATGTAATTTCTTAAAGAATTTAATCTGGGAAGAAATGTATTTTCAATAAATTGATTTGAAGACTTTTAGATATGAGGTCATTAAGATAAGAGGCAGGATCATAATCCCTATGTCTCCTTTAAAACTCATTTGAAGGATCAGGTGAAGGTAAAATCGCCATTCGATTTATTGAACTGGCAGACACTGAAAAAAATCAGAATTCTTTGTTTTATAATAGAGTTTGGCACTCAAATATATTAGGTTTCCTGGCAAAGAGATTTTGGTGTTTGCTTGTAAGGCTCATCATTTTATTAATCTATTGCAAAGTTTAGAGTTCATTGGAAGAAAAACATGTTTCCTACTAGGAGATGCTGGCTTAATAATAATAGTTATATCACCACAAATATTCTGCTTCTATGCCTCCCTACACGAAACAGAATCACTGGCCTCTGACAATATTTAAAAGGGTTGTAGTGGTTAAATGGCAGCTACTGTAGAATATACTTTGGGAGGATACAATCGGCAATATATTATTTAATTTGTCAAATACATGTACTTTGTAAAAACGTTTTGAGGAGATTTGACAAATCTTTAAATGGGGTTGCTTGAAAGACTGGAGTTTTATTTGCTTTGGTTTTAAGTCGCCTAATTTTTTTTTTTTCCTTATTTATGTTTTAGAACTGGTTACAGGAACATTTTGATAACAACATCTTAGTGCCACCTAAGGCCAGTTTTCCTATACCCTGACAAGAAGGAGATACTGAGGTGTTTCAGTAAGGCACAAATCTGTAGTATAGGTTGAACATGTAGGGATATTCTATGATGCAGACTCCACCCACATCCATGGCTCCATCTCCTACCAAGAGCAGGTTTCAACTGACCCTTTACCATTCCACACACCAAGAGTAAACAAGCGGAACACTCCCAGCCATATATTCTACATTCCAGTGCACGTGCTAGCATGCTACAGATACCCAGCTCCATATCTCATTTGCTCCAAGTTGGTGTATACTCTGAATGATGTGATCCAGTCAAGCAGAATCAATTACTGTTCTGTGGAACAAACCAACAACACCAGTCTAGTTTCCTGGTTGTATCAAGAATGCAAAAACATGGTGGACAGAAACCAAGAACGATTGTATAAGCATGAATTTTTGTGTTGCCTATATATTGTATACTATTGTTTTTAATGCAAGAGCAATGTCTACATCTTTGTAAAATTAGCACATTTACAATGGTGTGAGAAAATCAAATGATCTTACAAATGCTTTACGAAGTACAGATGTCGTAGTGATCAGTGAACAAGTATGAGGTGCAACACTCTACTACATACAATTTAAAGAAACACAAGGCAGAATCAAACAACTTCTACACAATAGACAGACGGATGGCTTTGAAAAAATAATATGAATTTGTTTACAACAGAAATCTGAGAATATGTTTCTGGTACACACTTCCAAAAGACTGCTGATTATTACTGAAGCCACAAACAAATTGTGTGGACATATTCATTACAACCTTCTCTTCTTTTTAAAGGACACTACTGACACAGTCAACATTCTGGATGTTTTTAGTTCAACGTGGATACCAATATCATGTTCACCTTTAGATATACAATCAATATACCAGAATATTCCAAAACGTCTGTCCTAATTATATCTTTTTTCCAAGATGAATATTACTTATGTATCAAGAGAACTGCAATGGAATGTTGCTTTGCTCCAGAAATAGCTAATTTCTTCATGAAACAGTATAAGAGAAAATGTATATTTGAATCAAATGCCTTCAAAGGCAAATTGTTATGCTGGAAAAGACGCATAGATGATATGTATTGGACAGAATATAATGATTAACTTGCTTCCTTTCATGCTTGATTCATCAACAGATCTGAAGGCATTCAATTCCCTTTGGTCAGCAATAAAAAAGAAATCAATATTCATGACTTATTAAAAAAACAAGTAATTGAATCTAGTTACACATTTCAGTATAACAAACCAACAGTTCGAAATCTATTAGCGCACTATCAGACCAATCACCCACACAGCTTGCGAGAAAATCTGCCATATGGTCTATTTGTGGAAAAATTGTAGCAATTATTTCAAACACACTAATTACCCCCTGAGAAGATTCCACAGCCGAGGGTACCAAAAAAGTTCTTAAATGAGTAGTGGAGAGAGCATGGTACACAGCAAGAGAAGTATTACCACAAGAACAAAAAGAGATTAACACTCAAATATTAGGTGTTAGAGCTGTTATATAACAATACAGTAAAAAGCTAATAAGAAGTAATTGGCATATCTTGTATATTGTATACAACCCTTTGTACCAAATAATATTTTCATTAAGAGGTTATGAAAGTATTTAAAATAGTCTGGTACATGCACATTGAAGCAAACTGAAATCTAAACAAGCAATGACAAAGCCAATCGGTCTTACCCAAGCAAGTGTGCTTTACCCATGTTGTACACCAGTGTGGCTGCCTTTCAGCATGGCTAAAGATTAGTGTTGTGGAGTGGGGTGGGGTAGAATGGAGTGGGATAGACTGCGTTAGAGAGCATTAGGGTAGATTGGGGTAGAGTGGAGTGGGGTAGGTTGGCAGGGAGTGGCATGGGGTAAGAGTGGGGTAGCATGGCGGTGGGGTGGATTGGTGTATATTGGAGTGGAGTAGATTGGGATGGAGTGGGGTAGGGTGGAGTGGAGGAGATGGGGGTAGATTAGAGTGGGGTATTTTGGAGTGGGGTAGATTTGAGTGGGGTAGACAGGAGTGGGATATATTGGGGTACACTGGAGTGGAGTGGGGTAGCTTAGGTAACAGTGGAGCACAGCGACTCGGGGTACATTAGAGTGGTGTGGAGTATGGTAGATTAGAGTGAAGTGGGGTAGATTGGAGTGAGATAGATAGGAAAGAGGTAGATTGCAGTAGATTGGAGTGGACTTGGGTGGATTGGAGTGGAGTATGTTGGAGTGGAGTTGGATAGAGTGGTCTGGGATAGATTGGGATGGGGTGGCAGTAGATTGGAGTGGGTTAAATTGGGTTAGGGTGGGGTAGATTGGGTTAGGGTGGGGTTGATTTGTGTTGAGTAAAGTAGTTAGGAGTGTAGTAGATTGGGGTAGATTGGAGTGAAGTGGATAGGCGTAGGCTAGTTTGGAGTGGAGTGGGGTAGGGTAGATTTGAGTGGGGTGGAATGGGGTTGATTTGGGTGAAGTGGGTTAAATGGAATGGAGTGGGGTAGATTTGAGTGGCATGTGGTAGCATGAAGTGAAGTAGAGTGGTGTAGATTGGGTAGAATAGAACTGAGTGTGGTAGATTGGGGCAGAGTGGAGTGGGTAGATTGAGTGGATTGGAGTGGATAGATTGGAGTGGGGTAGATTGGGTTAGAGTGATTTGTGGTAGATTGGAGTGGAGTAGGGGGGAGTGGAGTGGAGTTGGATAGATTGGAGTGGAGTAGAGATTGAAGTAGAGTGAGATAAAAAGGAAAGAGTGGAGTGCAGTGGGGTACATTAGGGTGGAGTGTGGACGATTGTGTCAATTACAGTAGGGCAGATTGGAATGAATTGGGGTAGATACAAGAGGGATGATGGGGTGGTGTAGGGTGAGGTAGATTGGAGTGTGGTAGATCGGGGTAGAATGGAGTGGAGTGAGGTAGATTGGAGTGGGGTAGATTGGAGTGGCATAGATTAGAGTGGTAAGGAGTGGATTTGAGTGAGTGGGGTAGATTGGTGTGGAGAAGAGTAGATTGGAGTAGAGTGGGGTAGAATGCAGTGGAGAAGAGTAGACTGGAGTGGAATTGGGTAGATTGGAGTAGAGTTGGGTAGATTGGAGTGGAGTGGGGTATGTTAGGGTGGGGTGAGGTAGAGTGGAGTGGGGGTAGATTGGGTGGATTATGGTGAGGTAGACTGGAGTGAAGTGGGGTAGATTTGAGTGGCGTAGATTAGGGTAGATTGGAATGAGGTAAATTGGAGTGGGGCAGATTGGATGGGGTAGATTGGAGTTGGGTAGTTTGGGATGGAGTGGGGAAGGGTATAAACAAGTGGAGTGGATTGGGGTGGAGTGGG
Source organism: Pleurodeles waltl (assembly GCF_031143425.1). Taxonomy (NCBI): domain Eukaryota; kingdom Metazoa; phylum Chordata; class Amphibia; order Caudata; family Salamandridae; genus Pleurodeles; species Pleurodeles waltl. Next base: position 537,480,434 of record NC_090438.1, read on the forward strand.
TTAGATTGGACTAGAGAGGAGTAGATTTGAGTGGCAAGTGGTAGAGTAGAGTGAAGTAGAGTGTGGTAGATTCAGGAGTAAGGTAGACTGGATAGATTGAAGTAGGTAGATTGAAGTGGGGTAGACTGAGTAAAGTCGACTAGAGTGTGATAGGTTAGGACTGAGTGGGGTAGATTGGATTGGAGTGGGGTTGAGTGGAGTGGGGTAGGTTGGAGTGGAGTGGGGCAGAGTGGAGTTGAATAGATTGGAGTGGAGTGGAGTGAGAGAGATTGGGGAAGAGTGGAGTTGAATGGGGTAAACTGGAGTGTAATGGGGTAGATTAGGGTGGGGTAAAGTGGGGTAGATTGGGTGGATTACAGTAGGGTAATTTGGAATGAAGTGGGATAGATTGGAGCTGGGTAGATTGAAGAGGGATGGTTGGAGTGGGGGGAGTTTAGATTGGGGTAGATTGGAGTGGAGTGGGGTGGATTCAGTAAGGTAGAGCAGGGTCCAGGAACTACAATGGGGTGGGATGGAGTTGGGTGAAGTGGGGTAGATCGAAGTGGAATAGCTAGGGGTAGATTGGAGTGGGGTGGGGAAAACTGGAGTGGGGTGGATTGGGTTAGGTTGGAGAGAAGTGGGGTATATTTGCAGTGGAGTTTGGAGTTGAGTCTGGTAAATTGGAATTTAGTAGGGTAAAATGGACTAGGTAGAGTGGAGTGGAGTGGAGTAGACAGGAGAGGGGTAGATGGGAGTGGATTCAGGCGGATTGGAGTATAGGTGGTTGGTCTGGGGTAAATTAGAGAGGGGTATATTGGAGTGGAGTTGCGTAGACTGGGGTTGAGTGGGGTAGATTGGAGTGGGGTGAAGATAGGTTAAGATTCAGTAGAGTGGGCTGGAGTAGAGTGGAGTAGTTTGGTATGGAATGGAGTCAGGTATACTGGAGTGGACGAGGGTAGATTGAGGTAGAGTGGAGTACACTGGAGTGAGCTAGACTGTAATGAAGTGGGGAAGATTGGATCATAATGGAGTGGATTGTGGTAGATTGGGTTAGAGTAGGGTAGATTGGGATAAAGTGTGGTAGGCTGAAGTGGTGTGGGTTAGATTGGGGTGGGATGAAGTGGGTGTGTAAATTGGGGTGGGTAGATTGGAGTGGAGTTCAAAAGACTGGATGGAGTTGAGTGGGGTTGATTGGAGTGGAGAAGATTGCAGTACACTAGATTGAAGTGGGATACAATGGAGTGAAGTGGGGCAGATTGGAGTGAGGTAGAGTGAAGTGGGGTAGGTAGTGTGGAGTGGAGCGGTGTGGCGTAGAATGGAGAGGCATGTTGTGTCATGGAGTGAGTGGCAGATTGGAGTGCCATGGAGTCTAGTGGTGTGGCGTCTTGTAGAGTGTCATAGAGTGTAGGGGCATGGAGTGGAGTGGCATATCATAGATTGGACTTGTAGTACTTTACACAACACTACATTACACCACTCCACTCAACTCTACTCCACAGTCTGAGACTTTACCTCACTCTACGCCACAATACAACAATCCACTCTATGCAGTTCCACTGTTACACACAACACTGTACTTTATGCAACTCCACGCTACAACACTCTACTATACTGTATTACACTGTATGCCACTCTCTGACACTTTACTCCTGTCTATACCTCTTCACTCCACTGTGTAACACTGTACTATACTGTATGCTACAGTAGAACACTCTACTCTATGATACTCTAGTCCACTATAGGACAGTCTACGCAACTCTTTGTATACCACTGTCCTTCACTTTACTCCACTCTATTTGAAAATAGTATGCCTCTCTATTCCACTACTCCAATGTACACCATTCCACTCTGCGCCACTCTATACCATTGTACTCTCCAACACCGTATGCTAATCCACTCAACCACACTCTACAACACTGTACTGTACTGCACACAACTGCACTCTATAAAAATCAACAAGACTGTAGGCCACTCTGCTGTAGTCTACATCACTTTCCAATACTGTATGACATCCCACTACACTCTACTGTACAACACAGTACTCCAAATTATGAAGCTTTACTCAACTGTATTCTATGCCACTCCACTGTATGCACTCCACAAGCTGTAGTGTATGACATGCCACTCCACTATATGACACTTTGTTCCACTCTACCCTTCCCCACTCTAGTGAACTCCACTCCACCGTACTCTACTACACTTTATCCCACTCTGCGCCACTCAGCTGTCCAACACAGTACTCCACTGTATGCAATTTCACTCTACAACACTGTACTACACTCTATGCTACTCTAATACACTCTATTCCACTCTATGCCCATCCACTCTCTGCTACTGTACCACACTGTATGACACTCAATGACATGCCTCTCAACTTCTCTCTAGGATCCGCAACTTCACTCTACAACACTCTCCTCCACTGTACTCCACGATACTCAGCTTAACAATCCTGCACTATATGGCACTTAACTTCACCCTACTACATTCTAAAACACTCTAATCTGCTCTATGATAATCTACATGCCATTCTAAGGAACAACTCACTGCTCCAGTCTATGATACTTGACTTCACTATATGAGACACTATGCCACTACACTATACAATATGCTACTGTACTCTACTTCATTCTATTCCAATCTACAATACTCCACTCTATGGCAATAGACTTTACAACACTCCACTGTACTGTGGAACACTCTGCATAACAACTCTCCACTTGCGACACCGGACTCTAGAACTTGGTACACATTTTTAATGAAAGATTTTTTTTAAACAGTGAAATTCAATGAAGAAAACCAAATGTTAAAGCTTAGTTACAATTAAGAAAATGTATTTTCCCTATATAAACCAAGTTAAAACTACACAAACTTTCCAAATTCTAAAGTTATGTTTATAATTTTCATTCAGAGTTCATCCACGCCTTTAAATTATTTATTAGTAGCGGACCTGATTACACACTCTTTTCAGCTTGCTAACCAGACAACACTAACATGAACACTAATTAGAACATTGGAAGTTGGCAGCTCCATTGAAAACAATGGAGTGCTGCGGGCTTTTACTGGCCGGTAAAAGCCTGCAGCGCCAACATTCCAATGTTTGCTTTGTTCACAGCAACAGCTGTGAACAAAGCCTCACAGAGCCCGAGGGGATTTCAATCCCCTCGGGCTCCGTGAGCAATTTGTTTTTTTAAATAGAACATTCTGCCCTGAGTGGCAGAATGTTCTAATAGCCTTAGAACCCGCCGTAGCGGGCTCTACCGGCTATTAAAGGCCCTTTTCCTTGTTAAATGCCCTCGCCTTCGGCTCGGGCATTTAACGCGGGAGCAGCCTTTAATAGCCGGTAGAGCCCGCTACGGCGGGTTCTAAGTCTATATTAGAACATTGGAATGTTCGGATCTCCATTGCAGACAATGGAGTGCTCTGGGCTTTTACTGGCCGGTAAAAGCCCAGAGCCAACATTCCAATGTTCTCTTTGTTCACAGCAGCAGCTGTAAACAAAGCCTCACGAAGCCTGAGGGGATTTTATTCCCCTCGGGCTTCGTGAGGAATTTGTTTTATTCAATAGAACATTCTGGCCCCCGAGTGGCAGAATGTTCTAATAGCCTTAGAACCTGCCGTAGCGGGCTCTACTGGCCATTAAAGGCCCTCTCCCTTGTTAAAGACCCTCTCCTTCGGCTCAGGCCTTTAACGTGGGAGCAGGCCTTTAATGGCCAGTAGAGTCTGCTACGGCGGGTTCTAAGGCTGTATTAGAACACTGGAATGTTGGGAGCTCCATTGAAAATAATGGAGTGCCCAAGGCTTCTAATGGCTGGTAGAAACCCGGTGCTCCAACATTCCAAAGTTTTTGTTCTCAGCTCTGGCTGTGAACAAAGGCCGTGAAGCCATAATTTTATTTATTAGAAAATTCCGCCCTCTAGTAGCAGAATGTTCCATTAGCCTTATAGCCCTCCGTAACTGGGTTATACCGGCATAAATGTCCTGATCCCTTGTTAAAGCTTAGCCGGTATAACCCGCTACGGTGGGCTAAAAGGCTATATTGATTTCTGTGAAGAAGCATGAACCATTTACACAAATGACTCTTTACTGAATTTGGAACTTTTTCTCCTATTCAGAAATAAATGTACAGAATGTCAGCTTCACCAATAGGTTTCAAACCTGCTTCCTACACAAACTGCAAATAGATAGAAACCACAAACAATATGAAAAATAGACTACCCCTTCGCAAACTGCAAAGTTGTGGTAAAAAGGTGTTTTGTTTTTTAATGATCTCTGCTAATTGCTGGAAGCTGTGAAAACAGTGATATTAGCACAGTACAACTGTGGAGTACTGCAGAGTAGAAAGCATAGAGTTCAGTGGCAGAGAGTGCAGTATTGCAAAGTGTCAGAGACACTATGCCACTACACTATGTGGTGTAGAGAGGAGTAGAGTGGCATAGAGTACAGTGATGCAGAGTAGAGTGAAGTGGTGTAGCGTGCATTGACAGAGTGCAGTTGTGTAGAGTGCATTGGCATAGAGTGCAGTAGTTAAGAGTAGAGTGGCATAGAGTGCAGTGGCACAGAGTGGAGCTCTGCAGAGTGGAGTAGAGTGGAGTAGAGTGCAGTGGCATAGAGTAGATTGTTCCAGAGTAGAGTGAAGTGGTGTAAAGTGGAGTGGCAAAGGGAAGAGTGCAGTTGCATTAAGTGACATAGAGTGTACTAGCATAGAGTAAAGTAGTGTGGAGTGCACTGGTGCAGAGTAGATTAGAGTTGCACACAGTGGGTTTGTATAGAATGCACAGACATAGAGTTGAGGGTTACAGAGTAAAGTGCATTGGCATAGAGTGAATTGGCACACAGTGCAGTGTTGCAGATTGACAGAGTACAGTAGGGTACAGTGAAGTTAAGTAGAGTACATGGGTGTGGCCTAGACTGGAGGGGAGTAGAGCCCAGTAGCAGGGGGTGCAGTGGTGTAGAGTAGAGTAGTGAATAGCGCATTTGCATAGAGTAGACTGGTACAGGACAGAATAAAACAGCATATCATGAATTAGTGCAGAGTGCATTGGCATAGAGTGGAATAGTGCAGAGTGCAATAGTGTGGTGAGGTGTAAAGTGGAGTGCTGCAGAGTACAGTGCAGTGGTGTGGAATGGTGCAGAGTAGATTGGAGTGGAGTAGAGTGAAGTATTCATGGTGTGGTAGTACACCGCCATTAAAGACAAAACATTTTCAGTTGAAATGACCATTACATTTGCATAGACATACAGCTTTACTAATACAACTATGTGCACAGATAAAAAAATGTGTGAAAATTGCATCACCTAGTTTATTGATTTGTTTTTATTGCATTAAAGTACTTATTTCCAACACACTTCGGAAACAACAAAAATGTGCTTTCCTTGTGTGATCATAATTTTGATATATTCTGAAATACTTTTGCAGTTGATTTAGATGTTGTCATGTACTAGACAAAAACTGTGTTGTACCCCCAGTATCCAGCAACATTGTCACATGAATCCTCGCACTTTGCAGTCAGAGAAAGAAAAGTAAACATGCACCCTTGGAACATAGCACCTGACATTTGGCCTCGGTCTTTGAATGTACAGCAACTGGGACAAGATAAGAACAAGATTTAAAGGCCTGTTAACAGGAAGCGAGTTGGTGGAAGAATACAGAAAACATGCTTTAGGCAACTAGAGGGACAAACTGAACCTGGAGAGCCTAAAGCAAAAGAAGTCATCAAATGGAAAGCCAGAAAGTGTGAGTTACAAACCACAAAGTCAATGGTAATTAACAAGCAGAATGCATTCCTAGGTCAACTTTCTGAGAGTCCCCAATATGCCTTAGCAAAAAACACATTTGCACTGTCTCATAGGCTGCAACCCAAAAATTGGCTGAAAACTTGGAGGAGGGGTTGGGATCCTCAGAAGCCTAGGGGATTAAATCTAGAGGCACTAGATTTTCTAGGTGCACATTAGTAGCCCTCATTCACATCCCCCATTGTGGAAATGCAATGACAGATGGCAGCATCGGTTACAATCTTAGGTTTGACTTTCTGCAGCAAAAACTTGTCATGGAAAATGAGAATAACTACCAGTGTTGATTGCACGCTGCTCTGTTAAGCATTGCTCCTTTCAACCTGATTGTATGCCGACTGTGTTTGAGCACAGCACAAGAAGGACCTTCACTGGCAATACTCCTATACTTCTCACCAGATGAAAGCCATGTCTCAACTAGATTATTTCTTAGTCCTGGCATGACATATGGGGCATTAACAGGACACAAGGTCCCTCCTGAGGTGCATCTCAGAGCACTTCCCCTTAATCACAACTCTACGACAACACAAGTCTAGACCAGGTGCAGAATTGAAACTACACCCCTGGAAACTGACTGGGAGACGTGATGATTCATACAAGAATCCACGGATAATTACTTTAGGGGTAATGTGGGAATGATTTCCTCAGAGGTAATAATATAGGAAACATATAAAAAGTTAGTGAGAGTACAAATAATATCATACATCTCTGGGAAAAGGAAGGAACAGGAAGGGGAATGCAGGGAACTGGAGAAGATGGAAGATAAACATAACCTGTGGACTCCCAGGATGCAGACCTGGCTGCACTGATAGAAAGAACCAGTGAGGAATACAGGAACCTAGCGCTGCAAGAGGCACATGCATTATGTAGGGCCACACAACACAAATTATATGAGGTGGGGAATAAGGCCAGTCAATTTCTGGACTGACCCGCATGGTGAGTGGAGGGCAACAGATGCTAGCAGCAAGTGTACACAGAGGGTGGCATGATGGTGGCAACTGACAAATAAATTGTGCACACCTATGAGAGATTTTGAATGGCCTATATCCACCATGCACTGACATGTCACAAGGGAGAACGCTAGCGTGCTTTATTAGAAACCAGCAGGTCCCCATGCTAGAAATTGGGGCCCCCACCAGAATTTTTTTAATGCATTAGGAATAAGGTGATAAGGACAATCCATGCTATGCAACATGAAGTCAAAGATAGGGGTGAGTTACCTAGGGACCTTTGGCAGGCAACCACAATCATCATCCCTAAAACTGGTTAATTGCCAGAATAGTGTGTTTCATGCCAGCCAATCTCCTTTCTCAACATTGAGACAAAAGCTTTAGCGAAGATGCTGATCAATCACCTGATGCAAGTCATTCACATCATTGTGTCTACTGACCAGTCAGGCTTCATGCGCTACAGATCAACCAGGCACAAACTCCGGAGACTCTTTGAGGGTCTTGCCCAGGGGGAGAGAGTGGCAAAACCGGCAGTGCTGCTGGCTCTGGACTCTGGAAAAGTGTTTGGTTCGATAGAGTGGCCCTATCAGATAGGTTGCGCTTTGGCCCCTCATTTCAGACCTGGGTGCAGTTGTGACATATGCGACCCACAGCAAAGATCTGAGTTAAAGGAACACTGTCAGAAGAAATTGCACTGGAGAGGGGCACCCACCAGGGCTGTCCCCTCTACTCCCTGTTGTACGTGGTGGCCATAGAGCCAATGGCCAATTGGACCCACTAAGATGCCCTGCTCCAGGGACTCTGTTGGGACCACGACTGGGAGGATGCGTCATACTGTGTGCAGAAAACATTCTGTTATATTTAGCAGATCCAGAGGGGTCAAATATGAGGATTCTGGAGATCCTAAGTACTTTTGGGGGATTAGCTGGGAGAAGTCTATAGCTTACCTGTTGAGAAGGTGGCAGCTCAGAGAGCGCTGGCAGTGCCCGATCCCATGGAACAATAAAGGTTTTGCCTATCTAGAAACTTTCATTATGACTGGCCAGAAACTGCTCTACAAGTGATACCGGTGAGATATGGGCCTCTGGCGATGATTGCAGCTGTCACTGTTGGTTTAGCTGCCTAAATGTTTCTATGCCCTGATGAACATTTTGTTCAAGATCCTGGAGTATTTAGTTGAGCTAGTAGACACCGAAACCAAGTTGCTGGATGGAGGGATGCCACTGATAGCACTGTAGACACTCATTAGGAAGCCCGCTGAGGGGGTATAGCACTGCCTGATTTCTGGCTCTATTAATGGGCATCCCAACTATGTGTGGTTAACCATATACATGTATAATGAGGCACACACAAAGACAAATGTACAAGAAGTTGTAGTAATCAATCAAAATCTATTATGTGGAAAACGTTTGAGTCCTATATTCAGGAAATAAGACCATGGTCCCAAAAGTCCATAGTACAGTTTAGTATAGTACGAATAATTCCTCGTCTTCTTTTCAAGAGACGAGTCAATTCCTTGAAGTCTACTGGCAGCTAGAATGTGTTTGGTTGATTCCCGACTTTCTCAAGGCTGCAGGGTTCACAAACTGATACAAAAAGAATCTTAATCTACAAATTGGAGGCCTCTCTAATTAGCAAAAATGAGTTGTGAAGACAGCACCCATGCGCTAAAAAGAACCAAAGTGATCATCTGACAATATAAACCAAGAAGAACCGCAAAGAACGGTTTAAAATTAACATGTTTACTAAGATGACAGAGACACCACTGAAGAATCATAAAACCCAAAAGTGTCACACAAGAATTGAGAGCATGAATGTAAATAGAAAAGGGCCAGTGTAGTGACAGCATAGTCCAGCCGAAATAGTGCTCATTTGATGTAGAAAAGTGTATTTACACAATCAGAAACATGACTGCCTTAACAAGTTTACACCAAACCGATTTAGTGTGAGGCAATTTACCTCTTAAAGTTGAGTTGTTAAACCATCATATTGTTAAATAATAGTCTAAACCCACTGGTGGTACTGAAGGAGAAGTGGGAAAGAGACCTGGGAAGCCTGAAAGACGATGACCGGAGCGCTGCATGCAGATACACAGGGGAGGTGATCATTAGGGCAGGATTTGCAATGATAACATTTAAACTACCCCACAGGGTGTATTACACAAGGACCAGCTCTATGCAATAAGACGGACCAAGGATAATAAGTGCTTGAGAGACTGTGATCAAAGGGGCACACGCCACATGAAGATGGAGATGTCCAAGGCTCCAGAACTTTTGGACAGCACCGTGTCTCTCAAGCCCTTGACAACGCCCTGGAGCTCACCCCCCAGGTAGGTGTGTGGGGGATCTGGAGATAGCTAACATTTGATAGATGCTCTCTCCTCTTCTGCAATGTGGGACTGGTGGTAGGTTGGCATGCCATTATACAACAATGGGGAAGGACAGATGTCCCGACTGCAGACAAGGGAAAGTAACACGGATTGGTGCATGTGGGCAGATGAAGAGATATAAAAGGTGAGAGGGTGCCCAAAAGAGTTTGCAAAAATATGGGGTCCGTGGAAGGGAGTTGAGGCTGAGGAATGACAGGGGAGTGGAGGTAGGAGAGGCATAATACTGGGACGCGGGAGGGAAAAAGGGGCGGCTGCAGCCGAAGACGAAAGGGGTGAAGGGACACCACTGGTGCCATGACAATGTAACAGTAATATGGGAAATAAGATTCAAATAGGACATTTGCATGTGCTGGCATGATTGCATTCCGAGTATGCTGTTGGGGTGGGGGTTGCTAATGTTTTTCATTGTTTTGCGTTATAAAACTCAGAAAAAAAGAGTTATTAAAAAAGGCTCTTCGTTTATAATTGCTCTAGGCTGCAGACTGCTGTCCAAGAGAATCATTTTTTTCCTAACAGTTATTTTTTGGATCACGTTTTCTAAAATATCAGACCACTGTTTTGGAATCTGAATACATGGAACATGTCTTTGTTTTAGGGCATGTCACTGGTGACATTTAGACAAATTTGATTTTGTGCCCCGTGGACCTGAATCATTCCTACATCTGACTTTGTATTGAATAAAAACTTGAAAGAGTCATCAATCCAAAATGTGAGCAACAATTTATTTGGAAATCGTAAACCAAGAACAAGGGAAGACACCTGCAAGAGATTGGAATGAATCAGGAACATTAAACAATGACTGTCTGTTATTTGCCTTAGCCAGTGTTTAAATACAAAGGCTAATAGATTTTGGAAAGTAATTGAGAAATCAACATTTTGTATCGAATCTAACAATGTTTGCGTTTTTAATTGTCTCATTGCCTTTCACATGCCAGAGAACAGTTGTGCAAAGTTAGTATCAACACATTTCTAGACACAGTTCACACATTTGCTTCGATGTTAAGAGGCTCGTCACTTTCGATTATCGTTATAGATGACATTTCACTACTTAAATCATAAGGGCTAACAGACAGTAAGTGGTGTGACATGCTTGACCCACATATGAAGAATTATTTTATCGCCGATTAAAGGAAATGATTCGGTTACTTACGGGTAATTTTCACTACTTCATGTCATAGTCTTCTTCGCCACAGTCGTTCCTTCATGAGCACTCCATGGCTCCTGTCCGAAATCCACCCACACAAAGAAAAACACAATAGCACACATGCCCGCCCCAGTATGGCACTACAGGCAGTGAGCGATACCAGGGAAATATAGGAAGGGGATTACAATGTATGCCTCCTGTATTACACAGAAAAACAAACTGATACCTAAGAAAAAAAATTCTCTCGTAGGGAGGGAGGGAACGCAGGACTGTGACTTGGAGTATTGAAGATTACCAGTAAGTAAAGGAGCCATGGCCTATCTCGCCCGTCTTCCTCGCCACAATCCTCTTACTTCATATAGTATAATTAGAAAAAAGTTGTATTTTGACATTGCATTAGTGCAATAACCCGTTGTCCATGACAGAATAAACTATTTACAGGAAATTATTGCACTGCCAAGAACACGACAGTACCAAAAGAAGATAAAAAAAATGTCTCCCATCTTCAGCTTATATTAAGTATTATGGTTAGATCATGTAGATGCTGCACATATGTCTTTCAGTGAAGATTCCAAGAAAGCTTCCCAGGAAGAGGAGGCTATTCTCATGGAAAGTTCCTAAACATTTGTGGGAAGAGAAAAGTGAGCTTTTTGAAATCACCGTTTTGACCCACATGCTTGATGTGGAAGCTGTAAGTGGATGCCCCTTACTGCCTAGTCCATCCATGAAAAACAAGAACTCTTTCCTAAAAGAGGAACCTCTTTGTAAATAGATTGTAAGGGCTGTAGCCAAATCCAAAGAATGCGAAGCAATCCCTCTCTTGCAGTAAGGGTCAGGAAAGAAGGCAAGAAGGATTCAATCCTGAGATACGTGGAGAGAGGAATATACCTTAAGGAGGAAAGTGAGGACTGGTCTCAGAACCACTTTATCCTAGAAAAGTTTCAAATATGCCTCATGACAAAGGAGAGCCTCATTTTTCCAAAGAGAATGGCCTGGAGTAATGGCCACAAGAAAAAATACCTTTTAAGTCAAAAACGTTAAGGAGACTGAGGGAATGGGTTTAAAAGTAGATTCCTGAACAGCTGCGAGTATCAATATGAGATCCCGTGAAGGAATGGGAGAATGATCTATTGGTCCTCTGAGATAAAGCTCTGCAAAAAGCAGCAAGCCCAAGGATCAAAAATAGACAATAGTCCCCATCTAGTTCCTTCTCAGAGTTTAAACTACCAAACCCAGTAGAAAATCATTCCAAGCAAACTCCAGTACTCTACCCACTGCCCCACAGGACAGGAGATAGTAACACAACCATTATGCTCAAAGCCTCTCATACATTTTGAGTGTACCTTTCTTATTAGAATTCTGGATTGAAATGAGACTAGCCAAGTACGCCCTCAAAGACTTTAATCTCTGCCTTTCAGACTCCAAACCCCTAGAAAGAAACAGCAGAGACGGCCCGGTAACATTGGAAACCACAGAGGAAATGCAACAATTGGAAATGGGCTGCACTGCCAACTGAAGCCAAGGAAACCAAAATTGTCTTTCTCAGAAAGAACAACAAGAAGGATCTCATACTCTCCTCCAGAACCTTTGAAAGGACCCTGCTGATGAGTGGAAATGAAGGGGAAGCATAGAGGAGACCCTTGGGCCACCTGAAACTCATTGCATCTATCCTGCTAGCTTCCTGACATGGAAAAGGGGAACAGAAATGAGAAAGAAGGGCATCAGGGACACAAAGAGATCTAGCCACGGGGAAGCCAATCTGCTATCTTTAGGAAGACTCTTAGGGAAAGAGTGAGGAAAATTGAGGTTGGAAATATCCATCTCAAGAGATCTGAATGGCAATTTGCCCTCCCAGAAGATCAATCGTCATCAAAGACAGCAGGTATTTCTCTGCTCACAAACCTAACTGCTGTGCAAGAGTCACAGGCAGTAGACCTTGACTACCACTAAGATGATTGATATAGGCTCATATGACCTGATTGTCTGTTCTGACCTGATCTGGACAGCTGTGTTGACAATCACAGTAGCAAATGACCCAGGGCTCTGAGAACCGCTGTTAACTCCCTCCAGGGATAGTCATGATTTTGGAGGGATGGATGAAGCTCAAGTGACTGCAGGTTGTTGCCCAGACTTGAACCAGAAGGGAGTGCCAAGACCTCATCCCCTCTCACGAAAGGGATGTATGGAACCCTTTGAGACCAGAGCTTGTCCAAATGGCCTTGGAAAACCATATCTCCTGCCTCCTGAAGGTGGTTCACTAGAGCTAGGAATTTGTGATCCTTCACCGACCACTGAAAGGGAGTTGACTAACAAGCATTATCTGCCTTTTCGGGATCTCATCCAAATGTGGCGTTTCACTGAAATTTCTGAACCAGACGCTGCTGCAGCTACAGAGAGAGAATCAACCGTTACGTCAGAAAGGAAAGTGATCTGACTCTCCATAACTGCAAAGCATGATGTGACATCATCACAATGCTGCAACTTCACTGCCAAGGCTTGGAAGATGTGAAGGAACAACTGAACAATGTAAGTAGCATAAGCCCAGCCTTGATAGCGAATTTTGAGGCTGAATAGGATCTTATAATAGCTCCCTCTACCTTCCTATCCATTTAGTCTGCTGAGGAAACATACTCAGAAATGATCAGACACCAACCCAACCATAAAAGAATCCACCTTTAAGAAGTAAATTCAGCTGAAAAGCTCTGCAGAGGATTATTTTGGCAAGGAATCCTTGAAACCCAGTTTTCTCTATGTCAGACTATTCTCCAGATAATAGCCACTGAAAGGCCTTGTGAATAGGAAGTGATTCTGCGTTCTTCTTTCTGTATTGGCCTAACAATCATCCTCTCCGATATTGGCTGAGGGCTCATGAAAAGAAAGGTTCTCTTTAATGTGTACTAGAACTTCTTTAAAGTACAAACCCTGAATATATCTACCCCTTTGCTCCCCTTGACTGGTCAACGTTTGGATCACAGGAGAAAGGCATTTTGGGGGTTTTAGATAGGGCAGGCTCTCTTGTTGCAAAAGCTGCCGCTATTATTTTATTAATCATGGACCGAAGCATATCAACATCATTGTAGGAGAATTCACATATGGCTATAGAAAGCCTGGCTCCTTCATCACCTGAGCTGGATTTCAGTAGATGCGTTTGTTTTGTTTAGAAGTGTACTTTCCCTCCATCACTGTGGCTAAGTTAGCACAGGAGAGGAAACGTGCTTCTAAATAACAGGATCAAACACTGAATCCGTTCTCATAAGATTATGGTTTCAAATTGGCTACCTCATACCTTGAATGAAACAACTTGCTAAAATGTATTTTTCAAGTGACACAGTATAAAAAGGTGTCCCAGGGAAAAAACAGGGGCTTTTGCCTTTAGACTTTGGTGATGAGAGATTATTCCTAGGTTATGGCTTGAGATACTGACATAGCCATTTTTGCTCTCAGACTTAGGTGGTCATTTAGACATTAGAGGTAAAAGCCGCCTACCGCTGTGGCGACGGCTGCCAAAAGACCGCCACCGCAGCTACCATCCGTCCGCCAGACTATGAGCACTGCTGGACTTCTGCCACAAGAAGGACAGAAATTTGCCAGTGATCAGACTGGCGGACGGTGGTAAGCTGGCGCTGCTACCACCAGCACCACCATGCCAGTTGAACGCCACCAGCCGTATCATGACTTGTGATACGGCCTGGCGGTGTTCAGCTGGTGAGGTGGTGCTGGTGGTAGCAGCGCCCCTTCTCGTTCCCCTTCCAGACGACCTCCCAGGAGCAGGTAAGGTGATCATCAGACAGGGGAGGGAGGGTGTGAGGGTGGGGGGGGTGTTGTGCATGTGTGTGTGTACGTCTGGAAGAATGCGTGTATGAATGCGTGTAGGAAAGCTTGTATGCCAGTGTGTGTATAAATGCGTGTATAGATGAGTGTAAGTTAATGGGTATATGCGTGGTGCGTGTCTGTGTGCGTGTATGGGGGGCTGTGTGAATGATTCGGAGGGGGTGGGGGCTTAGTGTGTGTATGGGGGTGGGCAGGGGGTGTATCTGAATGTCGGGGTGGGGGTCTGATTGTGTGTATGGGGGTGGGGGGCTGAGTTTGGATGGAGGGAGTGGGGGGTGTCAGATGAGTCCTGGGGGGTAGGAGAGCCACCTACTGGTGACAGGGAAGGAATTCCCTATCTTCGGTAGGGCCTACCGCCATGATTTTCATGGCATGGCTAACGCCACGGAAAACATGGCGGTAGGCTGGCTCAGAATGCCAGGGGCAGTACTCTGTCGGCTGCCGGGCTGGGGATTCACATCCGCCGGCCCGGCAGCTCATACTGCCATGGCGGCATGAATGGGAAATTGGCAGGTTGGCTGCAGCCAACCCTCCAATCTCATGAAGTGGCGGTATGTACTGTCAGCCTGTTGGTGGTACTACCGCCACATTAACCTTGGCGGTTGAAGACATCCAGGGACATAATGAGGGCCTAAGACTCTCTATCTCTTAGAGCTCTTGACACAGATTGATTGTTTTCTGCCTGGACTACTCTCTTTTTAGAAGTCAGCTACAATGTTCTTTATGAGTACTGATAGTTTCATAGACCAGACTGCTACTAGATGTTTTTTTTTCGCTATTTATTGTCTAAAATGTTTTTTCTTGTACTAATTTCATATATTACTGTAGACATGAGATAGACTGCGGGACATGCTTTATGCAATGTTCTGTAAACTTTAATTGACTAATAAAGAGGAACTAAACACTTCTGATAAAATAAAGCTTTAAAACTGTAATTAAAACTATTGCTATTGACTCCTGAAAGACTATTGAATAAACAATTGATGTTGAATTGCAGTGTTTACACTATACATATTCCCATGATCAATCCTGGGGACCCTAAGAAAATTGGAGTGTTTTAATATATTTAGCATTCCCCGCTGCCTCAACACCATAAAAATATATCAAAAGTATATTTTAAACATTAGGGTTACAGCGCTGTATCAAGCGGTGTAACTTCAGTGCCTCTCGGGAGCATAGCGGCTGCCTCCCATTAACTCTGCAAGTGAGGCAGAGTGCCACTAGCACACATTACAAAAATTGTGAGCATCACTGTGAAAGAAGGCCAATAAATAAAAAATGCAGTGTTAAATAAACTACTAATGGAGACAGAAAAACGAATTACCTTACACCAGAATGCATGTGGGTGAATGAGAGGATCAGTTCAGAGAGGAAAAAACAGGAATCATACATTGTAGACCCTGCCAATATGTCCCTGGTATCACTCACTTCCTGTGGAGACCATGTTGGTGGGGGCATATGTGTTATTGTGTTTTTTAATTGTATGGGTGATTCCTGTGCCAAAGTCATAGAGTGCTCATGAACTTAGGAGTGGGACGAGGAAGGCGGTTCGAGCTAAAGATAGCTAGTTATCAGAGGCCGCCGCAAATAAACTTACCTCAATGCTGCCGTCTCCGGCCACCTTGCTGCTCTTCCCTCGATGTGGTGTCCCAGCATTCACTGGGACACCAGCACAGACTCACCAGGAATCCTGGCACTGCTTTCATGCTAAACCTAGCATGAAAGCAGCACCAGTATTGGGCTGAGTGGCTTGGACTACCACTCAGACCCAGTCCTGGGGTCTGTGCAGTTTTTCCAGCCCGGCTGTTCAACACAGCAAGGTCGGAGAAACCTAAGTGGGAATGTGTGTTTGACCAGCCTAAGATGGCCGGCCAAACACACATGTGCAATTAGGTGCACTCTCTACTCCTCCCACCTCCCACGACCCAACCCCACCCCTCCCTGAACTGCTGGCTGAGACAGCAGATGAAAAATAAGACAATATTAAACTATGGTTTTATTTTTCATCTCCTGGCTCTTGGCCAGGAGGGCGACGCTCCTTCGCTACTGCGAAGGAGCCGCTCCAGCTAGTTATATCTCACTGTCAGTAAAACCTGCAGTTTGCACTGGCTGGTTGCATTACAAAATATCATTGTGCTGTCAAAACTGCAGCCAGTTACCTGTGCTACGAAGCCACAATTTAAAGGACGTTGCCTGAAAATCAGGCTACTGACAAGTAGACTCCACTTGAAACAGAAATGCCGCTGCCTGTGATAAATGACCAAAAATCAGCTGTCTCTGATCCACTTCCCAAATAAACAAATAGACAGAGGACAAAGATTGGATACACAAGTGTCCTGAACGCCGGTAGAGCAGGAGGTGGCTTTTGGCCCTGAGCACATCTACCTTAACAAACAAGGAGGTTCCACAAAGCAAAAATGACTCAGGGTCCAAATCACATTGAATCTATCATTAAAATGTATGGTATTTGATAAACAGCATTTTCATTTCTTTTCACAAACCTGATTCACAAACCAAACATTTGTAAATCAAAACGGATGCTGATTGCCTGAGTACCGCCTATAATTTTAGCTCTACGAGCTATTTTCAGTTCTAAAGCCGGCAAACTAAGACTCAGAACTGTAGTAAAACATATTTTGAGACCACATAGGAGTAGAAGAAAGTCACTCTAAGCTATCGCAGGAGGGGTGTGGAACCAGTCAACACCGGAGGCATATTGACAAAATCAAATCACAAAAAATGTAGCACGACTTGCAGGTCGTCCCTTTTCACTTAAGATGTCTGGGAAAAGTATGCAGGTATGCAGGCTTGTAGTTAGTTACTTCAGCTCGTAAGTTACAACTGTCTTTAGTGTCAGTAAACACATGGAGAGATTTTGAGTTCAGCTGCAGCGGCTTTTTGTATACATGTGTACTGCAAGGACATCTATATGTTGACACTGGTACTGCAGACTTAAAAGTGCATATGAAGTGGAAAAATGAAGATGCAAGCAAAGAAAGGGAGAAGTAAAGTGAGCTGGGATGGAGTTAAAGGGAAAGGGGAGGGGGAAGAAGGAGACAAGGATGAGGGCAAGAAACAGCAATGGTTGGTGAGCAACATTAGTGAAAGGAATGGGGAAAGCGGGTGAGCTTCAGATCAACATCCAGCAGTGATGTTGCCGCACGTGGTGTGCAGCACGTAGGCGGACAGGGATTTTGTTTACTACAGGCTATCTCTAGCATTCAGTTCCGATCATTAGGAATTAGCTATCCCGGCAGGTCTTGCTATTTACCTCTTGTACCTTCTGTCCAGCTCGCTTGCGGGACAGAAGAGAAGGGCAGGGGCTTCTGTGAAACTGAAAACTAACGACTAGGTCTGGAGTGAAGAGCAGAAACTGTAGTATTGCAGTACTGTAGTACTGATAAACGATAATCTCTCAGCAGCAACTGTTTTTCTCTTATTTCCTGTTACAGTTAGAGAAAAGGAGAGAAAATCAGAGAAAGAAAGAAACGGGGAAGGAGGAGAAGGACTGGGTTGTTGGGGCAAGCTAAGCGGAGGAAGAGGACAAGAAAGAGAGAAATTGTAGCATAGCTCTGTAATATGGGGATCCTGAAACGGATATCACTGCTTAAAACAACGGTCCCTACAAGTGATTGTTTATTTCAAACAAGACTGTGTGTTTGTGAACTCCCCGTATGAATAATAAAAATGAGCACCATTCCTAACTAAAAATGCTGTTTGCCACATATGCCCTTGAAAACACCTTTACATGTTGTCCACTTCTGTCACCTCTGTATGGCATGTTCAGCTTTTCCTAAGCAATTCTCGTTCAGCTTAAGTCATTAAAACCAGAAAATGATCTATAGAAGCCACTTCGATCACGAAGTATGGGCGGCAGGTGGTCTTCTATCAATAGGCTTGTGCACATGCAGTCCCATGATCCTTCTTTAAATATGGTGAATTAATCCTTCGGGGGGGGGGGGGGGGCAGCCTGCAGTCGAGGTCACACCCACTGCACATCTCATTCTTATGACATGCCGGTTGATTCTGGCATGTCTTTTCTCTGCGAGGACATTGACAATCACATCTCAGCTACATCTCCTGCAAGCTATCATGGCGCGCTGGTAAGTGAGACTGCAGTCACACACCACCATATTACCCTTCTTTCTTGCTGCCCAAACTGTTCTCACAAATACCATCCACATTTATTTTTTCTAGGTCATGATGCCCACACGACGTTTTCCTCCTCAACATTGGTTTATGTGCCCAACCCTGACATTGACAATCACTTCCCTCCAGTATCCTCTAGAAGCCTTTCTCTTCATGCTGGTGATTATGGCCCCAATTTGACACTGCAATTCACTCGAATCTGCCTCCACACATCTCTAAGTCTCGCCACATTGCTTTATAGGACAGGGACACAACTCAGCTTTCCCCATGAGCGTTGGTACCATTCACAAGCACGAGCCCAGGTATGCTTGTCACCAGCATTCCTACTTCTATCATTTCTATTTTGTGGTCCAGGCTTGTGTTATTCTTTTTACATGTTTACTCTAACGCTTATCTGGACTTTATAATTCAACATTAATTTGATTGCTTACAAATTAAGCAGCAGGAAGCAGTTCTTACTGCTTACAAATTAAGCAGCAGGAAGCAGTTCTTACTTTTTAAGATTTTTCTCCTTCACCGACAACTTCCGGTAAGTTATCTAAATGCTAGCTTGCTTGTGCTACCCTTCCAGTTTACCTGCCCTGATTATGACACTCTGAATTCCTCTGAATGGTGTTGAAATGCCAATTACTTATACAGATCTGTCTGCATATACAATACCCCCGCGATCAGACGTTAGTAGGGAAGCAGACAGCCTTTAGCCGCCTACCAGTTTTGTTCAAAACTCCTCCAGCCAGTCAGTGTTTTTTTGCTATGTGCCCGTTTTGTTCACTTTCGTGCACGATTATCACTCGAGCACTGTGTCGCCACTTACTCATTGCTGCAGCACCCTTCTTTCTTTTCAATTGTACAAAGAATATGTAGAAAAATGAATTACATATTAACTATTGTCTGTGTGATATATGTTTTGAATGATTAATTCCACTAGTTTACAACTGATATATCCCCTAATAAGACACGTGCAGAAGAAGAGACCCTGAAATAACCACTTTTTGGTTGTTCTGCATAGACTCAGATTTAAGCCCCAAGCGTTCCTAGAATGATAAAGGCTATTTACATTACACACACCGCGCCCTTAAATGTCACTAGGCCTTTGATAAATAGATGTTATGAAAGAACTATAACGGAATACATTTGCATTACTTACCAACATATTAAAAATATTAATTAAGAAATGTGAGTGCCCCACCTAATTACAAAAAATAACAATGCCCCTTCTACTGCGTTATGCGTTTTGAGCTGATTGGATTTTTCAAAGACTACACAGCCACTCAAAGGATTCTCAGTGTTCGGAAACGAAGCACCTATGGTTCACTTGGCCTGCGAAGTAGACTTGGCAGACATGCCCGAACTGACAAAGGCAGTGGTTCCAGAAGTAGGCACAATAAAAAGTATATTAGAGGAACATAGAGGTCTTAACCTAACATATAGATGGGTTTTATCCAAATGAAGGACCTGAGCCTTATGCGTCATAGTGCACATAACGTAGCAGCTTGAAATCCATCCCATTATTTGCAGGGAGCTGATACAATGACTCCAGTTGCGAGGATATATGAGAACATTTATGAAGCCCAAGAAATTCTTCGGCTGCAGCATTTTTAATCATTTGTAGGTTTTGAAGACACATCTTTCTGATCCCGCATAGGGAGAATGTCTATAATCAAACCATAATTTATCATTGCAGTAATTTCCAAACGCTTGATTTCTGAAGTGAAGGCAGGAAGGATTTTACATAGAACATGCAGATCTGAAAAACTGAATGATCTCTGGTAACAATAATTAAGTTGAATTACAGTGAGAGCCCAAACTACACATAGCCTTCTGGAGTGGATCAGACAGCCAGAATGAAGAAAACCAAAGTCCTTTGTTTTCCCGTTGACAATGAGCTTTAGCCATTTACAGCTAATCCACTCATGCATCTCCAGAGGACGTCCTAATTATCAGTCTGAAGACTTATGGTTCAACACAAAATTAAGTCAGGGTGGAATTTCGATTAAGATTCCGAATTTCTCTTTGATGCGGAATTACCAATAATAACACAATTATGCACACTTGCGTAATTAAGAATAATTTGGGGGCAAACGTCCTACTTAGAGAGCACATTTAGTGAGTGTAAGCAGCTCTTCATGCTAGCTATTAGTGTTCAGTTGCCATTTCTGAGTGCAAACTCCATCCTTTTTGGACCATTTTCACTTAAGCTTGCAGAATGTTTGGGTAAATCCACGTGATTAAGGTACACAGGAATACATATCCCCACCTCTACAAAAAAAAACTGCTGAGGATCTTAGTGTTTATGGCATACATAGAAAACTACAAATTTAGGAAGCTGATCAGGGCTGGCATTGGCTGTGCAAAAATATTTGAAGGAATGGATGGTAATACAGAGCCACATTGGACTCCACAAGTGCATAGCTTGAGAGCCAAGATAAAAAGAGGAGTATATGGCTCAAAGGAGTAGCCTGAAATATAAGGCCTGGTCTTTAATTCCAGATTCCTCCTGACAGAGCAGAGGAACAGAATGGTCAACAGAATCAAATATTACTGATGAACCTATTAGAATATGTCAAATAAAGAGAAGGGATCGGAGGATTATGTGGTCCAGTGTACACCCTCCAGTCAAACTGATAATATAATATAATACACTGTTCCAAAGCTGGTGAACGGGAAAGGGGAGAAGTCCTGATAATCAGGAGCACAAGTCCTCACACACCACATTTGGTGTCATGCTTCATCATAGGACAGCTCCTCGTCAGGCCGGCACTGCAATGCCTGACGGGCACCCCCCGAAGGGGGGCTCTTTGCCGGAGATCTTTTAGTTAATGATGAAGCCGCGGAACCACATGTGGGTCCGAAAAAGAGGAAAGAAAAAAGACAAGAAGAGGATAAAATTGGCTCAAAACCCTCACTAAATAATTTATTGTTCGCTGTTGGGAATTGGTCAAGATTAAAAAAGTAGCAAGGGAGTGAAACAAGAGGTAATGCTCAGACACTCGTACAAAAATCAAAACAAAGGAAGACGGTAATTATCCGTTTGACTGGAGGGTGTACACTGGACCACATAATCCTCCGATCCCTTCTCTTTATTTGAAGTATTTAGAACAGCAGGCCTGCTGTGGGATTACTGATTAGATAATTTCTCTGAGATCCTCGATATGGATAATTTCCAAGGTCTCAGCTTCGACGATGATATTGTGTCTGCTATTTTGCAGACCCCCTCCATTCTTACCAGCGATGGTGCAGGACCATCTGGTCCCACCAAGGAAGAATGGGACAAACTGTCCTCACTTAAACGTGACTTAATAAAAACAGTTCTACATGGGACCATTATGACCGAATACCTTAGAGCCAATATAGCTCCCAATGGACTACTTGTGTCCAACATGCCCAGGATCTTCCTACAGGACCTTGTCTTTAGGAAGGACTGGGCCCAGATTGCATGGAAGTGCACTCGGGACTGGCTAGTCCTGATCATTAATACATCTAGACGACTAGCAGAGTCCATGGCTATACAGATCACTTTTATGGAGAATACACTTAAAACTACAATCTCTATAGCAGCATTTAAGAGCCGATTAGCAGAAATCAATACTGATTTAAATGAAACAAAAGAGTTTCTAACACAACAGAAGATTACTAAGTTACAGAAAGATATCAACAAGTTCAATAGAGAGAAGGTCTACCCTTATATCAAGGAAGACTACACGACAGACTCGCCTTCCGTCTCATCAGATGAATCTTCATCTGGTAGAAGACCTCGCAAATTCAGTCAGAGCTCATCCTCTGATGGATGGAGCACTGAAGACGAGAGACCACAACCTTATTACAACTTCCCACAATACCATCCAGGTCACCCGATGGCTTGGCAACATCCCTTTCCTTTTTATCAACCACGCCCCATGCCACCATATATGCCTTTTTTAGGCCAGGGCAGGGGCAGAGGAAGAGGCAGAAGACGAGGAAGAGGCAGGAGAGTTCATTGGTCACAGGAAGAACCACAGATGGTCACAAGGAGCCAGGGCAAGACCCCCCCAACCAAGATCTAGTGGTGAATTTGTCCTCCAGGCCTCTCTCCCTTTATGAAACAAGGGCACTGAATAAAGGATTGGGGTATGTCCCCACCCCTAAAACCGACATTTTCCGTTTGCAATGTGAACTTTCTCGGTTCTTCAGAAAAATTCGTCTTCAATTCTTTTTCAAAGACAGATCCAGTGATGACTCTCTCCAGGACTCTGGTCTCAGACGACCTTCCAAGTTCATGCCTCCCACTTCCTCTATGCCCTGTGAGGTCTTGGCTTTCGAAAAAGCAGTTACCTCTGACGTTACGAAGATAAGACCAGAGCACAGATTTATCAATATACCTAAAGTTGAGAATGACGCACTCCGAGACCTATCCGCTGATACCAATATCACCATCAAACCAGCGGACAAGGGAGGTGCGATTGTTGTGTTGAACACAGCGGATTACAGACAGGAATGTCTTCGCCTTTTAGGTGATTCCACTTACTACGCGCGGATTGATCAGGATCCTACAGCTAGTTTGCAAATAGAGATCCGTGGTATGATAGAGGAGGCCTATAGTAATACTTGGATATCTCAGAAAGAAGCAGAATTTCTGGACACTGAGGATCCGCGTATTCCATATTTTTATTGTCTCCCGAAAATCCATAAGGGCAGATCTCCCCCCCCTGGACGCCCGATAGTCTCAGGGATCGGTTCCGTCCTTGAACCACTATCCATATTTTGTGACCACTTTTTACGACCTCTTGTACAACAATCTACTACTTATCTTAGAGACACCAAAGATGTCCTTAATCTTATTGAGTCCATCAACTCAACAGTCCACGTTAATGCCCTCATTACCCTTGACGTTGAGGCTTTATACACTAATATCCCGCAGGCAGCTACACTGAAGGTAGTTGAGACATCCCTTTTGACTGCTAGTCTAAATTCTATGACTCCAGTTCACTTCATCATGCATTGTGCTAGCCTAGCCATGACTAAGAATTTTTTCCAGTTTGAGGACAAACTCTTCCACCAGATTCGCGGTACTTCTATGGGAAGTACTTTTGCCCCGAGCCTGGCCTGCATGTATATGTATGATTTTGAGAAACGTTTCATCCTGCCTGAGTCCAACCCCTTTTTTGACAACATTAAACTATGGCGTCGATACATAGACGACATTCTTGTCATATGGCACGGCCCCACATCTGAAGTAGACTCATTCACCACATGGATAAATGGTCTGGACCCCTTTCTGAACTTTACATCTTCCATCTCCACTACAGAGATCTCGTTCTTAGACCTACTGATTAGCATTGAGGAAGGCCAACTGAGAACTCGAACCTTCCATAAAGTGACGGATCGGAACAGCTTGTTATTATATGACAGCCACCATCCAAAGGCGTTAAGGGACAATTTACCGTATGGGCAGTTTTTACGCCTTCGACGGAACTGTAGTAACCTGCAACAATTTACTATTCAAGCAACTGATTTACAGACCAGACTACATGACCGTAATTACCCGATGAGGGTTATTAACACAGCCTACAAGCGAGCCAAATACAGTGACAGAGAATCCCTACTACAGTTGACTCCTAAATCCACGGAAACCAAACTTACCTGTGTATCTACATTTACACCACTCTCCAATGCAGTCAAAAAAATAATTAACAAAAGATGGTCGGTCCTCTGCAGTGGAGGCGAGAACATCCCCAAGCCTGTTTTTGCTTTTAAACGAACTTCCAATATTAAAGATATGCTGGTACATACTCGACCAAGACCCACCATAACTCCGACCAGTCAAAGGTCACTTTGGGACCTCCCTCCAGTTAAGGGTCATTTCCCCTGTGGAAATTGCAATGTTTGTTCTCTAACCAAACGGGTAGATACCCTTGAACTAGAACCCTCACTAACATGGCGATTGATGAAACATACCAATTGCAATACTCGCAACTGTATCTACCTGATCACGTGTCCATGTAATCTGCGATACGTAGGGATGACCACACGATCTGTGAAAGTAAGGATAAACGAACACCGCAGCAACATTCGCTGTGGACGCGCCACGACGAAACTAAGCATCCACTTTATTGAATCTAATCATACACCAGATGACATGTGGTGGGTAGTACTACAGACCTGTGCCCTGACAGGTACTCGCCCTCTCTTTGAGCTTGAACAACGTTGGGTATACAGACTTAATACCCACCGTCGAGGATTGAATGATGACATACCTTGGTTCAATCTCTCTATGTAGTTGGTTGTTGACAAATCCAGGCTGAACCCCTCCCTGGTCTTGACTGATGCATTATGACTATTGACAGAGTCCCTGATCACAACACACAGTTGTGATTTTTATTTTATTTTTCCACGCTTTCTGATAGAAGCCTTCTTGTAGTTATACAAGGAGTTGATGACCGTTGTCCTCATAAGTCACGTGGGTGGCGAGTCACCAATTTATTCTCAGAATTTGTGACTGGTATATTTATCTGCTTTTCTGGTGATTATTCACCAGTCTAAGATGGCCGCCGCAGTGGTTAAGACTACAGCGACCTCATAGGTGAAGTCCTTTCTCCCTTTTGAGATCTCTCTTACCAAGCTTGACATGGTTGCTTGGTAACAAATTGATCTATTGCTCAACGCGCGCTCCGCGCGCGGGTTATTTATACTTCGAGTTCTTAGGCTCGTCTCATATTCGGGAACGCAGCCGCGGGGGTAGGTGTCTCATTGCACGCCGGTAACCTCACAAGTAAGTGCTCCAGGTCCGTTTAGAGCGCTATGGACGCGATACTTAGGGATATTGTTCCCGTTCATGTCCCTTAGCAGCCTGGCTGGGGATTGTTGTTTGTCTAGCTACTCGGAATAGTAATCGGCTTGTTATCCATTATGTAACATTTATCCCCCTACCACCTGGGCTTTGTGTTATTTACATTTTAAGGTGATTGTGCATATAATAGGAAGGTAGCCAGTACAGATAGTATATCCTGGCCCCCCTATCACTGCCATTCACACTTATTACTGATTGTCCTTCACACACTTGCTCTCCGACCTTTAGTAATTCTAGGACTTGTTTCTCGTGTTGTAGTTCTTTCCCTGAAGGTTGTCTATTTACAGACCTCTTGGACATATACCCAATACTAGGGTTATTATCACTATCATCTTGTAACTAATGATGAGATATTTGTAGTTATACTGCTATATTTCGGCTTTATTATATGCGTATGGATGTATGCTACACTTTATCTGTACCCAGTGTTGCACCACTTACTATATAATGAATTTCTGCTTACTTCCAGTGACCATGTTATAGATCTTATTGATGATTTAGTAACGGAGACATTTTGTCCTTTTGTCATTGCTTATGCTTATCTTGCAATTAGATTCATTGTGAACCGGGCAACAGGCCTGCGTGATCCCATGAAACACTTCCTCTAAATAGAGATGGTAAGCCCTCCTATATATCACGAGCATGGGTTGCTACCATCCACTTTATCACTATGAGTTGCACAGTTTGTCACTATTTTTCACTTTGCATCTATATGTTCTACTCCCTGAGCGTAGATGAAGTAGTTATGCAATTTATTAATCTCATTTTTCTCCCTGTATCTAGGGTGACTAATAGGAAAGGGAAGCCAGTCCGGTTTACCTCTAGTAAGTGACCAATGACGTCTTGACTGTGAGCGTTAGGTTGCAGGAGCTGATGAATTTTCCTTTGTTTTCAATTGGAGAAGTCCAATGAATAAATAGGTCCTGAAGAAGCGTCAAGGGATCCTGTTGGACCATGAGAGACGCGAAACATGTCGACCGTATATTGACCTTATACTGAGGGACTTCGGATAATTACCGTCTTCCTTTGTTTTGATTTTTGTACGAGTGTCTGAGCATTACCTCTTGTTTCACTCCCTTGCTACTTTTTTAATCTTGACCAATTCCCAACAGCGAACAATAAATTATTTAGTGAGGGTTTTGAGCCAATTTTATCCTCTTCTTGTCTTTTTTCTTTCCTCTTTTTCGGACCCACATGTGGTTCCGCGGCTTCATCATTAACTAAAAGATCTCCGGCAAAGAGCCCCCCTTCGGGGGGTGCCCGTCAGGCATTGCAGTGCCGGCCTGACGAGGAGCTGTCCTATGATGAAGCATGACACCAAATGTGGTGTGTGAGGACTTGTGCTCCTGATTATCAGGACTTCTCCCCTTTCCCGTTCACCAGCTTTGGAACAGTGTATTATATTATATTATCAGTTTGACTGGAGGGTGTACACTGGACCACATAATCCTCCGATCCCTTCTCTTTATTTGAAGTATTTAGAACAGCAGGCCTGCTGTGGGATTACTGATTAGATAATTTCTCTGAGATCCTCGATATGGATAATTTCCAAGGTCTCAGCTTCGACGATGATATTGTGTCTGCTATTTTGCAGACCCCCTCCATTCTTACCAGCGATGGTGCAGGACCATCTGGTCCCACCAAGGAAGAATGGGACAAACTGTCATCACTTAAACGTGACTTAATAAAAACAGTTCTACATGGGACCATTATGACCGAATACCTTAGAGCCAATATAGCTCCCAATGGACTACTTGTGTCCAACATGCCCAGGATCTTCCTACAGGACCTTGTCTTTAGGAAGGACTGGGCCCAGATTGCATGGAAGTGCACTCGGGACTGGCTAGTCCTGATCATTAATACATCTAGACGACTAGCAGAGTCCATGGCTATACAGATCACTTTTATGGAGAATACACTTAAAACTACAATCTCTATAGCAGCATTTAAGAGCCGATTAGCAGAAATCAATACTGATTTAAATGAAACAAAAGAGTTTCTAACACAACAGAAGATTACTAAGTTACAGAAAGATATCAACAAGTTCAATAGAGAGAAGGTCTACCCTTATATCAAGGAAGACTACACGACAGACTCGCCTTCCGTCTCATCAGATGAATCTTCATCTGGTAGAAGACCTCGCAAATTCAGTCAGAGCTCATCCTCTGATGGATGGAGCACTGAAGACGAGAGACCACAACCTTATTACAACTTCCCACAATACCATCCAGGTCACCCGATGGCTTGGCAACATCCCTTTCCTTTTTATCAACCACGCCCCATGCCACCATATATGCCTTTTTTAGGCCAGGGCAGGGGCAGAGGAAGAGGCAGAAGACGAGGAAGAGGCAGGAGAGTTCATTGGTCACAGGAAGAACCACAGATGGTCACAAGGAGCCAGGGCAAGACCCCCCCAACCAAGATCTAGTGGTGAATTTGTCCTCCAGGCCTCTCTCCCTTTATGAAACAAGGGCACTGAATAAAGGATTGGGGTATGTCCCCACCCCTAAAACCGACATTTTCCGTTTGCAATGTGAACTTTCTCGGTTCTTCAGAAAAATTCGTCTTCAATTCTTTTTCAAAGACAGATCCAGTGATGACTCTCTCCAGGACTCTGGTCTCAGACGACCTTCCAAGTTCATGCCTCCCACTTCCTCTATGCCCTGTGAGGTCTTGGCTTTCGAAAAAGCAGTTACCTCTGACGTTACGAAGATAAGACCAGAGCACAGATTTATCAATATACCTAAAGTTGAGAATGACGCACTCCGAGACCTATCCGCTGATACCAATATCACCATCAAACCAGCGGACAAGGGAGGTGCGATTGTTGTGTTGAACACAGCGGATTACAGACAGGAATGTCTTCGCCTTTTAGGTGATTCCACTTACTACGCGCGGATTGATCAGGATCCTACAGCTAGTTTGCAAATAGAGATCCGTGGTATGATAGAGGAGGCCTATAGTAATACTTGGATATCTCAGAAAGAAGCAGAATTTCTGGACACTGAGGATCCGCGTATTCCATATTTTTATTGTCTCCCGAAAATCCATAAGGGCAGATCTCCCCCCCCTGGACGCCCGATAGTCTCAGGGATCGGTTCCGTCCTTGAACCACTATCCATATTTTGTGACCACTTTTTACGACCTCTTGTACAACAATCTACTACTTATCTTAGAGACACCAAAGATGTCCTTAATCTTATTGAGTCCATCAACTCAACAGTCCACGTTAATGCCCTCATTACCCTTGACGTTGAGGCTTTATACACTAATATCCCGCAGGCAGCTACACTGAAGGTAGTTGAGACATCCCTTTTGACTGCTAGTCTAAATTCTATGACTCCAGTTCACTTCATCATGCATTGTGCTAGCCTAGCCATGACTAAGAATTTTTTCCAGTTTGAGGACAAACTCTTCCACCAGATTCGCGGTACTTCTATGGGAAGTACTTTTGCCCCGAGCCTGGCCTGCATGTATATGTATGATTTTGAGAAACGTTTCATCCTGCCTGAGTCCAACCCCTTTTTTGACAACATTAAACTATGGCGTCGATACATAGACGACATTCTTGTCATATGGCACGGCCCCACATCTGAAGTAGACTCATTCACCACATGGATAAATGGTCTGGACCCCTTTCTGAACTTTACATCTTCCATCTCCACTACAGAGATCTCGTTCTTAGACCTACTGATTAGCATTGAGGAAGGCCAACTGAGAACTCGAACCTTCCATAAAGTGACGGATCGGAACAGCTTGTTATTATATGACAGCCACCATCCAAAGGCGTTAAGGGACAATTTACCGTATGGGCAGTTTTTACGCCTTCGACGGAACTGTAGTAACCTGCAACAATTTACTATTCAAGCAACTGATTTACAGACCAGACTACATGACCGTAATTACCCGATGAGGGTTATTAACACAGCCTACAAGCGAGCCAAATACAGTGACAGAGAATCCCTACTACAGTTGACTCCTAAATCCACGGAAACCAAACTTACCTGTGTATCTACATTTACACCACTCTCCAATGCAGTCAAAAAAATAATTAACAAAAGATGGTCGGTCCTCTGCAGTGGAGGCGAGAACATCCCCAAGCCTGTTTTTGCTTTTAAACGAACTTCCAATATTAAAGATATGCTGGTACATACTCGACCAAGACCCACCATAACTCCGACCAGTCAAAGGTCACTTTGGGACCTCCCTCCAGTTAAGGGTCATTTCCCCTGTGGAAATTGCAATGTTTGTTCTCTAACCAAACGGGTAGATACCCTTGAACTAGAACCCTCACTAACATGGCGATTGATGAAACATACCAATTGCAATACTCGCAACTGTATCTACCTGATCACGTGTCCATGTAATCTGCGATACGTAGGGATGACCACACGATCTGTGAAAGTAAGGATAAACGAACACCGCAGCAACATTCGCTGTGGACGCGCCACGACGAAACTAAGCATCCACTTTATTGAATCTAATCATACACCAGATGACATGTGGTGGGTAGTACTACAGACCTGTGCCCTGACAGGTACTCGCCCTCTCTTTGAGCTTGAACAACGTTGGGTATACAGACTTAATACCCACCGTCGAGGATTGAATGATGACATACCTTGGTTCAATCTCTCTATGTAGTTGGTTGTTGACAAATCCAGGCTGAACCCCTCCCTGGTCTTGACTGATGCATTATGACTATTGACAGAGTCCCTGATCACAACACACAGTTGTGATTTTTATTTTATTTTTCCACGCTTTCTGATAGAAGCCTTCTTGTAGTTATACAAGGAGTTGATGACCGTTGTCCTCATAAGTCACGTGGGTGGCGAGTCACCAATTTATTCTCAGAATTTGTGACTGGTATATTTATCTGCTTTTCTGGTGATTATTCACCAGTCTAAGATGGCCGCCGCAGTGGTTAAGACTACAGCGACCTCATAGGTGAAGTCCTTTCTCCCTTTTGAGATCTCTCTTACCAAGCTTGACATGGTTGCTTGGTAACAAATTGATCTATTGCTCAACGCACGCTCCGCGCGCGGGTTATTTATACTTCGAGTTCTTAGGCTCGTCTCATATTCGGGAACGCAGCCGCGGGGGTAGGTGTCTCATTGCACGCCGGTAACCTCACAAGTAAGTGCTCCAGGTCCGTTTAGAGCGCTATGGACGCGATACTTAGGGATATTGTTCCCGTTCATGTCCCTTAGCAGCCTGGCTGGGGATTGTTGTTTGTCTAGCTACTCGGAATAGTAATCGGCTTGTTATCCATTATGTAACATTTATCCCCCTACCACCTGGGCTTTGTGTTATTTACATTTTAAGGTGATTGTGCATATAATAGGAAGGTAGCCAGTACAGATAGTATATCCTGGCCCCCCTATCACTGCCATTCACACTTATTACTGATTGTCCTTCACACACTTGCTCTCCGACCTTTAGTAATTCTAGGACTTGTTTCTCGTGTTGTAGTTCTTTCCCTGAAGGTTGTCTATTTACAGACCTCTTGGACATATACCCAATACTAGGGTTATTATCACTATCATCTTGTAACTAATGATGAGATATTTGTAGTTATACTGCTATATTTCGGCTTTATTATATGCGTATGGATGTATGCTACACTTTATCTGTACCCAGTGTTGCACCACTTACTATATAATGAATTTCTGCTTACTTCCAGTGACCATGTTATAGATCTTATTGATGATTTAGTAACGGAGACATTTTGTCCTTTTGTCATTGCTTATGCTTATCTTGCAATTAGATTCATTGTGAACCGGGCAACAGGCCTGCGTGATCCCATGAAACACTTCCTCTAAATAGAGATGGTAAGCCCTCCTATATATCACGAGCATGGGTTGCTACCATCAACTTTATCACTATGAGTTGCACAGTTTGTCACTATTTTTCACTTTGCATCTATATGTACTACTCCCTGAGCGTAGATGAAGTAGTTATGCAATTTATTAATCTCATTTTTCTCCCTGTATCTAGGGTGACTAATAGGAAAGGGAAGCCAGTCCGGTTTACCTCTAGTAAGTGACCAATGACGTCTTGACTGTGAGCGTTAGGTTGCAGGAGCTGATGAATTTTCCTTTGTTTTCAATTGGAGAAGTCCAATGAATAAATAGGTCCTGAAGAAGCGTCAAGGGATCCTGTTGGACCATGAGAGACGCGAAACATGTCGACCGTATATTGACCTTATACTGAGGGACTTCGGATAATTACCGTCTTCCTTTGTTTTGATTTTTGTACGAGTGTCTGAGCATTACCTCTTGTTTCACTCCCTTGCTACTTTTTTAATCTTGACCAATTCCCAACAGCGAACAATAAATTATTTAGTGAGGGTTTTGAGCCAATTTTATCCTCTTCTTGTCTTTTTTCTTTCCTCTTTTTCGGACCCACATGTGGTTCCGCGGCTTCATCATTAACTAAAAGATCTCCGGCAAAGAGCCCCCCTTCGGGGGGTGCCCGTCAGGCATTGCAGTGCCGGCCTGACGAGGAGCTGTCCTATGATGAAGCATGACACCAAATGTGGTGTGTGAGGACTTGTGCTCCTGATTATCAGGACTTCTCCCCTTTCCCGTTCACCAGCTTTGGAACAGTGTATTATATTATATTATCAGTTTGACTGGAGGGTGTACACTGGACCACATAATCCTCCGATCCCTTCTCTTTATTTGAAGTATTTAGAACAGCAGGCCTGCTGTGGGATTACTGATTAGATAATTTCTCTGAGATCCTCGATATGGATAATTTCCAAGGTCTCAGCTTCGACGATGATATTGTGTCTGCTATTTTGCAGACCCCCTCCATTCTTACCAGCGATGGTGCAGGACCATCTGGTCCCACCAAGGAAGAATGGGACAAACTGTGCTCACTTAAACGTGACTTAATAAAAACAGTTCTACATGGGACCATTATGACCGAATACCTTAGAGCCAATATAGCTCCCAATGGACTACTTGTGTCCAACATGCCCAGGATCTTCCTACAGGACCTTGTCTTTAGGAAGGACTGGGCCCAGATTGCATGGAAGTGCACTCGGGACTGGCTAGTCCTGATCATTAATACATCTAGACGACTAGCAGAGTCCATGGCTATACAGATCACTTTTATGGAGAATACACTTAAAACTACAATCTCTATAGCAGCATTTAAGAGCCGATTAGCAGAAATCAATACTGATTTAAATGAAACAAAAGAGTTTCTAACACAACAGAAGATTACTAAGTTACAGAAAGATATCAACAAGTTCAATAGAGAGAAGGTCTACCCTTATATCAAGGAAGACTACACGACAGACTCGCCTTCCGTCTCATCAGATGAATCTTCATCTGGTAGAAGACCTCGCAAATTCAGTCAGAGCTCATCCTCTGATGGATGGAGCACTGAAGACGAGAGACCACAACCTTATTACAACTTCCCACAATACCATCCAGGTCACCCGATGGCTTGGCAACATCCCTTTCCTTTTTATCAACCACGCCCCATGCCACCATATATGCCTTTTTTAGGCCAGGGCAGGGGCAGAGGAAGAGGCAGAAGACGAGGAAGAGGCAGGAGAGTTCATTGGTCACAGGAAGAACCACAGATGGTCACAAGGAGCCAGGGCAAGACCCCCCCAACCAAGATCTAGTGGTGAATTTGTCCTCCAGGCCTCTCTCCCTTTATGAAACAAGGGCACTGAATAAAGGATTGGGGTATGTCCCCACCCCTAAAACCGACATTTTCCGTTTGCAATGTGAACTTTCTCGGTTCTTCAGAAAAATTCGTCTTCAATTCTTTTTCAAAGACAGATCCAGTGATGACTCTCTCCAGGACTCTGGTCTCAGACGACCTTCCAAGTTCATGCCTCCCACTTCCTCTATGCCCTGTGAGGTCTTGGCTTTCGAAAAAGCAGTTACCTCTGACGTTACGAAGATAAGACCAGAGCACAGATTTATCAATATACCTAAAGTTGAGAATGACGCACTCCGAGACCTATCCGCTGATACCAATATCACCATCAAACCAGCGGACAAGGGAGGTGCGATTGTTGTGTTGAACACAGTGGATTACAGACAGGAATGTCTTCGCCTTTTAGGTGATTCCACTTACTACGCGCGGATTGATCAGGATCCTACAGCTAGTTTGCAAATAGAGATCCGTGGTATGATAGAGGAGGCCTATAGTAATACTTGGATATCTCAGAAAGAAGCAGAATTTCTGGACACTGAGGATCCGCGTATTCCATATTTTTATTGTCTCCCGAAAATCCATAAGGGCAGATCTCCCCCCCCTGGACGCCCGATAGTCTCAGGGATCGGTTCCGTCCTTGAACCACTATCCATATTTTGTGACCACTTTTTACGACCTCTTGTACAACAATCTACTACTTATCTTAGAGACACCAAAGATGTCCTTAATCTTATTGAGTCCATCAACTCAACAGTCCACGTTAATGCCCTCATTACCCTTGACGTTGAGGCTTTATACACTAATATCCCGCAGGCAGCTACACTGAAGGTAGTTGAGACATCCCTTTTGACTGCTAGTCTAAATTCTATGACTCCAGTTCACTTCATCATGCATTGTGCTAGCCTAGCCATGACTAAGAATTTTTTCCAGTTTGAGGACAAACTCTTCCACCAGATTCGCGGTACTTCTATGGGAAGTACTTTTGCCCCGAGCCTGGCCTGCATGTATATGTATGATTTTGAGAAACGTTTCATCCTGCCTGAGTCCAACCCCTTTTTTGACAACATTAAACTATGGCGTCGATACATAGACGACATTCTTGTCATATGGCACGGCCCCACATCTGAAGTAGACTCATTCACCACATGGATAAATGGTCTGGACCCCTTTCTGAACTTTACATCTTCCATCTCCACTACAGAGATCTCGTTCTTAGACCTACTGATTAGCATTGAGGAAGGCCAACTGAGAACTCGAACCTTCCATAAAGTGACGGATCGGAACAGCTTGTTATTATATGACAGCCACCATCCAAAGGCGTTAAGGGACAATTTACCGTATGGGCAGTTTTTACGCCTTCGACGGAACTGTAGTAACCTGCAACAATTTACTATTCAAGCAACTGATTTACAGACCAGACTACATGACCGTAATTACCCGATGAGGGTTATTAACACAGCCTACAAGCGAGCCAAATACAGTGACAGAGAATCCCTACTACAGTTGACTCCTAAATCCACGGAAACCAAACTTACCTGTGTATCTACATTTACACCACTCTCCAATGCAGTCAAAAAAATAATTAACAAAAGATGGTCGGTCCTCTGCAGTGGAGGCGAGAACATCCCCAAGCCTGTTTTTGCTTTTAAACGAACTTCCAATATTAAAGATATGCTGGTACATACTCGACCAAGACCCACCATAACTCCGACCAGTCAAAGGTCACTTTGGGACCTCCCTCCAGTTAAGGGTCATTTCCCCTGTGGAAATTGCAATGTTTGTTCTCTAACCAAACGGGTAGATACCCTTGAACTAGAACCCTCACTAACATGGCGATTGATGAAACATACCAATTGCAATACTCGCAACTGTATCTACCTGATCACGTGTCCATGTAATCTGCGATACGTAGGGATGACCACACGATCTGTGAAAGTAAGGATAAACGAACACCGCAGCAACATTCGCTGTGGACGCGCCACGACGAAACTAAGCATCCACTTTATTGAATCTAATCATACACCAGATGACATGTGGTGGGTAGTACTACAGACCTGTGCCCTGACAGGTACTCGCCCTCTCTTTGAGCTTGAACAACGTTGGGTATACAGACTTAATACCCACCGTCGAGGATTGAATGATGACATACCTTGGTTCAATCTCTCTATGTAGTTGGTTGTTGACAAATCCAGGCTGAACCCCTCCCTGGTCTTGACTGATGCATTATGACTATTGACAGAGTCCCTGATCACAACACACAGTTGTGATTTTTATTTTATTTTTCCACGCTTTCTGATAGAAGCCTTCTTGTAGTTATACAAGGAGTTGATGACCGTTGTCCTCATAAGTCACGTGGGTGGCGAGTCACCAATTTATTCTCAGAATTTGTGACTGGTATATTTATCTGCTTTTCTGGTGATTATTCACCAGTCTAAGATGGCCGCCGCAGTGGTTAAGACTACAGCGACCTCATAGGTGAAGTCCTTTCTCCCTTTTGAGATCTCTCTTACCAAGCTTGACATGGTTGCTTGGTAACAAATTGATCTATTGCTCAACGCGCGCTCCGCGCGCGGGTTATTTATACTTCGAGTTCTTAGGCTCGTCTCATATTCGGGAACGCAGCCGCGGGGGTAGGTGTCTCATTGCACGCCGGTAACCTCACAAGTAAGTGCTCCAGGTCCGTTTAGAGCGCTATGGACGCGATACTTAGGGATATTGTTCCCGTTCATGTCCCTTAGCAGCCTGGCTGGGGATTGTTGTTTGTCTAGCTACTCGGAATAGTAATCGGCTTGTTATCCATTATGTAACATTTATCCCCCTACCACCTGGGCTTTGTGTTATTTACATTTTAAGGTGATTGTGCATATAATAGGAAGGTAGCCAGTACAGATAGTATATCCTGGCCCCCCTATCACTGCCATTCACACTTATTACTGATTGTCCTTCACACACTTGCTCTCCGACCTTTAGTAATTCTAGGACTTGTTTCTCGTGTTGTAGTTCTTTCCCTGAAGGTTGTCTATTTACAGACCTCTTGGACATATACCCAATACTAGGGTTATTATCACTATCATCTTGTAACTAATGATGAGATATTTGTAGTTATACTGCTATATTTCGGCTTTATTATATGCGTATGGATGTATGCTACACTTTATCTGTACCCAGTGTTGCACCACTTACTATATAATGAATTTCTGCTTACTTCCAGTGACCATGTTATAGATCTTATTGATGATTTAGTAACGGAGACATTTTGTCCTTTTGTCATTGCTTATGCTTATCTTGCAATTAGATTCATTGTGAACCGGGCAACAGGCCTGCGTGATCCCATGAAACACTTCCTCTAAATAGAGATGGTAAGCCCTCCTATATATCACGAGCATGGGTTGCTACCATCCACTTTATCACTATGAGTTGCACAGTTTGTCACTATTTTTCACTTTGCATCTATATGTACTACTCCCTGAGCGTAGATGAAGTAGTTATGCAATTTATTAATCTCATTTTTCTCCCTGTATCTAGGGTGACTAATAGGAAAGGGAAGCCAGTCCGGTTTACCTCTAGTAAGTGACCAATGACGTCTTGACTGTGAGCGTTAGGTTGCAGGAGCTGATGAATTTTCCTTTGTTTTCAATTGGAGAAGTCCAATGAATAAATAGGTCCTGAAGAAGCGTCAAGGGATCCTGTTGGACCATGAGAGACGCGAAACATGTCGACCGTATATTGACCTTATACTGAGGGACTTCGGATAATTACCGTCTTCCTTTGTTTTGATTTTTGTACGAGTGTCTGAGCATTACCTCTTGTTTCACTCCCTTGCTACTTTTTTAATCTTGACCAATTCCCAACAGCGAACAATAAATTATTTAGTGAGGGTTTTGAGCCAATTTTATCCTCTTCTTGTCTTTTTTCTTTCCTCTTTTTCGGACCCACATGTGGTTCCGCGGCTTCATCATTAACTAAAAGATCTCCGGCAAAGAGCCCCCCTTCGGGGGGTGCCCGTCAGGCATTGCAGTGCCGGCCTGACGAGGAGCTGTCCTATGATGAAGCATGACACCAAATGTGGTGTGTGAGGACTTGTGCTCCTGATTATCAGGACTTCTCCCCTTTCCCGTTCACCAGCTTTGGAACAGTGTATTATATTATATTATCACCTATTAGAATATGGCCATCTGATGGGGTAGGACAGCATGACCAGAAAAGTCATGGAGTAGACACGCAGTCAGGTGATCTCTGCTCCAAGATATGGTTAACAGCATTGTCTTGACAGTCCCAGCTTTGACCTCTCTTGTCCCTGACTGCTGTGTTTTGGCCAAGCACCCTACTACCTTATCTTTCAAGACTTCCTGTCCTGATTCAGAGATGGTGCAGGGTAGGCAAGAAGCTGGGGCCTGTGCCACCTGCTATGACTGCACATTGTGTGACGTATGGTGGATTAAAGGAACCAAAAGTTTCCACCACTTGCAAGCATGGATCTGAGCTTGAGGGTGGAGAGAGCAGTCTGGAGAAATGATAGAGACTAGCAGTGCAGTGCCTCAAGAGCTAGCAAGAAGCAGCTCCCAATGCAGAGCATTACTGTGTAATAATGAGTGAGATGAAGGGGAGAGAAACTCCATAGAAACAGAGTGATTGAGTGCTAAGGGCTTTGATTCTCGACCCCTGATGATTAAAAGGACAAGTGTCATCCTAGATTTGAGCTGAAGCTCAGTAGAATATGATGACAAAAACCACTGACATTGTTCATAGTGGTGAGTGATTTTCCATTCAGGGCTTGCAATACCTACACCTTACCAGTTTTGTAGAGACACTACCAGGAGTGAATTGCATTGCTTCATCTTCAGAGACTGAGGATCCCGAAACATACATAACAAAGGGCACCTGCAGCACAGGGATGTATGGTGGGATTGATGCCTGGCATTGAAGATACTGACCATACTCCTACTACGGAACCAGTGCGGTTAACACAAAATACATGTAAAAAATAGAATGGTAATTTCCATACAGCTTTATTGACATTACTGAGTATGAGTCTTTGTCCTGAGAACGCCAATACAGACAAAAAAAAGAGTGATCACCCCCTCTCATGTAAAACTCTGGTAGTAATCTTGGTGACTGTGTGATCAAGAAACCTTCAGACAAGGAAATTAAGGCCTGTCCTTCAAAAAGTGCTATCATGGTAGCTTACGGAAGCAAGAGAGAGCTTATTTTAAAAGAAAATATAATGAGTCAATAAAAGATAAGTAGCTGAGTGTATCACCAAAACAAACACTATCTCCAGATTAACATGATTTGGAAGCAGTTTAGCTAGAAATTACCTGCAACCATTTTATTTTTAGGAGAAATCAAGGAGAACTCTATTCGCTTAAATTACAAATCTTTTTACAAATAACTCAAAAGTGACCACTACTCACTCGGGGGGGGGGGGAACAGACAATATTGAAAAAATGGTGGATGAAAGACCGATCAGATGGAGAACAGATCCAGAAGAAACACCATGAGTATTAAGAGTTTGCCTAGAAACTCAGAGGGCTTTGATATAAACTGATTTGTGCATGAGTGATAGCTCTCCATGGGAGTCATCAGCGACAGACCTGCTTAACTCCCTACTAAGACTTGACAGCAAGCAGACGGCATGCACAAAATGTGGATGTATGTACCAAGACATGATGGTCCTCCTGTCATACTACTTAGTGCTCCCTTCTTTAAAGAGAAGAAAGAATTGATGCCCTTAAGAGAGTGCAGAAGGAGATATTGCTTCTCAAGAATCAAAGTGAAACTATTTCAGGGTCTTGTGAGCTCCACTTCCAATAAGACATGAGAATTCAAATAAATCATAGTATGTCATTGCTCACAAAGACCCCCATTCCAATGGTTCACTCTTTGTGTATAATATTTAAAGGGGAGAAGGATCATTGGTAAAACTCTGAGGGATGTCGAGAAGCATCTGCAGCTGGCTCTAACTGAGGACATTAAGTCAAACCAGGTGAACAACTTCTAGAGTATCAATGCAGCAGAATCTGTGGCTGCGAGTAAAATTGAGAATAAGAAGGAAGGAATAGGAAACCACTGCCGGTGGTTGCGGCTGCGGCCCCTTCAGTTGTGCTGCTATGCTTTGAAGAGGTGAGCGGGTTCCAGATTAATACTATGGGCATGGAGGGCTCTGCCTCTGATTTATAAAATGAAGAGCAGTCTGCTTAAATCTTCACTGCTCCTACGTGTGAAGGTTCAGCAAATTAGGGGCTGGGGGATTACAGTATGGGAAGGGAGAGAAGTTTGCAGGCCATGCTCAGACTTGAGGTGACTTGGAGTAAAAATTCCAGAAGAGATGGAAGTAAAAGTGTTTATTTTAATTGCAGGAGTTAGTTTGGGCTTATTGAAATGGTAGAGATTGGTTTAGAGCTGCTAGTTTGGTTTTCAGAGGGAAAAGGCTGTATTGGTAGATCGGAGTGAAATGCTGTGATAATACCTTGCTTATTATGTTTTTGTACAGCTAGGCACATGTAGACTACAGTTGGTTCAACGTATTTGAAAAAAATATTATGTTTACATTTAAATGGTCTGAATGCCCCTGTTAAATGTCTGGAGGTGTTACTTCATGGTAAATATCTGGGCGTGTTGCTTCATGAAGTCAACTATTTAATTCAAGAAACTCGTTTTTTGTAACAAAGACAGGTTTTGACTTGAAAACAAATGATTCCACAGCAATTCTCCCTGTCCCCATATAACACAGGAGCGTGGCTAAACTTATACCCAGAAATTACTCCTGAAATGTAGTCAAAGATGTACAAGATGATAGAGGCAGATTATTAGTTCTGCTTCTTCACATAGGCACAACAATCTTTACAATTGAAAATGCCACTGTCGCGGTGGTCCCAAATACAGGTCAGGAGACATACCTGAAAAGTTTTCATTTCTGAGACACAACTTATAGGAGAAGGAAACATTATAAAAGGAGGGGACTTTAATATTGTTATATGAATATCAAAAACAGATCAATAACAGCAGGACAAGCAGGTTCACTTTAAGGGGAAACTTGTAAATGATTTCATGCATGCTTCTCACTTCCTAAAGCCTTTACTTCCCCTTCTTTCAGTTATTAGAAGTCTTCTACTTTTGTTAGCAGACGCTCTTCACTTATCTTCGACATTCAGAGAGGGGTAAGACAGAGGTGACCTGTTTCTCTGCTCCTGATTGACCTCTCCATAGAGGGGATAGCAGAGAAAATTTGAAGGGAGGAAGGAATACAAACTGGAGATGTATGCAATGTTATGTTGTCCGTTGTGAATCCAGATGACTCTACCCAACCATTGATGAAAGAACTGCAGTATTACAAAACTGGACATATCAACCACTAACAATCAGAATTGGTTTTGAAAGACCACTTCACATTTCACCGTCCTTAAAAGTGTACTACCACTTTAGGAGTAGAAATAGCATTGTCTCTAATAAAATAGCAGACGCAGCATGTAGCGCTCCAGCTATGGGCTCTGTTGGGGTGGCCAGGCACCAAGCGCAGCTTGTTGTGCATCAACCACAATTCATCTGTGCACTGGATACAGAATGTGGGCTTACAGGAGCTTTTGTAATAAATGTTAAGGGCAACCCACATGGAGCTCTTATAAAGGTGGTCATCTCTGCCGTGGTGGTTCGGCCGGCAACCCACCATCGCCCATTTTAGTTATGAGAGGCAATAAATATTTCTTGACTTCACAGGGCTTTTGATGTCAGTGTCTTATGTAAAACCTAAATGTAAATATAAATTACCCTAAATCAGCATTACTGGATGCCATTTATTAATGTGAGTTATATCTGAATACGTGCATGCATCACTCCTCAAAGTTTTAACACTTTAGATTAGAGATGAAATATCAGGATAATACAAAATGGAGATGCAACAAAAACAATATTAAAATCTTGTTACAAATGGAGTCTTTGATTGTCAGTAAGGTTACGCCCTGTCCAAGCAAGGACCCTCACTCTAGTCAGAGTAAGTCACACACAATCCAAATTATCCTGTGCCCATCCTCTGGTAGCTTGGCACTGAGCAGTCAGGCTTAACTTAGAAGGCAATGTGTAAAGTATTTGTGGAATAAGTCATACAATACCACCATATTGCACCACAAAAATACACCACACAGTGTTTAGAAAAATATATAATATTTATCTAGCTACATGCAGGTCAAAACGATCAAAGATGCAATAAGTAATTATAGAGATATCACTGAAAAGTGATATAAAGTGTCTTAAGTCTTTTAAAAGCGGACAAAGGGGGTTATTACAACTTTGGAGGAGGTGTTAATCCATCCCAAAAGTGACGGTAAAGTGACGGATATACCACCAGCCGTATTACGAGTCCATTATATCCTATGGAACTCGTAATACGGCTGGTGGCATATCCGTCACATTTGGGACGGATTAACACCTCCTCCAAAGTTGTAATAACCCCCAAAGTCTCTTTCAAGCACAAAGTACCTGGTTCGCATGAAAAATCTCCGCAAAGGGCCGCAGAGGAGGAGAAGCGTGGAAACAAAGGGGTGTGAGTCGATTTCTCGGGCCGCACATGGAGATGTGTCATTTAGTTTCCACGCAGTGACGGCTGTGAGTCGATTCCCGGTGCTCGGTCGTGGATCCTCTTCGGGTTGTGGGGTTTTCCGAAGCCCTGGGGACAGTGCATGGATTTCCTTCGCTGACAGGATGAAGTCACAGGAGCTGCGTCGATCTGGTGGGCATTGCGTCAAATTTTCTACTGCACGGCAGGCGCTGAGTCGATTCCTCCCTGGAAGTCGGGCTGCGTTGTTCCGGCTCGGCTATGCGTCGATCCAGTGGGCCGTGCGGTGAATTTACAGTTGCTATGCTGGCGCTGCGTCGATCTTCTCATTGCGAAGTCGGGCTGCACGTTCTGGTTCGGTGTGCGGTGAAATTTTCACCGCGGTGCAGGCTGTGTGTCTTTTCTGGCAGGCTGTGCATCAAATTTTGCTGCACAAGGAGTCCTTCTTGAAGAGATGAAGTCTTTTTGGTCCTGAGACTTCATGGAACAGGAGGCAAGCTCTATTCAATCCCTTGGAGATCACCTCCTCACCTCAGCCAGAGAGAAGCAAGGCAGCAGGGCAACAGCAAGGCAGCAGTCCTTCACAGAAAGCAGTCATGTGAGTCCTTTGGGCAGCCAGGCAGTTGTTCTTGGCAGGATGCAGGTTCTGGTTACAAGTTTCTTCTCCAGGAAGTGTCTGAGTTGGTAGGGGCAGAGGCCCTGTTTATATATCCAAATATGCCTTTGAAGTGGGGGGAGACTTCAAAGACTGGCTTAGAAGTGCACCAGGTCCTCTTTCCGTTCAATCCTGTCTGCCAGGGTCCCAGTAGGGGGTGCGGCAGTCCTTTATGTGAGAGCACGCCCTCCACCCTCCCAGCCCAGGAAGACCCATTCAGAATTCAGATGTATGCAAGTGAGGCTGAGTATCCTGTGTTTGGGGTGTGTCTGAGTGAATGCACAAGGAGCTGTCAACTAAACCCAGCCAGACGTGGATTGTAAGGTATGATGAAGCAGAAATGAAGGTTTTACATTTATTAGCGCTTAAACGTAGTACTGCAATAATCATGTGTGACTTTAACCGAACTAATAAAGATTGTACGGGGACAAAATGTGCCCTTAGAGTAGTTTGCCAACATTTATAAGCGTGCTTTATATAACGTAATGTACTAGAATTGCACTAATCCGACATAATTATAAACGTGTGCTACGATTTGCTTGCTTGAAATGTTTTAGCTTAGCATTACTTTAGCGGAGGCTTTGGCCTAGTTGCCTGGTCTCACGGTTTAGATGCTCGTATTTTTCCAATGTGCTATTAAACGTGTATTTTTGCTTGAAGCTGTACTTTTCCACTGAGATCGTTCACATGCTTATCTTAAAGTTTCGTGCCAGCCTGGCATATTTTCTCTTTACTCCAAGGTCGATCTGCAGATGCGGACAATGGAGGCTCTGAAAGTGAGCTAATTGGTATAAAATGTTGCAACTTGCGTACCCATCTCCAAGGATAATGTATGCTTAAGTAAAAGCTTGAGAACTGTTGTTTTTGATAGGACAATTTGAAGCTAACCTATGAACCCTCCAATGGAAGACCCTACTGGATTTGAACTGTTGTCTATAAAAACCAGGTGCACGAGAAGAAATTAGATCATTACGGCCATTATCGGACATCCCGCCATTTTGTAGACTTCGTAGCTATTATGGCCCACCTTGCTGCGACGCCATTTTGAAAGAGACTTTGATGCTTTCTCTAATCGAGAGAAAGAGAACTTAAATGATTCTGGCCCTAGAGACTTTAACTTTGATTTGTCCCCTTGCATGAAGTAGTAGTTTTATCTTGCCGCCGTGAGGCAATTGCCCCGTCCACCTTGCCCCTTTGCCCCGTCCCATGCTGATCGAGACGGTACCCATGCTGACCGAGAAACGGTACCTGTGAGACGAAGACTTCCTTGTATGCTGAGCGTAATTGGTAAATATGAAAGGAAATTGTACAATTGCATTGTGTTTCTTTTAGGTAACCAACTGCTGATTTTGATAAGAGCCCTAGTTAGGAGTTTTTCTAAATTTATGTTGCTAAATTGTTTTTGCATGAAGTCCCACATGCCGATGCTAATTTGAGGTTAGATGAGGATTCCTTTTGTTGCACGATGCAATTTGAGACCTTGTTATGCTGACTAAATGTATGCAATTAGTTCATTACAGATTATAGTATTAGTGATTTGCATTGCTATTATCGAATGCCTTGTTATTCAAATGCTGAATAGATTGCACTTGTTTCGCCGTTATGGACAGCTATTAATGTTCATTTACGTTTATCATTTGGTGTTGAGACACATTTATATTGTGCTAGCTTTGTTAATATAGGGAAATAAATTCACTAACTTTGCAATAAACTGGTGTGGTTATTCCTGACTGAAAGGTCAGGGTTCGCCGAAATGTATTCTGGATTAATTGTTAAGTGTTATGTTGATCAAGGTATTGCTTATGTTCGATA
Source organism: Pleurodeles waltl (assembly GCF_031143425.1). Classification (NCBI taxonomy): domain Eukaryota; kingdom Metazoa; phylum Chordata; class Amphibia; order Caudata; family Salamandridae; genus Pleurodeles; species Pleurodeles waltl. The sequence continues at coordinate 537,524,190 of NC_090438.1, forward strand.
TTGATTATTGATTTGATTAAGGTGACCGATTAAGAGTACAGAGAGTCCCACTTAGTCAAAAGATTCATCGGCCTAAAGAGCGTCCGAATACAGGTAAATTACTAGTACGGACCGCTCTATCAGTAGATGGTAGCAGAGGACGGTTTCGTCTTTTGGGACCCTGTACTCTTAAAGTACATGGTGTTGAATTAACGGTTACGCCCTTTGAGACCTCACTCGAGAAGTTGAATTAGATATTTCTTGGGTAAAATAGATTGACAGAATGATGATGGGCTAGGTCCACCGCGACTTTCCCGGGATCTCGGAGCTTGCGAATGGAGAGAACGGAGGTGTGAGATCAGCGTTGGCGGTACTAGTGATGGTATGAGTGAAGTTAGGGTTTTGCGCTTGCACAGCTTATTGCCGCAGGGTGTGTGAAAAGGTTGCGAGGATTTTTTTCTTCTTAGAGGATAGCGGAGGTGCGACTCCGAGTGTAGAAGTAGAGAAGTCGTCGAACTTCATAGAAATAGCGGAGGTGCGACTCCGAGTGTGAGAGTAGGGAAGTCGTCGAACTTCATGTGCGTGTGGCGCTTTGTGCATAAAAAGGTCCACGTGGTTGTTGTTGTTGAGACGGGCCCTGCGAGGTCAAGAGACTCCGGAGTATGTTGATCTATGTTGTGGTCTGGGCGGTTTAGTAGGTTGATCGGGCGTGGTCAACGAGTCGGTACGTGTGTTAAGGGAGTGAAAGAAACTTCGACTTCGGGCTTTGACAAGATTCTAAGTGCACTAGAATAGATCATTGACAAGTTGAGAGTAGGTCTGCGGGTCAGATTTGCTTGCGAATGTGGGGACCGAGAAAGACGGAATAGCGGCCGAGGCTAGTGAATAGTCCCTAAGGTCCTGAAGCGACTGTGTTACCCTTCCTGTAGTAAACCGACAGATCTGTTTTAGTTTTTGTAGCTCGCGATATATGCAAGAAGTTGTTACGAAAGGAGCAGAGTGAAGGAGGACTAGCCGCGAGGCTTTGTCAGCCGCAGTGTGTGTGAGTGTGACGTCACTAGGAGCCGCGCTGGGATAGGTTGGTTGCAGAGAAGGGTCGCGCACGGATTGGACGCAGTCTGTGGGGCTCGATTGGAAGGGGAAAGGCAAGCGAAGAGTATTCCGGGAATAAAAGTCACCTATTGATTACAAACTTTGTGAAATAAAAGACGAGAAAATGAAATTTCTTTAAAGCATTAAGGAGTGCGATGAAGGGGGAGTCATACATTAAAGCGAGCGTAGGAGAGGAGACGCCGCCCGAGGGTACACCAGCTTATATTGTAATGGAGGAAAAGGGGGTAGCTCCGTGCCTTTGGCTAAAGCAATGGCACAAGTTGACAGAGAAACATGGGAGCGTAGCATTCCCGATCCATGGGACATTCAATATAAGGATTCTAGAGAATTTGAGGTTCACGATGTACGACATGAAGGTACCTCCAAGGCCAGCACAGTTTGAGGCTCTAGCGATTTGGGAACTGATGGCTAGACAGCAACAGCAAAATAAGTTCGAGAACAGGATAAGAAAAGTAGAAAAGACACTAGCGGACGCTAGGTGGGATAATGCACAGAAGGTGTGGAGGTCAGATGTACTGCAGGGGATAAAATTGTTCCCCGCAATTACTAAGGAAGAAGAGGAGACAGGTAAGAAAGCTACCTGTAAGACAAACAGGAGGTGTTCCAAGGATAGAGAGGACGAGGAAAAGTTGAGAAGAGAAGAGGAGTTAGAGGATGAGGAGTTGATAATGCAATTGCTGAACGACCGTCCACCACCTTATGCAGAGAGTGGACAAGGTCCAAGTACCAGTTCTGCCCCTCCGGCATCGGTACAGAATAATGAAACACAGAGTTCAGGGGCTTCATCGGGATCTAAGGACCCGAGTCTACTGTTCACCCCGCAGATACCGCAGGTTAGGAGAATATATCCAGATGTGCCCATGTTGAAACCAGCAGAAAATTATCAGCCGCAGATTCCAGGATACTCTAGCAGTGACAACAGTGCAGGAATGATTATAGATCCAACCGTAAGGGGAGTACAGAATGGTCACAACCAGACATTGACACAAGCTGAATCAACTCAGTTTTTGATGCCTCAAAAGCAGATGCAGGGGGGAAATGCACATGCTCAGATGACGGGGAGTCAGATGGGCATGCCGGCAATGATGACCCATGGTGTGGGAATGAACATGCCTCAGAACATGGGGAATGGACAAAACCCAGATGCGATATCGCTACCCATTACTGTAGGTCCACCGGTACCTTTGTACAGTCAGCCTAATCTAGGTATGAGCGGTCAGGGATCAATGCTGCAGAATGGGACAGAGAGGAGGTGCATAGAAAACACTCCAGGGATAACTCCTATAGCGGCTCAGCCAACAGGATCTGGGACCTTGATGGAGTTTAGTCCCGTATGTGCTCAGTCCACACTGGTGAGGTCGAGTCCCCCACTGATAATACCTCTAACATCGAACACTGAAAAGTTGCCGCAACCATCAATGGCAGTCGATGTGAACGCTACACTGATGGGGTTGAATGCGCAACAGCTGACACAGTGGTTCAACAGTTTGAATTCCACACAAAGCTCGGACAGTGGGAGGGGAGAAGATTATGTGAATAGGATGAGGTTGAACATGGAAGCACAAGAATTGGTGGAAGGGACTATGGGTGTGAATAGGTTAGAGTCCTACTCGGAAGAAGAGCTGAGGTATCTATGTCCCAGGATAACAAAAGAAGTGAACAAGGTACACAAAAGCTTGCAAGAAATAGCTGACAAAAACGGGGTTGACATAGACAAGACAAAACACTTGAGCAGGAGCTATAGATTGGATTTTGGGACCACAGATTTTGAACACATGAGGTCAGCAGGCATGAAGGCGCACCTTAGAGAATTGTTGCAGAGTGCACAAGTGTGGAGGTGCTTAGACAAGTGGGAAAGCAGATGGGTAAAGAGGAAGGAAAAGAGGAGGGACAGTGCTACAGAGCTCAACGAGAAAAGACCACAGAGTAGCGAGGCAGTAACTATGTTACCAATGAGGGAGACAGCAGGGGGAAAATTAATACATGTACCATGGCACAGAAGCGATATTCAGTCTTTTACGGATGATTTTCCCAAACTGAGAGAGAAGCCGATTGAATGGTACCAACAGACTGACAGGTTTGTGAAGCTTGCAAAATGTCTCTGGGAAGATCTGAATACTCTATTTGAGATTGTGGTTCCGGCAGATTTGTGGGAGGATTGCAAAAGAGCTGTAGGTTGGCCGACGAGTGAACCAGAGAGAGACAGGGAGACGGGTGCACCATCGCCTATGGTGATGAGCCTGTACTATAAGGTGATTGAGCATTTGAAGACGAAAGTGGCCGCGAAAAATGTGGATTGGCAGAAGATTGATCGAACTGCCCAAGAGGCTAAAGAGTCGATTCATAGTTACTATGAGAGGTTGTTGAAGGCGTTCAAGAACTACAGCGGCACGGAAGCAATAGAGGCGAAGGACATGCTTCATTTTGTGTTCAGATTTGTGGAAGGGCTGAGACCAGAGATAAGTCAGATGATAAAGTCGCATTTGATTTGTTGGCAATCGAAACCGATTGATGAGGTGTTGAATTATGCGAAATACTGTAGCGACGAAATTGAAGTGAAACAGAAAAAGTTGAAAGAGAAGGTGATGATGATGCAGCTTAAAGCAGCTCAGACAGGTCTGCAAGGTTTGCAAGGGATGCAAGGGTTCCAACAGCAGGTACCGCAACCGCAGCCGCAGTTGCAGGGAAACATGGCATTTCAGCCACAGACCAGAGGCAGAGGCAGAGGAGGTTTTGCGAATAATGGTCCGGATTTGAACACTGTTGTGACTGGTGTGCAGGCAATGAAGAAGGTGATGCCGTGTCACGTGTGCGGAATTGTCGGTCATTGGAAACGCGAGTGCCCGATGGTGGTGCAGGAAGGTGCAGGTGCAGGTGCAGGTGTTGGTCAGCAAAACAATGATGTCAATGCATTTCAGACAATGAGGGGACCGAAAATGAGAGGTCCAAACCCAAATTTTCAGACCGTAAATCAGTTGCAGGGATTACAACCTATGCAGCCGCAGCAGATGCAGATGCCCCGTATGCAGATGACGCAAATGCAGCCAATGCAACAGCAGTTACCCATGGTACCTAATCAGCAAATGCAAATACCTTTGGCACCAATGAGTCAGCAGCAAGTGATGGTTCCTCCACAGGTCTCGGGTCAGGTAATGAGTACAAATGGCACAGTACAACAGTTCCCATTACACAGTGAGAGTGGAATAAACAATGTATGGGAGAGTGAAAGCTCAGAAGAAGAAGGAGATTGTGTGCTTGCAGCATCCTTGGAAGTTGATCAAAAGGGTCCGTACGTAGAGGGAAGAGTAATGGGTCATCGTGTTTCATTCTTGGTTGACACAGGAGCCACACGTTCGACTGTTAAGAGCAATGAAGTACCAAATTTGCCACTCTCAGGGAGGACAGTTCAAGTGGTGGGAGTAGCAAACAGGCACCTGACGAACCCAATAACAGATCCGGTACCAGTCAGCATCGGTAACTACCAAGGGGTGCATCAGTTTGTGGTATGTGACTCAAGCCCGATAGCACTGTTAGGAAGAGACCTATTGTGCAAATTGGGTTGTTCGATCATGTGTTCGAACGAAGGAATAACAATCCAGACGAGCAGTGATGGGGAAGAAGAGGACAGTGTAGAAGGGGATGAAATGGAAACTGTCGATGAAGAGTATCCTCTGATTTTCCTTTTCCCGATGATAACTGAAGAAGATATTCCAGCCGAATTACGGGAAACAGTCGGAAAGGAAGTGTGGGATATGACAGGGAAGGAGGTGGGATTGATGAAAGGAGTGGAACCAGTGAAAGTGACTGTAAAGCCCAATGCAATCTTTCCCCAGACCCCACAATACCACATGGCACAAGACACCCTCATGAAAGTTGCTCAACTTATTGACGAATTTGTAAAGCAGGGGGTACTGAAAGAAGTGTTGAGCAGTCCATGTAATTCACCAATCATGGGATTAATAAAGCCAAGTGGAAAGGTCCGACTTGTGCAGGACTTGAGGAAAATAAATGACATCATAGTCAAGTGTTGCCCTGTAGTACCGAATCCAGCTGTGATAATGTTTCAAGTCCCTTGCGATGCTGAATGGTTCTCAGTCATCGATTTGTCACAAGCATTCTTTTCTGTGCCTCTTCATGAGGACAGCCAATTCCTCTTTTGTTTCAAATTCTTAGACAGAGTGTACAGTTGGTGTCGAATTCCTCAAGGGTTTTCTGAGTCACCGTCAATCTTCAATCAGATTCTAAAGAAAGATTTGGAAGCATTAGAATTGCCATTCGAGTCAACCCTAGTACAGTACATTGATGACTTACTGGTTGCATCAAAGACAGAAAGTGGCTGCACAGCCGATACCATTGCTCTGTTGAACCATTTGGGAAGGAATGGACATAAGGTGTCTCCTTCCAAATTGCAGTTCTGTCAGAAGAAAGTGAAATACTTGGGTCACCAGATAGAGAAAGGGTCACGGAGAATAATGAAGGAAAGAATAACAAGTGTACTTCAAATGAGTCCACCAAAGACAAGGAGGGAAATGAGGAAGTTTTTGGGAATGGTGGGCTACTGTCGTCAGTGGATTCCCAACTTTTCAACTCTAGCGAAGCCTTTACTGAAGCTGACCCAGAAGGATGCCTTGGATCAAATTGAGCTGAAAGGAGATGAGATGGATGCTTTTGTTGAATTGAAAGAATGCATGTGTAGGGCTCCAGCTTTAGGTATGCCTGACTACACAAAGCCTTTCACATTGTTTTGTCATGAGCGTGATGCCTGTTCTTTGTCTGTCTTGACTTAAGCCCATGGTGGCGTAAACAGACCAGTAGCGTATTTTTCAGCTACTTTGGATCCGGTCGCAGCAGCACTCCCAGGGTGTTTGCGCGCCGTAGCAGCAGTTGGTATCAGCCTCACTCAGAGTGAAGGAATAGTGATGGGACACCCAGTAACAGTTATGGTCCCTCACTCAGTTGAGATACTTTTGACCCGCTCCCGAACGCAACACATGACCGGAGCAAGACTCACAAGGTATGAAACGATAATTCTGGGCTCACCGAATGTGCAGCTGAAAAGGTGCACCACGTTGAATCCAGCAACCTTGCTCCCTGGAGAAAATGCTGAAATTGAGAACGCTGAAGACGTCGAGCATGACTGCCTTCAGGTGACTGAATTTTGCACAAAACCTCGACCTGACATTAAGGATACTAAACTTGATGAAAATGACCAGATTGTTTTTGTTGATGGTTCATGTCTAAGAGATGGGATGGGAATTTTAAAAGCAGGATATGCTGTATGTACGGTAACAGGTGTCTTGGAAGCGGGATGGCTTCAAGGAGTCTATTCTGCACAAGTAGCAGAACTTGTAGCCCTTACAAGAGCATGTCAACTGTCTGCATTGATGAAAGTCACCATTTACACTGATAGTACGGGTTCGGAATTGTGCATGACTTTGGCCAACTATGGTCACAGAGAGGTTTCCTGACTTCTTCAGGATCCCCAGTGAAAAACGGGGAGAGAATAAGGGAATTGTTACACGCCATTCAAATGCCAGCCGAAGTTGCAGTGGTAAAGTGCAGTGCTCATACAAAAGGACAGGACTATGTTTCTCTGGGAAATGCATATGCGGATCAAGTCGCAAGATTTTGTGCCTTGAACTGTATATTACTCAGGGATGAATGGAATTCAATAAATGAACCAGAACTCGAACCAGCTGAAGCATTTGCCTTAAAGGTTGTAGATACAATAGATGAACTAAAAGCATTGCAGAATAACGTCAGGGAGGATGAAAGAGATTCCTGGATTAAATCACAATGTATAAAGAGACCAGACGAGTTATGGGTTTCAAATGAGGGAAAATTTGTTTTGCCAAATAGTCTCTTATCACAGCTTGCGCGGTTCTATCATGGGCAAGCTCACCTAGGGAGAGATGCCATGATAAGATTGTTCAAAACTGATTGGTTTAACCCCAGATTTCGTCAAGCTGCAGAAGCAGTTTGCCATCGATGTGTCATTTGCCAGCAGATGAACCCAGGAAAGGGAACAGTTGTGAACGCCAGCCACATTGGCAGGGCCAGTGGCCCATTTAGTCGAATGCAAATGGACTTCATTGAGATGCCTGTGCATGGAGGTTTGAAGTATGTGTTGGTGATTGTGTGCATTTTTAGTCACTGGATTGAGGCATACCCCACATGTAGAAATGACAGCCTTACAGTTGCAAAGCTATTGTTGAGGGAGTTAATACCACGTTTCGGATTCCCGATCTGTTTAGAATCAGATAGGGGAAGTCACTTCAATAACGAGGTGATAAAGTTACTCTGCGAAGCGCTGAACATTGAGCAAAAACTGCATTGTAGCTATCGCCCTGAAGCATCAGGACTGGTGGAGCAGATGAATGGTACACTGAAATCAAGAATGGCGAAAATATGTGCATCGACAAATTTGAAATGGCCTGACGCATTGCCCTTGGCGCTAATGTCAATGAGAAACACCCCTGATAGAAAGACTGGATTGTCTCCGCACGAAATTCTCATGGGCAGGGCTATGAGACTTCCTGCAGTTCCCGCAAACGCGCTTTTGAATATTACAGATGATATGGTGTTAGACTACTGCAAGGGTCTGGCTGACGTGGTTCGCTCTTTCTCTCACCAGGTGGAAGCGACCACCTTGCCACCGATCCAAGGTCCAGGACACGCACTGAAAGCAGGTGACTGGGTCGTGGTAAAGAAGCACGTGAGGAAGTCGTGTCTGGAACCCCGTTGGAAAGGCCCTTTCCAAGTGATCCTGACGACAACTACCGCTGTGAAGTGTGCGGGGGTTGCCAACTGGATCCACGCCAGTCACACAAAGAAGGTGTTGTGTCCCACAGATGAGGAAGTTGAAGCGCTAAAACTGCCAGTGCCTGATAAAACAGTGCTGAGTGCTGAAACAGAACAAAACCGAACTGAAAGAGAACAGGCAGAAGCAGGAGAGAGAGAGATATTATTGGAGGACGAAGAGACTAACTCACTTGGGGAAGACCAAGGAGAAAGTTCAGACAGCGACGAAGCAGCTGAAGGTGACAAAGAACCTGAAGCAGCTGAGGGTAGCAAAGAGCCTGAAGCAGCTGAAGGTGACAAAGAACCTGAAGCAGCTGAAAGTGATACAGAGCCTGACGAAAGTAACGGTGACGAAGGGCTCGAAAAAGGTGAAAAAGCAGGAGAGCCTGATCAGAGGAGGGCTTTCCCAGAAGCAGACGATACAGAAAAAGAAAAAGAGAACGTGATTGATTCCCCAGAAGGAGGGGACAAGGCAGAACAGAACGAAAAGGTTCAAGCTTCCTCAGAAAAGGTCGAAGGTCCAACAAATGGACATGGTGCAAAGAGGAGACTAAGTATATCACCAATAAAACAAAGGACTGAAGAAGGTTTGAACGACGGAGGAAGGCCAAAAGTGAAAGAGAAAAGAAAGGAAGTGTCTGTCGTGGTACCAACCTCAAGTGACGAAAAAGACTTGACAAAAGAGGAAAGTACCAGCGAGGCAGAATCGAAAAGAGAAGCAAAATTGAAAAGGAAAAGGATACCGAACAGAAGATATTCCGGTCCTGAATGGGCATATGTAGTCAATGACGATTGGACTGACGAGTTTGTATCTCTAAGCATCGAGAACGAAGAAGAAGAGATACCAATAGAAAAGAAAAGTTTTATGGACAGTGTTGATTGAAAGGGTGATAAATGACATTGCCTGCTACAATCTAAAGTGCTAAAACCAGCTGAGATATTGCTAAACCGGATGAGACATTTGCTAAACCGATAAAGACTGAGTTATTGCCGAATTGAGACAAATGCTGCTAACCGATAAGTGACTTGGCCTCTTGAAGAAGACGGTGTGAACATTGCGCTCGTTCAGCTTTGTAACTGAATTGCTAAACAGTTTCTTTATAGGTGCTTCTAGCTCTCTGATTCTATACAGATCATGACGCAAAACAGTAGAAAGAAATATTGTAAATATGTGTGTATAGGCTTAATAATTGCATGTGTATTAATAATAATGGCAATTGTACTCGGAATGCATGGTAAGGGTGAGAATGAGAGGATTGATGCTTCTACTTTTGCTCCTGTTACTGTCACTGAACTAACCGCATTGAAAAGACTAGAATTAGATGAGAGGCTCTTGCATGATAAGAAAGAACTTTCATATAATGTTTTCTATCGCTTGCTAACAGAATATGTTGAGACGATGGATGCGAAAGATTGTTATGTGTGTACACAGATACCGACATCAGTAAAGGAAGGGGTGACTTATCACCACATGCCTCTTACATACGGGATTACATGTAGTATAGTAATGTCTAGATTTTATGGTCAAACTAACATACAGTATTTTTACTCAAATTATGATGTTACCTTTGCTTATGTTCCTATAATAGCGCAGCTAAGCCAGATTGCTAAAGATTGGGATGCTAAAATAATGAGGGAATTTTTCGAGCCAATGCAACCTTTTGAAACGGCTCACGCTCATAGGGAAAATCTTACCTGCTCGCTCTCTGCAGTAGAAATAAGCTTTTTAGATCGCACAGATGATAGAAGGGCACAAATGAATGCGAAATTAGAAAAAGAGCTACATAAGAGGACTTCAGTAGATAATTATGATTTTGCTGCAATAAAGACACAAGGGAGAATAGCTTTAGATGCTTGGCATGTAGGGAAATTTTGTATATATCGAGGTGAATCTTATTATGACAATATTTTTGTAGGAGCGAGTGAGTGTAAACATACGTTTATCTTTAAGGCCAAATGGACATTCATGATGAACGGACTTGACCCTGTCATTCCAGGTGTATATTACATTTGTGGGTATAATGCCTATTATCGTCTTCCGAAAGGATGGTGGGGGAGATGTTATTTGGGTATAGTGTTCCCAAAAGTTTATCAACTGGATGACCTATCGATGATTCAAAAGACATCTGGATCCCATCGTATCCAGAAAAGAGAGACCGCAGCTGCTGTGGTAGGAGATATATTTGGAGCCATGATTCCTTCACTGGGAGTTGTGCTGAATTCCATCAAAATAAGAAAGTTGTCTACTATAGTGGATAACATGTTGACAAAGTTTTCAGGTGCTATAATCCTGATAGATGCTGAACTTGCAGCGGAAAGAGCTATGACTCTTCAAAATAGGCTTGCTTTAGACATTCTTTTAGCAAAGGATGGCGGCGTTTGCAAAATGCTTGGTGCACGACACTGTTGTACATATATTCCCGACAATAGTGTGAAGATTAAAACAATGCTTGCTAATCTAACAAAAGAAAGTGCAGATTTGAAGGAATTGAAAGAACCAGGAGTGTGGGAGAAGGTTGGAAAAGGACTTGCTTCAGTGGGAAATTGGATTGGTGGAATTTGGAATGGGATACTGCTAAAAATAATAGAGGGAATTATGATAGTTATAATTTGTGTATTTGGAATTTGGGGAATAAAAAGGGGAATAATAATGATTATGGAAAGAATTAAAAGAAGGAAGGAGGAGAAAATAATGAAAAGAATGGCAGAAGAATACAAAGCGAAAACTAGGGGAATTAAAAGGAAAAGAGAACTGACAGAATTTTAATGGAATAAAATTTGTGGGCATGGTTTGGTGTGATGACAAGTAGTCATCAGAGGAGGGATTGATGAAGCAGAAATGAAGGTTTTACATTTATTAGCGCTTAAACGTAGTACTGCAATAATCATGTGTGACTTTAACCGAACTAATAAAGATTGTACGGGGACAAAATGTGCCCTTAGAGTAGTTTGCCAACATTTATAAGCGTGCTTTATATAACGTAATGTACTAGAATTGCACTAATCCGACATAATTATAAACGTGTGCTACGATTTGCTTGCTTGAAATGTTTTAGCTTAGCATTACTTTAGCGGAGGCTTTGGCCTAGTTGCCTGGTCTCACGGTTTAGATGCTCGTATTTTTCCAATGTGCTATTAAACGTGTATTTTTGCTTGAAGCTGTACTTTTCCACTGAGATCGTTCACATGCTTATCTTAAAGTTTCGTGCCAGCCTGGCATATTTTCTCTTTACTCCAAGGTCGATCTGCAGGTGCGGACAATGGAGGCTCTGAAAGTGAGCTAATTGGTATAAAATGTTGCAACTTGCGTACCCATCTCCAAGGATAATGTATGCTTAAGTAAAAGCTTGAGAACTGTTGTTTTTGATTGGACAATTTGAAGCTAACCTATGAACCCTCCAATGGAAGACCCTACTGGATTTGAACTGTTGTCTATAAAAACCAGGTGCACGAGCAGAAATTAGATCATTACGGCCATTATCGGACATCCCGCCATTTTGTAGACTTCGTAGCTATTATGGCCCACCTTGCTGCGACGCCATTTTGAAAGAGACTTTGATGCTTTCTCTAATCGAGAGAAAGAGAACTTAAATGATTCTGGCCCTAGAGACTTTAACTTTGATTTGTCCCCTTGCATGAAGGAGTAGTTTTATCTTGCCGCCGTGAGGCAATTGCCCCGTCCACCTTGCCCCTTTGCCCCGTCCCATGCTGATCGAGACGGTACCCATGCTGACCGAGAAACGGTACCTGTGAGACGAAGACTTCCTTGTATGCTGAGCGTAATTGGTAAATATGAAAGGAAATTGTACAATTGCATTGTGTTTCTTTTAGGTAACCAACTGCTGATTTTGATAAGAGCCCTAGTTAGGAGTTTTTCTAAATTTATGTTGCTAAATTGTTTTTGCATGAAGTCCCACATGCCGATGCTAATTTGAGGTTAGATGAGGATTCCTTTTGTTGCACGATGCAATTTGAGACCTTGTTATGCTGACTAAATGTATGCAATTAGTTCATTACAGATTATAGTATTAGTGATTTGCATTGCTATTATCGAATGCCTTGTTATTCAAATGCTGAATAGATTGCACTTGTTTCGCCGTTATGGACAGCTATTAATGTTCATTTACGTTTATCATTTGGTGTTGAGACACATTTATATTGTGCTAGCTTTGTTAATATAGGGAAATAAATTCACTAACTTTGCAATAAACTGGTGTGGTTATTCCTGACTGAAAGGTCAGGGTTCGCCGAAATGTATTCTGGATTAATTGTTAAGTGTTATGTTGATCAAGGTATTGCTTATGTTCGATATTGATTATTGATTTGATTAAGGTGACCGATTAAGAGTACGGAGAGTCCCACTTAGTCAAAAGATTCATCGGCCTAAAGAGCGTCCGAATACAGGTAAATTACTAGTACGGACCGCTCTATCAGGTACAGAAAGATTTAAGTGCAGAGAAATTCTCACTTTCTAAAAGTGGCATTTCTGAAATAGTAATATTAAATCCAACTTTACCCGTTAGCAGGATTTAATGTCACCATTCTGGCCATACTAAATATGACCTTTCTACGCCTTTCAGATCAGCAGCTACCACTCAAACAATGTATGAGGGCAGCCCCAATGTTAGCCTATGAAGGGAGCAGGCCTCACAGCAGTGTAAAAACGAATTTAGGAGTTTTACTCTACCAGGACATGTATACTACATAGTTACGTGTCCTGCCTTTTGCTTACACAGCACCCTGCTCTATGGGTTACCAAGGACATACCTTGGGGGTGTCTTAAATGTATAAAAAGGGGAAATTTAGGCTTGGCAAGTACTTTTAAATGCCAAGTTGAATTGGCAGTGAAACTGCACACACAGGCCTTGTAATGGAATGCCTGAGACAAGGTTAAGGGGCAACATAAGTGGGTGGCACAATCAGTGTTGCAGGGCCACTAGTAGCATTTAATCTACAGGCCCTGGGCACACATAATGCATTCTATTAACAACTTATAAGTAAATCAAATAGTCCAGTTGGGTATGATCAAATGTTACCATGTTTAAAGGGAGAGAGCATATGCACTTTAGCACTGGTCAGCAGTGGTAAAGTGTGCAGAGTCCTAGAACCAGCAAAAACAGTATCTAAAAAGTGGTGGGAAGCAGGCAAAAAGTTAGTGGGGACCACCCAAAGGCTGTCAGGTCTAACAAATCTCTTCAATCTAAGAACTCAGAAAGTCCAGGAATCTTTAGAATTTATTCTTTATTAATCTTCTGCTGAAGGGCATAAAACACAGCAAAGCAGCGAAGGAGTTTTTCTCATTAATCACAATTTTCATTAGGACTTGTGTATTAGGAGTGAAATCCAAAAGACGAAAGTTATCTTTAGGTAGCCAAATGTTGTGTCAATGTGGGTAAGATAAGCATTTTATAGAAAGCACCATGTATCATTACATATTTGAGCAATGTTCGGCGTTATGAGCATACTGAGGTCTGCTGCACGACATTTGGCTACCTATTGTCAGGAAAAAATGAAGAATACATTCTAAAGATTCCTGGACTGCCTGTGTTCTTGAATTTAATATATGTTATTATTGTTTTTGTTCTCTCTCCATTTTGTATTATCTCAGAGATGTGGATTTGGGGCAGCAGATCCAGGGAGGTGGGAGCATACTTAAATTTCAAAATAATTTGGGGAAACTAACTGGTGAAGTGCATCTAGCTGTCCATAAGTAGTATAAGATGAAATGTAAGACTTTCGAAGCAAAGTTAAATAATTTTGATAGCACAACAAATGTGTTATTTTTTTGCTAAACCTCAGTGAAATACTATTGATAAGGTTAAATGAAGAACCCGCTGGCCTGCCCTTTTCCTCCCAAGGCAATTACCTCCTAATGAACAAAAGGATTGATCCTGGAGTAGTTGCTTTGTTACAGCACTGCACTGGTATATGTCCCATACTGAGACCAAGACCAGCTTCTAAATATTACTACCATTCATGAAATACATTTGGTGGCTCATTTTAGGGATTTAGTTTAAAATTGCATGAATATGCATTATTATTTAATGGGCTGCACAGCAATTTAATACATCTATTTAGTGTTCAAGCATTAAACTCACTGGACACAGCCCACAAGGGAATTTGTGTTTTTTATTAAATTTGAAAGGCACGCATAAATGGGTTGAATTGCTCAAATGTGACCTAGTAGCTGAAAACCCTTTTACTCGTGCACTATAAAATCCAACCATAGTGTCATATTACATTGGAGTAAATCCCATACAGTTGGGAAGGTTTGCTTTTAAAGCTTGTGAACACCCACATACTTGTTAATTTGTGGGTATTCAAAAGTGCCTCTTTAACCCTTCCCATCCAGGAAACGCTTGGAGATTTACTTCTGTTAAAATGGGAGCAAATCCACTTGAAGGGGAATAAGGACACAAGACCCCCAAAACGAATGGGATGTAAGTGAAAGGGTTTCTTCATGGAGAAAAATATTTCTCCTCCGAGAACTTTTTTTGTGTGCCTTTGCACAAGAGCGCTGGCAATGTGCAACTGCCCAATACGTATGATTGTGCGTGCATTGCTAAAATTCGGCAATTAAGGACAGAAAAAGAAATTCAATGACACAACTTTCAAGGCTTAATCTGGGAACGTTTTTTTGACTGCCAGAAAGTCTCTAAATCTACACCTACCTCATTAACCTGCGTATGTAAATGTACAACTTTTGATTGGTAATCGGAGCCGTTGGACTTTCTACATACTAGATAACATCACAGACCCCAAATGGACATGCAGAATTACCAAATGAAATTACAGTAAGAACACAGGCATTTGACAGAAATTTGAATGGTAGTAGGTTTGCTAAATAATCTTTTAACGCAAATAACAGATTGTTTGGTGAAGAGTAGGTATCAGGGCGCGCTAATGATTGTGAACTGTTAACATGTCTGAATTCAATGCAATAAATAGTTGGCAGTAACTAGAGGGCACAGCTAAGACCCCTGGGGTTGGTTATCTATACACAGTGGCTCAATCAGCATGAGCTTAACTTGCATTCGCCTTTACTGCCCAACCGGACTCAGGAATTTGTTGGGCATTTCAAGTCACAAGACTGAACCTTAATGTCAAAACAGGTTTGGAAATCTGTCTCACCATTCACTGGCCACATTTGGACACCTGCAATCGGATGTGTGACTGGGACATTAAACAATTATTTTAGATCAATGCAGTGAAGTATTAACTGATACTTACATATAATATGTGGGATACAACCCTTCAAAATACCAGCAGTGTTTTTTTGCCTCCGAAAACTGAAACGAGAAAAACAGAAAGAAATGTTGTAAAATAACTATAGTTATACTCGCTTACATCCTTTATAGATTGTTTCACGGTATCGTTCAAACTGACAGATAAAAACGAATCAATGCAGTTGTATGCCAGAATATCATAGTCATAAATATCGTCTGGCATAAATGTTGTGTTTTAAATGTTGACAAAACTATCAACCCATTGGGGATAGGTTTTCTCTTAGATCTTGAAGGGGATGCCATTTGTTAAATTATGTGCATGCCAGGTGATGATCTGGCTAAAATACACCGGAACCGCAGTCCTGAAAACTCTTGCTTTTCTTGAATGATGGCTAGGCCCACCAGTTAGAATTTCTGTCCTCTTGCTTCTGGGAAAGAAAATGCCACTATGTTCCGATATCAATTTACTTATTTATTTTGTAGTTTTTGTAAAGTGCTACAAATGGTGGCCTCTGCGTTCTTAGGTGTGGGAAAAATGTCACAACTATACAGTGCAAGAAGCAGGGTGGCAGGTCTAAAAGCAGTAAGTCAGCTAACAAAGAGTATAGTCAAGTTACCCCTTTCCAAATAGGACAGAGAAGGTGGAAAAGACTTATAACGATAGAGTCCAGTGACTAGCTTGAGGAGTAGGCTGGTGTTACGCATCCCACCCAATAGGACTAAAATCCCACATAGAGGTGGCAGAAATGAGATCTAATTAGTATCACATTGCTTGAGTGAATAAATGGGTCTCTAATAATCTTGTGAATTTAAGATGGTCACTTTCCAATCTCAATTGAGTAGGTAGGGAGTTCCACAAAGAGGAACGCTGTGAGTGGAAGGAATGCTCAACATATCTTTCCACTCTGTAGGGGTGGATCTGAAAAAGTAATTGCTTGCCGATCTGAAGCTTCTGAATAGCTTTTGTAAGGTAATGTGGTTAGCAGTCATGGAGCATTTTACATACTAGAGAAAGTATTTTGAAGGCTGTTTTCCATACTAGAAGTAACTAGTGAAAGGATGGCAGTGTTGGGCTGATGTTGGCAAGGAGCTTCAAGGAGCTTTAAGCCAAATAGTAAGCAAGCTGGAAACTCTTCAACTCTCCGAAGTTTAGAGAGAGATGAGCTGGGTAGAACAGTATTAAAGCTGTTGCAGTAGTCGGTAGTCCAGTCATGAACAAATATGGCGTGGTTGGGAGATTAACATGATTTTCTGTGAGTAATGAAGCATCAGCAGAACCCCCTTTAGCGGGCGAAGGTATTGGAAGGCCAGTTTCGTGACAAGCGTATGTGAAGGTTTGAAAGAAACACCTTTGTCAAACAGTATACCCGTGTACTTTATCCACAGCGCTTTGGGACACCAGAGCTCCATAGTGCAAATCCTTGCAACTTGCAGTACTGGCATAGGAGATATGTCCCCTTGCAACTCTCAATGTGGCGCACAGATGCTTTGTGGCTGCTTGTGCCATCACAAAGCATGAATCGGATTTCGGACACAGAGCGAAGGAAGTAACCTTTTTGCAGAGTGTAAGGTTTCAATTTCTGACAGCTTACACCCAACATGTGCAGGCTGCCGGCACCAAGAGGACATGCCAGCTACCCAACGAGCCGCTACATGCTCTTGTCGATTTCCCATCCAGAATGTGCCGCGTTCCATGGCATTGTGAACTCTATCCCTTTAAGGGGTCTCAATGCCAGCACCTTGTACATTTGAATGGCCTGATGGATGCCACCAATTCTACCCGGGCCTCCATTCCGGCATTTTTAAGTGTGTGTAATGAGGCACACAGCTGATTCCCTCTTCATTGATATTATTGATGTGGCCGAGTTTAACCTCAGTGAGCACACCCCCTTTGCACAGCGCAAAATTATTGGATCTTTGATTGTTAAGGTACACGAACACAAACATAAATATACTTATTTATTAACCTTAATCAGATGCAGTGTGGTTACACAGGTATGGCGAAGATTAACTTTAGGGTTGACATGCATAAGCAGAGGTTAGTCATGAAGAAAACACTGTGGCAGATTAGACTGCGCTGTGCAACATTTATTCAGATAAAGCACTAACCCTCAGTCCATTATCAAAATTATTACAACTTTGCCTTTCTGTAACATATGCGATTTTGAGCTGATAGGCAGGAGCAATGAAGCGTTTGTTTTGCTGAATCCTGAAATGGTAGCCTACAATGAAGTTTGCTCTATTCCTGGTAAATGAAGTAGCTGTGGGTACCATGTCTGTCACTGAGCTTAAGTACATTTAAAATGATGCACTAGATTTTTCAGTTTTATTTTATTTTGTGTTTTATGTCAAGAGAAGAGAAAATGTTTCTGTTTGCAATATATTAAATCCGGGGGACTGGCTGCCCACTGGTGGAGGACGCAGGCAATGCAACCAAACACATGCTGTGCCTTGTCAAAGGCCATGCGTGGCAGGAACATGGACGGTGGAGGGGGGTTGGGCATAGGCCCTCGCCATGCACTGCTAATGACCTCACATATTACAACAACCGTCACTTGTTCTATGACATTATTATTGTCATCAGTATGACAACTGAAATTACATCATTGATAACATTCATCTGCATGACAACTGATGACAACTGAAATGACATCATTGATGAAATTCCTCTGCATGGAAGGGATGCAAGTCATAGTTACAATAGTTAGCTATGACAGATGAATTTCAGTGTTTTTTTAGTTTGAAATGTTATGTTTTAAATTAAATTTTCACTCAACTATATTATCATTTTAACCTTTGTTCTTTCAGTGAATGTAGACAGATAGACAGTCAGACAGATAACAAATTTTAAACACAGCATCTTGCCTTTCTTTCAGTGCTAGCAAAAATGTTTTCCACAATGACAGCGCTGCTCTTAGAACATAAATTAGCACACCTGATGAGCTCACTCTTGGAGGCCCATCATGGATGCAAACATATACCAATACATTCTCACAGGTGTGTCAATATAAATATTGTCAATGCAGAACCCTGCCACCACACTATCCCACATTGCACATTTCCTTCTTTATTAATATTCCTACACTATAGTTTCAACGCACTAAAAGTGAAAAGTACTTTTTAGAGTCAATCTTTTTAATTTCCTTACAAAGAGCATTACACTTAAAATCTGATTTATAATATACATTGTTGCATAAAAAAGATTTTAAATATTAGCAAGATATCCCCAGCAGAAGCATACATCTCTCAAAATATTGACTAACATACCTACAGTCTAAGGCAAACAATGAATACTAAACGCAATGTTGCTCAAATGCAAAGGTGTTCTAAAATCAGTTAATACTACATAACAAGTAACAAGTGTAATAGTCTAAGATGGCCCTATATTACCCTTTCGGAGGTCAGATGACAAATGGCATCGTGGTTTGTAAATGCCAACAGAACCCTTCAATTACAATATGGGGCAATATTACACAGTTACGGATTGTGTTTTAAATATGTATAGCCCAGCTGTTATAGTTAGGTTAGATCACTGTTATATTAAGGTTATAGTTTACAAAGGAAGAACGTTTTTGTTTTGCTAATAAGTTTGGTGCAGTTTGGCAAATCTGCACAAAAGAAAAAAAAGTTCATCCACCTTGGCTCTTTCATGGAAGGTTTCGTGCTGATTCATAAAGCCAGACAAAGAAAAAGAGGAAAGTCCCAGAAGTGCGATTTTTAAAGGCAGCTTCCATTGGAAACTTTGCTCTTTGGTACAGAAAAAATGGCTGAACGGATTTTCACCAATGTGGCAAAAAGTTAGACGTTTACTCAGAAAACGTGCTTTTTAGGGTCGAGCATGCGAGAGCATGCACTAGCGCATGCGTCTCTCTTGCGAGACACTAATGTTTATTAAAAAAGGGCTTCTAGCCTGTCCATTGCTTATCATTTTTGTGCTGAAGCATCACTCTTCTTGGCTAATTGTCTAGGTCAGCTGAAACGTCACTTCCAGTGAGTGAATGGAGCAGGGACCAAGCACAGATTATTTCAATTTAATCACTGGCCGGCCACTGCGCCTGACGTGATTGAGACACCATTTCTTCCACCTACCTCTCTGGCATTTTTTTAAGCAGTTGTTGTGCTAGAGTATCAATATCAGCTGTTAGGAGAAATACCACTATGCCAGCCACTGCCAGAACACCTAGAATATTGCAACGTCGTTGTACAGAAAATAGCATGCTTACTTTTTTATATATCACCAAATTAACAGAATAATTTCTGCTATCAGCTTAAAAAAGAAACACCACTGTGCCAGCCACTGCCATGACACCTGGAGCATTGCAGCTTTGTTGGCACAGTGAATAGCATGCTTACTTTCGTATGTATTACCAAATGAACTGGATAATTTCTGCAGCCCAACGGCTCAAACTGCCTGCATTCGAGATATGCATGGAAACGTATGACACGCACTTTTCTCATCGGCTTCAATAACAACCCCATTATAAATTTATAGATTATCTAACACCATCATTGTAAAGATATTTATGGAGCTTTGGACCTCTCTGGGTTTACTGGTCCATTAATAAAACAAGTTGCTGCTTTCTTTACAAAGAAGCACAGCAATTAGAGAAACCAATGAAGCGCAGGGGCATAAAAGCAGCCTGTTCTTGGGCCACAGACCTCGACAGCACCAGTCACACCCCAGAACATGGCTATAGCTGCATGGCTGGCTCCGCTATTTAAAATTGTAATGTATGAAAATAACGTGTTTCACAGCGTGCAGTCCATCACCCTTTCCATGTGTATGTGTGAAACGTACATGCTGCTAGTATGACTCAGTTTCATTTACTCACTTGCCACTTAATCAACTTCAGAAGTTAGAAAGGCTTTGTTATCTCGTCGAGCTTTTAAATGCTTGACTTGCAGATGAAAGTAGCAAGTTGTCAGCAGCGAGTGCTAAAATCACTGAACCAACTTGGGGCTAATGAGTGATTCACACCAAAATGAATAGTATTCATGTTATCAGCCTCAGAAGGATAAACGGCTGAGCCAACAAGAAGACCTGCGTGCTACTGAGTAGATACTTAGCCCACTGCACAATTAAGTATCAAGCACTAGTAAAGTCAATAGGTCTTGCCTATACAAGATCTATTGGATTTGTCAATACGTTTTAACCATGTTACCTTGCAGTGTGGACACTTTGCAACATGGCCAAAAGTTAAAAAAATTCAAAGCACTATGGCATGGCAAGTGTTGAATCCATCATACCACTTTCATTTTCTTTACTTGCAGCCATGTTGGACAGCTGCTGTGATGCTGTGCAACAGGGTTAAAAAAAACATTGACAACGTCAATAGTTGTCTTATGAGCGAGACCCGTTGGCATTGTCAATGCTTGTTGTGATTTGGGGTAAATCTATTCAGCCTTTTTCGAGAAATCAACATTTAAAAAGGGTCTTGATTAGGGCTGCTAGTATCCGGATATGCACAATTTAAAGGGTATTTGTCTATTCTGATGGGCTGGCCACAACATGAACAATATGTTGAGGTAGCCATTACAGGACTCAGGGACATGGTTCCTGCATCGTGTAAAAGAATTTTAAAAGTAGTAAAACACAAGTTTATTAGTTAATTAAAACCATAAAACTTTCCTTCCACATAAACATTTAACAGAACAATTTTAGTGCAAAAAGGCAATTACAGTTCTTTAGCTTTAGGTGAAGTGGTTAGTGAGTTTTTCTTCTATATACAGATTTTAAGAAAGGAACATACTGGTGCTATGAGTATTAATAATGAGACAACAGAACAATCTTGTTTTTTTAAATGTAAAATGAATACAACGCCGGATAAAATCCTATGTTTAAAATGAAAAGCTATATGAGATATCGTTCCCCCGAGATATTTAACGAAAACAGTGGCAGACAACTGAGACATTGGTAAAAATAAGACAAAGTGGGGGGAGGCCTTCCATCAATTTTATCTACCCCTACTTACGTCTGATTATTGAAGCCGGACTTTATTATGACACGAGCTAAGCAACTCTGTGAACTACATAGGAGCCTTCCCTTCTTTAGGATATACGAAGCAGATTATATGAATTTTGCTATGGTTTCCGCCCTCCCTCTATCTGGACATTTCGAGAGGTCGTGGTTTTATGAGTGAAAATTTCCAGACATTGAACCAGCCTAATGTTCAATATAGTATTTTGAGGGTTAAAGGCTGCAATTAGTGCTTGTCTGCAGGATCTAATTCTTAAGACGTTAAATTATTTTTTCAGCAAGAGTCTCCTTTCGGCCGCCAGGGCTGGACAAATGCAGACCACATGCATCAGGTTTTCATCTGCTAGATGGCAGAGACGGCACTCCTGGGAGTCTGCTTGCCGCTCCATCATCCATTTTGGCATGAGGTCTAAGGTAGGGACCTCACCCAGCCTAAGTCTGAGAAAGGATTGCTTGATTTTCCGTGAGTACGGGCCCGCCATAAGTGGTGATTCTTTAAATGTTTTGTAGGAGTTAAGGATCAACCAACTATGTCCCCTTTGGGACAATGAGGTCTTGTCTTCTAGCCGGCTCTGTAATTTACTCGCTTTATTCACTACTTTATTGAAAATGGGGATGGGTAAGGCCCTGTTCCATACCTCATCTAATTTCAGAAGACTCTTTCTCTCGTCTAGGAATTTTATGTAGTTGGAGTTCCCTCTTTCTAGGATAATTTCTTGCCAGACTAGATTGGCTAAAGACCCCTTTGAAGCGCGGCTCAATTTGTAGCAGCATTTAATGTATGCCGCCGGTCGGGCTAACGACTGTTTGACCAGCATGAATTCCAGTCTGACCTGGGCTGGCGATGCATGCCCAGGGAGCCGAAAAACACGTTTATAGGTTTTTATCAGAAGCTTTTCCAAAAGACCTACTTCCATCCCCCTCATTATTTCGGTCCCGTAGGTGATAGTTGGAAGAAGCTTCGCTCTCATTACAGCTGTTAATGGGTTCAGAGCATGACCACAGATTGAATTTGCTAGCTTACAAAAGGCGTAAGTAAGGGCCTGCGTTTTGTTTTTTATTGCTTCTTTTTGTGCCGTGTAATTACCTCTAGCATCCACCACCAATCCTAGGTATCTGTATGATGTTACTTCCTCTAGGGTTTTCCCATTCATATGCCATTTACCTTGGGTGGATGGCCTGCGGTTTAAGGTAATCATTTTAGATTTTTTATGATTAATTTCTAAATCATTGGAGCCTGAGTATTCTTCTAATGCCTTTAACAATTTCTGCATTCCTATTCTGGTATTACTGATTAGTAATAGGTCATCTGCATATAGTAGGTTGGATACTTGTTGGCCGCCCAGTGAGGGAGAGTGAGATGAGTGACCATTTAACTTGGTGGGGAGGTCTGCTATGTACAGGTTAAAGAGTGTTGGGGCCAATACACAGCCTTGTTTCACCCCCACTGTTGTTTTGACTGCCCTGGATAGGTGAGAGCCATCCCCAAGTTTAACCTTCACCCAAGTATCAGAGTATATCATTATGATGGCATTAAAAATAGAATGTGGCAGCCCCCACTGAAGTAGTTTGGCCCACAATTTACCGCGGGAGACACAGTCAAAAGCAGCTTTAAAATCAACAAAACATAAATAGGTTGGAGTCCCCTTTGCTTTTGCTCTGTTTATAATCAAGCCTAGCCCCATAAGATTTGTTAATGTTCCTTGGTGCTTGGTGAACCCGGTTTGATTGAAGGGTAGAATATTGTTATCTGTGATCCAGGCTTCTAGATGTTTTAGCACACAGCAGGAAAAGTATTTTAGGTCAACGTCTAAAAGAGAGATTAGTCTGTAGTTGCTTGGGGAGAGCACGCACCCACCCTTATATATGGGGTGGATTACTGAGCCTTTCCAGGATGCCGGGACGTTGCCTGTTGTGATCACTTCATTAAACATTGCTGCCAGGAAATTGGCCCATCTTTCTGTTCCTTGTTTAAATAGTGCTTCCGGTAGGCCATTGGGGCCGGGAGCGCAGTCCATTCGTGACTTCCCAATGATATTTAGTAATTCTGGTGCCGTAAATTTCAAAGGTTCCGGGATGTTGGGATCCCAGCTAATCATGTGCGACTGAATTTGAGGGCCTTCTTCGATGATCCGTTCTTTTAGATGGGACTTTAAATGGGCTACCCATACTTCCTCTGTTATGTTTGCGTTATTGCCTGCTTTTGCGCCATTGTCTATTATATTGATGATTTTCCAAAATCTTTTGGAATCAGATGTTTTAGTCGCAAAATGTAGTTTGGCCCACAAGACCTCTTTTTGGGCTTTTTTAAAGGTCCATAGATCCCTTTTGTACAATTTCCTTTGCTCTCTCAGGGCAGTTAGTATTGATACATTATCTGGGGATTTACGTAGAGACCTTAGTAGTTTCCCTACAGCTGCTTTCCTTTTGCGCACTGGCAGCGGTAGAAGTGAACTTTGGCGATGATTCAATTGCGCTCCCTTTCTTGTGTTACATAAGGAATCTTTTTTAGTGAGATCTAGGGCAAAGTTCTCCCAGACTGTTGTCAGCTTTGCCCCACTTGTGGTATTTGATTCTAGGTTTCGTATGGCCTCTTCTGCCTGGGTTTTGATGGTGTCTGAGTACCATTTGAGTCGCTTTAGATTTTCGGTGCCTAGTGTCCCGTTTAGGGCTGCCACTTTCTCCGGTTTTTGCGGTGATGCACAGATCCCCAATACCTGTGGCTTATGGTCGCTTTCCGTGCGGTCTATGATGGTGAAGGTGTTTACTAACTTATATAAAGCAGGGGACACTAAAGTGTAGTCTAGATAGGAGACTGATTTCCCGGAGAATCTTGTCCATGCCGGTGGGATATCGGGGCATTTCCGTCCGTTTAGCGCGAGGAGGCCTACTAATTCACAGGTGCGTATAAAACTCTCCCCTATTTTGTCTTTCCTGAGTTTTTTGGGGAGGGTTTGGCTAGGCATTCTTGCCACTGTTTGGGTGTGATCCTCACTGGGGATGTGAAATAAGCCGAGATTGAAATCGCCCGATATTAACCAGAATGCTGATTTTACTGTACCTTTTATCCTTAATAGTTGCGTTAAAAATGTATTTGCTTCGATTTTTTTATTTTTAGGATTGATGTATGTGTTGACCAGAATCAATGGCTCCTGTGTGTTTTTCCCCCAATCGTCTAGCTGGAGAAATTGGAAAGGTTGGTTTTCCTCCTTACGCTCAGAGATTTTTACTAAAAGGCTGGTACTAATGTAGATGGCAAGGCCTCCCTTTGGCCTACCGGGCCTATTTGTTTTCGTTGCTGGGTTATGATATTCCATGAATCCGATTATCGGTATTGATTCCATTGCCCAGGATTCCTGTATGAGTAAGATGTCAAAAGTGCTGAAAAAATGTATTACTGCGGGATCCTCCAGTTTTGACCGAAGGCCACCGATATTCCAGGAGCAGATGGATAAAATGCCGTGTGCGGGTTGATCCTTACCAATTCAATTGTTGCCCATCGGTCTTGGGGGTAAAACCGTCGCTACCCGTTCCCTTTCTGGGTACTTTTGTTGACCCAAAACCACTCTTTCCCTCCCTTCTTCTCTCCATACTTGGACTGTCAGCGGGTGTGTAGGTGGGTTCTCCTCACTGCACCTTTCTTCGATGGGTCTGCTGGCCTGATGTACTCCTTTAAGAACCGACCATGCGCCTTTGGAGGTTCCCAGGTATTGTGGGGCTAGTAGCGGGGTTGGATAGCGGTCTCCTTTGTAGATGGTTACCTCAATGCCCCAGTCTTTCAAAAGGTCCTTTTTTTTCATGATCCGCTTTGGGATATCTGGAGCCGAGAAGATGGTAAGTGTTGGATCTGTGTGTTGGTTGCCTCTTGCTTGAATACATTTTATAGCTGTGAGGTCCTTCGAGGCCACAAACTGAAGATCCGGTAAGGCTTTTATGATTCTTAAGATAGAAGATCGATTAAGAACATCTGTGGAGGACCTGGAGGTGAATTCTGGAATCCAGAGTAACTGGAGGGTATTCGTGTCTGTTATAAGTGACTGATTTTGCTCTATGTGCCGGTCTTGAACCTTATAGTCATCTTCTCTCTGACTAATTGCAGTCTTGCTGTCCACATTGACCAGTGTTAATTGGGGGGACAGCGCAGGCGCAATTGGTTTTAATTTTTTGCTCTGCTGACCCCTTGTGGGGCTAGGTCTTATGTTTGTTGTAGTGCCAATTGTTTCGTGTGGTCTCGGGGGGGACTTTGTTAAGTGGGTAGTGTCTGTTAAGACGGGGAATGTTATCCCATCTACTATTGTGTTAGAGTTTGTACTTATGTGGGTGATAATGTCTCTATTGTAACCACCATTTGACGTCGCCTGGTCTTTAGGTGGATCCTTTGACGAGTTGAGTTGATAAAGTTGGGCGGACTTCCTACCCTACCTTGCCCGCTTTCGTTCTCTTTTTGAGAGGGTCCGGGTTGTGGTAGGCTCAGGATTCCTGGGCTTATTGATGGGCTGTAGCGGAGGATGATTCACCATAAGTTCCATTTGAGCGCTTGCTAGTTGGCGGCTGTCAGCCAAAGTTCTCTCCTCACTTAAAATTGATGGAGCGGGCGCCAGGGAGGGAAGGGGCTGCTGCTCTTTTTGTTTCGGCTCCCTCGGGGTGGGTTTCAGAATGGTGGCGAGCGGTTTAATACATGTATATTCATCCTTCCTGGTGGAGTGGATTTCTTGCAGTATTCCCTCTAAGATTTGCGGCAGTTGGGATATCTTTTCTACTACCTCTTTACAGGAGCAGATTGTAAAGTCATTGGAGTGATTGACTTGCGCCCTTGTTATAAGTGCGTTTAATTTTTCCAACTTACTGTCGATCCCGGAGACAAATACTGCCAGGGTGTTTAGCAGGTCAACTTGAATGTCCATTTTATTTGAATGAAATTGCAGCGCCATGACCGTTGCTTGCATTGAATTTAGGATTGCGGCCCACATTTCTTCTGATCTGACTGCCCCTGGGGCTCGGGATTTTGAGTCGGGCTCTTGATTATCACTTGGTAGTACTTTGTTTAATGTTGTTTTATGGGGGGCTTTCTGTGCGGCTGTCACTGTTTCTGCTTTTGCTGGTCCGTTTATGGATACCTGTTCTATATCCCAGAGGTCCTGTTCTTCTTTTTCACCGTTGTACGTTGTACGTTGGGAATGAGTGAAGTTTTGGACTTTGACAGAATGGGCCATCTTCCTGAGATTCTTGTTCTAAATGTTCTGCGATTGCTACCAGTTCTGAGTCCAGGATGGGTAGTTTCGCTGGGCTAGATGTCCATAGGTACTTAGTGGCGTCTAGGGGGTTATTACATAGAGTTTTGTCTTGCCTAGGATTGAAGACGAATGCTGGTGTAGGAGTTGGTGGTACCACATTGTCCTGTACATACAATGCACATTGTGTACATATACATGATGCGTATAGTTTTGTGGGGTGATTTTTCCTGATCACTACTGTTGGCGATAGGGGGAGGCGAGGGGGTGAATTCATTCTGAGTTTATTTTCGCTGCTTCCTTGCTGTTGCCAGTCTTGGCATGGTGAGGTTATTTCCCCAAGACTTGTTTGGGATGGGCCCAGGGAGTCGATCCTTTTTCTGGTGGTGTTGGTGCCAGTAGTAGAGAAGTAGTCAGTTATCTTGTGATGTTTGTGAGAGACTACGGACTCTGGAGCCCCCTCCTGCGGGGTTGCTTCCTTCCAAAAGCCGGGTTCTCTCCAGATCGTTTCTTCCATGCTGGAATTTTGTTCGCCTCCCCCGAGTGTGCCCTTTGTTAGGTTTTGCCTCCTGCATGGGAGGGGGAGATCCTGTTCGCTGCTTGCTCTCCTTTTTGGGGTTGCTTCATCCGGAGCCAGGTCTCCTTTCCTTTTTCTCTTTCCTTGTTTTGCTGGACAGTTTGTAATACTGCCTCGTGCTTTGCCTGATCTCATGGTCGGTAGGTTTTGCTGCCTTTAGAGCGGGGTGATTTTGAGCAGGCTGTTGGGGTGAGGGAAAGGGCCTTGTTGAGTTTTTTCTTTTTTTTTTTTGCCCTTTTGTTGTTTAGAGGCAGTTAAGGGTGCCGTCCTTCAAAAAGAAACTTTAATGGACGTTTAAATTCTGAGTGTGTGATCACCACCGGGGGGGTTAGGAGCTTTTGAGGGCCTGGGTCCTGGGGAGGTGCAGAGAGTACAGAGTTGCTGGACCGTGCCAGTCCTTGGTGGACCGTGGTGGTGGTGGTGGTGGTCCCTTCCGCTCTGCTCCTGGGCCCTGCTACCCTGGGGAAGGTGCCAGGTGCGGGGGCGTGCGGGGGGAGCAGGGCAAAGGGGGGATGGGGTGAGGCAACGAGCTGCCTGGTGGGAGTACCGGGGGGGTGTCAGGGTGAGGAGTGCTGCACGCCCTGGCGGGGAACCGGTGCTAGATCCTGGTACGGCTACCCCCCCCTGTTGCCCTCCTGTTGCCCTCCTTGACCCCCCTTAGCCCCTTTCTGGCCTCTGTTGCTCACCGCACACTTGCTTCCTTCTGGGGTCACGTCGCGGGCAGCACCTGGAGCAGAGGGCCGGTACCTGGTGGCCCTAAGCCTGGCGTCATCCTCGGAGGGGCCCTCCTCTCTTGCCACCAGAAATTTGTGGCCCCTAGCCCCTACCCCTTAAGCCCCACCGCAAGCCGCACCCGCGATCAGGCCGCTTCCGTGGGGGTCCGCAGAGGGGGGGGTGGAAGGGGACCCCCGTGCTAGGGGGGGCATCAGCGCTGGGCTGCTCTGCTCTGTGCTCTGCGCTCCGCGCTCCGGCACGCTGATCCGTGCTGTCAACCGCTGTTGACCCGGAACCGGAAGTCGAGAAAGTGCCGCGATACCAACAACACCTATCAGATCACATTATAATTTTAAAAAAATATACATATTGGGGCAGATTGTGCACATCCTAACCCCAGAGTAATGTAGGAGGGAAGGGTCCCAAGTGGACCACACTCTGGTTTGTCGACCACAACATGGAGAAAATATTGTGGCAGCCATTAAGAGATGAGAATTCATGGACTCCATTGAAATGCATTGTGGTGAAAGCTTGTTTTTTTGTAGGTCATCAAAATGCAACTCACCCGAAGGCTCATTAAAATTTTTAATCACAATACCAATCATTTGTTGGTGGTGTTTACTCCTTTTAGAAATACTGGTGAGTTCTCAGGTGATTTTACCCTGTGAAAAATGTTGACGCCTACTGGGATTTGGTAAACCATGTTTGAGAGAAATCTGTTTTCTCTCATGATTTGCTTGTAGGAGTTATGGAAGGTGCTCCAGAAGGTAAAATTAAAGAACATTGTCTAACAATTCACACTATCTTTCTCAGCGACATGAATATAGTCTGATATTCTGAGTAAAACATGCTTCCACCAGAAGCAGCAGCCTGTCAATTGATTCTGCAGTGCTCTACTGCAGTTTTACACATTATTCTCATGGGGAACTAGAGACATGACATTCTGTATTTATGACAAAAGTGTGGCACACCTGACATCATCTCGATGGGAGTAAAGCTGTAAAACTCTCTAATGCTCAACTGTAGCTTCACCACATAGTTCTAATAAACATGTAGAGCACTAACAATCTGTATTTATGCCAGACGAGTGACACACCTGAACACCATCTTGATGGAGTCAAAGTTCTTTTTGAAATGTGCAAAATAAGGGGGGTACTTTTATCAAAGAAATTATCATTAGTGCCATAGAATGCTTCAATGAGGACACATTTTCTAGGAGTTCTCAACTATCTTTCTCATGCATGGTCAGTAAAACATTCTGACCTACTGAAACATGTATTTTCAACACCAGCAGCAGCCTGTCAGCTTCACCACAGAGCTCTAATGGGCAACTCGAGTGCTAACATTCTTTATTCATGACAAGTGTGGCCATCCTGAACACCAGCTTGGTAGGATTAGCGATGTAACTCATCTCAGCTCACATAAGCTCATGACATGTTAAATGACATCATTAATGACATCAACATAGTTAAAGTCACTAATGAGATCAACCCAAAGATTTTGACAGTGTGATGCAGGTTTTGTGAATGAGGAGTTACACAACAACATAGAAAGAAATACATATCTAATATGAATACATATGCTAAATATATTTATATGTGTGTGTGTATGTATATATTTGTGTGTGTGTTCAGGTAAAGTGACATTATAGTTAGATATGGTAATAATATCTTACTTTACATTAAAAGAAAACCTCAGAAATTTGCTGACAATAACAAAAATTATAGTGGAAGTTATGTAAGGTACTTGATCTTCAATAAAATGATATAAAAGTCAGAAGTGTGTTGTGTGGGTGTAATATGAATGTTTAAAGGCAGTTTTGAACCTTATTGTGCTATTTACAGCTTTCTGGCATTTACTCTACCTTTTACTAAACTACGGAGTACTGTCCAAAGGCCTGGAAAAAGGTGTCTTTACAGTGGCAAATGTGAACCTGTCAACCTCCTGATTTAAGATTGTGGGTCATGTAAAGTGAAGGGTAATCCCATTAAGGTGTACAGAGAATGATCCACTTGTAGTGAATTGAATTACTTAAAGGTCACAAACCCTATAGAATGGTGTCACAGTGATAGTAGAATGTCATCAGTTATATGATCAATGAAGACATTAGGGGGGTCATTCTGACCCTGACGGGCGGCGGAGGTTCCCCCCTCCAGAACACCGCTGCGGTGATTCTGGCTTTTGCACTGGGCTGGCGGGCACCCGCCAAAAGGCCGCCCGCCAGCCCAGTGCAAAAGAGCCTTCCCACGAGGACGCCGGCTCAGAATTGAGTGGGAATTGGAGTGGGAAGGTGCGACGGGTGCAGTGGCACCCATAGCGTATTTCAGTGTCTGCAATGCAGACACTGAAATACAATGTGGGGCCCTCTTACGGGGGCCCCGCGGCACCCCCTACCGCCATCCTGTTCCTGGCGGGAGACCCGCCAGGAACAGGATGGCGGTAGGGGGTGTCAGAATCCCCATGGCGGCGGAGCGTGCTCCGCCGCCATGGAGGATTCTCAAGGGCAGCGGAAAACCGGCGGGAGACCGCCGGTTTTCCAAATCTGACCGCGGCCAAAGCGCCGCGGTCAGAATGCCCTGCGGGGCACCGCCGGCCTGTCGGCGGTGCTCCCGCCGACCCTGGCCGTCAGAATCAGGGCCTAGATATGTCATCAGTGACATGATTAATGATGTCATTTAACATGTCATGAGAGATGTAATACGTGAGGTCATAGGCAGTGCATGGGGTGACACAAGTTATAGTATGCTCACTATACTATACTATAACTGTGAATTTCAGTGTTTTTGTTTTAAAATTATAGTTCTTATACCATTACAAGGTCTAGTTATAGCACCACTTTAATCTTAGTTTTTTTTTCAGTGAATTTCGGAAAACATAAGCCAGGTATTATTATTATGCCAAACTCTAATGTTACTTTAATCTTAGGTTTTTTCAGTGACTTTCTAGGGTTTGTCTAACATAAAGCAACTAAGATCTTATTTCCATACCTAACTATATCACTTTACCCTTTGCTCTTAGGTTTTTTCAATGACTTTCTAGGGGTTGTCTAACATAAAGTAACTAAGATAATATTCCCATACCTAACTATAACATCACTTTACCCTTTGCTTTTTTCAGTGTATTTCTTTTTTTATATTATATTCACCCCACTCCCACACTGAGCATTGCTTTTGACCATGTGCAGTAGAGAGTGGGAAGAAGGGTCTGGCCAGCGGACCGGCCCTGTAACCAACCCTCTGAGAGTGACCCACCCTCTGCCATGCACAGCTAGGGATTGTGCACTGCAGGGAGGTGGCTGCAGGGCCTGGCTTGTGGTCAGGTACCGATCTCATGGTACTCAAGGGCCCAAGGGCCCAAGGGGGAAAAATTTATCTCAACCTATCAGATCACATTATATTTTTAATTTGTAGCACAGCATAGATATCATTATAATTTTTCGAAAACAACTGAACAGAATTACACCAACTCATATTAATCACACTCTATGACTCTATGAGTAAAGATCTAACTTTCTGCCAAGTTCTGTTCAGGCATTTGTTTCTGTATTGCTTCCCAAAATTCCTATGAGAATTCCTTTTTCTCATCATCCGCTTGACAAATCACCCCAAATAATGCCAGGAAGGGGTTGAGGTAGATGAACTTTTTTTGGAGGGTTTGTAAAGATTGGTGAAACAGCACCTGGCATAGTGCAACCATATGGATGTAAATTAACTTATGAAGGGTATTTTTTCTACGGATGTTCCTATAATAGGTATGCAGAAGGTTCCTATGAATTATCCATCAATAGGATGGCACCTTTTTTTGTTATATCAGACCTTCAGCCACACTGATGGGACAGGAAGTTGCTTCTTTCAGTGTGCTCTTACATTTGTCTGCCCTTTTAATGGATTAAGGAAGGAAGGAAGGGAGGAATGTGGATGGGTGGAATTTATAAGGTGAATGGGTAGAATTTATAAGGTTCCTCATGTTAAGGATAGGTTTATTGAACATGGATAGACATTGGGCAAGTATTCAGTGATGAATGGAAGACTCCGTTGATGAGGAAGGAAATAACAATAGAGAGGATGTGTTTGATGTCCTTGTTAATGATGGTGCTTGTGGTGTAGCATGAGAGGTTATGGCCATCATGATAGGCTGCTATAGTTACTGTGAATATGTTACTGTGATCCATACATGTTAGATGTTGTAAGGGGGTACTTCATGCTGTTTCATGTTGGGGTGGGGGGTCAGGTGGTTCTGAATTTTGTGCATTTTCCCAACTAATAATTTGAGTGATTTGAGAGATGAGGTAGTGCTTCAATACACTATTTGTTTCTTTAAACAATGATCCACTTTAATTGTTTTGATTTCTATTGGTGATTTAGTTGGGTGCGACTTGATTTAGTCATGTGAGTGTTCTTTTTGCTGTAGATCATGTGAAGTATTTTTTTTAGGAATTCTATTGCATAAATGTTGAGAAATATTTGAGTCTAAAGGTATTCAAAGGGAATTTAGAATGGCTTGCAAATGTGAAAAGGTATTTTCATGGCATCTTATTTCAAGAACACTAAAAAGTAATAGATTGCTGTTGAGCTATGCTTTCTTTCCTCTTAGCTGCATACCTAAAATTCTAGTTTACATAAAAAAAGCAACTGTGATGTTGGAAACTATGTAAACACACGTACATCAATAAGCCACTGTATAATGAAAAATCATTCTGGTAAAGCAGCAGCTACTCATTCTATCACTATAGTAATAAACTGGCTGCCACTGAGTATTATATGCAGCCTTGTGATTCCGCCCCAGCACTTTAGGCAGTTATAGACGATGCTCATTTCTGCTTGCATAGAGCGAAAGTAAAATCATGCAATAGCACAAATAGTGACACTGTGAATGCGAGAAAGCTGTAAATAACACAGTAGTGCTGCAAAGCTACCTTGAAACCTTTATATCAAACCCACACAACATAGTTTGCCCGTTCATATCAGTCAATTGAAGCTCAAATAGCTTCTACAGCTAGATTTGTTAACCTGAACTGCAAATGTATGTGTTTGACAAGAAATGTACAATACCTAAAGAATAACACATTTTCTGTCTGACTTTCACATCCATAAGTCATGTAAATTGTTCCAAAGAAATTCCCTGATCAGTTTTATGCTATGTTGGTGGTTTTGCTGAGGTGACATTATAGCATAACGCAGCAGTTGAACATTCACTATCTCCTTCTCGCTCTCTTTTGCTGGCTTTTATTTTGAAGAAGACGAAGAGAAGGAGAAGGAAGAAGAACAAGAATAGCAACAACAACATTGATGCTTGTGCTGCAAGTACTGAGGTTGCTGAATCCCAAGGCTGCATAGTCATGCTCAAACATCTTTCTTTTTTTAGACACCCTATACTTCCTCTGCCTTCAGTTAACTTTTGCTGGTTTATTTCCATCCATACTTTCTCTCTTTGTCATTTTCTCAAGTTTTCTTTTACACCTTCTTCCTCTTCTGCCTATCTCTCTGTTCTTCTGGATCAAAATTTAATGGTGAAAAAAACACAAAATGAAAACTGGTGCCCACCACTTGCAACCACTAATACAAATGAAGAATGGATCGCATCCTATTTTTCCAGCTTCTATTTTTTGCAGTAATATGAAGTCCTACTCAAAAAAGTAAGTACATGGGTATATGTGACACAATACATTTTTATCTGGGTTGATTTCAGTCGTAAATATATCAGCCCCAAAATGATATTAAATCTAGAAAAAAACATGTGCAAGGAAGTAGGCCATAACTCGGACAAGAATAGTAAGTGCGCCAGATATGTAAGCTGAAATAGCTGGAAAATTTATCACAGCCAGGTACGAAGGCACTTAGGGCCTCATTACGATTCTGGTGGTCTGAGGACTGCCAGACTTGGGGTGATGGTCAGACTGGCAAGACAAGACAACCCTGGTGGTCGGACCACCAGTGGACCACCGTCACCACCAGGAACGGGGTTCCCGACGGGTAGACAGTGGTCTGAGTTGTGCTCAGTGGCGCTGGGACTGAACTCGGTGCCGCCGTGCTGATTACATCTCAGCTTTAAACCAGCCTTTCCATGGTGGTCACCAGCCATGGAAAGGCTGGTGGAAAGTCAGTGCCAGGGGGGGTAGGAGGCATGGGCAGTACATTGGCTCCCCTGCCCAACACCATCAAAATGTGTACTGTCTGCTTTGCTCATTCCTAGCTAGGGTGCTAGTGTGCTACAGTATTGGCCTCAGCTCCCTTAGGGGAGACGAAGTCAATGCTGTAGTACAGTCAGCCCAGCAGGAATGTTGTAGTACAATGTTCCTGCTGGTCAGCCCAGCAGGAACATTGTAACACGATGGGGGGATGCCACCGGCATGACAGTGGGTCCTCCCCACGGGTTTGGCAGTCCCATGCAAGGACCGCCAAAGCTGTAACAAGGCCTTTAGTGTAGGCCAAGCAATGAAACAGACCAGGAGGTTAAGCTTTATTTTAAAAAGGAAGAGCTTAAGGAGCTTTCTAAAATATTGTGATTTAGGCACTTGGTGCAGTTGAACCAGCAGACATGTTCAAAAAGTAGGACTTACCACAAAGAAAAAGTGATATTTAAAGAACTGTATTCAACTTGAAATTATGTTAATTTTTTAACTACTGGTGAGACTATACTTCGTAGAGATTATGATTGTTTTGATCAATTGTTTATTTAATTTGCAATTAGATTATTAATTAGATAAAGTATTTATTAGACAAATGATTTAATTAACATCCTTTTTAAAATGGTAGCTTTCTATTTAATGTTTGAATAGAATGATTCAGTTTAGTGTAATGTACTATGTTTTAGTATTTGTGAGTATTTAGTATTTGTATTGCAATTTGTTTTATTGTTGTGAATTATATAATTTATTTAGTATTAGTTTTTTGGGGGGGATGTTGGTGTTGGAGGGGAGTAAGGTGGGAAGTCATTTAAATATATATATAGCTAGTGTTTTATTCGTTTACAAGTTTTAATTTACTTTGTTTTGCAATAAGTATTTTTTCTAATACATTATTCAAGTAGATTGTATGGTATGAATATTTGTCTATTCACAAAATATGGTATATATATATTTTATGTATTTTTCATTTAATGTTTTAATTATATTATGTTCAGTATTTCTGTTACAGTTTATTAATTATGTTAACTTATTTGTTGTGTTGTTTGGTTTGTAGGGAAATATGGGGTTCTTTTTTAACAAAAATTCGAATTATATATATATATATATATATATATATACATATATATATATTTATCTCTTAATCGCTTAAATATTTTTTTTATTTTGTATATTATGTTTTCATATTTTAAAATGTGTTATATTACATACATATAATTTAATCAAAATATATACCATACAAAGGTTTAAGTAACATTATTGTTGCTAAATATAGCTAGTGAAGTTCTGTGTTTTTGAGTTCAAAATGTTAATGTTATCACTAAATTATTTACCTAACTATAAGGGTTATTTTACCTTTGCTTGTTTCAATGAATTTCTAAGGTTTTTTATTAAAAAAGCTGATCTTTTTATCACATCTAACTATAACGTTATTTTAGCCTTTGTTTTTTCAGTCAATTTCTAAGCTTTTTTTTAATGTAAAGTAATACTTTGGTAGATCCTGGGACGACCTCCCCCTTCACCTACAGGCCTCATTCTATCTTCTCGATTTCAGGGAAGGCCTCAATACCTGGCTGTTTGACTGAACCGAGCAACTTGATTTAATTGCCAGGATACCCTCGCGGGTGATCAGCCGCGCTCTATAAATCCTCTTGTATTGACTTGTATACATTATGCCCCACACAACTTTTTGATTCTGAAGAAAAAGTTTCTAATAGGACAAAGATGCTATATAGTATGTACTAATATTTGTAAGCAGCCTTGAGTTATTAAAGAGTATCATGTCAGGATGATAATTTATACATAACTTACAAGAGAGTGTGTACCAATTACTAACCTATGTATGTGTGCTTGTTTTGCTTATGAAGATGGGCTATCTGTAAAGCTTTCTCCGCATTATAGAGGAGGCAGGTAGTATGCTATTTATCACCTTCAGATCTTGGTTATTTCTTTAGCAAATAGTGTCTTTTTAACCAAATGTTGCATAGAATGTACACTGTTCTTAGTATATTCTCCTGAATACACTGAAGTGTATTTCTCATGAGAGTTTCACTGCTTACCAATAGTGTGCTATAGAATGAACCCTTTCCATAGAGTAAACACTCAGTACTCAATTCTCTACTGATATCAACTTAATTTCTTAATGTAGGTTTGGAGTATGTCAGGGGTTTGATACAGATAAAAGGTGTCAGTAGTAGGACATTTGTGTTGGTATTTGCATTCACTATTTTGGATTTTGCAGAATATTTGTATACAGATTAAACACTGTATTCAATGAGGGTTTCCTGAGCTACTTTGTACTTACTGTCAGACCTCTAATGCCATAGTTACTTTTACAACAATATGCAGGGAAACAAAGCTTGGATGATGTCATCAGTGATGTCATCAATTATGTAATTTCAGATGTCAGTGATCTCATAAATGATGTCACAGAACATGTCATGAGTGATGTCATTTGTGAGGTCATCCGCAGTGCATGGCAGGGGGGCAAGTGATAGTTAGCACTGCTAACTATAACTGGTGAATTTCTATGTTTTGTTTTTAGTTCAGAATGTTTTTGTTGTCACTGGCAAATTCACCTAGCTATAATGTTATTTAACCTTTATATTTTTCAGTGAATTTATGTAGTGTTTTTTCAACATAAATGAATACTTAAATACCATAGGTAAATGCAACTCCTCATCACAAATGCCCTTCGGCCATGCACAGAGGCAGGTTGGCTGCAGGGCCTAGCTTGCAGCCTGCGGCTAGGCCTGGCAGCCTAGACCTGCCATACAGTTGACTCCATGCAGGAGGATTGGCCATAGGGCCTGGCCCTGGGCACCCCATCCTCAAAGACATTTTTTTTTTTTTTTAACTAAAGGGCAAAGTGCCACACAGCCACTCTCCCTGAGCTTTTTTATCGCCATGGGGACCCCATCTCCCAGGTACATTTCTAAAAAGAAAGAAAGGGGGGACAACGCCTAGCTATAAAGTGACTTTAACCATTGTTTTATTCAAGAAATTTCTAGGGTTAAATACATAATACTACTGTGTACAGTGGGGGGGGGGGGATTTGGCCATAGGGCCTAACCCTGGGGATCACAACCATCATTCCCCAAGACTGCTTTTTTTTTAAAGGGGAGAGGGCAACTCTCCCTGAGTTGTTATCGTCCCCGGAAACCCTACCCCCTGGCACCACTTATTTAATTTATTGAGAAGGGGGCCATGTGGCCCCCCCCACTCCAAGCCGTTTTAGGCCCTGGGGGCCTATCCTCCAGGGCCACTCTTTTATGCCCATCCCATGGGCCCAGTGTGCTTGTTTGGGGGAGGGGAACAAAGCCCCCGGGCCCGATTTCAGCCCCATGGGCCCCATTTCACAAGGATTGCTTTTGACCTCATGACCCTATGGTCCTATCCCCCGGGGCCTGGATCAATTTTTATCAGGATATCATCCCTTCAGGGCCCAGCACCATACTGAAGGGGGAGGGAGGCATGCAGCCCCCTTCCAGGGCCAATACTTGGCCCCAAAGAGCCCATCCCCCAGGGCTTGGCACCATACTGAGGGGGGCATGTGGCCCACTCTCCAAGCTGATATTGACCCAGGGGAAACCATCCCCCACCACCCACCATAAGGAAAGGTAGATGCCCTGCTGCTCACCCAGAGTACCCACCACCCTGCTTTGGGAGCTAGGGGAGGGGAGCTCCAAGGCCTCTACTGCCCCAGCCAGCTTCCCGCATCCAGCAGGAGCTGGCATTGCTCTTGATAGCTAGGGAGCACCATATTATGCTACTCTCTGTAGGTGGCGTGAATATTTAGATTAGTTTGCCTGCCCGCACTGTGCATTTTCGGGCCCTGGAGGGCTCCCTGGAGCTTCTAGTGGCTCAGGGAGGGGGACTGCATGGCCCCCCTCCCCAGAAATAATATGATTATCCTCCTACAGGCGGGTGCAATTTTTAGATCTGTTTTTACAGAATTGGCTGGGCCGCTCATCCGTCCTACCATGTTTCTGGCTCTGGGGGTTGGTTCCCTGGAGCATCGAAAGGCTCAGGGAGGGGGGACACAGAGCTCACCTCCCCTTTAAAAACACAGTACCAGGGGTAGGCTCCCCTAAGGCTTATAATAAATAGAAGTGACCCAGACACCATTTTGTTGTTTTTTTATCCTGCAGAGTTTTGTGGGATTGTGTCATTTTTTTGTCTTTATTTCTTTTTTTTTTTTGGCCCCAGGGGATCCCTCTGGGTCCCCCATGGGGCCTAGCTGGTCAGACTATCCTTACCCTATCCCCATGTATCTTTTCTTTTTACAGCTACAGGACAGGTGGTCTAAGTCCTCAACTCCTGTAATGGTTGCCAGCAACATTTGTCTGATTTTACTGGTAGCCAGTCAGAACGTTTGCTCTTGCAGGAGCGAGATGGCTCAATGGAAATAAAACTCCCTGGGCCAATCAGAACACTCTATTTTTAAGTTGACGCTTCAAGGAGTGCCTTGGAGACTATTGTGAGCCCAACTGACAAAATATACAGTTATCATTAACCCCTAATTTATCAAAAACTACAGAACAGATTTACACCAAATCACAAAAAGTACAACCTGTTGAGCAAGATCTAGCTTTCTGCAGAATTTGATGTAATTCAGCAGTTTTTGCTATTCTTCTTAAAGAAGCCTATGGAAAATGCATGGGGATTTTGAGTTGTGGGACACTCCTTTTTACTCAGCTCCCGCTTGACGGATCACCCAAAGCTTGCCATGCCCAAACTAGTCAAAAAGTGGCACCTTATTAGAAAGTTTTGTGGCTCTTCTTCAAACTATGTCAAATTTATTAGCGACTACCACTAAAAAATAGATAGATAGATAGATAGATAGATAGATAGATAGATAGATAGATAGATAGATAGATATTGAAAAAAACTAAGATTAATGTAATGTTTTGAACTTAAAAAACAAGAAGTTTTCCCCTTAATTACAGAAACGGGCCCCAGGCCAATATTTGTTTTTCCAATGCTTCAGGAGTTCCCAGGAATGGTGCACAAAACTGCTGATGTTATTGTTACTTTGGCCCTAGAGGGCCTGGGGGTATCCCTACCATTCCCTCTTATATTTGTTTTTTTAATTTACTACTTCAGGACAGGGGACTAAGGGGCACATGTTTTGTACTTTTTGCGACTCACAAATGGGGCGTAGCACTATTTGCGACGGTGTAAGAAGGAAAATGGTAAGTACAAATGCCATTTCGAAGTCCCAAATAGCGATGTGACCAATTACCGAGTCGCAAATAATTGCGACTGGATTTTATGAACTGCAAATAGGAAATTGCAATTTGTGACTCACAATCCATATGTACATGGCAGTCGCAAATTGTGATTAGTAGCAAATAGGCCATTTTGCAAACGCAGATTAGCACTGATTTCAAACAGTTGGTAAGCAGAACCAAAGTATAAAAGCAGACCCAGAAGACATCTAGTTTTACCACAATGGCTGCACTCTACGTGATTGCATTGAAGAGGTGATTCCAGGCTGCCCAGCAGAGGAGGAGGAGGTGGAGACAGGAGAGGATATAAAGAACCAGGCAAACCATATTTCAACAGACTGAGGAGGAAATATATGATAACTATATTCTGAGCAGCACAGTCATCTTAGAGCTCATAGAACTGCTAAAACGGTAGCTAGAAAGCCATACCCTGCACAACTGCTCCATCCCCACACATGTGCAAGTACTGTGGTTACTGCACCTCTTGGCCATGAGTAGCTACCAGGGGGGGGGGTTGCTGTTGCTGGTGGGGTGTGCCAAGGTGCCTTGTCACGTTTCTTCAGACGGTTCTTAGATGCCATAGTCGCACACACACCCAACTACATTTACCTTCCCAGAAATGCAAAGGAAATACACAACACCAAAGTGAACTTTTACAGAAGTGCCAACTTTCCCCATGTATTAGGGTGTGTGGAGGGGACACATGTACCCATATGTCCACCTGAACATCTGGAATATGTGTTCCGCAATAGGAAATGTACTCACTCACTCAACATCCAGGTGGTATGTGATGCCCACAATGTCATTACCAATATAGTGGCAAAATACCCAGGGAGCACACATGATGCATACATTTTCAGACACAGTAGAATACACCAACACCTAAAACGTGGGGAGTGAGATGATGGATATTTATTAGGTACTGTGCAGTACACACCAATGTCACAAGTATGTGTCAGTGCATAACAGGCTTCAGATGCCTGCACAAATGTGGAGGTGCACTCCAGTATGCCCTGGGGAATGCATGCAGGATTGTGGCATTATGTGTCATCCTACACAACATGGCTACCAGATGTGGGCTATCCTCTCACCAAAGATGGCACAGAATCTCAGGATGAGGAGCAAGAGCCACCAATATGACATCCTGGGGATGGTAGCATTGCAATGGAGGGCAGACGGAGATTGGATCACATTGCAAAGTATTACTTTGCCAGGTAAGTGACAACCAACACTGCCCTCACAAATGTCAAACACACATAGCCAGGTTGTTGAACACAAATATCCTTTAATGTCAGGATTGCATTATGTGAATAGGAATACAGTGACATGTACAAATAAGTAAACAAAAATGGTGTTACATCACCTGACAAATTCTAGCCATGTGTATTAAAATAAAGCCAGACTCATCACATCACACCCTCCTACGGCTACGACCACCATGGCCTGTGCCTGGTTGGTCCACAGATGTCTGGTGGGCGCTGCTACGCCACAGGATGCAGGCATCCGATGTGGAAATGCTGCTCATACTGGATATGTTCTCACTGTCCTGAGGGGTGTCACTAGTGCCTCTTGATGCCTGGGATGTTTGAAGTAGGTCCACAGATGCAGTAATGCGGCCTAGTGCCCTGGCCACATCTCCAGCAAAATGTCCCAGTTCCTGGAGCATGACTGTGCGTTGTGACAAGCATGTAGTAGTTGTGGCTACATGACCAATGGACTGACCTAGCCGCTCCATCCGTGCAGCAGTGCTGTGCTCATGGCGCCTTACATGGACATGATCTGCCACCATTTCCCTGAATAGGTCAGTGATGGCAGTAGCGAGGTTGACCATGTTACCATTCATGGTGGCCAATTGTGTTTTCACGTTCCCAAATCCCTGTGTGAGAGTCTTTGCATATGGTGTAAATTCCTGTTCATTAAATGCATATGTTTGTTTTGCAGGCATTAACTGTTGAGTAGAGATGCCTCCAGTCCCAGAAAAAGTTGAGTACAGGCATCCTCATCGTCACCTGCATCATGTACCAGACAACGCCTTCTACGCCCTCGCCCTGCAATTCTCTGTGGATGGCTATCACCCATCTGTGGACTGGAAGGCAGGTTTACACCCTCATTGTCCAAATCTGTGTCCTCTGTGGGTTCAGGTTCATTGTAAATTATGGTTTGTCAGTTGCACTCCTCTGTGGTAATGCTGACTGCCTCCTTTGCTGCCATGGTGGCATCATCACCTCCCTCCACACTGGGGCCATCAGTAGATACCTGAGGGAGACCTGTGAGACACTTTCAGTGGCTCTCAGATGCTTGGTTTATCAAAAATAAATTACATCATATTTTGGCCAACTGGACTACATTACCCATAATGCACTACACTTGTCCTGAACTTATAGGCATGGAATTATCTGAATGATGCATGCTTTTGTGAACTGAGGTTGTGTGCATAGTGCCCTGAAAAGTGTGAAAATGTGATATGTGTAACTTACTTATGGAGGTTCCTGGTGCTGAACTGTCCAGGTCCTCTCTTCCCACTCCGGGTCCAGTGTGGTCGCAACCATACTTTCAATTGCTGTGGGTGGTAGTACTGTGGATGGTCCCCCACCTGTTCCATGTGCCTCCTTCATCCACTCTGCAACCTTTACTTTGGTTCGTGACCTGAGGTCATACCACCTTTTGCGCACTTCCTCAATGGAGCTGTGTCTGACTCCAATAGCATTGATTCTGCTTTGTATGTCCGTCCAATTTTTTTTTCTGTAATTCAGGTACAATCATTGCTGACTTCCCAAACAGGACCTCATGATGTAGGCAGCACTCCTCAGTGAGGACTTCCAATTCTTTTTCAGAAAATGTTAACTTTCTCTTCCTCCCTGCTGTGTATGTCTCCTTTATTTGGCTAGCCATGGCTCCAGTTGCTCCCCTCTTCTTGGTGTGCCTCTACTGAGTGTGCTGCCTAGACTTAATTGTGACTCAATTGCAATTTGTGAGTTCGGATCGCAAAATGCGATTCTGTAACACTCCCATTCACAATTTAGGTCATTGCAATTAGCGATTTCGCAAATTGCAATGCAACTCGGCATTGAATCGCTAAATTGGTGTTCGCTTCCTACATACATTCTGATTTGCGAGTCAGTAATTGTGACTGTATTGAATCGCAATAACAGACTCGCAATTTTCATTTTTCGTACATGTGGCCCTAAGTCCCCAAGTCCTGTAATGGTATTTCCTGATGTTGCTGGAAGCAAATTAGAGAGTTCACTCCCACAGAATTCTGACTCCTACAAGAGCATATGAGCCCAAGAGAAAAAATCTCTATGGACCAATCAGAATGGTCCATTTTTAAAATGGTGCTCCCTCGAGATGTTTGGCCCCTAGCTTCAAAAAACTACTGGAACCAATTTATACCAAATCATAACAAGCACAATCTTTGGACCGTGATCTAGCTTCCTGACAAACTTCATGTAATTCTGTTCAGCAGTTTTTTGTTGTAGCCTTTCTTTAAAAACTATTTAAAATGCATGGGGATTTTGCATTTTGAGACCTCTCCTTGTTTCTCGGCACCCCCGTTTTATGGAACACCCTGAAACTTTCCTTGCACAAACTAGTAAAAAATTAGCAGCTTTTTGGAAAGTTTTATGGAGATTATCAATAGGGCCAAAGGTATTAACAGCACAAAAAATGCTTTTAATGTCATGGTTGTGTTAATGTTTTGCAAAGTTATTTATATAGCTTCATAATTGTTAAGTACTTAATGGATATTTTTAAGATATTCATTTTTTATGTTGTTTTATTATATCAATTATACACATTGCAACACTTTCCTTATTGATGTTTATTTTGGAGTGGGAATAGTAAATCTTACCCCTCCCAGGTCAAGTGCTTTCCCTACTGTTGTTTAGGTTGAGGTGGGAATAGGAAATCTGATTGTTCCAACTCCAGTACTTTTCCTACTGTTGCTGCAGTTGGAGTGGGAATGGTAAATATAACCCCTCCAAAGTCAAAGAATGTCCATACTGTTTCTTAGGCTGGAGTGGGAATATTAAATATCGCCCTCTTAAGTCCAACACGTTCCTTGCTGTTGATTAGGTTTGAGGGGGAGTAGTAAATTTCAAAGTCCAACACTTCTAACAGTAGAAGAGAGTACCGTTGTTGCATTTAAATCAGCCAACTTTCTAATCAAAACATTTTAAATTGTAAATGTTATGAGCTGACAAGTGTTTTAAAAAGTGAGCAAAGTGTAAGAATGCTGACGTTTGTTGAAAATAAAATGTTAGTTATGATCCATCAGCGAGAAATCCAAATACCAAGGTTTCAGAGAATACCAGAACTAAAAATGTATGGGAACATTCGTATGAAAAAGCGTGCAATGTTTTGAAGTATATAGAAATGAGAAAAGAAAACAGCACAAGAGAGAAGCAAAATGTCCTGCAGTCCTGACGCCCACCTTCCATATGGACAGCAGATGTCTGCAAGAAAAGTGCCTGAATATATTATTAAACCATGAGCAGCCACTGGCACCTGTTCACGTATTCTTCTGAGGCCTTTCTTTCTTTAGATTGCACATTCAATGCTCATAGAAATGGAAGAGCTGGACAGCATTAGGTGTGCACTGTAGTGGTTTAGGTACTACCGGACCTGCGACAGGCACTTTTATATGAGGCTTTACGTTTCACAGTCATTGATTATAAAGCTTCAATCTATCCGAGATAGATCAATACGTATTCTACTTGAGCAAGCAAAGAAATATCTTATTTCGAGTCTACAAGGAAATTTGTGGTGTGTCACTCAAGTTAAGATCACAGTTCTGCGTGTTGTGAGAGGGAATGTGTGGCCTTGCAGGGGTGGCATGTTTGCCTGATGCCGAACTACCATGCCAATTGCTTTAACTTTGATCCAGGAGCTTAGTGGTTCCAAGATTGTTCACCTGGTATTGGCTAACCCATGAGAACCTGCACACACAAAAGGGATACTTAGGTCACCTCACAATAGCTCACTGGACTCCTCCATACACACATTATCACTATCGGACCACAAAGGCAGTAGAAGGAGGTGGGACAGGGATTGTTTTTACACTTTATAGTATTTTGAAAGTTGTTCAACTTTGCATTTATGATTAAAAATTCATTAACGAAATAAGTAATCGTACGGCCGAGAAAGCTGAATGTGATGTGATACCAATATGATATTCTATCGACTGAAACCTATGAACATGTGATATATAAATGCAATAAAGTTTGTGTTAAAAAAATGTTTTTTAAATATTGCTAAATCAAAGAGATTATCTGGCCTGGCAGTAGATCACAAACAAGCTTCCATAATTT
This sequence comes from Pleurodeles waltl, assembly GCF_031143425.1. Taxonomy (NCBI): domain Eukaryota; kingdom Metazoa; phylum Chordata; class Amphibia; order Caudata; family Salamandridae; genus Pleurodeles; species Pleurodeles waltl. Next base: position 537,568,472 of record NC_090438.1, read on the forward strand.
TTAATGAACAATTGATAGAGATGAAAGTTCAGACACAGCCAGACCCAGATTGATGCTTTCTAAGCAGAACAGTTTGTAGTCAGGTTTATGTAATAATGCGCCACTCAGTCACATTAAGGGCCTAATGTACTACACGATTGTGCGGTCGCAAATGGCAAATTGTGCCTTTTGTGACAGCAAAATGGCCTTTTCCAATGCACCATTCCTATTTTGCGAGCCGGCATGCACATACCTGCTTGAAAAATAGGGATTGCGACTCAGAATTAGGAAGGGGCATTCCAAGGGCGTCCCTTGCCAATAGTGAGTCGCAGTGGCATTAATGATCATTTTGTGACCGCAATTACAGTTACAAAACAATCGCAGTTGCCACCAATTTAAATTGGTGTTAACTCATCAGCAAACGGGAAGGGGTCCCCTTCGCCTTTGTGAATGGAAGTGAAAATATTTTTTCAGAGCAGGTAGTGGTCCCAAGGAACACTGCCTTCTCTGAAAAACATGAAAAGAACCTTTTCATTTTTTTGTTTGACCTGCATCCTGTTTTCCTTTAAGGAAAACGGACTGCATGAAAAAAATGCATTATTTAAAAAGTAGTCACAGACAGGGTGGTCTGCTGTCCCCAGCAGGCCGCCATCCCTGTGAGTGTGGCCATTCCCAATGGGGTCGCAAATTGCGACCTACCTCATGAATATTGATGAGGTAGGTCATTTGTGGCCCCATTGGTATTCGCAAACAGTATGGGTGACACTGTTGTACATTCCAGATTGCGACTCATAATTTGTGACTCACAAAATAATGCAAATTGCGAGTCGAAATCTGGAAAGGTCGTATATCGGGCTCATTACGTTTTCTGTTTGCTACAGTGTTTTAGGTTCAGCACCTGTCCTGGAGTAAAAACTGACAGTTTGACATTCTTATAACATTGATGTGGCTTGTGGCTCGGCAGGGCAAATTAGGGAACAAAATCATCCCTTGCAAAAAAGCTCAACCTGTCTACTCACTTCGTCTCCTTGAGTAATCTCTCTCTTTTCATTCATTCATTCTCTCCCTTTCTCTCTTCTCCCTCTCTAATCTCTTTTTCTCTACCTTTACCCTTTCTCCCTCTCATTCTCTCTCTCTCCTGAAGCTTACCTGTGCCTGCTCCAATTAATCGTGCAAGATCGGGAAAGTGACAGATGCACCAGGAGCAACCCTCTGCTTTGAAATCCTGCCTCTAAGGGCTCCAGCTCAGTAGGAAAATGTCTGGTGGACCAAAAGGCCTGTCCACCCCTGTGGCCCTGAAAAGTTTAACAGAATATATCCCTTTCCCACCCATGCCAAGTACATGCATGTACACCAGCTAGCAAAGCCTGGACGTTTTAGCCATTTGAGGAATGTCAAGCCACTACCGGGATTTGATCTCTCAAAGGAGTTAGGGGATTGTTTGTCTTCCACTCAACTGCAAGTCTGACCACTTGCAGAACATTTTCACATTAGCCATGTCACATTCCATCTTTATTCGTCTTTACTAACTGCCACTAGAAAACTGACCTTCGTAGAAGTGAAAACTACCAGCTTCTATCCACGACAGAAAAACCTATGAGAATCAAAGCCTTACCTTAGCTCTAATATGACAGTCCAGCCTGAGCTAGCAAGCCAGGTCCCTTTCAGATGGGAAAAATAGCAATCGAGACTTATTACATATGGTTGGCTTTTGGAATGAGTGGCATATTGGATGACAGAGAATAGACTGCAATGTGATCACCATTGGCTGAAAGTTTTTGAGGCACTCTTTACATCACTTTTGGTTGTTGCACTATACACCATAAATGCAACAGGTATGCCCAGATGTGGGTGCCGAGCACACTACGCATAAGACTCAGTCTATACCTTACTGATGGTGACCGAGTAGGCCAACACAGGTCTGGGGTTGTATGTTTTCCCATTTGGAGGGACCTGGCAGTTCAGGCTAGTTTGTTCTTATTGGAGATTGGCCAATCTTTGTTTGCAGATAGCTGTTCTCTGTCTAAAGTGGCACAATGGTGGGTGAAAAAATAAGGGACTGTTATGTGGCCCAAGCAATTACAAAAAAAACATACAAGTATTCAGCTAAAACATGTGTGGATCACAGTTTAATTATTTTAACACACTAACACAGCTCATATAAGCACCATAATACTTACTATTGCTCCAACTCAAGAAACCCAACTCTAAGACTTTGACGTAGAGCAGAATGCTCTAGACCAGGATGTGAAAGTACCTAGACCCCTCGTGCAGCAGCATAACATAACATAACCTATGCCCCCCTTAATTGGGAATCATGATGCTACTGTTACAACTTCCACAGAAAGCCTCAGAGTGAACAACCATCAACGTACAATGTTGAAGTGGTTCTTTGAAACCTCAGGCAGATGTGGTTAAATCCTGTCTGAGTCTTGCTTTAGTTTCCCCTAAACAATAGTAATACCAGGTGAAACTCCCCAAACAATATGTCCTTTTGTGCAGAACACTATGGGGGTTATTACAACTTTGGAGGAGGTGTTAATCCGTCCCAAATGTGACGGATATACCACCAGCCGTATTACGAGTTCCATAGGATATAATGGACTCGTAATACGGCTGGTGGTATATCCGTCACTTTACCGTCACTTTTGGGACGGATTAACACCTCCTCCAAAGTTGTAATGACCCCCTATATGGTGATGGAACAGGCTGCCATGAATTTGTGACCCAGGAGCACTGATAGCGACCGGCTACATTTTTAGCACCTTTATTTGATTAGATATGCTTATCAGAAGAATGTTCTACCCCAAAATGAACAATTCTCTCCCTAGGTGTGCAGAATCCATTTTGTTGTGCATACTCTTAGCAACAAGTGACAATGTACAGCAGTTACATCCTCCTACAAACAAATTAAAATATCATTAGTTAGTTTAAGAAGTGAGCAGCAATAAAGCACAAAACATCTGTTTCATCTATGATTGGAGGGAGCTGTAGTCTCTTGCTAACTCTAGGGAGACAGAAAGGTCATGCTGTCTGTGCCTAATTCACAATGCCATTTCTGTTCACGAGAAATCGTACTAATGTAATACTTATGCATGGTATGTTCACTGCAAGTCACAAAGGGAAATCAAAATGGACTCAGAGGTTTTCCCTCTCTTTTGTGTGTAGTTTTGTTAATATCTCTTTTAGTGTGCAACTCAAGGTCTCTAGGAGCTTCCCCGAATATAGATGTCAAAAAACAACCCAGAGCTCCTAATCTAATTTGCCAAATGCTTGCCTAATCAGCCATGGGTTAGGTGCGACGAGAATGAAGTAGGGAAGATTCAGCACCTATGTTTGGAGGAAGAGAATTCCAGGGTTTAGCTACATAGACAAAAAAAATCATCCCTGTGATCTGGATTAGAAGAATTTGGATCCCACTACACGGTTAGCACTTGAAGATCTCAATTCTCTCCTCGGAATATACACCTTTGAATAAAACCTGCATCTGTCTTAGAATGAGCTCGGAAATACCACACAAAGAATGTTCAGGATTACACACTGACCCACAGATAATTTAGACTTTTTGACAATTGCATTGCATATGCAGTGGGCGGGACATCTGTCACCAACCTAGCTGCCATATTCCTGACAGTCTGGCCCTTTCTTAACAGGAACCTTGGGAGCTCTGAATAGAAAGCATTTGTATAAAGTAGTCAAGAATTAATTAGAGTGATTAATCCTTGTAGTCTGCTTTCAAAAGTAAGAAACAAGATCTTCTTTAATGTTTTGATATAGTGTATACCGGAAAATATTAATACAGACACTCGAGTCGATAATGAAAACTGATTATCAATGTTGACACCAAAGCTTTTGTCCCTAGAAATAGTTTAGTGCCCATTTCAGGTGGTCAATAAGTGCCCATATATAGATCATTTCATCCATTGACTGTAAAGATCTCAATCTTCTCTCCACTTACTTTCAACTTGCTGCTCCCCATCTATTGCCAGATTTGTTGGAATGCATTCTGCAGATGAATTATTCTATACACACAGAAGAATCTGGGAGTCATCTGCATACATGATACTCTGACTCCCTTCTCTCAGGGATCCATTTTTAATCCCCTAGCGCCACCTTACGCCACATTAGTGTTGTTATTTTTTATGTTAATGTGGCCCAACAAGGCTGAAATGCCTGCATTGTATTTACAGAGTGGCTAAATGTATGCAGTTCCCACCGTTGGGGTGGCGTTAAAAGGGGGCTTCCATAATTTTGAATGGACCCCTATGTACTCTGCAGGCGCTACTCCTGCAGAGTGCATCAATAGCATCATGAAAAATGACCCTACTGCCCCTTACCCTGTGCCATGGTGTGCCGTATTTTAAATACAGCACACACATGGTGGCGGTAGGGGGTGGTAAGGGGTGCAGGGAAAGTGGCGCTGCACTTGGTGAGGCGCCATTTTCCATAATCTGTCCCTTAGTGCATTAGCAAGTGGTTAGATAAAGATTTTGAATAGATGGGGAAATGGCCAATCCCTGAAGTTCGCCAACCATATTTCTGACTTTCAAGATGTAATATCTCCTACGTTTACGCTTGGTAAGTGTTCAGATACCCCCGAAATTCAACCTTGAGAAACAAGCACTGTCTCTGTATTGTATTCGGTCTGAAACCCAGCTTGACTATTTCTAAGGCAGTCATTTATTTGGAGAAGCTTGCATCTTTGTTTAGCCACAACGCTCTCTGGTAACTTTGATCGAAGAGGGAGAAGTGAAACTGGGTGAAAGGTTCTCGTATTTTGCAAGAGCTGCGCCTGCTTTCTTAAGGAAAGGGGTCACTATTGCACCCTTATATGCTGTAGGGATGATGCCCTGAGTTACTGGAACATTGAATAGGTCTCAAAATGGGGGCGGAGGGGTAATTGTGTGCATGCGTTGTTTAACAATAGCAAACGGGCAAGGGTCATATGGAAAGTCTCGAGTGGATGTGAACTCGTGAGAGTGGAACATTCCATTAGTCTTAGTTCAATGTTAGACAGCAAGGTTTCGGTGGGAAGGAAATTACACAACTCAGTCTCCTCCCTTGAGTCTCTGAATTTGTCATATAAATACTGACGGAGTTTGTCACACAATTGTAAAGAGGTGGCATGGGTGGATAACCGGGACGTGTCAGTGAGCTGACTAACTGGAAATGGTTTTCTGAGTGTTAGTAGCTGAGATGTTTGAAAAGTACGGTTAGTTGCAGTGCGGTGCTGTAAACATCCATGTCATTGCTAGATAATAAAACCTTCCAGCACTGCTGGGCTCATCCTAATTTAGATTCTTCTATTTTTAAATCAGTGGTGTACAAGGGATCCTAGCCTCTACGTGGTCGATTGGCTTGGCAAAGATAAGGAGACAGAGATATTTAGTGAAGCCATGTATTAAAGGTGGTGGCAAATTCAGCCACCAACTTAGGAGGAGGGAGTGTAGTTAGGCTAAAGAATTTGCAACTCCAGTCATATTTATCTTAGACCAGTATCTACTATGTGACAGAGAGGGGGAAGTCCTATCTTTCCTGCTTTGAGACAGGACCCAACCAGTTAAGTAAAAAGTAGTCTGACCAGGGATGAGGCATAATCTAAATTCAAATGATCACAAACGATCTGGGCCATGGCATTTTACATAAGGTGTCAATGTAACATGTTTTCTCAACTCCTGCAGGGCAATCTTCAAATGAAATCCTTCAACAAAGGTGCAAATATGAGAGGGGCCAATGGTGTGACTCAAAGGTGGGTGATAACGTCTCCAAAATGGAGGAAGGAAGCGAAAATTAAAGCAGGGACACAAAAGGGGCCATGCAAAGCCCAGACACACCCATACACATATGTCTGGCCTAAACCAGAAAAGTTACACCAACATCTATTAAAATAATAGGACAGGGAAAACAAGCTCAAATGTATTCCTAGCCAGCCTTGAATTCACACACCCCACTAGCCATTAGGAACTGCAATCAATTCACGTGACAAAGTCACATACACACATGATGGGTAAGGAAAAAGACCGATCAGTACAACTTGATAACACCGTTAGTGTAAATGTATCACATCTACCAGGATACCTAACTAAACATATACAGCTGCAACAAAACCAATAAAACATAATAAAAATACCACAGCCCTTCAGGACACAGCAAAACATAGCCACAGGATGGCAAAATCTGTTCAAAAAGCACAACTCAAAACAGACACATGCCTGTCATTGCAAGGCCATGGGCCACTTATGAACAATTACACCACACCCCTCAGCAGCTGTGCTCCATAAAACCAACATCCAGCCATATGCAGGTTGTGTGAGATAGGGTTATTAGTTGAGGTGGGTCACTACCAACCTCAGGCAATAATCACTGTCCTTGTCAGAGTGAATCACTGAAGTCACTAAATAAACTTGAGCTCAAGCCCTGGTAGCTATGTCACAGAGCAGATCGGCTTAACTTAGAGGCAATGTGTAAACTATTTAAGCAGTCCAGCTAAACATTAGTAATGTAAAAATACAAAACAATAAAAAGCTCAAAATGAACTAGAAACATTGAGTAAAATGTAATTAACAAAATGTCAGCAGTATGACAAAAACACAATAAGGGGGGCTAGAAATAGTGCAAAGAAGCTTAAAGTGCCAATGACAGTCAATGGTTGCAGTAGTACAGGATCTTGGTGCAGTTGGATGCAGATCAAGATGGACCGTAGGTCAGATACACTAAACAGATTCATCCTGGTCAAAGATTTTACCTTCTGACATTAGTCTTTTAAGTACCAATCCACCACAGGAGTACACCTCTAAAGACCCCAGGACCTCAGGAGAGGCACTCACAAGGTGTCAGTCAAAGGTCAACAGGAGAGTCAAGTCCAGGTGCAATTCCCATTGGTCAGATGGGCAGTTGCAGGAAAAGCCCTCTTGTAGCTTGTTGTGGAAGTCTTTGGCTACACTAAACCTGGGCCCTGAGGGCTGGAAGTCTGAGTGCGGAGTGTATTATGGTAATCCTCATGTCCTCTCACATCTAACACCAATATCCATTTTGATGCAGTACCTGTACCCACAACAACCTCAGAGACAGAAGTCTGATATAACAAAGCAGGACTTTCAACAACCAGTGAATATGCACAACTTGTTTTGGCATGCTGTTTTCTCTTTGTAGTGTGCCCCAAATGGTATATGTAAACCCAGCAGACCTGTCAAAAAGTCTGTGACACTGGATTGTCAATAGAGGTCATCTGTGATTTGGGCTGGGGAAACAACAGAAGGGCCCTCCCCAAGTATTAGCTAACATTTGCCTGTGACAGATGAGGCCTTTTTGAAGTACACCCAAAGTGCCATATGATTACCCCCAGCAAACCTGTTAAGCGATGTGACATTCAAATATGACTTCAGACTTCAGTGTCAAAAAGGATCCTCCCAGTACCCAAGAGTTAATCTCTGCCCATTCTGATCAGCCTATTATTTTGCTCCAGGAAACAAGTTCACTCCTTATTCATGCCTATTTTAATGCTAATTACTGGCTGGCCGAAGTGGGAGAACAATATGCAGATTAAACATTAGGGAACTTCAGGAAAGGCAAAGGTAACTTTGTAAAAGCTACTTTCTGTGATATTTAGAAAGAAAATGATTTTATCATAGAGTAAATGTTTAATAACTATTAAAACTAGTTATTTAACTTGTTTTCTAGTTAGTCACTTTTCCGAGATAAAGCATGAGTTTTTTAAATATTGATTTTCAGTGTTTTCCTATTGAACAGCCAGCCTTCCTACAGTGAAAATAGCTTTTGGTTACTAGTCACTGTAAGGACAGGTATAAATGTAACCTTTTACATGCCCTAATTTTAAATATCATGTACCCTGCCTTTATGGATAGAAAGGCCGTCTTAGAGGTGATTTATAAATATTTAAAAGAAAGGTTTAGGCCTAGTGAAAGTGTTTATTTTGACAGGCCGAATTTGCAGTTTTAAAACTGCATAGTCAGGCTATGATAGTAGTCCTTGAGACAGGTTTTAAAGTGCTACTGCAGTGGGAGGCACAATGAGAGCTGGAGCCATTTACTAGCGGCCTATAGGCAACTTAAATAAACCAACCAGGTGCATACCAAATTTACCAAGTTCTATGGCTAGCAAAAAATATGTTCAGTGAAAAAAGGAAAAATAAATAGGTGAAACTACAGAAAGGGCAAACACCCAATACAGTTCAGCGCCATAAATAGAAATGTACAACTAATTGTCCACAATGTGGACATTAGTGGATACTGCACTGCTCCTCGTACTGAGGAATAAATACTGTGAAGGAGAGAGACAGTAGACTAGTGAATTGGTAGTGGGGAAGTGGCACTTTCAGGAGCTAACTTCACCAACAAATTGCTCCATTGCCTTCCTTGTCTATTGTACTGGCTGCAGTTCAGCTCCTGCCAAGCCAGTGTAATACATCAAGCCAGTGTAATACATATAGAGAAACGTGCACTTGGGATGTGACATGACATAATATTGACTGGAACAGAACAAAGCACTCTTCCCAACATTACCTCTGATTAAACTGACAATGCATTCATCAAACTTTGAAAAATGTTGAAAATGTTTGGGGTCCTGACTGTATACAAATATTTTTTTTAATTACAGCAGTCCCATAAGTGCTAAAGGTGGAGATCTTGTAGTAGCGTTTTTGTGCCACTACAAACTACACTAAAAGAGTAGTTTTATTCTTTGGTTTTGAAAAAAATACATATATAAAATACACTTACTAAAAGCGGCTTTTAGCAATCTCTCTTCATTTAATGGTCTGTTAGTTGTCATTGAAATTTTGCTTCCTACTCCCCTAAGAATAGCACAGGAGCAATGGGTCGGCTTTCTCTAAAGGTGACATCACTCTACCCAAGCACATTGTCACCCCCCACAGAGAAAGTAGTCCCTTTCAGTGCAAGGGGCAGAACATCAGATCCCATCTCACTACTTGTGCTGGCAATGGTTTCAAATAGGTTTTTAAATGGCTTTGGTAAAAAAAAAAGTATAAAAATGTAAAGACGGCCTCCAGAGGACCTTTACAGGATGAGCCCAAAACAAGCCGAGCTTTCATGTGGTTTTAGCCTGCCACCCATGTTCTACACCCATGCGTCAAGAATTAAAAACAAGCGTTTGCAAAGCAAACAGGTCTCACCTATGCAAGAGCTATTGGCAATGTGTTTTTGCTATATTGTGCACCAGTGTGGGTGCTGTTCAGCATGGCTAAACGTTGGTGGTGTCGAGTATCGCAGAGTGGATTTGTTGTTGTAGAGTGTCGTAGAGTGGAGTAGGGGGAGTAGAGTGTCGTAAAGTTGAGTGGAGGGGAGTAGAGATCAGTGGTTCAGTGGCAGAGAGTGTCATAGACTGCAGTGTTGAAGAGTGGAGTGTCTTATGAGTAGAGTGGAGAGAGGTGGAATAGGGTGGAGTGGGCTGGAGTGGAAGGAGGTAGTGGGGTGGATTGGGATACAGTGGTGTGGACTGGATTGGGGTAGAACGGGGTGGATTGAGCAGAGTGGTACGAGTTGGTGGATTAAAGTGGGTGGACTGGATGGGATGGATTGAATTTGAGTGGAGTGGATAGAAAAGGGGTGAGGAATGGATTGGGGTTAACTGGAGTGGGTGGATTATGTTGAATTGGGGTGTGTGGATTGGAGTGGAGTGAGTGAACAGGATTAGGGTAGACTGGAGTGGAGTGGGGTGGTGTGAAGTTGGATAGAGTGGAGTGGGGTGGACTTGAGTGAGATGGATTGGACTGGAGGGAAGAGGATTGTGGTGGAGTGGGGTTGATTGGACTGGAGTGGGGTGGTGTGGAGTGGATTAGACTGGAGTGGGGTGGACTGGACTGAGTGGAGTGGATTGGAATGAGTGGGGTGGATTTGATTGGAGTGGGTTAGACTTTTTTGGAGAAGGGTGGATTGGAGTGTGGTGGGGTGGATTTAAGTGGGGAAGATTGAAGTGGAGCAGTCTGGATGGATTGGATTGAGTGTGGTGGACTGAACTGGGTGAGGTGTATTGGAGTAGAGTGAGGGGGATTGGATTGGATTTGAGTGGGGTGGATTGGATTGGAGTAGCGGATTGAAATGGGGTGGGGGATTGGATTGGGGTGGGGTGTGATGGATTAGAGTGGGGTGGGTTGTAGTTGGGTGGAGTGGAGTGGATTGTAGTTGGGTAGGTTGAATTGGATTCTAGTGGGCGGATTGGAGTGAGGTGGGGTGGGGTGGAGTGGGGCAGATTGGAGGGTGGAAGATTGTTTTGGATTAGAGCACATTGGAGTGGGACAGATTGTTTGGTATTGGAGTGGGGCAGATTGGTTTGGTTTGGATTGGATTGGGGCAGATGGTTTTGGATTGGAGTGGAGCAGATTGTTTTGGAGTGGGGCAGAGTGGTTTAGATTAGGGCAGACTGGTTTAGAGCAGAGCAGATTATTTCCAGTTTTAGTGGGGCAGATTGTTTTGGCTTGGAGTGTGGTACATTGTTTTGGATTGGAGTGGGGCAGGTGAGAGTGGGGCGGATTGTTTTGGAGTGGTGCAGACTGTTTCGGATTGGAGTGGGGCAGACTGGAGTGGGTCAGATTGTGTTGGATTGGAGTGGGGCAGACAGGAGTGAGGCAGATTGTTTTGGATTTGCATGGGGCAGATTGTTTTGGATTGGTGTGGGGCAGCTTGATTTGGATTGGTGTGGGGTAGACTGGAGTGGGTTGGGGTGGAAGGATTGGATTGTGATGGATTGGAGTGGATTGGTTTGGGGTGAGTGAGGTAGATTAGCATGGAGTGGATTGGATTGGATTGGAGTGGATTGAGTGGGGTGGATTGGTGTGGTGTGAGGTGGGGTTGATTGTCATTATTTTGAGAGGGTTGGATTGGGGTATACTGCACGATTATGTGTTAAAGTAGTTTCAGAAATTACACATAACAAAGAAATAATGTCAGTTTGCAATAGTTAGAACAAGATAATTGTCATCATTTGAGAACAGTGCCCATGAGCAAAAAACAAACAAAACATGAGTGGAAAGTGAGAAAAGAAGACTTAACAAAATAAAAGAAAATTAGCTACAGAAAATAAAACTTAGCTATTTTGTTTGTCCTGCTGGGCATGTGTTTGCTAGTCCCATGCCTACTATTTGCAGGGCTCTAGGAGTTTAAAAGAACAAAATAGTACCTTGGTCACTTTTGGAGCAGTGGACGGGCACTGATTAAGTTGAATCAATTAGTGCTTGGTCACTGCTTCACAGACAGGAACAGACATGATGCTAGGCATACAGGGACCAATTACGAGGCTGTAGGGAAGAGTGTCATGCAAGCAAACAAACGGTAAGCAGTGGGCGGGCTCCAAGCTCTTTTTAGTTAACATAGGTGTCTAGGAAGCGAGACGCATGCACTAGTGCATGTTCTCACAGGCTCGACCCTAACAAAGCAAAAATCTGTCATGTTAAAAAAGAGAAAAAGAGATAGTCATCTAGTGGCTGAATTGCATTATGTGAAACAAGATAACCTGGTATCAGTTCTGGCTTTCCTGCTTGACCAAATTATCGGAACCTAGGTAAATATTTTACAAAGCCTCCTTTTTCTTTGTTATCATAAATAAAAGTACCTTCAGAAGCCTAATTCAGGATGAGCATACTACAGAAATCTCTTGTGTTTCATTTACCTTGGAGAGGGATAGGAATGTATTTAAGTTAATGTTTAAACTCTATCACTTTCAATATATGCCTTTCAATGAAGTGATATAGCCTGATGTACTAAGCTGAAGCACTTTTACACGTGAAAGACTTTTGAAGAAACATTATCATACTTATATATGATGTTTGTTACACGATTACATGCCACCTTTTTTTTGTGCACAGGCTCTTAGAGAGAAGCAAGGACATTAACTCGGCTTTCCCTGTTAATTTGCTGGCTCTCTTACATCTATGAAGTGTGTGTGCATGAGAGAAAAATTGTTGTATCCAGGCAATGCATATTTCTTGAAAACTGTCTCTCACTTCATCCTCAGAGAAATATTTAATTCCATACAGTAAAAATATTTGGAGTTTTTTTGGGGTTGTTTTAATACCTACCGCTTGTTCCTTACTTCTCAGACTGCAGTAATTGCCGTGCTACTGACAGTCTGATGAGGTCAAAATGAGGGAAGTCCTCAGGTGCACTGACTGAGATAATATTTCCCTTTGAAGACCACCTGTTTAATCAGAGGCAAAGATGGGGTGAAGGCCGAGGATGCTCTACATAAAGGAGGTCGCTCGTTGTAGGCAGGCCATTTCAGAGGCAAGGGCCCCATTGTTAGGAGCAAGTGTTTTCACTGGACTAACAAACTCTTCCTCTTCTGCCATCCAGTTCGCTCTCAAAATTGCATGCTGGCCTCTGCTAATGAATAGAATGGCATCCTCAGATTCATTGTCCCCAGCTTCTGTGAATGAGAAGGTGTCTTTTCTTGTCCATGGACTTGTTGTAGGGTGAGGATGAGAACAAGGTCCTACTGTCATCCATGGCATGATGTGACTTGGGTGGTGCACTTAAGGCAGTAACAGACTATTTCAATGTGGAAACTGAGTTATTGGGTACATGGTGCTTGTACTGAGCCCAGGAATATTACTTAGTGAAAATCTGACCTGCTGTTTGCCTCAGTGATTTAGGTGTGGGCAGACCATGAAATGTCAGTTGCTCTCCAGCAATGTAGGTAGATAAATGGTACACAAGGGACCGGGACAGAGCAAGTGTACAATGGACAATAGAGTATAATATGAGACACCTATTTTTTTTGTGAATGAGAACGTATGTTTAGAACACGTTATTGTCATCCAAGTCCTCCTCATTATCTTAGCAGGCCTGAGTGAAAGTTTAATTATGCTGGAGTAACCTGAATAATTTCAGAAATTACGCATTATTCTTGTGATGTGAAATTTCCAAAAATTATGCAATTACGTCAGCTTGAGTAATTGATGTGAAATTACCAGAAGTATGCAGTTGTGCCAGATTGAGTAATTAAGACTAAATTGGGGCAAGATTCTCCCGCAGGAGCACAGTAACAACAAACTAAGGCCCAGATTTACTACTGGCTAGCATTGCCCTTGGGTCACACAAGGTAATGCAAGGCAATGCAAACTCTTAAATCAGACTTACTAAGCCAAGAAAAGCCACCTTACGCACGTCTGTGTGGCGTTGTGCATCTAGAGTAACACATGGCAGCACAAGTCACTGTTTTCCATGTCTGCATTGGGAAGGCGTTCCATGGGTGGATGGTGAGCATGGCCACAGATTCACCCATGGATTTTGGCTCATTCCCAGCTTTAATAAGAATAGTAAACAAGGAATGCGTCAAAATGGTATACCTTTTCAACTGTGTTGTAACAAGGATAATATTTTTATTTTTCCTCATTATTTCCTCTTTCTGCATGTACTGCATTCTGCAGCACACATCGAAAGAGGAACATTTCTCTAAGCATTGTTTATGAGTAGCAATATGTCTCTTGTGAACTACACCAACATACAGTGGGCTCAGAGGCTGAGAGGCTGAGATTCCGTCCATTACTTATGACTGGTTGGCTTTATTGTTGTATTCATGTGCGTGTTTCTTATTCGATGGCCTGCCTTCCTCTTGTGTTTGTCCCCAATCTCGTCCACTCCCCCTGAACGCCCACCGGAGCATAGCATCCATACCATTCTTTTCATTGGCAGACTTGTAGCCTTTCACTGCACACTTTTAGAGAACTGTACATGTAATTTCTAGCTTGCTCCATTGTGTGCTTCTTCCTACCCATGTGAAGTCACCACCAAAGCTCCATGTTGAAGTCTCATATATGTGTGTGTCCCTTTCTCGCTCTCTCACGTGCTGCTATGCTACCAAATCCCCTGCCTGGTGCCATGTTTCTCTGTTCCTTGTCTCCTGCTTTTCTCCTCATTCTTTATCCCTACTTTCTCCACCCAGCCTTTATTGTATTTTTATTTTACCCTCCACCCAATTCCTGTTGCTTTCCTCCACCCACTCCTCTGTTGCACACCCTACCCCTGGTGGCCTTTTAATATTTGTATTTCTTGGAGGCAGCAGCAGCTCCCATTTGATGCTGGGCCACTCGACTGCAAAAGTGCACTTGAAAATGTAGTTTTTTACTTACAGGGTCAAGTCGCAGTGGCCATCTTGTATAAATAAATAAACTATCAATAAAATGGCATCCCCCTCAATTAGTACGCACACCCATGCATGATGACACATGTACACACATGTCATCACACATCTGCACATCTACAACATGATGCAGCTTTTCTTTTTCCTTTTCTTTGCATGGCAAAAAACAGTGCTTTTTAAAAAAGCTGTACAGCATCGCCAAAAAGCATTGTCAAAGTCTATACAATCCAAAGACAAGACCTAATAGTTGTGCCAATGCATGTTTCTAATGTACCCCACAGTGTAGATCTCAATCACAATGTATTCATTGCGACACCCTGAACATGTCTGTCTTCTCCTCCGTTATTAGGGTGGTAGTTCACATTACACAATACATATTTGACCTCTATACCTGTTGCTTCCTTAGTGAAGTTCCTCTTCCTCTTGAGTGAGGCTGTTTCAGGCAGCATTCTGTACTTACAAAGATTCACATCAGGTGTAGAGAGAAGAGCCCTGGGGGTTTGATGGATTTATGTGGTTCTGATGGCGTTGCTGCTTTGTTTTGTGTATGTATATGTGAATGTGGTTGGTTCTGTCTATTTTCACCCATTCTGAATTACATGCAGTGTATATGTGCTGTAAAATGTGACATATAATAAAAGGAGAAATCAAAGTAATACATCTACTGTGTGACTTGTTACTTTTTGAGGTATATTATACATTTATCCACCCCTCATTAGCATGACACGACACATAGAGAGAGAGATATATACCAAGCGGACATATTTTTTTGTGTTTATTCAGAAAAGTGCTACTGTGCATGCTTAAACTTCTAATGTTGGCCTTTGTGAATTAGGTCCTGTCTGTTTATCCCTGCTACCTGTGTTCATCTATTTTCTCTACATTCATCGAAGAAATGTGTCAAATTACACGATATTGTAAGTCCCATTTTTATTTAATCTATGATAATGATTTGACCTGCATACTTTACTTATCTTTGTCTATTCCTCTTTTGGTATTCTACTTGAACATTCTGTGTCAAAAAAAAGTGCTTAGTTATCTTGGTGGAACATTTTCTGTTCATCTTATAGCAATTTGTTCTGCGGATTCATTCAGCAGGATACAATTCCTTAAACTGCAAGATCATATTAACAGCAAGTAGGTCACTGAGCTCATGGTGCCAGAATAAGTGCTGTGCACGATCATCACACACATCGACCCGAATTTACTAATGCTTTGTGCTGGGTTTGCATTGCTTTTGTAACTCAAAGTGCTATGGTAATAATTTACTATCCAACGCAAATAAGGATTTGTGAAGTAGAGGTTTCCAAAGTAATGCAAAATTTTGCAATGCGATGCTTTGCATTACTTTGCATAAGGGTGCATTCCAATGGTGGTATATGGGTGATTTAATGCAACCACCCAGGAGTTTGAATCAAATCCTATCTAAAAACATTCTTAGTCAGAGATCTGCACCAAATTCCTATGCCTCCTCAAGGGAGGCATAACAAGGAGATATGTTTCCATTTCCTCATTTTTCCTACTCTGCATGAGTACTCACATAAAAGGCATGAAAAGTGTTAAAGGATAGTTTTTGAACTGGAAGGTTCTTCTCACACAATTCTTTATACAACACACATGCCCTTTGCAATATAGCGCAAGGATTTGTGCATTGGTGTATGCCAGTCATCATCATCAACACAAGCTTTATTCGGTCAACATAACCATCAAAGCATCATAATACAATTGGATTAAAATTTTAAATTTAAAGAAAAGAGAAAAAAAAACATAAAAATATAAAACACGGACCAATAAAATACAGTCTTAAACCTCCCAAATTTTAAAATACTTATATACCTAAAATTAATTCATAAGAAGGTTATTTAAGAAACGACTTCGTATGTGCCATGCAGCCACATGGAACTTGCTAACCGCAAGAATTAAAGGTTTGGAAGTGTCACTCTTTAAAATCCTCATAGCTGTACAACACTGGTTCAAGCACAGGCCTCAACAAATTATACGGATCCATTTTGGTTGTGGAATAGAATAGGCGGGACAAAACAACTTTAAGTGCTCCACCGTTTCTGGGCTACCTTGACAAGCTGGACATGGATCAGATGATGAAATTGACCCCCAGCTTCTTGATAAAGAAAACAACGGTAGACTCCCAAAACAGAAATGTGCATACAACCCCTTCCCCAGTAAATCAGGTATAAGATCTGAGTATGATTCATACTGGGGAAACCACTTAAAGTCAATAGATAAATTAGTCAAACGACCATGGGATTTGCTGCAGATTGACTCAATTCTTACATAGGACCATTAAGTTGTTTTCAAAACAGTGCTCTGTGTTTTTTCCAAGCATTGTGGGTTTTCCCAGAAACTTGCCAATCCCAGAATATGAAATCAATTTGAAACACGTTGACCCATGGAATGGAAGTCACATTTGTTCTCTTTAAAAGATCAAGAAAGGAGTCCCTACATACAGCAAGTTCAGGGACAGTCCAAATCCTTATCCAGTAGAGTAATGGTTTTAGGACTATCGTATCCATTATACAATTGAACCCAAGATCCAGAAACATTGGAATTAAAGGTGTGCTACAAGGGCATACCACTAAGGCCCTGGCAAAATTGTTTTCTCCCACAGATAGTCTTTTACAATCAGAAAAACACATATTTCAGCACTATAGGTAGCCGCTCCCTGCGCCTTTGCCAGATAGATTTTAAT
Organism: Pleurodeles waltl; assembly: GCF_031143425.1. Lineage (NCBI taxonomy): Eukaryota > Metazoa > Chordata > Amphibia > Caudata > Salamandridae > Pleurodeles > Pleurodeles waltl. Next base: position 537,585,273 of record NC_090438.1, read on the forward strand.
GGCTGGAGATACAGCTTTGGATACAGAACTTTTATAAAAGCGCAGGATAGCGCTGCTTGATTCTGGAGAAGCCCCACACTTTTACTAATCTGATCCTCCCAATGCAGATTGCTTGATATCCTCACACTTAAATACTCTATTGACCTAACCCCATCTAAATTAATGGTACATCTCCTACATGAACCAGAGCTAAATACCATTAATTTAGTTTTATTAACATTCAGCTCCAAACCGTAGTCTGTGCAGAAAGATTTGAATCGATCAACAAGAATTTGAAGACCCATAGGGGTCTTGTTAATGAGGAGTAAATCGTCAGCAAAAAGTAGGAAAGGGATCTTCTGAGCATTCAATGTGGGAGCATCATTTTGGCAGGAAAAGTGTGCGTACCACCTCATTAATAAAATAGGGGGCAAAACACAACCCTGACGTACTCCCCTCTGAATAGGGATTTTTTCTGTCAACTCTCCTTGATCATCCCATCTCACTTGGGCATAAGTGTTCTCATGTGGCCGCCGTAGGAGATAAACTATATTGGATGGAATTTCCAACCAATATAATACTTCTCATAGTTTTTCTCTGGGGACCAGATCTAAAGCTGATCGAAGGTCCACAAAAACAATGTATGAGGGTTGCTTGGCAAGAACTACATACTTCCAATGTAAAAGCACCAGTCTGAATACCTGATCTATCGTGCTAGTTTTGGGGCCAAAGCCCGCCTGCAATGAGGAAAGGACCTGTTGATCTTGTACCCAACTTATTAGCCTCTCCAGGAGCTGTTTGGCAAAACTTTTCTGTAAATTATCAATGAGGCTAATGGGTCTATAGTTGACTGGCAGATTTGCATTGCCTTCTTTATAAATAGGAATTATTTCAGCACCTTTCCAAGTGCTCGGAATTGCACCACCTGCAGCAATTTTATTCGAAATCAAATTTATGTACCAGGACCAAATAATTGGTTCAGATTTATATAAATCTTCCGGTATCTTGTCTGGGCCAGGAGCCTTACCTTATTTTAAAGAGTTGATCGCAGCTAATGTTTCCTCTAAGGAAAAGAAGATACAACCCACAGGGGTATAAGTATCCAAGATAAACAAGTCAAAGCAGTCACCGGAGCTAGGTGGTAATGAAGGAGCTAAATCACCAATTCGGCAATCACAAGTTGAAAAATTAGGGGGCGAAGCATAGAGTTGGGTAAAATGGATCACCCAAGTCTCAGGTTTTATGTGATTTCTAATGCTGCTCTTACTCCCTCTTTGTCTTTTAGATAGTAGCTCCCAAAATAGTGAATTCTTATTAGATTTAGTTGGAGCAAGCAGATCCTGCCAGATAGAATCTTCCCATAATTTTTTTGCTTGCATTGTGACCTTCTTGTATATACATCTAGTTGATTGGATGTCCCCTGGGGAACCATTCATTATTGCAGTTTTTAGCGCAAACTTGACCTTTGCACAGTCCTCATTAAACCATACATTAGTAGTCATCGTATTAACAGCTGAAAACTTAGAGAGGGTATTTTTATAGAAGAAACTCTGCAGTTTATGAATACTGAGAATGGGAATATTATTAACTTCATAGTCTTCATAAACTGCTATCTCATCAATGAATGATTTATAAATCCCACTTATTAGATAGGGGTTAGGCAACACCTTCGGCCAACAAACTCTTGTATGATTATTACTCAACAGTGGGGTAGGGACCACTGTACGTTGAACGTGCAGTGACCTCCTAAATATATCGCCACACAAGGTAAGAAGCACGGGATTATGCTCACTCTCGGACCGAGGTTCCACCTTCATATCTTTTAATAAAGGCCACAGCCTAACATCCACTAGAAAATAATCAATAGTACTAGAGGAAGTGCCTCTTTTAAATGTGGGCGCCATATTTAGGTCAGAAGGCGTACATCCATTGCAGGCCCTAAGTCCATATTTTAAAAATAAGGTGGCCAACTGAGAGGCCACACAAGAACGGGTACGTTGACAAATATTCATTAATTGTGGGATTCCCCACAATTCATCTTCTTCTTCCGTTAATCCATTATTCAAAATAGAGGGTTCAAAGGTGCAATTCAGATCACCTGCTATTACTAGCAGGATCGAGGGGTGTAGGGAATCCAAAAATTCTAACAATTGGGCTAAAGTCTGAGACTCAGAACTTGGGGGACAGAACAAGCATAGACATTAATTAAAATAATCTTAATATCCCGATGGAATGTGAGTTGAGACTCCCATTATATCCACTGAGTCTATTTTAATGGCAAATAAGCACATTGTAACTTCTTATTTAATAACATCAATAAATCTCCTTTTGCACCACCTAAACCCTTCTCTGAAGGTTGGGCTGGGATGCTATACGCTGTATACCCATGCATATAGATCTGTTCCTCAGCCCAAGTTTCCTGGAAAAAACAAACATCCTGGCAATTAATGTAGGTAATCTACTTTTGGTCTCCCAGTTTCCTACCAAGTCCTGCTAGATTCCATGACAATAAAGATAGCTCAACATTAGCCGACTCAGTTCCAGAGATGGAAGTAGCAGTCCCCTCAGAGTGTATAACCCCATTGGGTACCCCCAGAAGTACTTCCTGATCAGTATTTAGTCATTCAGTAGCTATTGATGTAGGTGGGATTTTAAGTTCCAAATGTGATTCACAATCTGGAATGGGGACTCGGTTTCTCGAAGAACGAGTACAAAGAGGATTTAGAGCAAGGCTAATACCAACCCCTCTCAAAGCTCTAAGATAATGTGTGCGAGCTTCAAAGTCTGTAAGTTGCTTCGCAACAAAACAAACAAATAAAATCAAAATTTTACCCCAAAACACTACATCTACCCACCTTAAGGATGTCAGAACGAATGACTGAAAGGCAGTTACGTCGGGTGCGTAGCCAATGAATGGCTTTATTGGTCAAAGACTCATGATTCTCAAAGGCACCTGGCGATATCTTAGGCATATCAATCATATAAATTGTACTATCTTTGCTTCTTATTCCCAAACTCTGGTCATACTGGGAAACAATATCAATATGAGGTTTGGGAAGGTGGGTAGAAGATATAGGGAGGCTAACCACCTTGCCAGAGAGTGGGAGGGTAACTTCCCTCCTAGGCCCATCATCAATAATATCTGGCTGAGCAACAGATTGGGTATAAAACCCCTGGTGATTCCTAGTATTGGAAGCTCCATTATGCTTCCACCTTGCATTAGCAAGCACTGGCTAACTATCCTCAATGCAGAATATAGGTGGATTGTCTGGAGGTGGGGGCAGAGCTGTCACTAAAGGAGAAGTATCTGTTTCCAGCCCTAAGCCTAACGAGACAACACTCCCACCCCCTCTTGCCTCCCTATTGTGCAGCTGGCATCTACAACTGCTCTTCCGCGTGGATTTCTCCTTCATAATTTCCATTAATAGCGACACCAAGTTCTTTACTTCATCCACTTTCTGAAGGACAAGGGCTAAATCAATCCCCTTGCTGAGCGGATGCGGGCCATCTAGGTCAGGAGGAGAGAAGGTCGAAATGTTGGTATCAGTAGCGGCTCCGAAGAAAGGATCTATAGTACAAGCAGGAGGGTCTCCCTTCTCTGCCAGTGGCCCAAACCGATTTGAACACAAAATATTAGGGACCACCATGCCAACTGGGCTTAGCGGGGGAAAATCTCAGAATCCTTGAGTAAAATATCCCTCTGACATGACGAAGCGCCCAATGCGCTGTGAGATATTACAGGAGGAGAATGTGAGGGATTTCCCCCAGGGGAATGGGGTCCTCACTCATAGTGGTCTCAGCAGGGGGATAAATTGCATCCTCTTCCTCCTTGTAAATATTTCTGGAATTTTCTCCTTCTTAGATACTCCACTACTAGTAGCCAATGAATGAGGGTTACTCTTTAAAATAGCCTCAACCTCTTCAAATAGTAAGTCAATTGCATGTAGGGGGTTTAAATCTTTGGTAATTCCTGAACTTGCTTGGTTACTAGATTGTTTTTTCAATTTTTTTATACCGCTCAAAGGGGCAGGGACATCTATAGCTTTCTGTTTCCCCATCATAGGCAGCAAGACACGAAGGAAAATATAATGGATCCTAAGGCAGCAGTTAGGGATCTTCAGTACACTTACTTCTCACGATCAAGGGTGAGCCCTGCCCGGCCTCTGTCAGGTGATGACGGGCGAAGACGGGCCACGTCCCGTGCAGTGTGAGGGGCGCGCTCCTTTTATGGCCCAGGATTGATGAAGGGAAGCCTGGGGGATGTAGTCCCACCCCAGGTTAGTTGATGACAAGGGGCATCTCACCTCAAGTTTTTTCAGCATCCCGCGCAGCGTGAGGGGCGTGCTCCTCTTATGGCCCAAGATTGATGAAGGGAAGCCAGGAAGAAGTAGTCCCACCCCAGGCTAGTTGATGACAAGTGGCCTCCCACCTCACGTTTTTTCAGCATCCCGCACAGCGTGAGGGGTCCGCTCCTCTTATGGCCCAAGATTGATGAAGAGAAGCCTGGGGGATGTAGTCCCACCCCGGGCTAGATGATGACAAGGGGCCTCTCACCTCATGTTTTTTCAGCATCCCCGTATGCCAGTCTAAAGCACGCCAGCACAGGGAGAGAGGAAAACAGCAACATACCTTATTAGATGAGGCACTGTTGTGCTCTCTCCATTTCAGGCAACACAGCACAAAGTGCCATTTTCACAAATCTGGCCTATTATGCTGTAGAACCCTAGTGTAACTCAAAACATAAGAAGTGAATTAACCTCTGGTTGAGCAGTTTAATGTCTTGTAATATCCATAAAATCAGCACAAATATTTATTTCATGAAGCTTTTTTGTTACAGCGGCTGTCAATTGTACTATCTGAAGTGCGCCATTATCAATAACAACTGCTCTTGGAGACTTTTCATTTCTATATTTATTTATTGCTTTTTATGAGACACATAACATGAACAGTGAGAGCTCAATGTTTCTTCTATCTTCACAAGGAAAAGCATCACCTCTGGAGAGGAGTCAGATTATATTGTGTTAAAGCATTTTGTACAGCGTAGCATTTGCCAATTTCCCGTCACGTTCCCTCTATGAGCACACCTATGCATACAGGAGCTTGTAGTCTCTTGCCTGATTCACTCAAGTGAAAGACCTACAAGTGGCAAGTTTACTATTTTCGTTACTTTCCAGGCACACATCTTTCTCCCTAATGATACAAATTCAGTATCCAGGCCCTAGAGAAAATATGTAAGCGCATGGTTAGGATGCTTGTCAATTGTAATTGCTCTCTCTATTTTGATGTTTTCTTCTTACTGAAACATATTGTTCTGTGACGACTTCCGTTCCTTCTCACACCTTAAATATAAATGTGCTTTCTGCACTCCCCACACTGGATCTTTCATCTGTATGTTTAGAAGTGTAAAACTATAAAATCATCATACATATAATATTATTTCATTATATAACCTAATTCTGTTTATATTTGCCTTCCAAAACAGTGAAGGTGGTAAATGCCTTGTATTCATATACATGTTAAATGTATATTTACACATGTCAGTGTGTAAAATAGTTTGTGCAGTTTCTATTATACTCCCTTCCCTCAATCAATTAACTCCCCTTCTTTGCACTACTCATGTTAATGTATGTGGAATAGATAAGATAACACAATTTTGAATATCTCTCTAGAATTGAAACAATTGTATTGACTTGTTGGCACTCTGTTGTGTGCTTACTATGGGGGTCATTCTGACCCCGGCGGGCGGCGGGAGCCGCCCGCCTGGAGGGAACGCCAGAATACCGCTGCGCGGTCAAAAGACCGCCGCGGGTATTCTGGGTTTCCCACTGGGCTGGCGGGCGACCGCCAAAAGGCCGCCCGCCAGCCCAGTGGGAAACACCCCTCCATGAGGATGCCGGCTCCGAATGGAGCCGGCGGAGTGGAGGATGTGCGACGGGTGCAGTGGCACCCGTCGCGTATTTCAGTGTCTGCAAAGCAGACACTGAAATACAAAGTGGGGCCCTCTTATGGCATGGCATGGGCACTGCAGGGGACCCCAGGGGCCCCACGACACCCCTCACCGCCATCCTGTTCCTGGCGGGCGGAACCGCCAGGAACAGGATGGCGGTGAGGGGGTCGGAATCCCCCATGGCGGCGCAGCAAGCTGCGCCGCCATGGGGGATTCCCAGGGCAGCGGAAAACCGGCGGGAGACCGCCGGTTTTCCTGTTCTGACCGCGGCCAAACCGCCGCGGTCAGAATGCCCTGCGGGGCACCGCCAGCCTGTTGCCGGTGCTCCCGCCAACCCCGGCGGTCAACGACCGCCGGGGTCGGAATTACCCCCTATATGTTTTGTGTATGATTTTGCCAATAGTTGGATTCAATTTGTTAAAGAAAATTTAAGAGAATCGAAGTTCAGATGGGTTTAGTAAAAACATTAATACAAGGCTAACTTGCAAGAGAATAAGTTCAATATCTGCACCTTAGATTTGGAATCAGAAAGTAAATAATGATGTGCTCTTCCCCAGACTAACCTTCCTCGATCTTTGGGGATCTTTGATATGTCCAAATTTATAACCTATGTTTAGCCAATCTTAATCTTTTGGTCTCCCCCACCTCCATGTGCAGTTTCTAAGTTTCATCCTAGCATTTATTGTGACTGATGCTCTGGAACTCTCATCCAGCTCACGCATGTTTTTCTGTCTTCTCGTTCCTTTAAGACTGCTCTTAAGGATCAATTCTTGTTAGGTGAATCCTCTTTGGTAACCAAACACCAACCTCACTTTCTCACTAAATCAGGTGTGTAACTATATATACATAAGTCATCAGCACTGCCTTCTCCATGCTAGGCACTACCACACATCACCTCCAGGACCCTCTCTGTGTACCCTTCTGTACTCCCATACCAACTGAAAAAATATTTGCGTATTGTGCATCTCTTAGTAAGGTCAGCATTGCTGGTCAAAATGCTTTTGTTGCAACTAGTAAATGAATAATGAGGTGAGGTGAAGGAGAAAGTAAGGCGAGTTATGGTTCCATTTGGAGCTTTGTGCAGGAGAACTACAGGAGGGAGATCAATAGCACTGATCACCTCCAAATCATGGAATCCTATGCCTGTCTTTCTGAGGACCCAAAACACCTTTCTAAGTCTTCACAAGCACCTGAAGATTTATTTATTTGATTCAACACTGAAATAATTAGTATCTGTCCTAACCTTTCTGATACCACTTGTCGAGGTTGATGTTGAACTTTACAAGTTTCACATTCATTCATTCATGAATTTAAATGGCACAGATCGCTTGGGGAAACACGAAGCAAACGCACATGAAGCAGACTGTGCAACTGAATACCAGCAGCTACCTCTTAAAATGCTATCGGCGTTCTAATAGAAGAGTTTATTAATTGGGACATGTTGTTCACTTTCGAAGTAGGTTCACAGCACAACTAGCCATCCCCATTAAGAGGAGTAAGAACTTTATATGTGTCCTTATGTATTGAATAGGCTACCCTCAGGAACAGATTGGCCTTTAGGGCAATCGGCAGTGCCTGATTGGCTGGGTCAGTGGGTAGATCTGTTTTTTGGCAGTTTGTGGGCCTTTTGTATGATCTGCCGGGCTGGTGTTTACTGTTGATTTCCTTGATATTAAAACAAATGATGCCTGCAGCAAGCTCAGATCCATGCAGTCTTCCATGCCTTTCAAAACACTTATACAGCATGTCTTTACAAGTTGAAAAGTGTCCCGGTTTGCAAATAAGGGCCACTTTTAAAGCCTTCTAATTCACTAATGTGAGCCACTTTAATTTGATGCCCAGGCCTATTGGTTTATTTTCGTGCCCGGGCCTATTTTAATTCCCAATCCAACACTGACTGCATTGGCATTCGTTACTACTGTAACTACTAGAAACAAGAGGTCATTATGAAAACAGTGTTTTGCCTTAGGATTCAATTTGTCCTATGAAAACCACTAAAGGGGAGAAGGAGACAGAAAAGAAACTACACATACTAATTGCTTATTTCCATTTATTTCCTTTGCTTAATATTTCCTGTTCTGAATTAAGACCTCATTTGGAGCTTGGTGATATGGGAGCACTGCCCTAAATTATTGCCATGCCAAACCTATTGTTGTCCACCTCATTTAGAGTTGAGCGAACACAAGGGGCATCCAACAGGAGAGTTTTGGTTGCTTCACCATTGGTAAACTCTCGACGCGATGGTCTGTCCTCCAGTGGTGCATGAGTCGAAGGCGGTCATATGGCACTATTTAGGGCAGATAACCATGACTGGTTTTCTCTACCCAGAACAACCTGCAAGGCATGGTGTACCCAGAAAGAAAAAAAAAGACAGTGCCCAAAAGTGTTGGAGTTATTACGCATGTTTTACTGAAATAAACTGTCGCTTTTTGAGTTTCTTTCAGTAAACCAAAAGAGAATGGCAAGTGGGGCCAAACAATTCTCCTCAGCCTTGAGTGAATCGGCTGCACTGATGGATGGGTTGAAAGCAGAGATCCCTGCCAGGGAGGGGTCTCTCGCAATGGCTGGTGGGCCCCCACTGGGGATGCAGAGGGTAGGACCCATGCCAACCTACAGGGCAGGCGGACCGCTCAAAAAACTTAAAATGCCTATTTATTTCAATAACTGATGGTCTTATGTTTACTATATTTCCTGTTTGAGCCTCCAGTCATACTGCACTATTGGAGTTACCTGTTCTTATTTGGCACTGAAATGAAAATGCATGTACATAACTTTCCAAAAGGATGTGTGTTTAATTCTGAACTGTATTTGTATTGTATTTCGGGATACATTCCTTAGGAGCTGCGTGAAGGATATCAATTGAATTAATAATCTGATTGGCAAGATAAGATTTTAAACAGCCATTCAAATAAGGAAGGATTATCCGATTGAAAAATGCCTCCTTTGGAGTCGAAAATCAGGGGGGTTAATATTTTTTAAAAATCACATAATGGAGAACCTGCAAAATTCAAAATGTAAACTCAAATGCTAACGTCGATTGCAGCCTCAAGAAAGTGTATATTCCACTATTAACAATGAATGAGTGAGTCTTTGAATGTTATAATGCTTGCAAGGACCTGGCCTTGCATTAGTACTGCGGAATGCGCAGTTATAGGTTGTCTCCACAAGTATATATCACATACTTATCACGGTGCGAAGTTCCTCACAATCTCGCCACATTACACCGTGCAGCACAGTCAGACTGCTGCCCAGCACCGACCCCCCCTCGCCACTGACACTGCAGTCTTGTGAAGTGATAACGCGTCCCGACCTAGCTAATTTATTTATACGGGGACTCGTTTTAGGCCAATTAATCTTTTGACCCTGATTGGGGACTCCTTAAGTCGAGATAGCTATTTAGCATTACAATCAATAGATCAATCACTTCATCAGTATTCACAATAACTAATCAATTCAATTTACGAATACCCTCCAATGAGACCGAAAACACCATAACCTTTCAGCCCACAAATGACCACGCAAAGCTAATAAAGGTTAAGATATTCATTCCCTATTAGTTACAATTCTAAGGTCAAGTTTATTAGTCTCAATGTCAATGAGCACATCAAAAGATTGATAATATGGCAACTTGAATAAGACCTTATCAAAGCAAAAATCAGAAACATCAGAACAAAGCACGATGTCAACATGAATCAACTTTAGCAGAGTATCATTAACGCAGTATTCAACAAAGCAAAGATTCAGTCATTTGTCTATTTGCACCCAATATTAGTGAATTCCTCAACTAACCTCTAATTAGCATCAGCATGTTGGGCTTCATGCAAAACAATTTAGTAACATAAATTTAGAAAACATCTAACTATGGCCTCTGTCAAAAGAGCAGTTGGTACCTGGAAAGAAAAGGCAAACAGACAATTACAATTCATTATCATATAGTTACCCTCCGTAATAGGTCGACATACAGAGTCAGTCTTCGTCCTCAGGACAGAAGTCGATTCGCCATCAGCCAGGATAAGCAGCAAAGTCTCAGCAAGATAGGGTAAGAAGGAATTCTTCCCTCATAAGGAGGAGAAGCAAGTATAGGGCGAGGCAATAAGGATAGTTCAAAGTGTCAAACAGCAGAGACTAAGACAGAATATCAGAGTAACAGCAAGAGTGTCCCTCTAATGGCTGATTTCTCCTTGTGTCACGTTGTTAAATTGAATTTGCCAGACAAGTCTCTAATTTCCAATTGGTCAATGTTTGGTGCATCGTTATCTCTGTCCAATATTCCGTAGATCACCTTACTAGAATTTTCACCTAAGACAGTTCTCATGCAGTTTATTGGTTCCTGTGATTGACGTCTTCAACAGGTAGAATGTCAGGTAAGAAAAGTTGCACTCCTCACTCCAGTCAGTAGTTCCATTCTCTTTACCAGTTTAGGCAACCTTGTACCTGTTGCGAATTATACTGTTGCATTCGGCAAGAATGTCTCCTTGAGCAAGTCGGGTATCATGAGAAAGAATTTACTATGGTTGCACACACATTTCTAGCTTATGGAAAAGTACAGTTTTCACGTCCTTTAGGAAGTTTTGCACGTTAGAAAAACACAGTTAATATGAGACCAGGCAGCTAGGCCCAGACCCTTGCTAACTGAGGCCTAGTAATTAACTTAGCAAAACCTTAATACAAACTTCATAGTGCAAATACACAAGCATACATGAGCACATTATTTATTCATTATTAGTCAGTGTCATTAATCATCATATACATTAGTGGCCACTTCCGTGGGCACATTTCAAACGTGTACATTAATTTTTCTTCTATCACGTTTTCTATGCAGCTTCATTATACATTATTTGCAAGCTTTTCACATTAATATAGATTATAAAAGCTACACTCCAACAGAAGCCATCACTGAGACGCAGGAGTCAGCTCAGTCTCGTGCTGCACATGGACATTTACACTTTGTGGCTATCGATTTTGAGTTACAACCTTCACCAGAAAATACACTGACTTAAAAAAAAACACTTGGTTTCTTCATAGATATCAAGGTTACAGTCAAATTACATAATGTGTACTATTGTTAAAACACGGATCTACCACGGGGAGAAAACAAAGTTCCAAAGAAGATAAGATTACTATGGTAAAGCAAGAGAAGAGGGGCATCCCTACGTTTAGTCACCGACACACTGCTGAGTAACCCTTTTCACCGTATTGAGACCCCGCTTGCACGGGAACAACTTAACATGATATGTGTGTATCCACGTTCCCAGATGACCCGTCCCTATGCCTGTGGCTTAGTGGCGTAACAAAGGCCCCAGCAGCCCGCGTGGTTGGGGTGGGGGTGAGCCCCAGGGGGGTCCTTCAGAACAGTAATCTGACATAAGAGCTCCTGGGGGAAGCGTGGGGGGTGGGGCTCCATATATTTTGCAGGGGGGGGGGCTCAAGTTTCGTTACGCCAGTGCTATGGCTCTGAATTTACTTGAGAAGCCACCGTTAATTATGGCTTAATGTTCCTCATGGTTACGTCACAAATTAAATCAGCATCGTGATCAGGGTCTCAACAGTGTCATTTGTCATGGCACACATTGCATTTAGCAGTGCTGAATATAAAACGAAGCTATTTTATGTTCACATGCATTATTTCAATTGTGTAGCACACAGCACAGTCACTAAAAGCCACAGACCAATACATCACAGCAAAAAGACGCCCAGGGCACGGTAATGAGGTTACAGTGCCACTTATTCTCTGTGGTAAATTGTACATTTTTATCAGTCGCCTGCACCTTTCCACTCTGCAAGGATGGAGAACGGGAGGGCGGGGAGCATGGCTTGGATCACGGAGTTGTCAGCACGGAGAACAAACGCAGGAGGTTTCCATGCTGTAACTCAGAGCCGATGCATCACCGTTCTTTTGAGCAATGATGGATTGTCGGAGTCTTGTGTAGGAAACGACGAAAGTCATTATCTCAGTAGTGATGGATGCCATCTGGTGAATGTTTTCAGATAACAGATTTGAATACACGATCTGTCATTGTGCAGACTCTAGTGAAGGACGACTACGTGCTGTAAAAGCCCAGGCTGCTCTCTTGTGCTAGGTCCTGTGCACCGCATTTTATGAAGAGTAAATCAGACAGTACTTTTGCAAGATACAGTGCCAGCAAGATACGACAGCAGCAATCCCTACAGATGAAAGTGTCAGCAGCACAAGAATGGCAAGACTCAGCAGCAGCAGAAGTGTCAGTCCTGTCAGTTCTACTCAACTCCTCACCACTATCTTCATGCAGAAATCGGTTTTGCCTATGGGAAGTCTGTTGACTTTCTTAATTGTTTTTCATAAACTGCTGTGCAACGTGGCTTAGGGAACAAAAAAGCACTATGATGCAGACAACATTGACCGCGTCACAGAGGTTTTTTTTCCTGTATGCCAGGTTGTACAGGAATCCACACTGCTGTGCAATATGTGCAAAACAGTGTGGGTAAGGTGTTCGGGGCTCTAGCAAAACGAGGGAGGCGTGACACCATGGAGAGCAATAGGAGAGTGGGGAGAGGGGTGTTATGTCTCATTGTTATGTTAAACCATGCGTTGTTATTCATGTGTTTATTGGCGTGGCATGTGATATGTTTAAGAACCTTTCTTAATGTATGTGCCTTTTGCGGATGAGCTTCTGTTTTACGCTTGAGTGGGTTGAGAGTGGGGTTGGAGGTTCATACTAATCCTCTGTATCTTTTTTCCTTATAAAAAATGTACACACTGGACATGCAATGTTTACTGAACATCATGGACGATTTCTCCGTGGGAGCGGAGGAGCGTCCCACACCCACACTGCTGGCAGAAAGCGTCAAAAATAAAATGGTAGTAAAATGGTTTTATTACCATTTTTTTTACACGTTCTGCCGGCAAACAGATTGCGAGGGTGAGGCCTGGCAGCAGTGAGGAGTGGCCACTTAAGTTGGAAGTGTCCCTGTTGATTTGGCCGGCTACCTTGCTAGGACCAACCCGACATGCTCAGTTCAAATCACTCAGACCCTGCTGTCTTGGACAGCTGGGATGGAGAGCAGGCACTGGCCTCCAATGCCTTTTGGAGCATGGGGCCTGCCCACTCCAGCCAATCAAGACGCTTCATGCTGCTTAAGAGTCTGAAAACAGCATCTTGATTGGATGAGGGAGTTGGCTATGGTCTTCATGCTCAGAGGACGTGCTGCTGAACAACAGGGATGTGCCAAAACATCGAGTAAGGTAAGTGGTTTTTTAAAATATTTTTATTAGTGTGTATGTTATTGTGTATGTTATGTGTAGTGTTTTGTGAATGTATTTTGCTCCCTTCCAATGAAATTTGCCACCAACAGCGACTGCTGGACATGTGATGTTAGCCTCTCATTGAGTTCAAGAGACTGGTCAAAGTGAAATGTAAAGGATGGCAAATCTGAAATAACCAATGGTCAGGATAGAAAAGTGGGGGTAACAGAGTTATGTGTAGTAGAATCTGCCCCTCCCCACCAGTACCACCTGTCCCCCACTAACCATGCAGTTCTCTGCAAGGATTGTGTTTTCTGCTGCCCTTCGGAGGTGAATGGGTGAAGAACGAGACTACAAGGATTATGCAACAGGTTCTCCACTGAAATCTCACTATATGTAACTAAACGCAAAGAAAGGCGCAGCACTGTCAGAAGTACATTGTTCGATTTCAAGAGCACTAAAAATGTTATATGCACTTCCTTAATATTAAATATTTCTTATAGCACCCTGCTGCTGTTTCCAGTCGCTGCAAATAGTGCGTTAATATAAAAATGTAATGACGCTCCTAGTGTGGTTTTTTCTAACATTGCTGTTGGGGAAGAAAGCAATATTTCTTCTACAACTATTTGGATCAAAGTGAAGACTCGAATCAAAGACATGATGACGTGTATCACATATTCATTCTCAAGTGTTTAAGATAATGCACAAATTCCAATGCATTTTTACGAGCTATGAAGTCTACACAATGATGACTTTCCCGTTGGTTCCTGTGTAAGTTGACTGAAATTTTCACTCTTGTGCAGCATTGGGGACTTGGTCAATCACAACGAGGGAGGATGGTGGGAAACACATTGGAGAGTGAGAGGAGGGTTGGGGTTTGACTGAAACAACAGAAAGGGGGAGGGTGACACTAAAGAGAGCAGGAGGAGGGCAGGGGGTGACACCAAGGAGAGATGGAGAGCGGGAGGAAAGTGGAGATGAAGAAGAGGGACTGCAGATGCATGCACTCTCTAAAAGTGCATGTGGAAAAGTAAAACAAGCATTGGCAAAGTCAACAGGTTTCACAATTTAAACTTTTAGCTCTTTCATTGCCTTCTGTTCATGTTGAACTGCAAGAGGATTTTGAACTTTGGCAATGGTTGCTGTGCAGCATGGCAAAAAATAAAAGTAATACAAAAGGACTGGGTCATAGTGCTTTTTTAAATTAGTTTTAGCCAGAATAGAAAGCATGCGCACTTCTGTACAGCCAGGCTATAAAACATTGCCAAAGCCAATAGGTCTCATAGGCGAGACCTAGTGGTTTTGCCAATGCTTGTTACATCACCAGATTGCTGCGTCAATTTGCTTTCTCAGCTTGGATCAATCCCAGACTAACTCACTGATTCACAATTACTGTACTTAAGCACTTGGACGCCTTATCCAGCATATGAAGTGTCGAAGAACACACATTGGCTGCTGTGGCGGTGCGTATGCACCCGTGTAGGAGAGGAGCATGCACTCATGTGGAGGCGATATCTACACTAGCCCATGAGAACAGGTGTATTTAGAAATGCAACACATAAGACATCACACATTACCATGATATTATAGCGCACACCATACACTCTTCTAGGCACTTGTATTCTGTAATTGTGCCCATAATGTCAATTGTACTCATTTCATTGACCTGCAAAGATTAAATTGGGTGTCTGGTTTTTAAGTGTGTTCCTATGATAGGGAGGTGTTGGGGCTGAGCTGCCACACGGCATTACAAAGTAATGGGGACAGGGTATGTCGGCGTACTTATTTGGCCTCGCCCTTAGGTACTCTTTGTGAGTTTCTGGGTAGCAAAGGGATACGCACTGGTGGAGCACTAAGAGCAAATTAACTTTCCCAACACATGTCCAATGATGAATGCAAGGTCCTCGCCATAGAAATGTGCCCCCCCCCCTGTGTGGGTCCAGTGACTGCAATGGAGGTAATTTCCACACGCCACTCGAGTGACTGAGAATAATTGCCCTTTGGGATCCGATGGCTCACTGCCTGACTGAGTGAGAATGCCAGCACCCCGGGTACGGCATTCTGCCCCACGTAATGGCAGCCTCACCACGAAGGAGTAGTCAGGCTATGGCACTTCAGCCTTACACATGCAAATAATGCCTTTGTTACAGAAAAGCAGAGTATCACTGTGCTGAGATGTGCAATACAGGTCTGCAATTTACCTGTGCAGTTTAAAGCACACAATCTAACCAGGAAGGAATGCAACATAAACACAGTTAGCCCACACAAACATGCAGTGAAAAATATTGTTTGTTTGACACGATTGATGTATGCTATAAAATGGCAGGTTCGTGGGTGCATATTTATGCATATTTCAGCCAGGGTTGTGGGAATACATGTGGGCTAATGTTAGCATGAGAATCAACCGGCAGATTTTTTTTTTAAAAGGACCTCAATCACAGCATGAGCTGTGGAGAGACGACGTGGGGGGGGGAGCAGGCAGCAAGACACAGAAGGCGTGTGTGTCAAGGGAAAGAAACAACAAAAGCAAATAAATAAAATGAAATACAGGAAAGAGAATGCTGGTGGGAAGAAGAAACAGGGATGGGTTGGCGTACGAACCAGGATTAAAAGAAAAAATAAACCTATGACAAGGCCAGGTATGACCACGTTATAGCATGTTTTTAAACAAAAAAAATAGTACCTGAATCACAGCACGAGCAGTGGATAGGCAGAAGAGGGACTCTACTTAAATGTATTTAATCTTTGCTTAGTCCATGCGCTGCTGAAAGAAAAGGAAGTGATGCATGGGCAGAGCTGCCCAGATCGGAAGGGAGCAAAGAAGAGTGACAACGCTGCAAACAAAATATAAGTAATGGGCTGGTTCCAAGGTCATTACAGAATACAAATTTCGCAAACGAGATCACATACTCACATGCTCTCATAGGCCAGACCTAAAAAGGTGTAGCTGCAGGAGCTTGCAGTCAGTGGAAGGACAACGGCTACAAGAAGCTGTACTTGGTCAGTGCTCCAACTTTGTCAGACGTACGTTCTTAAAAAGAATGTGCTATTCTATGGTAGGCCAATGACATTTGTAACACTTTTTTTAAGTGTAATAAAAACTGAAGAGATAAAACATCCAGCAAGTGGCTATTTTCTGGAACAATTGCAGAATGCTAATCGTACAGGAAAGAGGACCACATGACAGTTGTTCGTGTTGTCTTTGCAATTTTACAAAAAGGCCCAGCCCAAAGGAACTTCCACAGGGTGGAAAAAAAGTTTTTTTTTGTGTGAAAAACTCTCACCCACCAGGGTTACCCCTTGGTGGCATGCTTCATCATTGGGTTTCCTCCATTTCTGCTGCAAAACGAGGCATGCTGTGACCGACGGAATTCCTGGGAGCACTATTATAGTTTCATCAATGTGAATACTAAGAGGGATAGGAGTGGTGGGGTCTTAGGTGAGTTACAAATACCTGTCTCTGGATGGTATTACTAATTTATTATGTCTCGCAGGGGTGGTATGGTTAAAAGTGGGGTGCTGGAAGGGAGGTATACTATGTACCTTACCTTCTAGGGGGTCTACATGATTCAGAGTCTACCCAAAGACTCCTCTTCAGGACCAAGGTGGACTCCCTAGTGTCACTCCTTTAATAACTACCACTAGTGAAAGCACTAACATTAAATGCTCTGCGGTATGGTGTGGTACATACAACTAAAGTAAAGTATTACCCATTTTTACCGACCTACTTCTGGAAAACCTGTGGAAAATGAAAGGATA
This sequence comes from Pleurodeles waltl, assembly GCF_031143425.1. NCBI lineage: Eukaryota > Metazoa > Chordata > Amphibia > Caudata > Salamandridae > Pleurodeles > Pleurodeles waltl. Next base: position 537,602,180 of record NC_090438.1, read on the forward strand.
AGGGTTGCTACTTATTTCACCTAAGGGTGTGGATCTATTACAACTATCACCCTGCTCGTGGAAAAATGGCACTTGTGAATCACCTATAATAGACAAATACAAGACATACTACATTTAGAAAAACACCCCAACACACATCAACACGTAAGGCACCTCTAAGAAACACGCTTGACCTTTTTTTCAGCGTTTACGCTTCTGCCTCATAGATCCTCCGGGAGGGGTGCGTGCTTGTAGTCACACACTGAAAAAATATATGCAGCATAGTTAGACTCACCGAACGGCTGCTACCGCCGCTGTGTGTGGTCAGAAGAGTTGCGTGCACTTACTTCATCAAAGCAACACTCCCTCTTTTTGCCTAATTCTCACCTCCCCGGGGTCCGAAAACACTGCGGTCCCCTTGGGGATCTGGTATTTATGTTCAATGCTGCTCACATATCCCAGCTGGTGGACACGTATGGCACTAGAATGCTGACCTGCCAAAATGGCGGTCATTGATGTGCCGAAGATGGGATGCGATGGCCCGTTTGCTTAGGTGTCCCTCAAAATTGCCTGGGATTATGCGGGTATAACATACAGAGGTAAAAAAAAGGGGGAAGCAAGAGGGAAAAAAAGAGGAAAAAGAAAAAGAAAACATAGAGTATGGGAACCATGACAGTTGGCTCAATTACATCAGGGTAGGAGGAATAATAGCACTCCCTGTAGTGGACTTATAAAAGGTGACAGGCGGATCTACTGTCTTAGGGGAGTGAGAATAACAGGACTCCCTGTAATGGACTTGTAGAAAGTGTTATACATAACTAGCCCTGTCAAAGGGAATAGTGACCTGCTAAATGTTATGGCGTCACTTTAGTCAGGGTAAACCAGATGTTATTGTTGCATTAACTGGCCCCATGGAATATTCTCATTAAGGCCATGTTGGTGTGTGCATAATTTAAAAACCCAACGTTGTTCTCTTTCGAGTAGGAAGGATTCGCTCTTAACCTCCTTGTGATGTTCAAGAATAACCTATCAGTAATCCTCCACTGTATGTGCATCGTTAATGTAATGAGAGGACATTTTTGTGAATGTGCGGCCACACCTCTAAATTACTACGATGTTCACTGATGCGAGTTTTCACTTTGTGGGTGGTCATTCCTATGTGATGTAAATTACATGGGCATATAATCATATAGACTACTCGCTGGGTGTTGCAGTTAGTGAAATCCTCGATTTCCCATGTAGTATTGTCATGAAAAATTACCCTTTTGGTTGCATTTATCAAATGGCAGACATTGCAGTTCCTACATGGGTAGTGTCCTATGGGTGGTGGTAGGAAGTTGGTAGTGTCAAATTTTCTGTTGGACAGGTGTGTGCTAGCATTAATTTTATATTTTACCACGTTTGTGGGAAAACATTGGTTTGGTAAAGTTCAAACGCCCGCTATTCAAAATGCGCTGATGTTTATTTATAATTTTGTTCACTTGGTTAGAAGCTACATTGAATGTCATCATACATATCGGTCTTTCTTCTTACTCTTTTTGGGGAGGAGTGTCCAAAAGAGCCTCTCTGTTATTGTTGCTTGCTCGTTTCATGGCTTGATTGATGTTTATTAGGGGGGGTATTTCCTTGCCTGCAATTTTAATGCAAGGTTCTGGGCTTGTTGTTTGTAGTCAGACACCTCAGAACAATTCCTCCTCTGTCTGAGGAACCGTTCAAACAGGAGGTTCTCCCTCAAATGGTGAGGGTGGGCACTGTCAAAAAGTAACAAACAGTTATTTTCTGTCGGATTTTCATGGGTGGTGGTTTTCAGGGATCCATTGGTTGCTATGATGTTAAGGTCCAGAAAAACCAACTGTTCCTTGCTCTTTGTCTCAGTCTATCTCAGGAACTGATCCTGTATGTTGAGCCAATCCAAAAAAAGGGCCCACTTGTGTTTCTTCCCCTTTCCAGATGACCAAAGTGTAATCAATGTATTTTTTTCCATAGTGCAATGTTTTCTGTATATGGGTTAGTGTTTTTTAGAATTGTTTCTTTCTCAAGATGGTAAACCTAGAGACCGGCTAGACTAGGAGCAAAGGTGCTTCCCATGCTTGTCCCACTGTAGTTGCCTTCAAAATCAAAAAAGTTATTTGTTAAAGCCCAGAAGCAACCACATTACGTGGTCTGTGGTATTCCCAGTCTATATAAAAAATGACCTCCTCTATTATGTGTAAAGTGTCAGAGTGAGGGAGACTGGTGTACAGGCTTTCCACATCCAAACCTAACAGTGTTTCATTTGTACGATCGAAAGGTCTATCTTTTAAAAGACACAGAACATCTTTCGTGTCTTTAAGGTATGTGTCTGTGTTTTGGACTAAGGGTCTAAGGAAAGCATCAGCAAAATGGGACAAGGGTTCCAAAACTGAATTAATTCCAGATACAATGGGTCTGCCAGGAGGTGCTACCAGGTTTTTGTGAATCTTAGGAATGGTACAAAAATACAGAGTCACTGTTTTTTTGTTGATCAAAAAGTCACCCTCCTTCCGGGAAATCCAGTTATGTGCTAGGGCTTGCTGCACCATACTGGTGATCCTGGTCTTCAAGAATTCAGTGGGGTCTTCCTGTAGTCTCTCATAATTTTGTGTATCCACCAATAGTCTCAGACATTATTTCTGATTATTGTCTGTGGTCTGAATGACAAGGGTGCCCCCCTATCTGCTGGTTGGCTATATCGGTATTGTTGGCTACTTCTTGTAGTCCTTTCTTTTCATCCTTTGTTGTGTTGTGGAATACCCTAAGAGAGCCGGAATCAATCTCACTGATGTCTTTCAGGACTGCTTGTTCAAAAGCAAGTATTTCAACTGAGATCGATGCCCTTGGTGGTGTAAAATATGATTTGTTGCATAGGCCAGTGTCACCCATAGTAGAACCCGTAGTAGATGGCCGGTTCTCAAAATAGGACCTAAGCTTAATCTTCCTAATGAATTCATTAGCTTCCATCCATAATCTGAATGTGTCTAGGGGGCAGTTGGAACAAAACCCAAATCCTTCTCCAGGACACATGCTTGTGTGTGGGTAAGTGTTATCTCACTCAAATTTACCACTAGACTGTGTGGTTGCTTGTGCCTGCTTGGTTGTCCCGAACCTGTGTGCTCTCCATTGTCATGCTCCGAGTCAGCATTCTCCCCTTTTCTGGGTCGGATGCCCATCGGACCTGAGATTGTTTCTTTGTTTTGCCCCTCGGGCGTTCTTGGCCGGTTCCTAAAAAAGGACGGTACTGTGAGTAGTGGTCTCCCTGGGGATCCCAATGATCAAAAGGTGGAGGATAAAGCTGAGGTGGTAGGGGACCTTGTGTAAAAGGGCCTTGAGTAAAGAGGGGAGGGTACATGGGATAAATAGGCCACCTTCTCCCAGATCTGAAACCTGCCCTCCTGTTTCTTCTGTTGTTTCCTCTACCCGGATAATATGCTCTCATATTAGAGTCAGAATCGCTGGAGCCTCAGTCAGATGAGTCTGAGTCAGTGTGGGTTTCTCCCTGGTGAGACATAGGGGGTCATTAATGTGGGTGTTAATGTGGCGCTACATACCCCCACATTATGACATTGGCGGGTTGGCTTACTATACCGACCGCCATGGCGGTAGCAGCCGCCGGGCCGGCGAGAACAATTTCCAGCCTGGAGGCAACTTATGTACTGCTGGTTGCATTTGGACTCACCTACCGCCAAAACCATGGTGGTAGGCCCTACCAGTGACAGGGAATTCTTTCCCTGTCACTGTCCAATTCTTTCCCTGTCACTGGTAGGAGGTCCATCCACCCACCCTAACACTCCCCAGATGCCCTCAACCCCCCATCCAGCCCCCCATCAAATACCCCACCACCCATACATGCACACTCGCAGACACGCACCATGCATTCACATACTCACTCACACAGGCATACACGCATTCATTCATTGACACACACATACGTACACACATTCATACTGACATGCAGACACGCATTCACATTTCCATTCATACACACATTCTCACACATGCACACACACATGCAAACAACACTACATAAACATTTGCATTCACGCACACACTCCCACATTCATGCACACACCCCCCCACACACACACAACACCTCCTACCCCTTCCCCTGTCAGAAACCCAACTTACCTGCATCCAGGGGGTCTTCCGGCAGGGGACGCGACGGGGCACAGCTACCGCCAGCAGCACCCACCAGCAGAACACCGTCAGGCCATATTATTTGACATAATATGGCTGGCGGCGGTCTACTGGCTTGGCGCTGCTGGTGGTAGCAGCACCAACTTAACACTGTCTACCAGTATTGCCAAAGCTGGATTTCCACCCTTCTTGTAGTGGAAATCCAGCTCTGGTCATAATTTGGCAGATGGATGTTAGCTGCGGCGACAGTCTTTTGTCGGCCGTCGCCGTGGTGGTAGGCAGCATTTACCACAATTGTCTTAATTAGGGCCTACATACGTAAAAACATACCTGCGCAATATAGAGCATATGCATATCTAGAGATACCTCTATCTTATCAAGAAAATAATAATTGGCTTGATGGTGCCCTCCCACATATAATCATACACGTTAGGTTAGGTCCTCTAAGTAATGATGGTCCTACTTGGCCTTTATTGGCCACATATACACCGCACCCTGATGCAGCAACCTTCATGGTAGCTGAAGTCCACTGCTTATATGGTGAGCTTACAGAAATATATAGACGATTAGTACAGTTTGTAATGCAAACATTAAATACAAACACAGCACGTACTGCCCCGGTGCAACCATATGCAATAATGCCAGGCAGTAATCCTGCGACTGTACATTCGATCATGGGTAGAGTTCCTGCCAGATGAGAAGAGATTTCGTTTTGGTTAGCTCAAAAAATAAACGCAATGGAAGCAGTATTTCCCCATATGGGACCTCAGGATACGCATAGAATATTAACTATGTGCTTGGCATTTAGGATGGTTCCCACAGTAGATAACTGCAATACTTTGAGCATGGTATTTGCCACACACTATACTAACGCACACGGAAGACCGACACTTGCCAATCTACCGGATGTGTTAAAACAGATTCAAGATGAATATGGGGTTGCCCCGGCCCTTGACTTGGGGATGCAACTTATAGGCAATTTTGCCATGGTATCTTCAATCATATTAAGTAACCTTAAAGGGGAATTAGTTGCACTAGAAGTGTGCATGCGGCTCCGGGATGTTCCTCCACAGGATCAAGAACGTGAGCTGCCAAAGATTATCGCGGGGATCTATTCTAGTATTGAGCGGGATAGTTTGGGGGCCAGACCCACAAAACCACAGTTTCAGGGTAAATCTTATAAAGATACTACCAAGCAAGCTCCTGAGGGTTCTAAAAACGCTGGGATAAAAAACAACAAACACCTAAAAAAGAAAGGGGATAATCCGGGCATATGAAGACCCCACAGAATAGATATAAACTCAGAAATAGAGATAATATTAAAACACCTCACAGATATCAATATACTGATACATGCCAATCTTGTCCCTTTCAGGACTTGCTGGAAAAACGCAGTGAGGGACGTGGGCGATCAGAGAGAAGAATTGAGTACATGAAAACAAGACAGGAATCATAACCCTTTACAGAAGTTTCTGTTAAAAAAGAAGAGAAACATCCCCAACAAAAATCCAATTTAAAAAGAAAAAAGTGGCAGCGGTTGCGATTCGTCATGCCACTGAAGAAGAAGGCTCTATATTGAAGACCAAGACGTGGGCACTAGCACTGCTAAACAGCGCAGCAGAGGTCACCATAGTTCGCCGGAATCTTCAAGAGCATCTGGAGGTGAAAGCAACTAATGACTTCTTACAAGTTGAAACTGCAGACATGCGCGTCTCCATGCCTGATAGGGTGTACAAAGTAATGTTACAGTTAGAAGGAGACATTGAACGCACAATCAACGCAATCTTTTGGGACCACGTCGTAAACATTTATGATATTCTACTGGCCAGAAAGTGATTGGCCACCTGAATTTGTCCATACTTGCCCATATGGGGAAGAGGTTATCAAACCATCTTTCTCGCCTCTTGTTCCCGATGAGCTTGCAGAACCCTACGCCATTGATTGGGCATTGGCGCAGGCACCAGCGTTACATCGCAACCACATAGGGTGGGGTAAAGATTCCCCCTATCATGTATTTCCAATTAAAAATCAACCCCAACCCCCACCCCAGTACCCAATAAAACATGATGCTAAACCGGACCATTCATATAGAATAGTCTTAGATTACATAGACTTAAACAGTCACACACGCATATATGCTATACAAAACTCTCACAGCACAGCACCAATGAACAACATAGGGGTACATTACGACCCCGCGGTAAAAAATGCTCACCCCTGTGACGACGGCCAACAAAAGACCGTCACCGCAGCTACCAGCTATCCGCCTTATTATGACCACAGCCTGATGTTCGCCAGAAGGATGGCAGAAATCCGGCTGTGGCCTTGCTGGCAGATGGTGGTAAGGTGGCACTGCTGCCAGCCGTGGCACCACGCCAGTAGACCACAGCAGACTGTATCAGGACCCATGATACGGCCTGGCGGTGTTCTGCTGGCAGACGCTGCTGTATGTTGCTGCTTGTATGTATGTCAGTGTGTGGATGTGTGTGTGAATGGATGTATGCATGCGTGGATAAATATGGTGATGAGTGTGTGTATGTGTGTGTGAATGAAGGTGCGTGTATGAAGTGGGGGGTCTGGAGAGGAAGGAGGGGTGGGGGAATCTCAGGGGGGCGGGAAAGACACCTATCAGTGACAGGGAACGAATTCCCTGTCACTGATAGTGCCTACCACCTTGGTTTTCATGGCGGTAAGGTTGCCACAAAAACCAGGGCGGTAGTCGGGTTCATAATCCCGCAGGCAGGCTAGTGATGGCCACCAGGCTGGAGAGTGAAGTCTCCAGCCCGGCGGTTGTTACCGCCATGGCAGTCGGTGTGGTACATTGGCGGTTTGGTTTAATATGGAGAAAAGTACTGCTAGCCTGTTGGCAGTTCTTTCCTCCATATTAATGCCGTCCGCCGGGGTCATAATGACCCCCACAATGCGCAAAAAATACAAAACAACATTGGATATTTCAAATGGTTTCTTCTGCCAAAATATAGCACCTGAGAGTAGAGACTTAACAAGTTTCAGTGCACTAGGCTCTCAGAAAGTATTCTGTCGTTTACCACAGGGGTACAAGAACAGTCCAGGACTGTTTGCGGCTTGTGTGACTTCAATATTGCAGGACACTGACCCTGAAGCATTGTCCTATGTAGATGATATCTACCTGACAGATGATGAATTACTACAACATCTAAGACGGGTAGTCTGCATTGTTGTGGGATTTGCCGAATTCGGTTATAAATACAATTTAAAAAAAAACACAAATAGCCTTCTTTAGGGTCCTGTTTCTGGGATACGAACTATCAAGTGAAGGAAAGAGCCTAGCGCCACAATTCTTAGAAAAATGCACACAGTTACAACCTCCAAATACCATTAAAAAACTCCAATCCCTATTGGGTTTCCTGAATTTTGGCACAACTTACATTCCAGATTACGCACCATGCATAAAACCCTTATATGACTTAATACATCCTGACTTTTCCAGTAAATTCTGGACAGTCAAACATGCACACATTCTCAGAGCATTGCAACAAGACATGCTTGCAGCACAACATTTATACACAAGAGACAAAAAAAAACCATCTGGTCATCAGAGTAATTGCTGGTGCCGTTGGTTTCACCTATGTAACATTCAGTGAGGGTGAGACAGTACCGATTGCATACAAATCACATCTGCATTCAACAGCAGAACAACGTTTTGCTCCAATTGAGAAAATGTTCACTGCTGTTCAGATGGCTGTCATTAAAGAAAGACCACTGGCCCAGGTGAAACGCATTATTGTCGCATCTCCAATCCCAGCCCTCAAGGCTGTTACCAAAGTCAGCATTCCAAATGCTTAAGCATTACATCCACGTTGGATCCAAAGGACAAAGTCTCTGACAGCAACTGATGTTGAATATATTTTTGACCCAAAGTTACAAACTCAAGAATTTTTGCAGTATGAACTAGAATACCCAGTTCCGGCAAATACATTGCCTATTGATCAATATCAAAGAGTCATGTACATCGATGGCTCAGCACAACCTGCCATAGGCACAAAACATCAATACTCCGCTGCAGGCGCAGGCATAGGCGACTATATGGAGGGTAGTAAATTCTATCCACAACAAACCTTTACGCAAACCCTAGGGGATTGCACTGCACAACTAGCAGAGCTAAAGGCTCTAGTGATGGCACTGGAACATTCAGATCCTGCACAGATGTCTGATTGTTTGTGATTCATACTATTGTGTCCAGTCCTACAATGAATATCTGCATTATTGGTGCCAGAATGGGTTCAGAGATTCCCAAGGTAACACCATTAACACAGACTTCTGTGGGGGAAAGTAGCAGATCTGCGGGAAACGCTACCAACTGTCCATGCTGTACATACACTTGGACACCAGCACATTGGAATACACGTTGTTGAGAATACAATGGCTGATGAAGCAGCCAAATCAGCAGTAGCTACGGCTTTTATTGCTGCAGTAACTCGTTCTAGAACGAAAACAGATGATGACATATTGGCTGCTGTGAAATTTTCTTAGACGCAGAAGTAAAAATACCAGGCGTGGGAGTTCGAGTAATTCCCAATAAAGACCTAAGACCAGAGTTGATCAAAGCAGCGAATGAGGGAGTTGCCTCTGCCCATGCTGGTGTGGCAGCTCCAATATCATTATTGCAAGCTCGTTATTGGTGGCCAGGCCTATACAAACAGACCAAGCAGTATGTCCTTTGTTGTGATATCTGCCAACAAATTAAGGGGTCCACTGTCAAATGCCCACTGCAGACACCCCCCTAATTTCTAACAAACCACTACAATGTGTGTACTTGGACCATTACGTCCCCTAACACCGGACAGTGCATACAAATACATATTAGTCGGTGTTGATTCCTGCTCCAGATTTTTATGGGTATAGCTACAACACTTGGCTGACACTCGGACTGTTATTAAAGATTTGCAAGTCTTTATCAGCACATATGCAGTTGTGGCTTTCCACTTGGACCAGGGCCCTGCTTTTGCCTCAAGGGCATTCAGGGACTCCATGGCTTCATTAGGGGCCCAACTCCATTACTCGTCTCCATTTCATTCTGAGGGAAATAGTGTAGTGGAGTGATGAAACCGAGATGTAAAGCAATACTTAACAGCCAGAGTATTAGGTACGGGTTGTAGTTGGCTTAATCACGTGTATGGAGTCCAGAGAGAACTTAATAGTCTGCCTAGAAGGTCCCTAGGGGTCTGACTTCATACAAGTGCCTGTTTGGAACTCAAATGTAAGTTCCAGATCTTGATGGTCCTGGCGTGGAGGTGGCAGAAACACCTTTTGACATAAATTAACGTGTCAATGTCTTACAGAAATTACAACAGTTCTGTGATGACAACGCTTCTGCCAGTGCTGCCTCGGAGTAATTAAGGATGGACCAATAACATCTACCGGCTGGATTCCAAAGGTTGGGGATCTAGTATGTGAAAAAGTTGCAGTGAAAAAGGAGTTTGGTCCTTCCTATCATTTACCGGTCCCAGTCCTGGGAATACACAGTACCAGAACTGTCATTCTACCACTGCTGCCTGGTTCTAAAGAAAACCGCTTTGTCTTCATCAACAATGTAAAGTTACACCATGTGGTTGATCCTGTACAGCAGACCAAGAGGAACAACCAGTAGTACCCGAATCCCTCTACAAGTCTTATGCAGCAACGCTGACACCTCCTTGAGCTTGGGGAGGGTGGAAAATGATCTTGCATTAGTTCCACTAACATCTATTACAACAAGCAACACAGAAGTTGCTGATCGATTTGATTCTAATTCTACACAAACGGATGGCGTCATTTACAGTGAACCACTGCGGGAGACCCCTACCAGTTCTCCTCCTTGAAATACGGCTCCAGTTTTTGCACGAACTGCTTCTGGATACTTTGCCGACATCAATGACACAGTTTTGGACTAATTTGCCTCTTCTACACCCGAACTGCCAATAAACTGGCTTAAAACAAATTACTTTATTTTTCCATGGACCTATCTGTGGCTTTCCTTGAATATATTAGCTTCCCTCCTTTGGATTGGCTTTGTTATTACTTTCTTTCTATTGATACATGGTCATTACGTTCCTGAACGATCAACAGTTGAACTGGTGGATAAGGTCCTAAAACCCAATTTTTCTTCTCACAAGGGCTGCAGAGACTTGTCTTCCGTGAACATTTCAGCTATACCAATTCCTGATGGGATTGTTTCGGATATAGTCACATTTGACATATACGGCCCTACGGAGGTCATTCAAATACCATATGTGTTTATTCTTTCTATGAACGATGTAATAATGCCTGGAGTTGTTTCTGATGACTGGGATGTGAAAACAGTTTGATTCTATGATGACTGAGTTGCAGTATTTTACTGTATTTGAAAGTGAGGATGTTTATCAATCCAAAGAAAATTATGGTGACATGTTTTGCTATAATTATTATGGACACCATTCTATTCACAGAGCAAGTACCCCAAAGACTATATTTAATTACACACAATGGGAATATTGTCCAACTCCACCACAAGGGAGTTCTAAAACATATTCTGAAAAATGTGCATATTTCTCTGGGCACAATGTTAAAAATGCTGAGTCGTATTATTTCAAATTGCCATTTATGGAAAATGAACATATATTATTGACAGATACAAAATTCTTTTATTTGGATTCCCTTGTTTTCCGGTTGGTTATAGAAGGCTATGAATATTGGTTGAAGTCGATTGACTTAAAAAGTGTGTGGGAAACAAAAAATTGTCAAATAAGGGGAAAGGAAGCTTTATTTACAGCATGCCTGATACCTGTTCAAATTATATTTGTAAATGAAACTGTTTAGGCTTAGCAAGAATTACAGGATTTTAATGCGCCCAGTGTTCCTGCCCCTGCAAAATTCTACAAATGGCAGAAGTATATCAATGCAACTGAAGATCACCTCGCAGAATGGGTCAAAAAAGGCACATTTAAGGCTTAACTTTCACATCCTGAGGTGTGGTTATCGTGGCCAATAGATACCAATGGGTGTCATAAATGTTTTATAAACTCCACAGGGTTTTAGAACAAATAGGCGTGACCCTCGCTATGTGTAATCTGAACATGCAGGTATAGTAAAAACATACAGTGTAGGGAAACTATGCCAGCAATGGTTCAAGAGTTCCCCACTAGATGCTGTTAGAGAACACCTCAGTCTCCTGTCTAATAACACTGATTTACAGATTTCCTGTTAGGCCCCAGAAAACAACGCAGAAAATGCTTTTCATATGCAGTCTCTCATCAAATTTGGAAGCTTTGTCAACAGGAAACTGCTGCTCGGTTAAGGCAAATAGATCAGGAAAACTTACAGAATGCATTAGCTGTTGTAGATAACAGGATTAATACCCTGTCCGACCGAATATACACTTTAAACAACATTTTTCTTCTGCAATAGACATAATACAGAGTGGGATGTCCTCTATACACCATGGACTGAATCAACTAAGGTCCATTATGCAATTAGGATGGACACTACAAACACTGAAGGCAGGTCGCGTTCCCTGGCAACACTTCAGCGCAAGGGACATATTCTCTACATTTAATTTAAAGCGACAACAACTACTAATGGCTAAGAAAGAAGTGACTTATATCATGTTTAAATATTGAGAAATTAGAAAAGTCGCCTTTTACTGGGGCTGAAATACCATCCGCTGAGTGGTTAATACACGGGGTCATTAATCTGCCTGTTTCAACACTTCAATTCATGTCCTGCTTAAAACTCATTCCAGTGGGCAGATATGAAAGGCTAGGAGATAGTTACATCCATGAGGTGTGGGAGCTATCCTTCTCATACAAATGTCTCAGTGGCACGAAAGAGGTCTTGGAGGTAGTGAATGCAAGGCTTCTGTCAGCCATTCAATGGTTTTTAAACAGATGTCCTTGCACGGGGCGTGTAACACTTTGGCGGCTAACTTGGCCTGTTATCTGAAGGGAGTCCTAATCCCCTTGATTATACCAGTGTTCCAGGTGGTCTCAAATGGCAGCTATATTCTCCTCAATAGTGAGAGCTGTTGTGGGATGCGAGCCGGAATAATTTATGTTGTTTCAATCTCTAAAATTGTTACATGCTGCAGAAATGTACTTTTTCCTCCTACATGACTGAGGGAAGTAGCTAAGATTTGGCCCCATATCGCTACTTCAAATGTGAATTTTGACAAGTCTTTACTGTTTCAAAAACATGTGGCGCTTACATCTGCATGCTAGACCTATGTGCTTCAGGTTGCGAGGTCAGCAGAGATACAGTCCCTTTTAAGTACTAACTTTCCAAGACACTTTGGTGAACTCGTGGGACGGATATTTAATGCGTCCAGTACTACTGGAATCGCAAATTTCCTTGAGGCTGTTGGTTCTGGTTTCGTTCACACCTTCGCCTCTATATTTGGGGGATTTCCAATAACTTTGGCTATAATAGGTGGTATTTTGTTATTGCTACTTTTTCTGCGCAATGGCTGTCCTGTTACAAGAAGGAGGACTGAAAGCGCTTCCACCAGTGCAGCTGTGTCGTGAGTGCATGATGCAGTACTTTGGAGCATCACTCCTGGAGCGATTGGAGTGCGACTGCTCTCTGTCATTCAAACTGGTTTTGCATTGTGTGCGGTTTGTGTTTTGGTGCCTCTGGTGCTCTTTTGAATGTGCACTGGAAGTTTGTCTTTCTACGCAGCGTTTGCTTTCATTGGATGCTGCTCTGCTGATGTTCTCGCTGAGGGCCATTACCAGACATGCACGTTTAGGGTGCGTTTGCTACGGAAAGCTGTTTATAAGTTTCCCTTTGTGGATCATGCATCTCTAAACTCACTGTTGGGCACACTACAGAATTCTGCTGCCTTGGTTGGAGCTCAGGCTTTGGAACATGAATGCTCCTTAGTTTTCCTTGGTGATGAACTTCCTACTTAACCACCTGCCGAAGTGGAAGATTTCCTGCGTTTAATTGTCCCGGATGCAATTGGTGATTTAAAAAATTACTCTGACTTTTGTAATTTGGCTTTTTCTGACGCCACAATTAACATTTCAAATTGTCCTTTTAACACATGCTCAAGTGTCTTTTAACTTGTCATTATTGACAATGCCATATACATGTCTTAGGTTGAATCTTGGTAGCTTTTATACATAATTAGGCTTTGAACAACCTTTGAACCTGCAAGGGGAGGGTGTTGTGTAGACATTTTAGCCATTTTAGCTATAGTTTTAGACACGTTATCTCAGAAAACTAGGCCTGCCGCTGTGCACTTTTACCTAGATATGTTTTAATATAGCTTTGTTATATTATTTTTACAATAGTCACATTTGCGGTCTGGTTTTATTTTCTCTATCTAGCTGTTCTTTGCCCAAGTCAGCACTGCGTTCTTAATCAAGACATTTCTTTCACTATGTGCTTTTCTCAAGGCTGCAGTAAGATAGGTTGCCGGCAAAAGTGGTACGCTTTGTTTCCAATGTTCACAGAAACATATGCACTCTTACGTGGGGATCCTTACTTGGAGCACCTTTATTATAAAAACACTACTTTGACCCATGTACGTTAGAGGGAGATTCCAGCCAGATGACCACGACTGTATGCTGATTGCTGAGTGCTTCGCTGCAGCTGATTATGTAGACTACAGGCCTCTTGCTCAGGTATGAGGGATGATGTCTTCCCAGGGGAACCTAAAGGACAGAATTAGAGCTTAACATGCTGTGCTCTAATATAGCCTAGATAGGAACTACTTCTAACGATCTTAGTGACAATATGGTAGAGTTATTTTTATGTTTCACTCTCCTTGTCACAATTTTAATCTTGTTGTGCTTCATCATCCTAGTTTTTGCAGTACATGCTTTATTATCTAAGATGCAGTTACTTCAATAAACCTTATTGAACTATATTCTGCCTCTGATTGTCCTTGCATAAGTGAGACTAATGTAACTGAGAGAAAAGGATGAGATCTGAGTGACCACAGTACAAGTAATTCTGCCACCCAAATCCAGTAGTCTCATTAGGGCAATGAGAGCCTACACGACAGCCTCGTTCCCGCTCTCCTGGGTAATTGCAGGAAGCAAATTAATTCCATGTAAAGTCTCAGTTCTCCAATTTTTCTGATCACTATTCCATCTTGCCGCAGCTAAAGTCTTCTCAGGTTTCCTCATTCTACTTTCAAACTTCAATTGCTGACGCTCTCTGGCTACAATTTCCCAAATAGCTAAGTCTTCGAACTGTGCTGGTCTCGGAGGAAGTTTCAAATCATACAGCACCCTCCTCATGTTCTCTAAAATCCTCAAATTAAATGTTCTATGGGCAAGGAATGCTAAGCCCCTGTCTCTCTCTGTCTCTTTGCACCATTGTTCAGCCAAAGACATGGCGCAGCACCTTGTTCTTCGAACACGATATGGGCGGGTGTACGTTCTGGTGGTGTAACTTCTTCTATTCTAGCTTGCATAAACGTATCTCCCGTTAGGGCACTCTTTAACGCTTTAGTAATTTACGTTACTTGCAATTAAATTAGGAACTGACTTTCAATCCCCAAATCCTTTTCGCCTACATTCTCAACCAATTATGCTTCACAGTTATCCACAAATCCATTTGCGATCTTTCTCATTAACCAACCTATCCCAGCGTGGCTCCACTGATATCACACTCACACGAACAGCGGCTGACAAAGCCCTGTGACTCGTCCTCCCAAACTCGGATCTGCACACAATTAATGCAAAATACTGTGATCACTAAGTAAAAACCCAATACACAAATTTGTCTTCTTACTACAGGTAGGTAACACAATCGCTTCAGAAACCTTGCTGATTTTTCACTGTGGCATTTTGCTCTGACAGCTACTCCTTCTATCTCAGTTTCCCAGACTTGCAAGCAAAATCTGACCTGCAAATTTCACTCTCAGCCAATTATTGGATCCTCCTGGTGCACATAAGACTCACCAAATCTCAATCGAAAACCTATCATTCTCTTCAACACACTCTCTCGAGTTTGTAAACCACACCCGGTTAACCTATTAAACAGACAAATTACAACATAAACCAAGTATCTCATACACTTATTCAATACTCCGGAGTCTTAGACCACACAGGGTCTGTATACTAACAACCATGTGGTCAATTTTTTAGCACAAAGCACCACACACATGTGATGATTACAACTTCCCTACTCTCACACTTTGGAGTACGCAAACTCCTTCAACAAATTCATTTGGAGTACGCAAACTCCCTAAATCCTCACAAACATCACAATTCATCTGCAATTTGCTTAAGCTGTGGAAGCGCAAAACCTATTACATTCACTCTGTCACTAGAATGCCGAGAACATCTTAAAACAAGCATTGGCAAACTCCAAGGAAAGTCATAGTAGGTTCTTAGGAACACATTCTCTTTCCACTTTGTATCATCGAATCTGAAAATCTTAACCTTTTATCAACTTTTATCAACTTCTCTTACCAATTCTGTGAATTATTTTGATCTAGCAAGGAGACTACCCACCCAACTCTGTTACCACTTCTAAGGTCAAAAGAACTACAATTCTGGAGAAAAGGACCTTATAATGGCCTCTTACAGAGACAACCCATGCAACGGACCTTATGATGGGTTCTTAAGGAGCCTTAGCATCCTACCCTGCTACCATTTTAGTTTGCACATCAGTCTTTATATGTTAACAGATAAGAGGATGCGTTATGGGTCGATGAGCCTTTTGACTATGCTTAGAGTGATTCCAACATAAGTCCCTAAACTCAATGCAGCCACATCATTATAATCAATAAACATCAACAATAATCTCTTAAGACTCATTAATTGTCACGCACCATGACCCATTTGGTCATGAATAACCACACCATTTAGTAAAAGTTAGAATGTTTATTTTCCTAGATTAACAATGCTAAAATCACATAAGTCAATCTCAAAATCAACTGATAAACATACACAACTAACACTGGTTGACCAAATCTTCTGAAGAATCTCAATTTAGCTAACACGTTAATTGTCAAGCATTCTAGAATCACGGTACAAATAACCAACAAGAATAACTGTGCATTAGAGATAGCATACATTTAGTTTGAGCAAATGAGCAAATACAAATTCTTTTAGTAATAACTTGACAGCATCTCCAGTGTCTCCCTATCTATCTGTCAGAGTAGAATAGCATGTGTGGGCTTCATGCAGAACAAATTTAGTCAAAAAGTTAATTTGGAAAACATCTAACTTTGTCTCTAACCAATTGCAGTTGGTACATAGAACAACTAGAAATATCTACAACCAAAACAACAGCATTTTCTTATGCCTCTCTCCTATATGGATTGGCAAGCTGCGATTCTCTTTGTCAGTTGGACATTCGTCTGGTCTTCTTCAGCAATGGCAATGAAAGGGATGGCTCAGACACAGGGGTCTTTAAGCTATCTGTACCATTTAAAAAGCAATCTGTAAGGGCAGCATTAAATCATGTATCCATTAAGCTTCAAAGGTAAAGTTAAAAATAAAGTAATCAGGAATTACTCAGCTCTCAAACAGAATAGAACGAAAATGAGAATGAGAATAAGAATGATCACTTGTCCTCTGTGCATTCGGGCTAAGTTAGAATCACCCAAAGAACTTCCTACATTACCATTGGTCAGAAAATCGTACGTTCACAGTCAGTCTAATTAGAATTGAACTCCAAATCTATGATATAACTAAACTGACTTTTACATGTTGATGATTGGCTCTTCTTCTTCCGTTCCCATTGTCCGGCTCGTCAAGTAACTTTCTTGTATCCATCCATACTCTAGTCAGTGCATCCATTGTTGGTTCCTGGGAACATCACTGTCTTATGCATCAAGGTAACAAAGTCACAAATACTAATACAAAACACTATAGCAAGCAGTTCTCATGAGAACGTTGAGGCTTCTGCTAAATGTTTGGTCAACTCAGTGTGAACAATGCACCTTTATTTTCTAAACATGAATTCACGATTTTCATTCAGACATTGCAGTTTAATATGAGGCTGTGCAAACGTAGGCCCAAACCTCGCTAACTTAAGGCCTACAGTTAATAAGCAAATTCATAACCTGAAATCATTAATATGACATACTACTAGAAAAAAATATTCTATGCATATACCTTGCATAAACATTGGTATGCATTTAATAAAATATTATGTATTCATGGTGGCCACTCAAGTGGGCACGTTTTCCAAGTCACACATTATTTTCTATGTTAACTAAATTCTATGTAAATTCATAACTCGTAATACATAAAATTCATTAGTAATAAACATTTGTAATGTAATAGGTCTCGTATTTGCCTGAGTTAGAGCTATTTGTATTGTAAATTCATAACTGGACTCTTCTTGTCACATAAATTGTTCAACCCTGCCTCATAATTTTGTCTTTTCCTGCCACATAATTTCATTGGCCCTGCATATAACAAAATTACTTCTTATGTGTACAGCAAAAAATTAAAATGTTGCCATTTAGCATCCTAATTTAAATCTGCCATTTTAATTCCAATAGAATACCATTTTCACCACCCCACCATCAGAGTTGCTGGCTGGCCAACACAATTCCCCCAAAAAAGACACAAGACAACCACAGAGGAGAAATAAACTAAGGGTCACCCAAAAATGTCAAGACTGTTCAAGCAGGCAGTGTGTAATGAGGAGGTTAAGTTGGTCTGAATCATCGTCATGATTGTAATAAGGAGAGATTTGTAAAACATATACAATTATCGTATTAACCTTTATCAGAAATTAACTTTTGGCATTAGACTTCAATGCTCAAAACAGCCCCTAGAGGGCACCATAACAAAAATATAATTTGTAAGAAACATGGTCATCTAACCATATTGTGAGACCCTAGAGAGCATAACCCCATGAAAAACAAGCATTTGCAATGCAACGGGTCTCGCGTTTGCTTGTGTTAGAGCTAATAGTGTTGTGCACTCCTAACCGGACTTTTCTTGCCACATAAACCATGTATGTAACTGGAAAAAGTGCAATTAACTGTGTAACAGGGTCGATATTATGCAAAGCGCTCGACTTCTGGCAAGCGAGATTGAGCTGCGAAAATAGAGAAAAACTAGTCCACAAACCAGATGGAAAACAGCGAGCCTCGTATGTTTTCTGTACGTGGTCGATGCACTCGAGGAGGGCTAACTACTGGAAAAGGCATGATGTATGCGTGCCTTCCCCTAATTGAAATCAAGCAGATTCTAACAGGCAATCCACAAACCAATGAAAGACCCTGACATGACGTGGACGGGGCGGCTCTGAACCCTTTTTAATTCCTAAAGCGTCTTGCTAGCGAAACGCATGCACAAGCGCAGGCGGCGCAGGCTCGACCCTAAAAAAGCAAGAGAAAGTAATGCAGTGTAACCATATACGTAGCACCTAGAGGGTACTGTTAGGGCTAGCAGGTCTACTGCAATGATATTACAAACAAGGCCTTTAAAACAAAACTTTTCTCAACAAAAGTTCTAGCCACGAGAAAGATTAAAATACACTGAGTGGTGGGAGGGGTTATTATTTTGGGGTCCCAAATTACCTGTGTGGAAACCTAGAGATGATATAGAGAGAAAGAGCATTTTGAAGGTGGTCCCATTGTCCTAGGACCACCACAGGTTGTTATGAGCAAAACTGCTTTGTAAAAGTAATGCCCTGCAAAGCATTATGGGTTAAGTTTCTGTGCACAAATATTTTTGTAAGTTGTTATGACTGTAATACTTAGAACAGCCCCTAGAAGACACACCGATGAAAATAGCATTTGTAAGAAACAAGGTCATGTAACTAGAGGGCATAAACACACAAAAAGAAAATGACAAATAGCAATGCACTGAAGCATGAAGGGAAGAGACAAAAGAAAAAATAGTTTGCCCACGCTGAAGTATATTGGCAATCGTGCATTAATCCATGTAACCGGGGCATTCTGCAAGGCATGACAAAAACAGCCTCAAGGCGGGTCAAACGTAAGTAAAGCACTTACCAATGACATCAAATGATTTTTGAAAGGCAAGCCCAGGAACGAATGAAAGTAATGGGAGTGGGTAAAAGCCCACAATACTTACAACAGGTCAAAGCGCTTCCGTGCTCAACCTGAAAAGGGGGTGATGGTGAGGGGAGTATTTTGATTCAAAAGTTGCTACAGCCTAGAAAAAGAGTCTTTTCATGCACTTCAGAAATCAATATGTTCAGGTTCTGAAAGGATGCTCAGGCTTGTAGTAAGGAATCACACAAAATGAAGTGATTAAAAACGGTGCCGGCTATTTCAAGGTTCACCTACTTTAAAATACATAATTTAAACAAATTATGTTCGATTAAGCTATGTGCCTGTCATAACATTTACCTGGTATCAATGTACTTTGTAAGCATTATGATTTATCCTGTTGAAAAGTGCTTTCTGTTCAAAGAACTAGTGTATGCAAATATTCTCTATCACGCAATGCAAAGCTTTTAGAGACTTTTTTAACCTGTAGTTGGAATGGGGTTTTTAACCTCATGATGTACATAGTCTAAAATTCTTACTTATAATATTGGAAACTTTTTTGTAACTAAGACATATTGGGACTTAGGGCATTATCTCCTAAGTCTGCACGCTTGCTTTCTTAAATATTGTGGCCATGTGTTTTTAGAATCTTTATCTTTTTTAAATTGTCCTTATTATTTTCTTACACAGTTTTATGTGGATTGCTGTCTGTAATATAAACATAGGATCCATCATTCCCTACAGAAACATTACTCGTTGAGTAAGTAAGGAAGGTTGCTGCTCACATGCACAGTTTTAACTAATGCATGTTCACGAGTACACAATAGGCATTTGGCGTCATTAGGGTGCTTATTGGCAGGAAAATTAAACCACTAAAAAGCAGACCTAACAATTAGTGCATTAAAGGGAAAGCAACTTCCCAGTTCTGTCTATGTGTCTATCTAAAATTCAGGGTGACAGGCGCAAGAGCGACTACCCAGTAGTGCAGACCCTGCACCAAATGGCACCAGGACACGTGACCCTCATCAATCATTAGGGACCACTGGAATACGAGCAGAATCTATCAATGGCTGTGTGTCTATTAAAGGTGGATCCAAGTTTGGTTTAAAATTGAATCGTGATTCCAACATTGCTATTATAACACTACCCAATAAGGTTTTCCCTGGACAGTTTTCACCAGGCAAAACAGGGAGGAGTTTGTGCTGGCAAAATACCACACAGTCTGAGCTTTGGAGTATGGGATGGGGAAGGCATAGTGCTGCTGCACCACTTTTCATTCTGAAATGTGGATCTCTGAATTATGTGATACTACACCCAGCAACACTGGTAATGAAAGACTGTGGTTTTACTGTTCCAAAGAGCAGGTACTTGAAAGAATGAGGCGCATGCAGTGTCAGACTGGGACAGAAACTACGCCAGGGCACCAAATTAAAAGTGACCCTGCTAAAGCAGATGTTTTAACTAGAAATTATTAATGAGTGTTTACGTATTTTGGATAATTGAATTATGTAGAAAATAAATAATGTAGAAAAATAATGCACGCATTTGGAAATGTGACTTCGAAGAATGGCCACCAGTGTTCACGAATTGTACTAATGGATGAAAAATACTTATGTCATATTTATGGTTATGAAGTATGTTTTAGCTTATTAATTGTAGGCCTTAACTTAGCGAGTGTCTTGGCATAGTCTTGCTAGGCCTCATGCAGAAGCTGTATTTCTTAGCGTTTAATATAATTTCTGATCGAGTGAACTAAACTGTGAAATGTCCATTGTCTTGTTAAAAGTGCTTAACAGAAGCTTTTCGTGAGAACGGACTAACAGGAGATGATGTTCCTGCGAGTGTAACAAATTATGTGTAATGTGTGTGAGATGTACTTTCCCAGGACGAAAACAATGAGGACACTGGCTGAAGCTGAAGATGCAACAATATTGTTACCTGACGAGCTGGATGATGAGAACATCGTAAAGTGAACCAATCAACTTCATGAGAAGAGTGAAATATTAGAATTCATAGATTTGGTATAGAAATATTATTGGGTAGAGTATAAATGTACGATTAACTGACGAATAGAGGATTAGTGGATAGTTTAGGTGACTTTGATATAACAACGCAACAGAAGAGGATTATTCAGAATTACTGTGATTTTGAGAGAAGAAGAGACTTTAGAAGAGATTCATTCTGTCATTGGGCTCATACTCTCTGAGTGAGAGCCTGATGCTTTGCTGATCGATTGAGGACCTGAGGACGAAGACTGATTCTGCTTGTTGACCCATACCATGGATAGGTAGATATGACAATGTGACTACTATGCATTTTTATGCCTTTTCTTTCTAGGTACTAACTGCGCTGATTTGACAGATCCACGGCTATATGTTTTCTAAATTGTGTTCTAAATTGTTTTGCATGAAGCCCAACATGCTGATGCTAATCTGGTGTTAGTTAAGGGTATTCACAATTGACTGGCGAATTACAGGGACTAATGATTCACGAGTTATCTTGCTGAATTCAATGTACGTTATATCCTTGTCGCAACTGACTCCGTGATTGATTTGCACTGTAGCTCTTGAATGTGTTGTGATCCAGGCTTTGATTAGATTGCGTTTCTTCCGATGCTTTGGACAACCAGTATTGCTTTTATATGTGGTTCGTTTAATTTTGAGATTAATCTACATGACTTTAGTTTTGTTAATATAAGGGAAATCAACTCACTAAACGTTTATTAAAGGTGTGGTTATTCATGGCTGAAAGGTCATGGTGCGTGACAATTACTGACTCCAGTGATTACAGATTTTATTGATTACTAATGATTATTGATTATTGTGTATTGAATATTGATTATGTATTGGAGGTATGGTAAGAACTTCTTAAACAAGTCAAAAGGTTCATCAACCTATTCGGGTCCCCTTGTAAGTTTACTTATTAAGGTCTGACGGGTGAACAAGTCATGGTGTGTAACAATTACTGACCCCAGTGATTATTGATTTTAGTGATTACTAATGATGATTGATTATTGTGTCTTGATTATTAATTATGTACTGGAGCTATGGTAAGAACTACTTAAACGAGTCAAAAGGTTCATCGACCTATTCGCATCCCCTTGTAAGTTTACTTATTAAGGTCTGACGCTCTAACAGCCCCATTAGTGAATCTAATAACTAACAAGCATTTGCAATGCAATGGGTCTCACGTTTGCACTTTTGCGTGACTTGGATCTATTAGTGTTGTAAATTCGTAACTGGACTTTTCTTGCCACATGAACTGAAAATTAAAAGTAAAACAGTTGACAGAAGCAAGCAGGTTCAAAGCACCGCTGCCGCCATGAGAGTTATTGGCTCCTTACGTGAATGTCTACAAAGGGATGAAAGGCAACCAGAAACCGGAGGAAGGGCAATCATGCACTGTAACAGGAACAAGCGTGATGTAGCGTGATGTAGCATGATGGCCAAAATGAAAATGATCACTTGGTTAAAACGTCTGGGGAACGAACTCAACACACAAATGAGGGACATTTCACAAAATGCACCAATAAACTGCATTTAAGACAAGCACAACAACAAATGAATAGCAAGAGTAGGCGCAGTTAAAAGCTCACAGAGATTACAACAAGCTAGAGCGCTTGCGTGCTTGACCCTAAAAATGAGAGCGGACAAACTTTAGAGGCTCATACAACAGTGCTACTGCTAAGTTTACAGAGACCTTTAGGATCAGAAAGGAATCTGGGTGTACCGATAATATATACTCAGGCCTCAGCCGGCAGTAGTGATAATATTGTAAAAACTTAAAAGCTGAAAACTCTATGCACAATACAGAGCAGAACCTGCACTCTAGTAACAATGAACCAAGATCGGCAATGTCTATCTTAAACTTACCAAAATGATTATATAAATCTAAATATCAGCTATGGTTCAGAAATGCTAAAGTACTGACCTCAAACAACAGCTTAACAGCTTCTGAAAAGGCACACATTTCATAATGAGGTACAGAAGTTTCATTTTGGATAAAGTCGCTCAATTCTCCAGTACAAAAGTGGTCATCTTCATAAGCAAACCACTATGTTTGTACCGAAACATCGGCTTTGCACCTTCAGCAAAGGTAGATGTCAAAACAAAGGCCAATTTACATTTGTGAAATGGTATTGAGATGATCTTCAAGATTAGGACAGACACATCTCCACTCCTTGGTTCAGAAAAGAACAATACTTATTCATATCTGCACTCCTCATTCTCCCACCAGCTCTGAACCCCAGGCGAGAGGTAACAAAAAAAGTCAATGGACTTAAACAGAGAGCTACGCACAATACATGTTTTTGGCATGGAGATTCACTCCAAGAATCATCCAGTCACTTTTTTGTTCCAATCGCACCTTTTCTCCCAGCAAAAACATTTCCCAGATTTCAGAAATGCAAAAGCTGATTTCTCTGTTGATAAATTTTGAACATCTTTCTGTCTAATTTTAGAATTTAAAAAACTTTTTTTGTAATTTTAAAATTAGAACACAGCAAAAGAGTTGGAATCATGGTCATGGTTAGCCAGATTTGTCATGAGGAAGTCCATAAACAGCGGCGAAACCTTCACGAAGCACAACTGCAATATCCTGACTGGAAAATGTGGAGCTCCGATGAACCCATCTTAGTAAGGGGCATGTCTGAACTCGGGCAGTAAAATGTGGATGTATCCACATATCGAGAACCATTGCAGTCTGGTTCACGAGTAGTGCTAGTACAGGTGGGCACATCTGCTGCCACTTCAGGTGTTGCACCTATGATGTAATTTGAAGCCACTTATAGAGGCCCTAAATAATCTTGCATACAGCTTAGGCTGCAAGAGAATTTGATGGTAGTCACAAATTAGCGTCATACCATTCCTGTTGTTGTCAATGCCTAGATGTTTTAAAAAGACCAAGAGACTGGTTCTTGTGCTAAATCGTCCCCAACATGTCCATGCATCACATGCAGCTTTACTGGTGGTGTACAGCAGGCCCCAGCAATCCGCACCAGTAACAACTAAGGGCTTGAGTTTGTTTGTAGAATGCACCCTTTCATGCCATCAACAAGGTTGCCATTTTAACAGATTACAGTAGGGCAAGGGATCTGGAACAGAAAGGGTGGAGTATAAATGCACAGACAAAAAACTTAAGGCACGTTTATTTTGAGTTTTAGTAATGGAAATTCTGAACACAGTCAAGGAAGCCTTGGAAAGCAGGGATTTTATAAACAGTTTGTAACATACCCAGTGGTTCTTAAACAGTGACTGAAAAGGCCCATTTAAAAAAAAAAAAACATTCTCAGCTACTAAGCACTGCAACAAATAATAAATCTCACTTTAAACCTACGTGTTAACTTTCCTCTCTGAAGGAGAAGGGTTACTGGAGTATTTCACTGGCTGAATGGAGCACATCTTCAAAAAGAAAGACAACGCATCATAGGTTTGCGGACTTCCAATAGGCAAGGGCTAGCACTTTTCTTGTTTTTGGCCTGTTTCCTAAAGAGAGGATAATGGACTCCGGCCAGATGGTGAACATTTCCCGTCTCACTCAGAGCTGACGATGAGGATACCTCTTTTTTTAAGTAGTGCTACCTGAGGCTGCGAAGTTTCTGAAGTGGGACATCCTATATTCAGAGTTAAGTCTCCAGAATCATAAAACTTGATCTGATGACACCATAGTCTGAGAATACATTTTCCAGTTTTTTTTACATAGTGTGCCCTGTGGCAACAGCAGGATTTAACCACTTCATTAACGACTGCTTTTTGACGTGCACCATTCACTTCAAGGCTGGTCTTAAAATAAGGCTTCAACACAATTAAGAGGCATCCGAGTTTGTCCACGAGATGAAATAAAACCTCTGCGTTAAGTGTTAACATTAGGGCAGTTTTCAAAATACAAGCCTTCTTTTATGTGTGGTTTGTTTAAATAGCTCGTAGCAAAATTACCAGACAATTTTATTGCACCAGAGAGCACATTCAGTCACCGTTAGCTATTCAACCTCATTCCACATCTCCATAAATGATGCTTACTTCTCTTTAGATTAGAGGCTCTAGGCTTGTGATGAGTAAATGTGTGTACACAGACACGTATTCAATAGCAAGTTTCAATATATGACATTGATTAATGCAGCAACTGGACCAAAAACTTCCATTCAACTTGGAAGAGAAGAACATTTTAAGGTCTACAAATAGATAGAAAGTGAAACCATGCCTGGCTTCGATGGCAGAAGCTACATTCTTTTCCTAGTCAATCTCAGCAGGCTGCTTTTCACTGGAAGCAGACATGTCCCAGTGCAAAGAAACATACACCAACCCCTTCCCTTACAGTGTTGAGTAACACTCGGAGGACACGTTCAAGTCTAGCTGGTGTCCATCTCCAACCAGGGGGGGCATGCTTTGAAAATATACACATTTTTTCTTGCAGTCCTGTCTTCTAAACGTTTGTTACTCTTTATCCAATGTGACCCCAGCTAGAGGAGAGAATTCTTTAGGTGTGTAGCACGGACCGTCTAGAAACTTAGCCCTACTGAGCAGTCTCTTCGCCTAGCTACAGAAAGCAGTGGCTCAGTGCTCACACACTGGCACCCTCGGCCGACTGGCCCATGGGGACTACAGTTCCTCGTCACTACCACACCCTGCACCAGCCTGTGTGTGCTGCAGCAGACAGCTCTTATCACTGCAGGGCACACTGCACTGTGCAAGCAGGGCAAGCGACGGAACTCTGGAGTGAGGGATCACACGCCCTCATTCAGCACAAAGTGGAAATCATTCATATACATGGCTTTTCTGTAGCTCTGCCACTAATTTTACTAACCGAGGTAGTTCGGAAAGAGTATGGGTCTTTATTTCAGTAAAGGCGAGTAATGCTTAGTTTATTTTTAATTTGGGGGGTAAGGGTAAAACATATGAACCCTTCATACATACAGACAACTACCTGGTGGGCTTCAAACGTGAAAAAACAAATTGAGAGTGATCGTTCTGTGTAAAACGCAGCGCGGTTGCGCTTTGCAGGAAAAAACATGAGAAAATAGTCCAGAAACCATGCTGAAAACATGGAGCCTCGTATGTTTTCAGTAGTTTAGTGGTGCACTCGAGGAGGGCTAAACACCAGAAAAGGCATGACGTGTGCATGCCTTTCACTAATGAAAGTAAGCAAATTTTAAGACGCAAGCCCATGAACCAATGAAAGTGACGGGCGTAACATGGGTGTGGTTAAAAGCCCATAGAGAGATTACAACAGGGACAGAGTGCTTGCGCACTCAACCCTAAAACAGTTGTCCATGTTTGCAAATTGGGGCAGTTTGGAACTTATAAAGACACTCTGTATAAGTGTTTGTAAGTTATAGAAGACTGCATAGATTTAAACTTGCTGTAGACAATGTTTGTTGTAATATCAGGGAAATAAACAGTAAAGCAGGACACAAACAGCCAAAAAAACTGGCTCACACACAGACCTGTGAGACACTACCTGATTGCCCTTTAGGTCAGTTTGACACTGGGTGCACTGCTAGGCATAGTTCAATATTGGCACTCTGCTGAGGGCTGGCTTGTATACTGACCCCACACCCATCCATCAAAGGTGTCACCAGTCAGGTGACCTTGCTAATAAAAAGGGCCGGACGCATGTGCCAGAGGCCAATTACACAAACCCTAACTATGCCTCTGTGCCACCTTATTTAGTATCATGAGGGCCTACGGCCCCAACACTACAATGGTGACAAGTAGGTCTGACCCCATGTGGCCGCTGGAAGCAACTTTAGCGTTGCTCATGGGGGGAACAGAAGCCTTCGAATGAGGCACCCCTGCACCCACGGCCACCGGCACAGGGTGACAAGACAGCCACCCAGAGGGGACACCGGAGTCCCCGGTGTGGCCCTGCAGCCACCTGCCGCAGCCTGTGAAGAGGGGCATGCCATCGTGGCCACCAGCGAAAACCCAAGATTAACTGCCCGCAGAGGAGAAGCCCGGAGAGGGTGCAGCACCAGCAAAGAAGTATGAGACTCCTGCTGTGCACCGTGAAAGGAATGGAAGAGTGATCCAGCCAGCGCAGGAAGCATCCCACCGTGTGGCCTGGGGGTCAGTGACAGAGGTCTGCAGAGCTACCCAGAAAAGACACGCCTGCAGAGGACAAACCGAGTGACCATGCACGCCCCCCCCCCCTTCAACAGTGCTGAGAACAAAGCTGCGTGCAATGCCTAGGAAGAGAGGCACGGGGAAAGCGACCGCGTTCGAAAAGTAGTACACACACTCCAGCCCCCGCATCAAGCTTCAGGAAAGGCTGTTGCGGCCGCAAGGCACAAGCCCAATGGTGCTGCCAAGAACTGAAAGAAGAGCGAAGTGCCCAGGGCCACTGCTCCCCCCCCACCAATACTTTGAGAACAGCCTGGGAAGGCCAAGAGGCAAGGCTGCTGCAGCCACTTTGAGAAAGGCTGCCACACACCAGGAAAAAAAAGGGAAATGCCCAGGGCCGCTCTCCTTCCCCCCTCCAAGCAACAGGTTCCTACCTCTTCACAGCGAGGCTGATTTGAAGAAAAAAAAAAGAATAAAGAAGAACAGAAGATAAGAACAATGCACTTACCTGGGAGGTGAAGGAGCAAACAGACTGCAGCAGCAAGAAGGCTGCATTGCCCACAGCTAAAGTGGCAGCGGCACCACAGACATTGCCTGATGCGCGGAGAGACTGGTGACGGCAAAAGAAATACTGCGATGGTACAAGCCCGCCACAACAAAACCTGTCAAGCACCCAGCGAAAGACATCCTGCATCCCCGGACAGTGCGAACAGGGAAGAGCAAGGTGCGTAGCACGCACACCCCCTAGTGGTTGCCCACTGCAACCGCAGTCGAGAAAAAGGCGCTGCAAACCCCGGTGATGAACAGACACCGACAGAACATCAAGCATGTAAGGAACCAGCAACAGTGTGCCCCCGAAGGAAAGGGACAATGTCAGAGCTGTGCAGAGGGCGGCGCTGGCAAACCTGACAGCACTGTCAGGAGCCCGAGAGACAGTGAGCCCTCTGAGAGCATGATGCAATGCCAGGGAGAAGAGGACGCACCAGACAGCCACAGAACAAGATGGCTACCGTTGGTCCATCGTTCAGCAGGTCAGCAGAACTGACCAACAATGCCAAGCAAATGGAGGCAGGAGCGAGCACTGCGACTGCGCAGTCTGAGGCGCAAGAGCGGCACCCTTGAGCGAAGACGTGGAGGAAGAGAACGGTGACCCTCCAGTCATGGAGCAGTCAACCAAGATAATCACAAAACAGACAAGACCTGCAAGAGGTCTGTGAGAAGAGCGGATCAAGTCCTACTCACTGGACTCAGCCTGCAAGAGGCTGCAACAGAAGATAAAGCGCTCGCAGAGGTGCAATTAACGGTCCTTGAGGCACTGCATGTGACCTGTGGTGCAATGCCACATCGTGAAAGATAGAGGACAGAAGAACGTGATACAATGCCACAACGTGAACGGGTGAAGAGAGAAAGGGTGTGACAGATCAGTCACACCAAAGATCAACACCACCACAGGTGCGCAAGCGAAGGGAAGAAGAGTGGCAGGACAGAGAACTCATGCTAGCAGACAAGAGGGCATCCATCACCACAAGCCAGCCACCGGGATGAGCAGACATCCCCGGAGACTGCTCCATGGGTGGAACAACTGCAACCTGCCAGTATGCGTGAACCTGGTCCAGGCACCACGCTTTCCAGCTCGACCGTCCTGCCACCGGTCACCGGCTGCATGACCACGATGGCATCCCTGGTCCCAACTGCACACACCAGGTAAGAACTGCCAGTGGCCACAAAATCTCTCAAGTTATCCTTTTGCCGGAGAAGACACTGCCACCTGTTAATCTTTTGCAAGATGTAACAAGATCATCATCTTTATGAGGTGCATAACCCAACCACCAAAGGAGTCCAGCACCACCAGAGTGGACCTAAAGTCAGCAACAAGATCAAACATTGACAAGGAATCCCCCGCACGGTGGGAGGCTGAACACCTTAAACATCTGCCATGAGCCCCCGTGAACCAGAAACCTGCCGATGAGAGCAGACCAGACCATTCAGATCATCTACCCTTGGGGTTTCACGAGGCTCGGATGTGATCCTGTGGCAATCCAGGGGCAAGGGCCTCAAGGGAATTCTGGTGAGAGAGGAATCCCGAGACAAGAGATGTGTCTGAGGCATCTCCACTACAGGCACCGGGAAGCACAGAGGTCACAGACAGAGACTAGTCACCCAAAGACTATTGCACTGAGGCCAGAGCCCCTGAGTCCTGAGGTCCTGAGCACGCCAACCCTGCGACAACCACCCTTGTGGCTTCATGCACAACTAGGATGTGGACCTGTGGGCACTTCCTCAGCGATACCTTTGTTTGGCCTGCAATTGGTGATGAAAAGTGAAAGGATTGTGCCACCAGTGCCAGTAAGAGATAGATTAATTGGGTTGTCTCACAAGGGACAAGAGAGTAAAGGAGAGGTTTTGGTGGCCAATCATGGACTAACAGATTAAAGAATGGGTGGAAAAATGTGATAATTGCAAGGAATCTAAAAAAAGGTTGTTTGTGGGAATCGGCAAAATGAAAGTGGCCCAACATGCAGTGGAAGTAGATTATGCTTGGGAAAAACTATGTTTAGACTTTCTTGGTCCGTACAAATGTTTTTATGAACACAAAACATATGCTGCTGTGTTGGTTAGTGCATAGTCAAAATGGGTGGAGGTTCTCTTTATGAAGTCGATTACCACAGATGCATTAGTGTTTTGAGGGAAGTATTCAGACAGGAAGGCATTCCAGCAGTGGTCCTCACTGATAATGGAACACAATTAATTTCTCAGGAGATGGATCAGTTCTTTAAAAAGCTTGGGATAAGACATGCTTGTACTTCACTTTACAATCCCCAAGGTAATGGGTTGTGTGAAAAGATTAACAAAATAGTGAAAGGAACAATGCAACTTGGCTGTGCTGCTGATATCTAAGTGTAGAGGGCTATCAAAGAGATGTTATGGGCTTATTTCACTACTGTACATGCTCGTTCAATAAAGAGTTCATTTGAGATGATGCGTGGCAGACAACCAGGGACCAAATTGGTTGGATCCTGGATGCATGAGGATCTTGCAAGTCAAAAACAAAATTTCATGAGGAGGAAGGGACAAGAAAGATTCATTCAGGCGGAGGATTAGGTAAAGGTGAAACCGGGAGGAGTTGATAAGGGTTTATCCAAGTTCACAGGCCCATTTAAGGTAAATTCCATAGCAGGGAATTGAGTCAAATTGGATAATTAACAAACCTGGAATCTTAAAAGGGTGGCTTTATATCAAAAACAGGGTGAAGTAAAGGGTATGTCAACCGATGGAGAAATGTCAAGTTCGCCACGGTTACTTATGAATGACAGTGAATTTGCTAGAGCACAAGCAAACGGGGAGGTTCATAGGAGGGAGAGAGTGTGTGAGCAAAGCAACATAATACAATAAGAAAACGAGAAATAAGAACAAGAAAAACTCACCCTAATTTGGGGGATTAAGTCTGTGCGTAGAGTACTTTATACCACATTTGTATTCTTATTGTTGATGAGTAGAGTCGCACAGTATCTTGCTAACAGTTATTGTTTTTTAGCTGTGGGTACTTTTGGTATCTTATTATCAGCTATTGTTCTTTAGCTGTGGCTTTTTTGTGTCATCTGTGTTGTGTTTATCTGTGCTACTATATTGCATTTGTATGTTGTGGTTATACATATTGTTATTTCATGTGTTGTTTTATGGTGTTGGGTGTTGTAGTGTTACTCCCGTTCTTAATTGATTGGTCACATGTAGTGTTTTTGGTGATGTGGTCAAGTGGAATTCATGTGTTACTATGGTTAAATACTAAATATATATTAAGTTCACATGGCTTATTAGTTTCACAAATTGTACAGAAAGAAGATCTGCCATACTGTCCTAAGTCAGTCCCAGTTAGGCTGGGACCACTGTGACATGTGAGCATTCCATAAATGACATAAAGATTCCACGTTTTGTTTAAACAACAGTTGGTGCAAGCTGTGCCTGGCTGCGGATGCAGCTGGGTGTTTCTTATCTCTTCACAAATAAATCTTCACACAGCATCAAAGTGGTAACAGTGTTATGTACTGAGTTACTACAGGTTGATTCTGGGATATCAAATTCCAACAAGTTCTGATCCCCAATCATTAAACCATAAGAAATCACTTATCAAGTTGCTCAAAACTGCACAAAACCATCTATTAATCCTGATGAAGAAAAGAGGTTTGTTGCTCACAGTACCTCTGTCCAACATCCACTTACTACTTAACTCTACAATCAGCCTCATTCCGACTCAGTCTGGGCCCATCCTCACAGAATCACCACCAGCTGGTCCATTATTTGGAGAGTGGTGGTCATACCTCTGCCTTTAGGCATCACATCTCTCTCTTTCAAGCAGAACCTTTAGAAATGATTTACAGTATATATACCTGACTAACTTCCCTGAGATTATAGTGAAGATTGCAACATAATTACAGTAACATATGAGGAAACCAGTTTAAATCCGTAGAGGCAGAGCCACAAATGTTGTTCAGCATGGTATGGATGAATGTACCATCTTCTCTGGAAGTGCTGCAACCTGTATAGTTTATTTAAATGGCATAGAGGTGTTCAAGTGATTGATTTGCAGATTACATCCTGACACCTGAGACTCCTTCTTGTCCTTACTGCAGGAGCATTGATAATGCCCATGGGAGGAAAACTGTATGACACTGACAAATCCAAAGAACAAAGAAAATCTTAAAGTCATGTTTAGCAGGTGTATTGCCAACCTACATAACACAGAACCTCTCAGATGATGTAAAAGAAATTGTAAGATCTCGTTAGGAGCTAAAGATGGTTATGACATCCAGAAGATGAGGCTCTGTTCACCAGAAATAGGATTCAAAAAGAATGTATATAGGAGGATTTCTTGATTCATGTAAACGTCTGATTGAACCTTGGTACACAAGAAGTTTGAGTTGTGAGGTTTTTTTAATTCCAATGAAGCAGTGCACTGAGCTCAGTAGAAAGGAGGAACTGAGGAACTAAAGTTGCTTTGATAGCCAACGTTGAAGCAATATAAGATTTAGCTTTAAATGTTGCCAGTTTAATGTCGCTGGAAAGGAGTCTTTGAAACCCCTAAACGCCAGCTCTGACAATAAATATTTGAATCCTAAACTGGATGGGTCTTTTAAAACAGGTAGGTACAATTGGAACGGTCTGTCTAAATGTCTTTTGGTATTTTCATGAAGAAACCTTCTCTGGCAGTGTTCCTTTGCATTGCTTTGCAGCAACACAACTTGAAGTACTTGACCAAAGACAGAAACGTGTAGGGATACTACTGCACACGGTTCAGAAAAGTGGGCTTATCTCCTCCATTAGCAACTATGCAACAATTTGAGCCATTTAACGCATTGGTGCCATTTAATGCTTTTGCAAAAGAACCTCCATGGTAAGTAACATCAATGTTTCTCATAAAAGGGTTGTGAGTGAGAAAGGTGCAATGGCTGGTGATTCAAAAATAATACAGTTAAAAGAACATAGAATGTAATTTTCATAGCTTGTTTTAAAAAAACATTGCAGAGCCATCAAAAATAGCAGAATCAAATAAAAGTGGAAGAAATGAGGATGAAATAGCAGTCACCCCAATCTTTGTATGCTGTGAAACATGAATACATTTTTTAGCACATTTTATATGACAGAACCTGCTGACCCTCCAAATATATGTTGATAACTCCCAAGTCCAGTTACAGTTGGAAAACAGGTCAGCGCCTAGCTCACATTCCGGAATGGACTGAACTTTGTTCCACTAAATTAAAGTGGACTTTCGGTGTATAAATAGATTCAAAACAGAGATACTTGCCCACAAATGATCAGAATGTTACTTATTAGCCCTTACATTTTAAAAGCACACACAACCTTTTCACTGAAAATAATGCATCAGAGAAACCTATTCAATTCTGAGTTCTGCTTTATTAACTAGGTGAATGTAGAGGTCAAAGGCATCTATCTGGGATGTGTCCTGTTCCATAAAATATTTCAGATATTCCAAAACAACAATTAGCAGAGAACCACTGTGACGTCACACTTAAAAGATAGCAACAACTTTTATAAAGCTCTCAAAAATAAAGCCATCACATGCTGAAAAAGCTTATTTTCCATCAACTTGTAAATGCATATAAATATAAGCAAGCATTGGCAAAGTCAGGCAGACTTGGTTTGTGGATGCCCGAATGAGTTGTTCAAATACTTGTGTGGCGCAAGCCTTAGCAAAGCCTATGCCACTGAAAGTCCATCTTGGAATTCTATTTTTACTATTATTTATTATGTTTATACTATTCGAAGGTGGCCACAGTGTTGTAACTTTTTGCATTCTGAAGTAAAGTAGCAGCCGTTGTAGAATAAGTAAATTACAATAAACAAAAGAAATATATAGGGAGGTAAGCCATACATTGAGAAACACAGACCTGAAATAGACAAGAAGGTCATCAAATTATGATCAACGTGCAGATATAAAGCCCACTCTAAATATAAATTAAAGTATTCAATACAATGCCACCTGGAACAGATAAAGGTGTATATATTAAGACCGCACAAATTGACATTTTATGTGCTGCATTGGCTTCAGTGGAGGGAGAAATCATATTCAATATTCTCTGCACTGTATTTAGGCCCTGTTGGGGTGAAGAACCCAGATATCTGTATATGCTAGCAGTGCACTACGGCCTAGATGTATGAGAACTAACACATCGCTGAGTTGCCGCAGCAGTGCATCAGAAAAAGTTGTGCCATGCTACAACACTTTTCTGAGACACGGATGCACCATGTCTACGGTATCGCGCACCATTTCACAAGGTCACAAGCTGCATTTGAAATTCAGATGCATCTGTGGGAAGGATGATGCAAAGTGGCGCAATGCCTTTGCTACCTAAGTGACGCAAGGATAACTTTGGCTTACAACAGGCACAACTTAAGCAATAGAGGCCATGCATGGATCCTCACTGACGGAACTGTCCCAGTGTGGGGAATAATACAGGGGACTGTGAAATGGAAGAAATCACACCACAGACAAACTTCCATTGGTCCTGGATAATTACCAGACAAGTTTAAAGCATGTTTATGTGTGACATTACAGTGGCCATAGTCTGCTTAAGTGTAGTATTATACCTTATTAGGTGTGACATATTGAGTGGCACATTATTGTGAATGAAACCAAGTAATTAATGTAATGTAATGAGATATCGCCTATTTTACCTACCTTTTGTGCCTACCTACCTATTTGGATATGTGGCAAGCCTGGCCTGTCCCTTACATGCAGTACACTGCATCACATAGCATTGCTGCATTGGTTGATTACATATTTAGAGGCATGGCCCCATGATGCTCAAGGGGTCTGACAACATGATTGACACATGTGTAGGCCTACTACTATTGAGGGGTTGTGATTGAATTGCTGATTACATTGTTTTAAATGACTTCAGATGTTCAGGTTTCTATACCACAGTCACTGCAACATTTCTCACACCTGGTTATCTGATGAGCAGTGTTTTTGGCGCATTTCAGGCTTAGTGCAACGCATCCAAAATATGTGTCACACATTGCCCAACCTATAGATGTCACTGTGTTAGTTTTGCATGACTTTTTACGGGGAACGTCTGACTTGCATATTTTAATATTTGCATGGCACGGCTAGTTTAGTCATAGCTTTTGCCCAAAGCAGAACCTAAAAAATCAATGTATTTGGGTAAATGTGTCATCTGGTAGATATGGAGTAGTGCTTGCACCGCCATTGCGTCAAAAGGTTTACACAACAGCAGCGCAAGCATCTCATAATTATGCCCCTATGTGCTTATCAGGAAACTGTACTCAACGATTGCCCATCTAAATCCTTTTCAATTGGATGATGCACAGAGCCATAGACCGTGAGAGTACAGAACCCAGGTAATTGAATGCATTGAATCCTAGGCTAACGGCTTAAATAAACTTCATAAGCTCCAGGAAAACGTTTGGAATTGGGCTTCTTTGGCAAGCTGTCAATGATTTCTCCTAAAAAAGGGGGTTCTGCATTAACAATATGGGATTAGGACTCTCCGTTTCTTGATTAGGGTGTAGACTCCCCCGCTTTACGGCATATAAAATCTGGTACAACAGTGCCCTGGTGTGACTTAAGGCAAAACAAAAGCACTCTGTAAAACTACTATTTCGATAAATATTAAATAAATAACAATTCTCAACAGAAGAAAAGGACAACAATAGTTATCAAAGAAATCCAAAGCGGACATTGTTACTCTATGGTGGATGGTGGAAAGCTGGAAATGTTACTAAACGTAATTTTCAGAGACCAGGGCTGAGGTTCTGGTGATTTGACAGCACACATAAGTATTGTCCGTGGGGTTTTTCCCAGTGAACAAATCTACCTTGGACATCAGTGAGTTCATGATGTGCAAATCTCTACCTAAACAGTAACCTCAGGACTGAATGCAACAACTGATGTAAGAAGTCCAGCTTGTTTTCGCTCTGTTAAATGTTCAGGCTCAGCGATATGTAACACAATAATAGCACACATCTGTTATCATGCACAACACCTTAACACTTCCTACAGAAGTCCCACTACAAACACACACACTCCCAACCAAGCAAATCCTACAGAGCAACGTGTTCCTCCTTTAAGAAAGTGCTTTGGTGCCTTGTCATGGATATGATGCACTATATAAATGCAGGGGCAAAGCTTCAGGGGAGGTGTGGGTTGTTATACCCCTCTAGTAAATGTATTTTGTGATAAATAGTTGGCTATGCTGAAGCACTGGGGCACCGAAAACTTCCACTGCTCCAGCTCTGGTTCAACAACCACCGGCACTCAGGGGTGAGTGAAACTCCAACACCAATCTCTCACCATCTGAGGTCAACAGAATCTTTAGATTTCAGAATCATACAATACCACAACATTGACATGAAACCCTGAACAATATTAAACACCATAACAATTTAAACACTAAATCAAACTCCAAGACAAATACATTTTCAAAGCTTTATTACAATCCCAAAATCAATGTCATGTAAATGGTGCACAAAACTAAGTTATAAACATAAATGAAAACCATAGGCTGGCCAAAACATCTGAAAACATTCAGGGCCATATTTATACTTTTTGATGCAAAACTGCGCCAACGCAGTTTTGCGTCAAAAACTTTAACGCCGGCTAATGCCATTTCTTTGCACCACCTGGGTGTCATATTTATACTTTGACGCACCGTGGCGCAAACCACAGGTTAGAGTCCTTTTTTATACTCTAAACATTGTGCCACGTCGTAAAGCAAAATGACGTTAACGCAGAGAAAATTACTCTAATCCGGTTTACGACTTCGCAAACCGGATATGTGCCATTTTTCCCTGCAATAAAAAAGCAGTGCAAAAGCAGCAAACAGTGCTTAGGAGCCCCAAAATGGATCCCAGAAGCCAGGAGAGACCCGAAACGACAAGGAACCAGCCAGGAGGACCCAGACAAGACCCAGGAGAGGGAGAAGAAGAAAAGGAATTGTTGTTTCAGTGCAGAGGAGCACGAAATACTGATCAGAGAGGTGACGGAACACCACCATCAACTTTTTGTCACCTCAAAATTGCCAATTGGGAGGTGTTAGAAATGGGGTTTCTGGTTGGCTAGGGTATGCACCTCAGCCAGGCAGAACTTACCCACTCTAGTCAGGGCAAGGGAGCTACACGTCAAAGATAACCCCTGCTCACCCCCTTGGTAGCTTGGCACGAGCAGTCAGGCTTAACCCGGAGGCAATGTGTAAAGCGTTTGCACAACACACACAACACATGTGACGCAATATCCCCACCACAAAGGAAACACAACACCAGATTATATGAAAATATACTGTATTGTACACAACCCAATTATCAGACCAAACATCACATATCAGTACTATCCTGCTACC
This sequence comes from Pleurodeles waltl, assembly GCF_031143425.1. Taxonomy (NCBI): domain Eukaryota; kingdom Metazoa; phylum Chordata; class Amphibia; order Caudata; family Salamandridae; genus Pleurodeles; species Pleurodeles waltl. The sequence continues at coordinate 537,639,175 of NC_090438.1, forward strand.
CTAGCAGTTGTCAGAACGCAACATATTAGTTACTCTGCAACCTAGCAGTAGTCACACATAACACACAGGTTACTCAGTATTCTTCAACATAAGCAGCAGTCAGGAAAACACGTTATTACATCACAGCACTTGTCATAAGAATATCATAAATTGCCCATAGTAGGAACATTAGAAAACATATGGCAAGTTAGAAAAACATATTAGCAAGCATGTCCATAAAAGGAACATTTGCATACACATATGTAAAAACATCAAACGCAGGTAGGTAATATATGAATCAAACAAAAGTCTGTAGAAAGAACTTTGGATTGCAACTATATTGGTCCTTTAAACAGTACCTGGTTGGATGAAGGCACCTCCAGTGCCTAGAAGGGGAACAATGGGTGCAAAACGGGGGCCTCCCTTATACTCTGGGGTCAGAGGAGGGCGACATGCACCTCCTCTCTTTTATAGACAGGCCCCTCTGGGGACTATGATTACTGGGGGCCCCCCAGGTCCTCAACCGGCCCTCACAAGGGGGGCCAAAGCCAGCAAAAAACAACTTAGGGCAGGAGGGGGGCACCACGCACCCCCTCCGGTTTAATGACAGGCCCCTCCCGGGACCTGCAATTTCTGGGCCCACAGTAATGCCCGTTTTACCTAACAGCAGAAAAGGAGCATCCTGCTCCTAACGCAGAGGCCAGGGTGAAGGGGGCACTCCGCACGCCTTCCCCTGGTCCTGCTGTGAAGCCACAAGAAGATCGGACCACGCCTGGGGCCCGAGCAGACACTCGCCTGCACCCGATGCAGTGCGCGAGTGTTCTTCCAGCTTCCTGGGCCACTGCGGTGATCTTATTTAAAGGGGCACAATGCAGCAAGGAGCCTACAAGCTCCCAAGGCTCCATATACCCGCTGCAATCACTGCTATGGCAGCCGCAACCACGGAGAAGCACCCCTCGTGAAGAAATGGATGCAGGGGTCAGGGGCCACAGCACCCTGCCCCTGGGGAACAGAATCTTAAGACAAGGTCCTCAGGTGGGGGGCCCAGCTACAGGCCAGCACACGGGAAAGGCAGCAAGTGGCAAGTCCTTCACAGTGACCAGGCAGGTCACATGTCAGCATAGCAGCAGCAGTCCATGGCGGTTCCTGGTGAGTCCTTTCAGCCTTTGGTGTCCAGTTCCAAGATGATTCCAAGAGTCTCCAAATTGTGGGGAAAATTCCGCTGTACTTATAGTCAGTTCTAACAGTGTTTTACAATGGTATGGAGAGGAGGTTCCAGCCAGTTACAACTGGTTCTGGGAGTGCCCCCTCTCTCCTTTCAGCACAGGCTCCAAACATCAGTGGGGGGTTAACGACCCTATTGTGTGAGGCCAGGGCACAGACTTTACAAATGCAGGTGTGCCCCGCCTCTCCCTTCTCTCAGCCCAGGAAGACTATTCAGTATGCAGATGCACCTCTGTGACACCTCCACCCTCCCTGTGTACAGGCTGTCTGAAAAGTATGCACAAAGCCCCAACTGTCACTCTGCCCAGACGTGGATTGGAGTCAAGCTGCAAAACACCAGAGTCATAAGCAAAGATAAATGCGCACTTTCTAGAAGTTGAATTTCTGTGATAGTAATAAAAAATACACCCACACCAGTAAGCAGTAGTTATTATCACCATCACAACCATACCAAACACGCCTACGCTACCCCTCATAAATCAGACAATACCCCTTACACATAAGGCAGGGCATTTCTAATGCAATCCTATGAGAAGGCAGCACTCACAGCAGTGAGACACCAGTTAGGCTGTTTGTCACTACCAGGACAGGCCACGCAACTTGGCACATGTCCTGCCTTTCTACATATATGGCACCCTGCCCATAGGGCTAGCTAGGGTGTACCTTAGGGGTGACTTACATGTAGTAAAAGGGGAGTTCTGGTCCTGGCAAGTAAGTTTAGATGCCAGGTCCCTGTGGCAGAAAACTGCGCACACAGGCCCTGCGCTAGCAGGCCTGAGACAGGTTTGAAAGTCTACTTCAGTGGGTGGCGCAAGCAGCGCTGCAGGCCCACTAGCAGTATTTAATTTACAGGCCCTGGGTATAGAGATACCACTGTACAAGGGACTTATGGGTAAATTAAATATGCCAATTAGGTATAAGCCAATCATACCAACTTTAGATGGGAGAGCACCTGCACTTTAGCACTGGTCAGCAGTGATAAAGTGCTCAGAGTCCTAGAGCCAACAGCGAGAGGTCAGAAAAACCAGGAGGAAGGAGTCAAAAAGACTGGGGATGACCCTGCGTAAGGCAAAAAGTCCAACAGGAGGAGAGAGGCAATTTGGCAACAAATTGTCGAGAAGATCAACAGTGTGGCAGAAGTCACTGAGTGCAAGAAACGATGGCATGACTGCAAGCGCAGGACCAAGGAAAAATGTCACGGAACAGGATGGCAGCACTGCAGACTGGAGGTGGGAGTCCAGCACCACAGGAGGCCCTGGACCAGATGGATGAGATGGTGGCAGCCGTCATCCCTGAGGATATTGTCACAGGAATTCAAGGACAGGACAGCACAGACTACCAGGAAACAACACAGATGCAGGGTAAGTTGCATGGGGGACAAAAATGCCTAAATGTTAACTGCAAGCAGGGGAAGGTACATAAGTACTACACAATGCATGCCAGCCATGGAAATCAGGCAGTGGAAAGGCCAAAGGGGCACGGGATGGGTACATGTGCTGTGCAGGGGAAACCAGGGGCACAGCACAACATTACACCAACAACCTTTGCATGGGGGTACTCTGCCATGCCAAGGCTGTTGGAAAGGCCAAGCCAGTCCAGGAGGGGAGGGTAGAATGTAAAACTGGCCTGCTGTCACAGGACAGCTGGTATTGTCACAACATGAACTAGGGCTCAATTTCCAGTCTCAGGCCATATCCGCAAGTGGCATGTACCATTGACAACAGTTGCCACTACCACCTGTGCTGTGTGTGCTGGTCAAGTAGCAAATGGCAGTTATGTGTCCATGGATCAAACACACCCAAAATAGAGGGTTCAGGATGACAATGTTATCAATCCTCTTTAATTCCTACAAAAGTGTAAATACTGGCAAATCCTCATGTCTATAGGCACAGTAAACATCATGTATTGTTATTTACATTATGAGGTACACAGCAGTAATGTCATAACCATGCTGCCCATTCCAGGGTCCACCCTGTGCCTGAGTTACAATAGCTGCAATGCCACCTTGCAGCATCTCAACTGTCATACTGCTATGACAACAGCCGTGAGGGGGAGGACATATGTGTCTAGCTAGTGAAACACACCCGCACAGTCATAAGAGGAAATGGAACACTGCCAGACCCATCACTGCAATCCAATGTAGCACACATTCGCAAACATCAACATGACACACTACCAATGCTATACATAGTATTTGCTTGGTCTCAGCAACGTACAGGTGTATGTGAAATATCAGAGACTGGGTATGTCCCACATTGTTAAGTGTGGTGAAAGCGGCATCAGAACACCCACAGCCATTGCAAGGCCTCACCGTGCTAATGGAAGTAGAGGGAGGGTTGAGTAGGACAAAAAGGTGGCAACACACAATTTGGACAGAACCTACACCTAGAGGATGTGACGCAGACAATTCCCCAAACTGCCCACACTACATGTGACATGCAGGTGGGGCATAGGCCTGTGAGAATGCTAATATTAATGACAGGAACAATGAACAGGAACCAAGATTACAATGTCTCACTAATAGGAAGTCTGTGACGTCACATTACAACTGCCACAACACAGACACACTAATTGTACAATATCTCATTGCAGAGGACGATGGCTCTCCTGTGGATATGCCTGTCCTGGACTTCCCTGATGACATGGATGATGAGCTGACAACCATTAGCCAGCAAACCCTCCAAGATGTCCTTGGAACCCTCCAGACCCCACCTTCAGTCACAAGGAGGAGCACAGATGTAGCAGCTATCACAGAGGAGCCACCCACCACCCCAATAGTACGACCTGCCAGCTCCAACCCAGCTGAGGACTCTGATGACACTGTTACCACCTTTGAGAGGACAGCAGTGAGAGTACAGCGGGAGCTGGGCAAGGAGGTGTGGGTGGGGATGCAAAATAGGGCAGCCAGCCTTAAGGGGATGCGCATGTGCATGATGTCATCTGCAGAACAGTCAGCAGCCATGCAAGTGCAACAATCCCTACTGCAAGGACTACAACAGTGTGTGAGGGATTTCACCACAGCAGTTAGGGAGTTGCCACAACACCTGGCATCGCAAACATTTCACTGCGTCCACAAGTGCAATCATGACCCCCTCAGGGCCGACCTGGCTGCCTACCATAGCGAGGTAGCTGCTATACTCAAGAACCAGCAGCTCCTCCTTGCTGCAGTAATGCCCTTAGCAGCCCCATAGTTGGCAGCTACCAGGAATTCTGAGTCCACGTCTTCAAACACGGAAATGTGTGTTGCCCCTTCAAACCCAACACCACCAAGGGCAGAGGAGACGACACACACATCAGAAGATGAAGACGTGGAACAGATCACCTTCACCCATAGGAGTACCCTGTAGCACCAGTCCATGCCACATGGGCACTGATTTCCTATGTCCTGGGCTTGTTAACATGCCAGTCTTGCTGCAGTTGGTAACATGCACTATTCTCCTGCACACTGTTTACCTTACCACTATGCACTGCAATTGTCTCTCACTACTTCATTGGCAATTCATGTTCCTCTGCACTGAATGACACTTCACCACTGCATGTCCAATGACATGTCCCTCACCATTGCACTTGTGTTGCGTCACAATAGAAGGCGTCACACTAATGGACTTACAATCCTGGACTATGTAAATTTAGCACTATAGCACTTTAAAATAAATAGCACTTACACAACCACTTTGTCTCTGTGTAATGTGACACATCAACTGTGTAGGAGATTTGTGATGCATGTAACATGTCAATGACCACAGAATGTCAGTACAACAGTGTAGAAAGAATGTGGGCTGATAACTATGCACAAGGGTCTGGATTTTATCATCATCTGTGTTTCCTTAGGCTTATTTCTGAAGTTAAAAGATCACAAACAGTATAATGCTGTCTAGAACTGAATTTGTCAGGTCCAAAGTATGTAGAATATGAAACTCAATGTGTCCCACATTCCCTTCAAGACAATCATTATGTATGTGAGATCTGACTCTAAACGTTAATCACACACACACACCATACAGAAGGAATGGATGTGTACGAGTGTGTGGACAATTACGTAACCTGGGAGTACAATGTAAGAAATCATAGATGTGAGTTATGTTTACTGAACCTCATAAGATCATGACATCACTCAGCTTTTCAGGGTTCACAAGAACATCAGGCTGAAGGCAGACATCCCACAGTGCCCAGGAGTCCAACGCAGGACTCAAACGATGACAGATTTAAATTCACACCAACCTTTACAACATTGGGAGCCATGGTTACCTGGAGTGGTGTTTGCAATGCATGGCAGATGCATAGAGAAGTAGCTTTGTTGTAGCTGTCAATGTGACAGCTCATTTGGAAGTGGGAATAACCATGTCAAGAATGGGATTTGGATGCAGGATGAAACCCATATGCAAATACAAATATGACACTGTACACTCATGCAAAGGCCCTGATCCCCAAGCATATGACACATACTGTGAAGGAGTCCATAAATCTTTATTTTATCTGTAAGAAATGAAACTTAAACTATGGGAAACACCTAAACTAACCTAACCTATCCTAACTATACATTACCCACAACTGGCACTAACTACCCTAAGCTAAATGTACCTACCACATGTAACTAAAACCTGTAAACATCAACCCGCCACCCCCCTTATATGAGGGGACAGGTGTAGGACAACACATACTAACCTAAACACATACTAATTTATCCTAAACAAATAAAAATAAAAAAATTATTTTTTTATACGCATAAACCCCAGCATCATCCGCCACCCACCCACAAACAAACATGTAATAATATAACACCCTCTACCCCCAACCCACTTATCATAACTAAACTAACAGCCTACTCTAACCTAACACTAAGCCCCCTAAACCCACTGAATAAAAGAACGAGGAAAGGGGAGGGAGGGGACGGAATTATGGGTGAGGAACAACAAATCACAAATTGTCCCTCCTCAGGATCTTCTTAATCCCCCACAGTCTCCTGCTATTGCGGGACACCTCCTGCTGCAGCCTGTCCATCCAGCGCAACATACGTTGCATGTCATGTTGTAGTGTCCTGAATTCAGTTATGTCCAATACTGTAGCTGGGGTCCTCTGGGTAGCACTTGTGGAAGCTGGTGCTGGTGCCATGGTTGGAGGGGGAGGTGCAGAAGGTGCTGCTTGTGGGCCTTGAGCTGACGAGGTCGAGGGATCTGCTGGAGTGGCTGTCATCCCTGGTGCCACTGTGGTCTGAGCTGTGGTGGCAGTTGTGGGCAATGCTGGCCCCCCATGGCTAAATGCCTTCCATACCCCTGTGGCTCTCTCATGGCAATATCTCCTTGCCATATTGCAGAACCCAGCCTCCACATCCATTATGTGGCGTTACCACACTGCCCGCCTCTGAAATTCCCGTATCTCCTGGGCATTTATGTTGGCAGCTGTAAAAATAGAGGCAGGCGAACATTAGTGACATCATTGTGTGATACATGTACAGATGATATTCTAACACTTTATCAAAAATAGCACATGCAGTCCAAATCACAGTACAGATGATAGAATGTCATTGAGGAATGCCATGCCAATGCAGCCTACCCATCAACTATCTATTAGCAAAGCAATACACAACAAGGTGTGTACTTAAATGATCTGTGCATATTTGTACTGCTATTAGTCACATAACAAATGCTGCAAGTACTCAACATGTGCAAGGCCGACTAATCACTATCATCTGGATCTAATTCAAGGCACACAAGACCTGTGATTTGTATATGGAACTGCCAGGATGGTATGCAGTTGGTAATCATGAGGGGGCATTGTAGTTTGGAACACATGAATGCTTGATCTACATGTCTGTCATCTACACTGTGATCATCACACCTAGCTACACATATTTTCTACCCCTAACCCTGTGCCTCAAGGGGGCTGGACATGCAACAGATACTATCAAACATCAAGGACAACCACAAAGCTTTGGACAGATGTCCATGGGTTTAGTCAGTCCACCACAGGTAAGGAGGCCTGCCAACTAGATTGACTCATGCATTGGACAATCACATCTACATTCATTTTTCTATTTGCAGACAATTGTCAACATCATTAGATCTCACTGACACATTTCCAAAATCAAGCACATTGATGCAATCACCCATCTGGCCTTGACCTGCGTGCACGCCAATGACATTTCACTCAAGTGCCACGTAAATGGAATACAACATGTGGAGCGAGATGCTGCAGGACAGTCACCCATACAGTCCTACATGTTCATTACTTAATAGGGATGCGCAAGTCTCTGTGTAAAACTGATGCATCACTGTTCTGTGTGAATTAGGGTATGACTTGCTGATTAAATTATGACACTGTCCACCTCCAAATCAATTTCTGGCATACACATAGCAACAAATCACCTTGTTCACCTGCCCATGCCTATTGCGCAGCACTCGACTCCCAATATATGACTCTCCACCGCTGAATGTCTAACTCTTCTATGGAACAATATGTCAACCTCCAGTCAAGTCACATATCAGATCACGTGCCAGCACGTCATATCTTGCAATGAGTCCAACACACAGGAGTCAATCACACAACAGTTGCAAACACAACACAGGACAGACATATTAACTCTTACTGGATACTGCTGGGTCCGCAAATCGAGCCACTTCACCAATCGTGTAGGGGACTGGTCCACCTGTAAAACATGGAAGGGTAATATGTGCTCAATGTCTGCTCACTGTACAAAAGTTGGAAGAACAAATCACTGTGTGTGACATTTTATATGATAGAGCTGCACATCAGGCATGTAGACACCCCAGCAAACATGCATTGACGCTGTCACTCCAGTGAGTGAAAGACACACATATGCACATATGCACTGGCCCTAACAATCATGTGGTGCCAAACATGATTACTCAATTTTGTGCTTAATTCATTCCAGAAGGTACTCCCTTTCATCATTTGTAATTGGGAGACACATGCAAGGCCATATTCCTGGTGCACTGCAATACCAGTGACTCAGGTATTGTGGCTTGTGCATCAAGGCACAATGAGCAACTGGTGATGCTCATGTGAGTTGATTTGCGTTCAGGAGTTATTGTGCTTTCAGGGGTCCATTATCTGTGTGCCAGTGTTGTATGTAGGTTACATATGCCACATTCGTAGTGTACCCAGAGACGTATATGCCCCCAATGACAACATGATGGCAGGGATCCTGTGTGTTACTTGATGACAATGTTACACTAAACATGGATTGGCCACTTTTCTGATTCAAAACAACAAAAAGATGTATGCAGACAGTGTCTTATTTGATCATCCTTTAAAGAATGCATGGGCACTGGTGTAGTCATTGCAAATGAAATGTGTTACTCTGGGCCCTGTGTACCAGGTATTGTAAATCACACTTTGCCAGAATCAGTAACTTAGAATTGCCAAGTTGGGTGATCAGTGGTAGTACAACCGAACTGATACTGTCCGCTAATAAAAACATGGGTTAGGAGCTGTCCTATTTCTGCAATCATGATGAGGTAGGTCTCTATTTGAAAGCACCATGGGAATGGGTCACTTACAGGAATGCTGGCCTGCTGATCTTAGCATACCACCATGTCTATGACAGGCTTCATACTGAGAAGTTAACATTTGTACAAATGCTGCACTATATCAGCAGGGGCATACCAAAAGTAAATTAACAACCTATTTCATCACTAAAATAGTATAATGGAAGCAGTCAGTGGTCCCTTGCACAACATCATGCTAAAAATAGTTTGTGACCATGCATTCACAAAGAGCAGGGATCCCATGATGACCCATTCACTTTACAAAATAGTTTGGCTATGAAGTGACACAGATGGTAACTGCACTAGCTCAGTTCCAGCAATTGTGCCCATGCCAAAATGCTGTTGGGCCCTGCTACTCAATGATAGGATTTCAAAAAGTCACGAGATGAACCTGTTTTGTGCTACTGCAATCTGGTAGCATCCTGGCACATTTGGGTTTGAACATGTGAAAGATTATCTGTCCAGAGGTAAACACATAGAAACAATGAACTTAGGGCCAAATGTGTATTTTTCTTTTGTGTTGCATTTGCTTCATTTGTTTACACTACAGCTATGGAAATTAGCAAAATAGATTTGATTGTAGCAAGTGTGCTATACTTTTGCATCCAGAAATAATGCAAATGCAGCACAAACAAAGTATAAATATCGGCCTCAGATAATAGCAGAGGTTAGGAAGAGCTTTGTACGCATGGCCAGGAATACTGTTCAGACATGGTTAAAAGAAACTGGGGAATACATTGGTTCCTTGTATCAGCATGTGAAATACATCCCATTCCTGGTACACTCACAGGCCCTGATTTATGATTTTTTTGTGCTGCATTACCATCATCTATTGACGCAAAAGTGGCACTAAAATACAAGATAAATTTGTCTTTTGGTGCGGCTTTTGCATCAACAAATGACGGTAATGCGTTGCAAACATTGTATAAATCAGGGCCGCAGTTTGTTCAACTTGCAGTCCACATGTCCACAAACATTGCATGCAGCATCTCACGACATCTCCTACTGTCACTCCAGAGCATTGTACTGTACACATTAGTCAATTTTGTACTCATCAACAGGGCCACCAATCACCACACCCAGGTGGTCCAGCAGGTCCTGCTCTCGGGCCACCAGGCCAGCCCAGTGATGCTTCAACTGGTGGTCTTTGCGATGGCTGTTGAATATGGGCTGCAGGTGGAACAGCACCTTTGCCCACCTGAGCCTTCTTGCCTCCTTGTGATACCCCTGTATCACCGGTCCCCAGCCTCCAACATCAGGGGGAGGAAAAGGCACACCAGCCACACAAATGCCCCTAACTCCTCCTCACCCATTCGCCCCAGATGTGGCCTTCCCAACATCTCAAAGAAAATTAGGATAGAAAAGGGTAAAGAGGGAAAAACAGGGAAAGGAGGTAGGTAAAGGAAACTTGACTAACCCACAGACAGCCCAACAATACCCCAACTAACAATACCCACAAACAGACTCTCAACTGTACAAAGACAATTCTAATAACAATAAATGACAAAAAACACTTACACAGGATACCACAGACACTTACAAAACACCAAAATACAATATCAATAGCACACAGGAGACAAATTCACAATATTCACAGAGACAACTCAAGACACAGCTCCACAGTCTAGAATAATCAAAGTCTGCAAAGTGAAAGTGAAAGTACACCCACTGTACCATTTCTGTAAACAGGATATCCTATTACATCACTTCCTGTCTCAATTGCGGCCATTTTTTGGGGATTGCGTGAAAATTTGACACTAATGGTGTTTGTGTCAATATTTTTAGACGTATATGCATGAAAATTCTCCCGCATTCAAGGATTAATACATTTTAAATGGATAACCGCTTTCCTGGGGTGCGTTGGTGGAATTAATGCTAGGGACCAATTGATGTATAATGTGTGTGAGTGTCATTTTTTAATGCATATGTGTTATATTTTGACACATATGCTTCTTCGTTTGCATCAAACAATCTGTCTTAAACTGTGTTTGTGTGATTTTTCATTTTTTTCACATGCATGCAGCCTATAACTATGCAAAGATAGGATGGTATGACCTGCAGTGTGTGTTCTAGTATTTGGGCACATGTGGCAGACCATACTACTGCGGCCATTCTACTCATGTTGTTGTGCAGGATGAGCTCTCTTAACGGACGCAACAGCAACACAAACTTTGGAAATAAGATAGGTATTTTCTAGTTTGAGCAGGTGTTGCATCAATAGAGGACAGCAAGGCTACGCTACTATACAGATAGACTCATGGCCTGTGTGTTTCTGTCTGTGAATTGGCTGTTCAAATTATTGTTGTGCCTTTGTGGGAACGTCATGAGAAAATGTTGGCGTAATGTGCATGTATGAATGTGTTATAAATGTGTATAACAATCACATGCCATTCCTCAGTCATGATATTTGTGTCTTATATCTGTTGCGTCTTATTCTGTGTGTACTTCCTTGACTTTGGGGACAAAACATTTCCCATGACTAACTATACGCAGGATAGATTGAGGACGTTGATAATGGCTATATAAGATATGCTACACCTCACATGTAATGAAATGGTGGATACCACTTCATGGTCACTTGTGTGTATACTACCCATGAGTCAATCATTTGAACATGCTAGGTAGGTACAGTGTTTGTGACACAGAGTCTCAAATCCAATCCTAAAATTGTTATGTACGCCACAGTTTGAGTCATGTAAATGACCTATGTTTCTCCTGTGGCTGTGGAGGACCAGCAAACCATGCTACTTGTGTTCACATATTTCCAGTGGTTTATTGCACAAAGGTGTCCAGTTCTAGTGTGTGGCCATGTGTACCCTGTGTCAGTATTGGCCTCCATGTTGTGACAGTTACGTGCAGGTCTAGTCATGAGTCTGTGGAGCCAACCCTTGAATTAACAGAGTATCCTTCAAAGCAGATTTGACCAAAGGCAAAAGATCAACTAACGACACACATGGCACAGCTATGGCACAGCAGAACTTTTAGAAGGCTGACGACAGAGCAACCTTGGTGTGCTCAAATACGTCATGGATCAGTAATAGGAAACAGGCAGGTTTCATCACAACATTTGTACACAGGGTGGGCTCTAAAATTCCCACTGCAACAGGGAACATCAGTGCCTCTGTGCTGATTAATCTCACAGCTAGTCATCACGCAAGCCCCATCAAAAGTTGGCAGCAGAAGTGAATCTGTGTCTGGACCGTCTGGGCACAAACATGTTTTGTCCTTACATACACATTAGCAACCCTTGTTTATTGTGCTTGAGGCACAGTATCAAATCCATGCATAAAGTCATAATACACTGTCACTGTTTGGCACTAATGAATACATGCAAAACCAGACAAGGGATGGGGGCTAGATTACTCCATTTGAATACATGTCCCAGAACAGAATACGATAAGTAAACTGATTAAACTATACTATACATTAGAGGATTCATCGTAGAGATACCAGACACAATACCCCAGGAGGAAACAGAGGGCATGGAAAGCAACTATGAGACAAATGTAGCCACAGGGAACCTCTATGGTTAACGCAAAGACTGGAACCAGTCTGGCTAACAGGATGCAGTCTCTGTCAGGAACAAACATTAACAAGGCAAATACACAGTGAGCAGACTCTGACTGGAGCAAGCAGGAACAACACTGTGGGAACAAAAAACAGGTTCTGCTGTGGTCTGCACTGTTACACAATCTCCCAAGGGCTCTGGTACACAAGTGATTTGTACGCCAATGCACAACAAGGAGATTCAGAAAATGGCAGCTTCTAAGCAGTTCCATGTAGCAGCAAGGGCAGGGCAGGTTCAAATGGCTGGTCTGCATGGAAGTGCTCACAGGTGTGCACCTTCAGCCTCTCACAAGTTCTGGAGTTGAGAATCAAGTTCAAAGGGCAAACTGGACCTTTCACATGGGAAGCAATGGACAGCTGATTACAGGTCTTACCGACTACCAGGCAGTGCATTATCGGACCTTAAGTCCATGCAGATTGATGAACTATGATTATGGCATGCCATACTGAAGAGGGAAGCAGACAGGAGTCAGAATGGCAGTACGGGTGAGTATAGATGAAGAGTCTCAGGGTACAGATAGTCCATTTACAGCGCCCCCTACAGAAGGGTGGGGAGAGACTTAAAACATGAACGTGACAGGACTTATTACCTGGGATGGACTGCAGAGGGCATGTCTTGTGAGTAATGCTTGTCATACCTGGGGCACTTGTGCTATCCATTTTCAGATTTGATGTACGTCTTGTCACACATGCTCCTTGCAGAGTTAGCTGATGTCACACTTACTGCTGTCAATGGTCTGGTCATACATTCCTGTTATCAATGCAATTGCACATCCACTGCCTCATGTATGAAGCACTTTTCTACCTTATGATTGATGGTGTCTTAGTTGGGTGTCATATGCTGCAATGGACCATGTTGGCAACATGGATGTGTCTCATAGCTGTGGGCCTCTGATATTGCCCTTCAAATGTGAAATAGACAGGATATATGTCAATAACACTGTGTGTGATGTATGCTGTACATTCATAACCATCAAATGTGATGTGGCTTTTTCACTATGCAAATTTGTATTTCTGCAATGCTCCATGAGGCAAAACTCTGATTATGATTCCTAGAGATCATGTGATGCATAAATAATTACCCAGAGCATGATTGAGTGATGAAGTGAGGTGTTTAATTACATATGATAATAAAGTGGTGATGGTGACTATAGTTAGAAGAAGTTTTGTACGATGTGTTGTCTCTGACGCAATCCTACTGCGGTGTTTGGATGTTCCCCCTCATTTTCCCAGACAGCATCCTACTCTTCCTCATCTTCAGGCATTTGTTGATCCGAATCATAGAGGGGAATGTTCCTCCTCACACAAATGTTGTGCAGGATGGCACAGGTCAAAATGATCTTGCAGACCATTTCAGGGGAATATAGGAGGCTGCCTCTGGTGATGTTGAGGCACCGGAATCTGGACTTCAGGATGCCAAAAGTCCTCTCTACTATGGTCAGTGTCCTCCGATGTGCCTCATTATGGGCACACTCTGCTGCTGTGCTTGGGTTGGCAATTGGGGTCATGATCCATGGTTGGATCCTGTTACCTTGATCAGCTGAAAGAGAAAATTAGGGTAAATATTTTGTTGTTGGTTGCACTGTGATTGTCACTTTCCATGGCAGTTGTTATCTGTGACTCATCTGTGTTTGTGGTATTGTGTGGGATCCTAGGCTTCTGTGATGTTCTTTCTGCATTGGGTTGTTTGGCTATCAAAACAGGTGTTGACATGATATCAGTGGTATATCTAGAAACTTGCTGTTCAGTGTGTATCTCCCATGCATTTAGTAATGTGAAAGAAGTGTTCGTGTGCCTTCACTGGAGGTGACATGATACTTCCGCACACACAATCGATTCCACTCTGGTGGTACCATGGTTGCACTATGTGGCCTGAACATCCCATCCAATTCGACATATATAATTGCAGGTGAAATGCAACAGTGACACCCTTTGATTTGGCTAGGTGACAATGAACAACACATCTAAATGAGCTGGCAGCACTGAAGTGTTCACAATTGACAATGCACAATTATCCCATGTGTGACAAGTTCTATGCAAACCTATTTTTGTGCCCTCACCGAGTTGGCTCATGTGCAACAGTGTACCTACACTACTGAACTTGCTCCAGGTAAGCTGGCTAACTTGGTTGTGGGGGTGAAGGTTTTAGTGTAGGAAGGTCCATCTCCCTGTACATCTGTTATGTATATGGGAAATTGTCTAAATACGAATGTGTAGCAGTGTGCAATTTGCATTAGTGTCACAGCCACATGTTTTCATAGTACAGTCCTCTTCCTTATTGCTAGCTGGCAATGTCACTCCAGGAGTGAAGTGAGATGTTGGTACTGCCTCAATAATTCTATGTCACCTTCATTAGAGTCAGTGTCATCATGCTAGGTGTCTCATGGTGTTTGACCTGCAGCAACACACATTACACACCCCTTACACAGGACGTATTACTTGGAAGGGTGTGGGATTGCATGTAGCCTTATGTGATATTAAAAGCTTCATCTTCCAAATTGTACTGCCAGTTAAGGCCATGGCATTGTCACAGTGTGGTTTTAAATTGGTCTCATGTGGCTGTAGAGTGGCATCTCTTGGAATTTGCATCTGTCATTTGTCCATAGGTGTGTATCCCACTGGGTTAGGATATCAAACATGACTACCAGTGTCACACCTCAGTGTCTTCCTGGCCACATGTTAATGTAGTGGTGTATGTGTTGGGTGTCCTACAGGGTTGCTGTGCTGTGCGTACATTGCTAGGTTTCTGTACTTACCAACAAGTAGGCCATTACCATATCGTCCATCCTGGAAGTGCCGATTGATGGTGCTGTGGCGGAAGATGAATGAATCATGTACACTCCCAGGATACTTTGCCATATTGTTGCTGAACAATCCATGGTGATACACAATGGCCTGCACATTGATGGAGTGTGTGTGCTTCATGTTGCGGTATAGGTGCTCAGTTGCAGCAGGTGGAACAATCCGGACATGTGTACAGTCAATGGCACCAAGCCATGAATTTGATAAAAACCCTGTTTGGTCTCCTGCTGCTTCTGCTGTGTGTTGAGTAAGCTGATGTGGCGGGGTGTGAGGGAGATGATGGCATCAAGTACTTTGGGAAGGAAGGCAGAGAATGAGGGCTGTGAGATCCCGGCAACCAGGGCACCAGTGGTTTGAAAAGAGCCACTTGCCAACATGTGCAGGACAGCTAGCAGCTTGGTCTCTGGTGGAATGCTGTGGGGTGTCTGCAAGCTGGCTGCCAACTGTGGCTCAATGTGGTGCAGCAGCTGCTGTATGGCTTGCCAATTTAGTCTGTACCTCTGGATGATGTCATGTTCCCTGAGGCCCTGAAGGGTTGTCCTGGTCCTGAATATCCTCTCCTGCCTTCTGCGTTGCCTTTGGGGTCCATGTTGGTGTGGTGGTAGCTGCTGCTGTTGCTCTTGTGCTCTGCGTCTTCGTGCATGCTGCTTGAGTAGCACATCCATGTCTTCTTTTTTGAGCAATGATGTTGCTTGTGTGAGTTTTCCTTACGTGGTGGTGTGTTTGCCCCATTTTAACCCCTGCTCTGACCCAGGCATTAAAATTTGGTGCAAATCGGGATTTGTGCCATTTTCCAGCTCCGCCTACCAGACGTGCACCATATTTGCACAGTTGGATAAATATGGCGCACAGGTTTTTTATAGTCATTTTTGGGATGGGAATGCCTACCTTGCATATCATTGGCCCAAGGCGGTTTCACGCATCCAGAAAATAGCTCACACTAGGATATTTTGACGTTAGACGGGTCTAGCATCAAGGTATAAATATGGTGTTAACTTTGTGCGGGATTAGCGTAAAATAAAATATGCTATTCCGGCGCAAAGGGAGTATAAATATGGGCCTCAAACTACTAAACATCAACACATTAGACACTCCTACAAAATATTGATTAGCAACAGCACAACCTGAACATTATTATTAACATTCAAAGCAGATGATGATGACATCGGTAAATCATCAAAATACAGTTTTAACTATTAATTTCAGAGCTGAGCCATTCCTAACACTAACCCGAATTAGGACTTGTATGTGTGGGAATGGGCTAATACGTGGGCAAAAGCAAAAATAAAAGAAGACAAAAATAATTTGGAACATCTAACTAGGGCCACTAACTTAAAAATATGCTTGTGTAAGTGACTAAGCTTAAAAAGGAAACAAGAAGCCACAATTAGTTATACCTCTCCTCATGGGACAGCATACAGGATGATTCCACAGGAATAGTCACCTTCTCCCAGCGTCAGTTGATAGCTGCATCAGGATGGTGCAGAACACAGGCTGCACATAGGACAACTCAGCAGTTCAGAATTAGTTGGCCTTATTAGTACTGAACCACATAACAGAATAGGGCAGTTCAGACAATGATGAGGAAACTCATCAGGATACTCAGAGAAGAGGTCTGAGAGCAAACTAAGCGAGTATAGAAATGACTCCAAAGAGATCCCATGATGGACTGACTTCCATTCCAAAGTTTTTCACTAATTAAAATAACCAAAATCCATTAGATTGGTCCTTCGGGGTGCACGCTGGGCGTCAGTTTCAGCATCCAATGGTAAACGATGGCACCACCAGGTTTGCAAATTTCAGAAATCTTCTCTGCAATAGTCCATTGCTTCTACTACGACTGCATGAAATTCTGCCAAAACATTACATTTTCTAATAAATTGCAACTTACAGTTCCTTTCATATGATGCACAATAGACTAACTATGAGCACTGAGATTTCCTGTCCGATTCAGAAGTTAGATCAAATATTGTTACATTAACTAAACTAGAAACATGCTCTTCTCTTGCAATACAACAGAATATTCAACATTTCGTTAGCTACCTAGGGAAGGAATTCAGATCAGAAGGAGTAGAATAAACAAAAAATGTTCCATTGCTGCTTGCAAAATGAATTTTCAGGTCTAGTCAAGTTAAGGAAGCCTAAATACACATTAATATATTTAATACATTAATAAATCTATTGTGCACCTTACAATTCAAATAATATGCAAAACAAATTATTTACTTGCAAGCATTATGTATGACATTAGAACAATGTTAAATGTAAATTTAATTTTCTTTGCTTGTTAAGGGAATTCATTTGATTCAATAAAAGTGTTTAATTCATATTCTTATAATACTCGTATTTTATTTCTACCTTTTCTTCTTGAAAACAATTCTTTCATTTTAATATTCATTAATAATTCACTCAAATTACAAAAGCATGTCTTCATGTTAAACATGATGTCAAAAATACAAATGTTAGGCACAAATGTCCACCACTATTTAACTATGCATATTTTTATTTCTAGGTTATTTTCTCTGTTAGGCAATTAAAACTACAGATAAGCAGTCATATGCTACTGCTATGCCACTAATGTATTAATAAAACTTGATCTCTCTCCGGCACAGGTGCTTTTAGTGAGGTAAGGTAAGGTGTCTGTCGGATTTCAAGAGGAAATATACACACACAGACAAAAACGCATGCACACACTCTTCCCCCTATCTGTTTCGAAAGACTTAAAATTTTTTGGTTGTTTCACAAAATAATGTTTTTTCTCTCACTTAGTACCCCTTCCAATCATATTCCTCTCCTTTTCCACTGCCCCTTAAGCCCAACTCATGCACCCTGCTTGTCGCACAATGTCTTTTAACATTATATGCCAGTGTGATAGTTGGGAAATCTTAAGTTCACCCATCCCCCACTCTAACGGGCCAAGCTACGCCCCCTCTATAAATGGAACTAAAATACAACAGTACAATTGCTACAGTAAATCAAGCATGTTCCTGTCTCAGAAAGTAACAGCATCAATGGCTGCATAAAATGTCTAGACCTTTACAAGTAAACCCCCAAGTCAAGCACACACACAACATCACTACACAGAATAGCCACAGAACGAGAAGCAGTAGTATAAGCAAGCCTCCATCACAGGAGGAAAAGCGATAGCACAGACAACTGTAGTCAAGTTTCATTCACATAGAACAGGTACAGCACGTCAGCATTGGTGGAAGGTTCCATCACAAAAAGAGCAGGTACCTTTCTCACATCAACAGAATAAGCCTTCCTCACACAACGGGCATAGCACAGGCAACTGCAGTCAAATCTTCAGTCCTACACACAAAACCACAAACAGACCACACTAGGTGCAACATGTAAGAATAAAGGAAGATTTATTAACATAGAACAGGCACATCATGGCACCAGTGTTGCCAGTTTCCCTCCCACAAAGAGCAGATACATAGTTCAGCAGCAGTACAAGCTTTCCTTACACACTGAGTAGGTGCACAAAGAGGCGACCCTCCAGTTATTCAGTACAGCTCTTCACCCTATTCCCTCAGCAGATACACAGCCAGCTACGCTTTTCATTTCTGCAGTCATTACAGCACAGCACAATTGGAAATGGCTCTTTTGTTCTCTGCTCACAGCCTCTAAAACCTTTAACTGTATCAGAACAAGGGCTGCCCAGAGAGAGACGTCACTTTATAAACACTCCAGGCACCACTCCCATCCTTGCCACCTCCAGGGATTGTTTCCACTGATTACACTCTAGGCAGTGCTGCTTATTACCGATAGCCATTCATTATACACTGCAGGAGCCTGAAGGAAGAAACACACTGACTTCATGAGCGAGATGGCAAGACTGTGCCCAGTCAACAATAAAAGCAGCAATGTCATTTATTTATTTATGCCTTGTTGTCGGTGAACTATGGTCAATATTTCTTGAAGCACTTAGAATCACATCCCCAGTCATGGTGGCCATACACAATGGAATGCCTGAAAAATACATATTTAATAATAAAGTAAACACAAGTATGGAAATATGTAGCTAGCAACAAGATATAAAATTGTACTGGGCATCTGCCTTAAGTTATTCTGCCAATATGAAGGTCCTTCCAGTTCCTTTCGATTTCTCTACCTTTCAAGCTTAAAGGTTGTGGATGTTGCTGAGCTCACTCTGTTCCGGATCATTTCCAAAAATAATGAAATGTTTTTCCATTTCAGGGTATGTTATATGTCTGACCAGGCTTTTTTTCTCTTTTAGGGAGAGGAGAGGTAAGACTAAAAACTTTGTAGCCTCTGTTGCCAAGAACAACAAGCAACACACAGCACACATCTGGCTCAATGCATTGACCTTAGTGGCTAACCCAACTCTGACTGAAAGCAGTGCTTAATTTGTAAAAGAATGAGTGCTGCTACTCACAGCCCTGCTCCAGGGCTGCTATGAAAAATCAGTGGTCCGAATACGAAGGTTCAGTAGTGCTGAATTCACCTCAGGCATTTTTAATCAACTTCCTGGCCGTTCTGCCCCTTTATCTCTTTCTTGCTAGTCTCAGCTTTCACCATATCTGCCTTTTTTCACCTTATTCTTCCCCTTCCCTTCCTGTTTGTGTGTGTTTGTCTCTCTTGCTCTTAGTTAATATCTGATGAGGAAAAGGACTTGCCGGTCCCAAAAAATGACTACCAGAGGGCCCCACTGACAACCACTGGTTTAAATTAGGCACTGACTGAATGCCAAGTCACGTGGATGACCCTGGACACTAACCTCACTTTCAAGGAACACAATGCCAAAAAAACAATGAGAGGCTGGTATCAGCTCTCTCTTGTAAAGAAAGTCAACCCATTTCTTTCAGAGAGCAATTTCTGAACTGCTGTTCAAGCTCTTGTACTCTCTTGTACTATCGGGAGAGTGGTAATACCTTATTCCATGGCCTCCCCGACTCCACACCAGCACTCTTTAGGGCATGCTACACATCACAGCACATTTCATTCAGGGCCTGAAAAAATCTAATCACATCCACCTCATCCTGATAGAGCTTCAGTGGCTTCCTTTGCTGGCCTGGACTTTCTTCAAAGCCATCTGCATCATTTACAAAGCCATCACAGCCAGAATCCTTCTTATCTTGCAGAAAAGCTTGTCATCTCTAGTGGTTCTCGACACACCCACTGCCAGGACACCTTCTGACTGCAGACTAAGAAGTGTAAAAATGAAATCACACAGCAGCCAGAGTTTTTCAATTTATACACCCTGGATCTGGAACAACATTCCCGTATCCATTAGGGCCTCTCCAAAGCAGCTTCAGTTCAGGAAAGAGCTGTAGATTCACCTTTTTAAACAACACTACATCACAGTATATTAACTATTGACAACCCAGCTTCCTGTCCTATTACTGGTTGGCATTATGCTTGTCTTTGACCATGTACAGCAATCTGCTGCCTTTTACCTGGGTTTGTGCTATAGAAATATCATATACATACACACATAAACACATATACAATGAGCCAAAAGGTCTGGCCTAATGTACTAACACACAAAAGCAGCATTTGTGGATGTGTAGATGTCAGCTCATTAAAGTTAGACCCACTGGATTTTGGAAAACTATTTTAACAAGAAAACAGCGCAAGTAAGAACAATGGTATGAGCCAGATGATGAAAACAACATGAATATTCATACAAAGGAAACAGCAGGAAACAAAATGCAGTGAAAGTCAACAAGAAAGAGAGAGAGGAAAGAACAATGTGGTAAACAAACAAGTAAAGCAAACATGGATCCTGACACAAACAATATAAAAGCATGTGACAGTGTGTTGGACTTGGCCCTCTCTGCCTGCTGGGTAACCCCCAAACTTTTTACCTTCACCTTCCAGTTTTCTGAACCAGGTTTTTTTGGATTTTAGGACTCTGCACACTTTACCACTCCTAACTAGTGCTAAACTGCTTGTCCTCTCAACCTTCAAACATGGTGAATTGGCTCATATCCAATTGCATATTTAATTTACGTATAAG
Source organism: Pleurodeles waltl (assembly GCF_031143425.1). Taxonomy (NCBI): domain Eukaryota; kingdom Metazoa; phylum Chordata; class Amphibia; order Caudata; family Salamandridae; genus Pleurodeles; species Pleurodeles waltl. Next base: position 537,660,241 of record NC_090438.1, read on the forward strand.
TCGCTAGTGCTATTGCACTACATGAACATAAGGTCTGTATATTAAATGAGTGGATCTACATCAATGATTGTGCTACCCACTTAAGTAGCCCTTTAAACCTGCCTCAGGCCTGCCATTGAAGCCTGTGTGCGCAGTTTTAGATTTCCATTTCAACGTGGCAAATCAAACCCTTAGCCAAGCCCAAACCTTCCTTATTAATATATAAGTCACTGCTGGGGTAGGTCCTGGACAGCCCTGAATGCAGGAATCAGTGTATTTAAAAAGTGGGCATGTACTTTTAAGTTTTAAATGTCATGGTAGTGAAAAACGATTAAATTAGTTTTTCACTTCTGTAAGGCATAGGTAAAGGTCATTTTATCACAACGATTATATATTTAATTACAGGAGGGATACGTGTTGTAATTTTATCACAGTATAATTTGTTCTTTCAATATGCTCCCTTTGCATAACCTTTTCTTTTCACCTCTCCCCTGCTCCACTATTCTTCCTCAGAGTTGGTACATATCAACATTCCATTGACAGTAGAAATAGCAGGTCTTTGTGAGGAGTTGAGTTCTCAGCAACTGATGTGGCTGAGATACTGTCATTTGCTAGCCCATAAACACTCACTTTTATTACTTATTGGGGTGTTTTTACTTTATAATACTACCTCTCCCATAGATTAACATTGGGTTACCTTATTACATTTAATAAGTGATAACATTCAATCGGGAGCAAGTAGGAATGTCAAGTTTGGTGTCTAAAGAATTTTAATGTAAAATCTTCAGATTTTAAGTCACAATTATAAAAAATTCTATTTTTACAAAGTTGGAATTCTTTTGTCCCAACTGTTCAGTGCTCGCTACCTGTATCTTGGTCACATGGCTAGGTGTAGCTGGAAGCTGGTCTTTGTGTATTACTCCCAGACAGTGAGACAAAGGTAATAGGTATTGGCAGAATTTGAGGCCAGGGCAGGGAGGCAGGAAATTCCAAACACCCCTGGGGGTGGAACCCTCTAAAATCCTCTCTTACTTCAAAGCTGGCACCAAGTATAAATATTGGACCCCCAGATTACACTATTCACTATACTCTTCGACCTGTAGATGCTGCAAAATAAGAATGCCTTGCCACACAGCAGCTTGACACCTGCCCTGCTTGCTAAGATGGAAGACTGGACCTGCACACTTCAGCCTAGGATGAAGTGACTCCCAGAGTCAGCTGACTGACCTCCTGTTCTGAGCTACAGGGTCAGAACAAGATTCGGAGGCCTCCCTGCATCTGCCAGCTGACCTGCTGCCTTGACCTGCAACTGCCTGAGCCCTGCTGGCCTCTCCTGGAGTGTAGTCCTGATCTCCAAAAAGTTCCTCTAAGGTCCTGGACCCTTGGTGTGACATCAGTTGAGCTCCCGCTCCGAGAAACGGCGAAATCCTATTTTGGACTGAACATGACCATGAACAGACCCGTTCGCACCAAGATCTTGCAGCCCACACTGACCAGCACTCCGGTGAACCCGACTCTTCATGCAACTGCAACCACCAGTGATGACCTGCATTGAGAGATATGCAGCTCGTGCTACAGTATCGATAGCCAGCAGTGATCGCCAATGCAAATCTCCAGCAATAACCGTTCACAATGCCTGACAAGATCTTAGCACTACAGCAATGATCGTCCTCGACCCATGGCCTACCCTTTGCACAACAGCAACGATAATCCGCAAGACTCTCCCTGATCCTAGCAGCCTTCTCTGCAGTGAACAGAACTCTTCGCATTAGACTTTAGAAGGTAACTATTTCAGTGAGACTAACCTGGTCCCTGTACCTGGCCTGCTATCCATTGCCTGAACTTGTGACTTTCACCTGGTCACACACAACCAGACAATAGCAGGTGCTTCAAGCTTTTAGGCGCTACACTTATGTTACATTTTTAAAACTTCATATCTCTGTTTCTATTGATTGGACTTTTGTTGTTTTCATCTCAAATAATTTATTACATTTTAATAAGTTGGTGTGGGATTTGATTTTGTTGTGTTGTGTTCTCCCTTTACTACTGTTTGAAGTGCTGCATAAATACTTTACACATTGCCTCTAAGTTAAGCCTGACTGCTTCTTGCCAAGCTACCAGAGGTTTGAGCACAGATTAATTTGGGGTTTGCTTGTGATTCATCCTGACAAGAACTGTGGTTACTGCTTGAGTAGGGCTTCACCCCTCCTCAACCAACAACCCAATTTCCTACACATTAAAAAAAAACGACTTTCAGCATACAAACCACGTACAAGTTAAGTAAAGTATGATACTTATCTACACTTTTATTGTACAATGAATGCCCTGAGTTGCAACGCAAGCACTCCATAGGAATTGCAATGACACACTAATCAGCCAACAGCATGAATAAAAAATACTCCTCTGATCAGAGCCAAAAATACTCCTCTGATCAGAGCAGGTGAAATAAATAGATGAGCTGTCAAGCCAGGCATTAAAATCAAGGGCTTGTCAGGCCGTCACTGTTTTAAAGCCTTGTGGCCCAGCCTGAATCAAGGTTTTCTATCTTCTCAGTGTTACTGCACTCTTGTTTATAGCGAATCATGAATCAACTACTAGGAAAAAGGATTAGCTGACAAAAAACTTACGTTGCATCTCCAGAAATCAAATATTCATTAGCAGTAATGGCTTCTTATCTAATTAGGGTCCAATGTAATTTTGCAACTAATGTGAAAGCCTTGTTCATAAAATATATACAACCTTTTTGTTCTTCCAGGCTGAGGAAATAGATATGTTTGTTCCACAACGTGTTCACACATGCCGCAGGCGTGCCCTCAATGAATAACTGAACTAATTCCTTTTAAATACCATCTCGTCAGATGTTTCAGGATGAAGTTATCCAAATGTGGAGATGCCTTTCAAGTTGGCATTCCACAAAGTAATGGACAAAATCACATGATTCCAACATACTTAGTTCTAACAAAATTCAATTTTCTGTGACTTTGTTGAATTCTCATACTCAAATGACTCTAAACCCTAACAAAAGCAGAATTGTCTGTCAGCAGCAGAGAGCAAGAGATTATCATTAAATGAACTATGAAAACATATGTCACTAAAGTGATGGTTTATATCTGTAGAGGAAGATAACACAGTTTTTGTCCTTTGAGAATGTGTAATGCGATTTTATGATTTATACCATTATTTTGTATGTTTTTTCAAAGAAACCACAGTCATCCATGTAAGTGCAGCGTATCTCTCTGTGACCACTATGATGTCTGTTTAATGTGGAAATCGGGTTTTCGTAGAGATGCAGGACAGTTTGAATACTCCAGGTTTCATCTGATTCTGAAAAGGTAGGGAGAAACTTACATCTGCACCAAACTGGTAGCCTGATAAGCCTGACTGCATATGGAGGGTTCAGCGGAGAGCAAACACAGTCTAGTCTCTCTGCGGGAGCATTTGGGGCAGGAACTGATGTACAGGGGATGGGATTGGTGGAGGGGTGTGTGGGGGAGGGAGTACAAGGTGGGTTTAGATAGGTGGAAAAACGGGGGAAGTTTTAGGTAGGTTTTGGGTGGTTGTGGCATGGCTCAGGGAAATGATGCAGCCGCGGTGTGGGCTGTGCTTCACCTTCACAGGAGCAGGACGAATGGAGTGAGGTAATGGACGAGAGAGGTGTGGAGGATGAGTGTGCTATGGACGAGGAGGTGGTTGTAGAATTGGATTACGAGGAAGAGTCGAATGAATGGGAAGAAGGGGAGATTCGAGAAGGCGAGGTGAGCAGAGAGAAAGGGATGGGGAAAGGGTACAGGAGTGACGCAAATCCCCTCTTCCATTTCTGTTTCACATGTGACAGAGGCGGATGGTACGTTGCAAGGAGCAGCACGCAAGGAGGAGCGAGGGCGTCAGGTGCCAACAGCGGCACACAGCGCCGTGGCCAGAGTTCATGGTAAGGGCGAATGGTGGTTGGTATGGGGTAGTGGTCATGGTACGGCTGTGTCAAAAACGCCCAAGTCCTTTGGGGTACATCATCATTCCATTCACAAAGCACCTGTGTCTAGTGCGACACAGGTAGGGGACGGTAAGATATTGGCCATACCGGACGCTGCTGGTATTGGTGAAAGTGCGAGACCAACACCGTTGGAAAAAGATGAGGATGATAAACTGGGGTATGGGCATAAGAAGAGGCTTCCGTACCTGGGTTTGGTGATGCCATTGGGTTCGCACGTGGCGGACTAAACAAAGGCTCGGATTTGGCGGCATGAGTATGTTGATGTTTTTAAACTGTTGCACAGGGACATACAAGCGAAGGAAGGTTCAAAAGAGGAGGAATGGGAGTTAGCTAGCCGGCCCCAGGTGCCAATTACTATGGATAATTGGACTTCTGCTTTTCTAATATATGCTAGTATATATTGTGAGAAGTTTCCTGACAGAGCCATCACGCTCTTCAAATATATGGACATCATTAGGAAAGCACAGATGCATTTTGGGGTTTTGCCTGGCTCAATTATGATGAGGAGTTTCGATCAAGGGTAAGTGTGAATCTGGACAAGCCTTGGGGGATGTGGACTCCGAGCTTTGGATGCAATGGATGACTTCCTCACATTCGGCGGCCTCCACTCGTACCGTGAGTGGTCTCCCAGTGATCTACAAGCCTTTTCAGTCCCGTCCCGCCCCAGCAGGGGCAGGGATGGGACAGCGACCTCAGGTTCCAACCTCAGGGGCATGCTGGAATTTCAATAAAGGTTTATGCTTCAGACATCCATGCAAGTGTTCTAAATGCGGGGGTTAGCACCAGGTCAATATTGCTTTTCCCTCAATAGTCCAGTGGAATAGTGGAGAGCAGCTAGGGGTAGAAGGATGCAAGGTGCTCCTGCGCCAAAGGGTGCCTACGCCAATTAAGCTAGTGGTATTGCGGCCCTGACTTTTCATGTACCCTGACAGGGATATGGTGAACAAGCTGGAATGGGGTTTTCTGAAAGGGTTTCCGATCGGTTACCAAGGGTCAAGACACAGGAGAGGGGCAGGCAATTTGCGGTCTGCCAAGGACATGCCACAGGTGGTAGCGGACAAATTGGGAAAAGAAGTCGCTGAAGGTAGAATTGTGGGGCCCTTTTTCGATTGGCCTATGGATGAATTGATGATCTCTCCTCTGGGTGTGGGTCCCAAGAAAGCAGCCGGAGGGAGCGTCGGTGAATGATTTCATTGCTCCTGAAGATACGCGGGTGGTTTATGCGTCCGTTGGCGATGTCATCTGGCTTGTTCGGGGATGTGGAAAAGGGTCCCAGTTACCAAAATGTGACATCAAGGCATCTTTCAGGCTTTTGCCCATTCACCCGGAGGATTTCGGTTTGTTGGGTATGCAGATGGATGAGGCGATTTTTGTGGACAGAGTCCTCCCGATGGGATGCGCCATTTCCTGTGCACTTTTTGAGATGTTTAGCACCTTCCTGCAGTGGAGTTTTGTGAAAGAGTGCGGACATCGGGAGGTGACTCATTATCTGGATGATTTTTTTGTTCGTGTGGAAGGCTGGCTCAGATGCTTTTGGATGGGCTTTGGCATTGTTGAGAGATTGCAGGGGAAATTGGTGTTCCATTGGCCCCCGAGAAGACTGAAGGGCCAAGTTGTGTGTTGACTTTTTCGGGAATTGAGCTGGACACGGTTAGCCTGGTAGCTTGTTTGCCACTTAGGAAGGTTGCAGAGATCTTGGATTTTTTTAGTCAAATGCGATCACTGAATAAAATTGAACTACGCAGGGCGGAGCAGTTGTTGGGCTACCTTAATTTTGCATGCAGGGTCATCAGGGGGGCAGGACTTTTTGCAGGCGCCTTGGCCTTGCCATGTCAGGTGCTTCCCTTCCACATCACAGGATTCGAGTGTCGATAGGCTTATGGGAGGATGTCAGAGTGTGGGAAACTTTCTTGACGCAGTTTAATGGGGTCTCCATGATGTTTCGGGAGAAGGATACATCTGGCAAGTACAACTTTTCTTGGATGCTGCAGGAGCTACTGGTTTTGGTATTTTTTGGGATGGAAGGTGGTGTGCGGAACAGTGGCCGGCACATTGGTTGCAACAAGGTAGGTGTATTGCCTATTTGGAGTTTTTTCTGCTTTTGGTGGTTTTGATGGTCTGGGGAGACGAACTTGCTAACAGGACAGTGGTGTTTCATGTGGACAATATGACAGTGGTGGACCTAGTGAGCAGGCAGAGGGCAAAAGATGTGAGAGTGTTTCGCCTCTTGAGATGTTTCATCCTCAGATGTTTGTCACTGAATGTAATATTTAAAGCTGGCCACATTCCGGGGGTAAATAATGCTATTGCAAATTCCCTGTCTCGTTCACAGTGGCACCGTTTTCGCAGTTTGGCACAAGACGGCGGTCCCGGACGACATTTGGGAGTGGGGAGCATGAGGATCATTAAACTGGTAGATATGTCGCTGGCAGAATCCACCCAAAAAAAATACTGTCTGGCGTGGTTGGAATTTCAGAGCTTTTCAAATTGTGAAGGGGATTTTTGGGTGCTGAATGAGTCAGTGCTGAAGTCTCATACGCTGCGTTTTGTTTTATTCTTAATCACGAAAGGTTTGTCGCCCGCAACAACTGGGGGCAAGTTGGCAAGGGTTTGGTTTTAAGGAAGTTGTTTTTTGGTTGGGACTCAGCTAAGGACAATATCCTAGGGAGAATGTTGAAAGGATAGGGTAGGACCAGGGGGAGTGTATGGAACGAGGCAAGGGAACCCATTACGTTTGAATTATTGCTGGAGATGTTGCATGTTTTGCCGGTGTGTTGTTCTGATGCACATGAGCTGGCGTTGTTTAGCCTGTGCATGGTGTGGATGTTTTTGGGGGCTTTCTGTGTCTCTGAGCTTTTGGGAGTGGGAAAAGCGGTAGGAGTGAGAGCGGCCAATGCTTGTTTGAGCGGAGAACGTTTGAGCATATGGCTGCGGAAGTCAAAAACTGACCAGATGGGCTGGGAAAAGTGGGTTTGGATGGAGAAAGGGGGAATGCAGCTGCTTGTCCGGTGAGGGAGTGGTGTTCATTTCAGCCACAGATGCATAGGGGCATAGTTGTAGTGTTTAGGCATGACAATGGGGAGAAGGTGACGGCTTTTCAATTGTTGGCAGTCACCTTCTCCCCATTGTCATGCCTAAACACTACAACTATGCCCCTATGCATCTGTGGCTGAAAGGAACACCACTCCCTCACCGGACAACACTGCGACGTGTAGGAAGAAGGGCACAGTGCTATAGGACACATTATTTTCGAATAGGCACAGCTACCACGGCTGCACAATTGGTTTGGGGCTGGGCTCAGATCAAACGGATTGCCAGGTGGAGGTCTAGCTGCTGCGAGCAATATGTGCGGCCTTGAGTTGGGGGGGTGGAAAACAAATGATCATTATCGCAAGTGTTTTGTTTGCAAATCCCGTTGACATTTTTTCTTCTTGCAGGTTATGTAGAGGGCCCAAGAGTGGGAAAAAGGACACTTGGGTGATGGGCCACTCATTTGTACATTGAGCGGCGAAGTATGCCGAGCAGCAGATCTATGGACGATCTTTGGGACTTCCGATTTGCCAACACAAAGTGGTATGGTGGAGGAAAAGCGGCATGAGGTGGGGTAACCTGCTTCCTGTTTTAACATCCATCATGCCAAGCTGGGGTTGCCCAGATCTGCTGATAATGCACCTGGGGGAAAATGATCTGGTAAGGCTTTCAGGGCTCACTTTACTGCAACCTATGCAATGGGATTTAGACTTGATTTGTCAGAAGATGCACAGTACTTGCGTAGTCTGGACCGAGTTTGCACCCAGAAGAAAGTGGAGAGGGGCGGTGAAGCATGGGGCTATTGAAAGGGCTCAGAGGAAGCTCAACAGGGCAATGAGGGTCTTTTGCTGGACACACAGTATTAAAGTATTGAGACATGAAGACACTACAGAGGGGGAACCAGGTCTGTTTCGGGCCGATGGTGTACATCTTTCGGATACTGGGTAATGCATACTATGTGAGGGAGCTGCGCTTGATCGTGGGGGATTTGTTGGGGAAAAGATGTGGCTCAAAGAAGCAGTATGAGGTTGCAATGTTGCAGTTGGTTCGCTGGTGGGGCAGCAAAACACCTAACGGGTTGTGCTTTGTGGCAGTATATGGAGGAGGGTGGTGAGTCAGATGAGGGCCTGGCCACCCTTCCAGGGGGGAGATAGAAGCAGGTGAAGAATGATAGCTTGGGGGATGCCCGAAGCAAGCAGGGGATGAAAGGAAAAGGGGAGTATGTAGGGGAATTGAAGTGGAAGATGAGTGAACAGAGGAATAGTGAAAGAATGAAGGGGGAAGAGGAATGGAGAGAAGTTCAGGGGTGGTGGTTTTTAAAGTTAAGAGTTTGAAGTTCAGTATATATAATGTTATGTATAACATGCAATACGGTCCTAAATAAATGGCCTTTTGCACTAAGTAAACCAATGTGTCAGTGAATGTGTCCCAAACATGAGGGTGCTGATTCTGCTTAGGTCTAAGCCACATTCCTCCTAAATGAACTCAAGTTTCTTATTCGCATAGACCATAGAAGTCTCTAAACAACTTAATTTGTTCATCTCTTTAGTTTTGAAAGCGTCTGTGGTCAGGCCCACCATTATCTCTATAAAAAAAGAATTGCAATGTATTCTTTCTATGTCTGCCAGCATCTTCTACTGTTAAATTGCAAGTGGCTCAAAAAACGGTAGTGCATCTTATCTACAAAGAATGGATGTTTGACAGGCTCTCAGAGACCCAGAGAACACTGTAATGGCTTCAAGGTGCACAGCTTCTTTACTAAGGTTTCTCATTAATCTGGTCCCACTGTACTTCAAAATCTATTACCTATTCTCCAAAACAATTTCTTACGTCCAGTTCTGTCCATTGTTGACTGTCCCTCACTTCCAATAGCTAAATCTGGAGGTAGGGCATTTTCTATAAGTGGGTAAATTCTATTGAATTCTCACCTTCTTCGTCTTTGTCTGATGGAAAACTACAACAATGTTCAGAAAAATGCTTAAGGCTCAACTTTTTGGCTGAATTCCCTGCTACCAAGTTATGGTGCCCTTGGGTGACAGCGTGCGTTTTACAAGTGTTTTATTCATTAATGTATGCATTCTATCAATCATTCATTCTCTAGGGACCACTTTACTGCTTGTTACACTGAATTAGGTTGTCCGCAGTTTACTTTTTCATTCTTAATATATTTTTCATACATGGGGTACTTTTTATTCATAGTTTTATTTTGTTTAGAGGGTGAAGAGGGCATGTATGGTACATAACAGAAAATGGGCACTCAAGGGGGACCCGCATGCCTGCAATATTCGAAACATGTATTCTACTTGTCTGCTAGCCTTGTGTGGGCCTTACCAAACATCCTCTAACAGGACCATTGGGTCTCATGAAAAGGAGTGCCCCTTACACTGAAAAGATGGGTATTCTTTGCTACTTCATTCAGAAGTAGCAAAGAGTACCCATCACATATGACAGTGTTCAGGTCAGCACATAGTATTCAAACTCATTTTAAAACTAGTTGATTTCCTAAATGCTATACTGGGTGACTTAAGACTTGGTTGATGGATATATCCTCATTCTGTGCCAGAAACCCTAAGATGGAATATAGCATTGCCATGAAAACACTCTTTGCAAGAGGATTTTCATACACCAGACTTCACTCTGTATATCTCTCAGTTGATGCAGGTTTCTTTCAAGCTTTATCATCCACAAAACTAACTCCCCAAAACACATCATTAAAACAATAAGAAAAATCAAGATAAAAGGGGAAGAGAGAGATGAGCATCCTCACTCCAGACATCAAGATCGTGTCAAGAGCCAACCTTTTCTTTATTCTGCCGCTACATTTGGAAGACAACTTAGGGGCAAATTTATACTCTGTTTGCGCCTGATTTGCGCCATTTTTTTAACGCAAATTTGGCGCAAACTTAACTCCATATTTATACTTTGGTGCTAGACCAGTGCCAAAGTTATGGAGTTTGAGTCATTTTTTGGACGTGAAAACCTACCTTGCGCTGATGACTCCAAGGCATGTGCACCTTATTTATCCTCTGGCGTCAAAATGACGCACTGGAGGAGGCGGGCCTTAAAACATGGTGGCCAGCCAGATTTGCAGAGTTTTTAACGCCTGGGTCAGGGCAGGCGTAAGGGACCTGTGGGCTCATTTCCATGGTGGGAGACCATGAAAGCAGTCCACAGGTGCCCTTCCCTGCACCCAGGGATACCCCCTGCCAACCTAGTCCACCCCTTAAGGACACCCATGGATGGGGGACCCATCCATGGTGAGTGCAGGTAAGTGCAGGTAAGTTTTTTTTTTTTTTTTAAAGTGGCATACAGGGGCCTAACTTGGGCCCCCCTACATGCCACTGTGCCCAATGGTCAAGCCCAAGGGACAGAAGTCCCCTGGGCATGGCCATTGGGCAGGGGGGCATGACTCCTATCTTTGCTATGACAGGAGTCATTTCCATGGGGGTTGTGAGTCAAACAATGGCGCTAGACAGGTTAGAGCCAATATTTTTTACTCTAACCTGACTTGCACCATTCTTTGGTGCACAACCCCCAGTCTTCCCTTTGCTTCAGCTGCCCGGTTAGAGTCATTTATTTTGATGCTAACCAGGCCGCAGCACCGGCTAACGTAATTCCATAAATAAGGCGCCCGGCTGACGCCTTGGAATGGTGTTAACCGGCGGTAAACATTTTCACGCAAATCTGCCCTGGTGCAGATTTGAGTCAAAAAGTATAAATATGGGCCTTAGTGCTTTTTTTAAATTCATTTAAATGTGTTCAGAATTCTGATTTCACACAGCTATATGTACTGGCTCTTATGGACATTCCATTCCTTGTGACCTTTTCAAAGTTGGACTCAGACGTCTCTGGCTTAGAGAAATGTACATTGTAATTTACTCTGAGGGAAAAGCCTCTACCACTACTTAGTCATATTTTTCAATTTATGAAATTCACTGCAGATATACAAAAGGTGCTAACCAAACTCAGATGATCTATGGCACACATTAAGTCTGCATTGCGCTCTCTTTTGAGCCTTTAGTTAAAATATGTTTTCCATTAGTCTTTCTTCACTGTAGAGGAAGATGAAAATTCAGGATATTGGACCTATGCATCTGCTCCATTAAAAGAATGTCAAGAGAAAAGCTTTCAAACGATTAATGGGACAATGGAATACATACGCTCAATAGTTGTTTTCAATTGGAAAGGTGTCATGGGATTTAATATTAAGGATTCTCCATGGCAGGCATGGCAACTGGAACGTTCATTGCTTATTGCTCAAAAGCTCATTGTAATTCAAAAGCACACTGCTACCCAGTACTAATAGTAATCATTGCCCTTCCTTGAAAGATCTATTGATCCAATCAAGAAAATTCCATTCAATAACCAATTGCATACGTATAAGGTGCTCTTACAGGTAAATGTCATGGACTTTCTTGATCTTACAAAACTTCCGCCCTGATACCTAAAATCACATGTCAGTACGGTTGGCAAAAAAGGTCCACACTAGAGAATACCCGAATTTCCAAAGAAATGCGCGTGCAGTATCAACAACCTCAGTGCCTATGAGAACAGTTGTCTGCAGTGTCTAACATCCGGACACCATGGCAAGGAAGCTTAGCCTTCTGAGTATTGGGACATGATGAATCATTAACGAACTTCACTCTTTTAGCATTTTCCATTCAATGTACCACCCACATTTTTGCCAACCATTCTAATATTGATGGCATTATCTCCTGTTTCAAACATTGGACCAAATTTAGTCAACCTGCATAAGGAATGAGTGAACCACTTTAGGGAGACATTTTCAAATGGATTCCTAAACTCAGTTTCAGCATAAATACATTTATTCTGAGTATTAGCGGCGATGCTTATCTACTATTCTCATGAAATCCTTGTAAGTATTGTAACTCTAGGCTCTTCTGATCTTAAGCAGTTCTGGAAGTTTACTTTGACATCCTGTTAATAGGTGGAATACAGCAGTTTAATTAACTTGCCTGTTAAAACACAGAAAGGCATCATGATTTTGCCTATATATCCCTCTGTCGATTGGCCTATATTTGATGCTTCAAGGGGTAATCTAATGCCTCTAGGTCACCAAAGCTTTGGCAGTTGCTAGTCCTGTTTTCAGAAAGCACAAGCTGTGACTTGATAGCATTCAGTATCAGCAGTGCTTAATTTGAGCCTGTGGTTGCCAGTGTGGGCCACAGGCACTCCTTTTTGGGGATTGGCACTTATTTTTCCCTTGGGTAAACACACAGGAGTGAAAGAAGGAGGAAGAAAAATACAGAAAACCCGTCACAGAAGGAGAAAGCAGGAACCTGCAAGAGTAACATGGATTGAAGAGGAATAAGGTGGATTAAAGACTATACAGCCTTGGTATTCAGTGCGTCTACATTTAATAGTGTCAGAAGCCAGCTTCGGAATCGAGCACTGGGCACTGGCACTCATTCTTTTAAAATTAATGACTGAGTAACAGTGGTTCATACTTTGAGTACCTTTTTATAGAAATGTGTAAACACTGATGTGAAAAAGAAATCCAAATGATAATAGAATAACATAAACATGCAGCACCTGCAGATAGATGCTCAAAACATGAAGAAAATGTCATAGAGACGACTAGTCAATATCTTCAACACAAACATACCGGCTTCCAGTTAATAGTACAAACAGAAGCACAACAGCACACAAATACATCTAGCTGAGGCAAGGATCAGAGATGTCTAGCTCGTTTCTACTTGGAGACCAAAGTACATGCTGAAGCCATCCTAAAGCCTAGACGTGACATACATGTGGGCATATAGATCCAATAAGTCCAAAACGTATGTGTACTGCAGTAGACAGAGCTTATCCCATCAATTTGGTCTTAATTGTCCCCTTAGAGATGCGCTACGACCGGTTTGTATACGGCTCGCCCTTACTGCACTCCTACAGAGACCCTAACCCTTGGAATGTATGGAATCTAGAGGTAGTTCTCGTGGTTAAGTTGCAGTGCCTTACGTGTTTCTATGCATTGCTTTTTTGCAGCCAAAGTTCATGAATGATAAAGTTATTTTTATATGGAGAATTAAACCATATATCTGCTGTTTGAAACTGCTGTAAACTAACCTTGGAAAAATGCTTCTTTGGACTTAACAGCAGTTGAATGAAATCAAAGAAATTTTTTTTACTTTTCAAAGCAATCCCATGAAGTAACCTGGAGATAAAATGAGAGCAGTAAATAAGCGTACTTCGCATCTCACTGAGCAGCTATATTTACGAAGCTTTACAGAACAGCGCATCATTAGATATAGCACATAACTGAAGTGGGAGACAATATCAGCATAATAAACCCCAGCTTGTATACTGTATAGTTCTGTAGCCTGCCTGGTGCTGCGTGTACTTCGGAAGGTCATCAATTTCATGTCATTGGACCTTCACTGTTCACGGGTATCCAAAAGGACCATGTTCAGGAGCCTGTATATATGCCACTGTGCTACTTGTTGCTATGGCCAAGTTGCTTCTGGAATATTGTTTTCGGCGTTATAGGCAGATCTTAATTTAAGATCAGCTGCCATGCATCTGCTAGTGGTGGTGGCATAACGAAGGCGCTTAGTGGAGTGAGAGTGTTCTTATCTTTAGCGCTAACATTTGAAAGAATTTAAATTTGAGATCACTGTTATATACTGCAAACCCCTAATCCAAATGGGAGGTGACGCTGAATTAGTGACAGTCTTCATAACATATGCCAACAACGGATCGAGGTTCCATAACTGTTTGCTGACTGTTAGCAAGTGGATAAACTACAATTGCTTAAAACATAACTCTGAAAAGACAGAAGTCATTCTCTTGGGCAACCAGACTTCCTTTTGGATCCCCCCCCCCTTGGTGGGCAGAGGATCTAAGAAGTCTCCGGACACCTGTAAGGCAAGATGTTTGGGAGTCATCATGGACAACAAACTTACTTTTGGAGATCAGGTAAATGCTGTTTCCTAGTCCTCCTTTTATACGTTGATGATGATAAAAAGAATTCTCTCTTTCGTTTACTGTGTGGCTCAAAAACCTGTTGAAAGAGCTCTGGTGGTTTCAAAACTAGAATACTGTAATGGCCTGAACAAAATGCTGCTGCCCGGCTGTTGTTAGGAATTACCAAAGTTAAATCTGCCTCTCTAGCCATCCAGACACTACAGCGGCTTCCACTCAGGCAACAAATTCATTTTACAGCTCTGCCCACTGCTTGTAAAGCCCAGACTGTGCGATACACAATTCCAAGTGGTATTAGCCTAGTGGGAATCTACGCTCCTCTGGAGCAAGGACACTGGTAATTCGAAGGTTCAAACATACCAACTGGGAAGGCAGAAGTTTTGTTACATGCACTGCAAAAGCATGGGACATCTTACCATCTGCACATTAGATCCATGCCCAATTTGTTCTCCTTTCAAAAAGAAATTAAAAACTTGGCTCTTCCGTAAGTAGTTTCCTTGTGCAAAGCAAACCTTTTAGCAGAGTTCGTGCTAGGACACCTCCGGATAATCACATGCCTTAAAAATCACTTTAACATTAACATTAACATTCACATTCATAACGTTCATAGACAGCAGAGGGAAGATTTTTCAAGGAGAAAAGTGAAAGAAAACAAGATACATCAATGTTTGGTTTTGGAGGGTTAAGGGATAGTGTACTGGCATAAATTACCACTAAATTCATTCCATGCAATTTGGTAATAGGAGTGGCACCCCTGTAATACCCACTGAAGAGAGTCACCAAGAATTAGACCATAGTGAAGAACGATCATAAAAAATGAAAACTTCTGTTTTGTTCAATTCAGCTTAAGGTAACTTTTAGCGAAGGCAATAAATTCTCAAAAATGCTTGTGCCAGACCCTGACATGGAATATACAGAGAGCTCATCACACAATTTCTCCAAGGCAGGCATGACAAAACCAGATGCTGTAGGGTGAGAAGCTTCCTCTGCAATGTTAACTGCTCCATTGAGGGGGGTGGAAGTCCCCTTGATTCTGCCTTGGGAATATAGTGCATGAGCCTTGTTAAGGGCTGCTTTTTAGATTTGTCTGGCCAATAAGTTCTGTAATGGAGTCACAGATGGAAGAACCCCATTTGCATTTGTGGATTGAGTTAGGATAGGATCACAGCTTTTTCGTAAGCTTTATAGAAACAATGCTTTGTTGACTGACTCATTAATCCAGTTTGAGAAAGTTTCGGCAGCTTCCAGCCCATCCGAGGAGATGACTAATAAGTAATCTAGGTCAAATTTAGTTAGACTTTTGGTTGACTTTACACTTTTGGTCTAAGTTTGGACCAAAAGTCTACTTTTAGTCATAGTAAAGCTAGACTTTTGGTGTAAGTTTAGACTTTAGGTCTTACCTTAGACTTTTGTTCTAAACTTAGATTTTTGGCGTAAGTTTACCTTTGCGAATCGGTCCCAAGTTTTTTAAATAATAGGCAGACCACCACCTTTACAATTTGGACAATTCACATAAATCATTTTGAAGCTATCAAATATTGTTCAGATGATCCAGACAACTGTGTTTTAGTTAAAAATAGAAAGTTTGGATTAAAGTGAAGAATGAGATCTCTGACAGGGACAGAGCACGCATTCAAGAGACAGATTCAGGCCTGGAGAGGCCTTTTACTCCACCGGGCATTTCCCTGATGTGATGGAGCCCTTGGAGGCTGGTGTTGAAACCCCACAGCCGCTCATGGTGCCCCTGTCACTTCACCAGCTCCGTGAGATTAATTTCAGCAGCCACACGGAGGCTTCAACTGAGAAAGAAAGAGAGGGGGAGTTAGAGAAAAAGCTATCAGAGAGGGCGAAGAGAGAGTAAAGAGAAAAGATGCACAGAAAAAAATCCGGCATGAGGTAATGAAGTGAGTTCGGCTGGTTTCAGCATTTTTGCCAATGCTGCTTTTGGTTCCCCATTCCGGCCTTGGACAGCTTGTGGTAGATGGTGAAGGGGAGTACCAAGCTGAGGGGACAAGTGGTGAGTGAAGGATGACTGATGCAACCCTGGGGTGAAGCAAAAGAAACAGGGAATAGAAGTAAAGTAGACATGAAGCTGTAATAGCTGTGGTTAATTTGGGAGCAGTATTAGCATCTCTTGATCCAGCCATGGCATGACCAGGCACAGATGTGGTTATAACAGGTGCTCATTTGGCTCTCTTGGGTCAGTCTGCTGTGCCCCACATGCACATTTACATTTTGTATGTTTAGGCCACCACCCCTTGTGGTCAGTTTCTCTGTGGTGAGACTCTGTGCTGCACTGGCACTCAATGGCAGCTGGTAATTTTCGAAGGAAGGGGGGACAAGCAGGCCACACATGCACACATTTACACTCATCCACTCACAGTTATGCATTCACTAATGTGCACACACACCCATTCACAACACTCACTCACAACAAATTCATACATTCATACATACATGCATGTGCGCTCCAAACATTCAAAAACATAGAACTTACCTGCCCTGCAGCTCCCGGAGAGAAAAGCCTTGGAGGCTCCAGGAGGTTTGGGACTGCCGCCTTATGTGGGCAAGCAGCAGTCCCTCACTCATCACAGATTGGGATAGGGCCAGTGAAACTGCTGACCCTATAATGTTACAAGATGTCACCGACTGACACTCAGCCCTGGGCACTTCATGGCTTAAAACTGAAGCACACAGGTCCAAGGTAATGAGTGATGCACCCCATTGTCACAAGGGGAGGGCCTCAAGTCACTTTCACCAGGCTGAGGAGGTCACACCCACAGGGCTGTGAAATCCTCAGCTGGGCAAAGTTCAGCTCAGACAGCCAAGCCACTGTGCATTTAGCACGTTTCTAGCTCCTGGCTACCTGGAGCTAGAAACAAGAAGAGTGCCTGTCAGGATGACCTTTGCTCAGACACTCTTCTTCTCTGGAAAAAGGTGAAGGGGTGTTGCTCCTTTGCCCATATGGACAGGCCTCAGCTGCTGGCACTATAAGGGAACGATGCCTCAAAGATGCTGCTTCTCTTTCTCAAGTTCCTGGACAATGGTTTTCCTCCGCGCTAAGGCTGTTGGTTTACCTTATACTAATTAAGTATGGTTTTCACCAGGGAAGCAGAAGCCTGTAGGCACTGTATCTCTCCATTTCCACGCCCGTAATCTTGCTGCCTATTCTGGCAGGGACATACCTGACACTTGTCTTCTTGTCAAGAGCCATTTCTTGTGTCCTCTGACTCTGCTGAAAATGTTGTGGTTCTCCTATTGTTTCAGGTGATATGCTGCAGCTGCAGCTGGTAGGATTAATCCCAGATAATCAGTAGGACAGAGCAACCAGGACAGAGCCAAGAATCAATATACCCTACTCCATGCTCTGTGGACCATGGCCCCTTCCTAATGTCCCGGACTTGAGGAAAAAAACTGATTTGAGAGTCCCTCGGAACTCTAATTCTATTACATAAGGGAGATGCACGGTCCTGACTAATATGCAGAAACATAGCCGTTAGAACTTTTTTTTATCAGGACTCAGGATATGGACACTGGTAGAAGTAATTAGCATGCATAGACAATGAAACTGCAGGAGGCACTTTGGCACAGGAAGCATGGCACTGACATTGAGGTCTAGATCCCCCACAGTTTGACTGGACAATTACTCTCTCAAACATAGCCCTAACACAGGTCCCTGCAGCCCCTGCCGCTCCTGCAGCACAGACAGGGCCCACCTTTCAGAGGGACTCCTACCCCTCTGGGGGCCCCTTTCACCCCAAGGTCAATGAATATCTGTGAGACATGGGGACACAGGGCCCCTCATATTTTACAGTAGGAGGAAATCATTCTCTCAAACAGTGTCTGGTGATATAGCACTATGTGATAGCAGCAAAGCCGCTTGTAAAATCGTATCTAGTCCAAAATTCTTTGTAATATGTAAATATACTCCAGGTCTGAATCATGCTCTATTTTCACAGATCGGACACTCCCTGGGTGATGCGTTCTATCTGTTTGTCTGCTTCTTCTAGTCATCAGGCAATCCTGCGAAAAGCGAACAAGCAGTCCTCAGAGACCCAATTACCTCACAAAGAAAAAAACAGTGTCGTTTGAGTAATTGTTTAAACAACCAAGCGTCAGCTAACCAAGTTATGGGTGATTTATTTTCTAGACCTCAGAGGGAGAGGGGCAACTGGCAAAGCATTGGGAAAAACCTGATACCTCCAATACTGCACATTTTTTAAACGGAAGTGTCACTCTTCAATATGTGATGCATGTAAATAACTCACTGATTCCAATGCTGAGGTCTAATTAACGGGAGTAGGTCCAATAACAATCTCGCCTCTAAAACTTTAATAGGCAAGGTACATAGGGCATCAACGATCTTTACAAAGAACAAAAGAAACGTTGGCAAAGCCATCCACAATAGAAGAAAAAAACAGTTTTCTTTCATCTGTCTTACCTCTTTAACAATCATCAATAGGCACCTTAGGTAGTTTTTTGTCTGATGATGTCAGTTGGGGTTCTGAGATCTATTGTGAAATTATTCATTGGTTGGCCCAGGCGACCTATTTGCCAATGCATTTTTACAATTGCCATGACCAAATCCACAAATGGTGTAGGTGTGCAACAATGCAAGCAGAAGCAGAGGAATGGGAGGCTATTTTAGAATGGGTTTTGTAATTAAGAAAAGCCATTCCAAGATGGCCACCGACATGATGGCTGTCATGATGCACCAGCAGCCATTTCATATTTAATATACCGTTCTAACATCACTGGCGTTCATTTGGGTGGTGAACGGGGGAGTGGGACAGGGGAGAAACAGATAGGGATGGAGACATGGAAGCAGCGATTGGCTGTGGGGTCCCACTGAAAAAAATGTAAAAATGCCAGAAGGGGAGGAGAGCAACAAGCTAGGAAACAAGAGCATGAAACAATATGTAGAGGTTGGCCCCTTGCAAAAAATACAAATAACTAAATATCAAGAAAGAAAGGAGTTATGGGGGGTGGGAAGCAATGGTTGAGTAAAGGAGGGGAACCACTGTGACCAGACAGGACAGAAGGAAGGATACAAACAGGGCCTAATTTTAGCCAATGGGGATGGGCGTGTGTGTGTGTGTGTGTGCGCGTGCGGGACTGTGCACAGGCAGCTAGATTTAGGGCATAGTTTCTATAGGAAAAGTATTTTTTGTTTTACCAATAACCAATAACTTAGGGGCAATTTGACAAATCTTCACACAATTGTCATGCTAGTACAACAATGAGTTCAGCTGCTGTGTTAAAAGTTTCGGGGTGATTCATCAAGCAGGGGCTAAAAAAAACAGCAGGGGAGGGGAGCCCAAAACACTTTTTCCCCATGCAGTTTCCCATAGGGATACTGAAAGCGACTACAGTCCGAACCACTAGATGGAATTACACAAAATTTGGCAGAATGGTAGCTCTTGGTCCAGGAAGAGCCCTTTTTGTTAATTGGTAAAGTATTGAGGGAGGGGGCAAGCGGATGGGGACCACCACCTCCCTCGGGCATCAAAAGTAAATAAAGGGGGCCATATCCAGCCCAGGGGTCCACCACCTCCTCAGAGCAAGCCTGTGCAAACTCAAAGGAGTGGGTCAGTGTGGCCCCCGCCTTGATTCATTAATGGCCCTGGGGCCCACCGCCCCAGCAGGGCCGGCCTCCTATCTCCTGAGGTGCCCACCCTCGGGAGACAGAAGTTTGCTTTCACTCGGCGGAAGCTTTGACAGCTCCTGCCAAGTGAGAGCAAACTGCAAGACTGCCCCAGCAGGAGGAAGCAGGAAAACTGCTCCCGCTCGCTGGGAGCAGACTTTTCATCTGTTTTCAGTGGGAAGGAAAACAGATGAAAGGATTGCTCCCACTCGCTGGGAGCAGACTTTTCATCTGTTTTCCTGCCCACTGTCAAGTAGGCAGGAAAACAGATGAATGGATTGCTCCCACCCATGGAGAGCAGCATTTTTAGCTGTTCCCTGTGTGTGGGAGCAATGCTGACTCCTGCTGAAGGTGGGGAGCCAGCAAAGACCATGGGGCCTACCCTAGAAATTCAGCTGTTATAGTTATTTCAAGTAACTATAACTCGTGCCCTAAAGTAACTATAACTCACGCCCTTGCCATACACAGCTAATTACCCCACATAAAACATCATTCATGACATCTACTATGGTATCATTGATATTATCACTGCAACATCTGCAATGAAATAAGTAATGAGAAAACTGTACATGGCAGGGCCCGAGTAATAGTTACTTGAAATACCTCTAACGTTAATAGCTGAATTTCTATAGTTTTGTGAGTGTAAATTCAGAACCTAAATATAACGTCCTTCTAACCAATGAATTTTAAAAAAATATATATATATATATATATATATATATATATATATATATATATATATATGTAAAGCAAAGACGATGCCACACTCCGTAAGCTGACTTTGTTGTAGGAGTTTATTTAAAGCATAACAGTCACACCAATGCATTTCGAACTCAAGGTTCTTTTTCACGTAAGATGAGCCCTTTTTCAATTGTCCTTATATATATCTCTGCCCATTAGGAGGCATTGTGGGAGATGTAGTTTTACATACATTGCTGTACAATACAAAAACAGTAGTGTAGGTAAAGAGGATATGTACATATCATGGCCATCACATTAGATGCCATGATAACACGGTGGTCACCAGTAGGTAGTTATAGTTAGGACCTAGTTTCCACAGGAAACTCGTTTTTTGACTTGCCTATATGTCTGGCACTGTTTGACGAATCTTCACAAAAAAATTTCTAAAAAGTGTGCCTACGAATCTTGTTGTGCATGGGAAACGTTTGAGTGATCCATCAAGCGGAGGCAGAGAAAAAGGAGAGTCAAAAAATGTGTGTTTCCCATGTTAATTCCCATAGAGATTTTAGACACGACTACAGCACGAACCACTGGATGAAATTACACCAAATCTGGCAGAAAGGTAGCTCTTGGTCCAGAAAGAGCCCTTTTTTACTATTTGGTGTAGATCCGTTCAGTAGTTCTGAGATATTTAAAGATAACCACATTTTTATATCTAGAGGTGCGAAGGCTTCGCAAATCCTCTTGAGATCTGATTGGCTGACAACAATTTAACCAGGAAGTTTTGGCAGCCAATTTGAGACTTGGCTTCAGTCTAAAAAAAAAAAAAGGGGGCAAGGTACTGTTACCCTACCACCCTAGCCTTGGTGCAGAGGTTCCCCAGCACCCCTCTCATGGGGCTAAATCATTTTTTTAAAACCACCATGAAAATCACGAATATTCTCAAATGTTTCCATGATTTAAAAAAACAAAAAAAGCAAGCTTGGTCTCCTGCGCTTGCTTTTATTTTTCCCCCAGTCTGTGCTAGGTCCCAGGGGCATATTGTTTTAAGGATGGGAGTGCACGGGGCCCTCCTCCTAGGGTTTACTGAGACACTGGGGACCACCACCTCCCCAGGGCTTCGCATATAAAGTATTGTGGGGGCCACATGGCTTCCCTTCCCCCAGGGACCGCCACATCCCTGACCATGAATAAACTGAATGGGGGGCTGTGCAGCACCCCCACCCTGGGACCACCACCTCCCTGAGGCAATTAATATACTGAATGGACTGCTTTGAGCTCCCCCGCATCCTAGAAACTGCCACCTCCCTGGGACAATCAGGAAAATGAATGATGAGGCCGCGTGGCTCACCCTGGAGGCCACCACTTCCCCAGGCCTCAAGTAAGTGAATGAAGGGGGTCTATTGCAGACCCCAGCCCTGGGGACCGCCTCATCCCTGGGGCTCATTGAAGCCCTGGGGGCTGGCACCTCCCTGGGATAATGATTCTAATGTATGAGAGGGAGCGTAGGCTCCCACTCCCTGAGGACTACCACCTCCCCAGAACATGACTATACTGAATGGGGGGGCTGCACAGCACCACCTCACCCCAGGGCCCACCACGTACTCGGGGCTTAATTAAGTGAATGAAGGAGGTCTGTCACAGGGCCCCGGCACTGGGGACCACCACCATACTTGCATTACCACATCACAATCTAAATGTTTGAATTGAGATTTCATATTATCATAGAACACAGAAACAACACAATTTCCTGAACAAGCTTTTGGGGCTAAGCAATACTGATTTCCTCATCTCTTCATACACAAATCTACTTTTCAATTAACTGAGCAGGAGTCAGTATCATAACATTCCTCTGTTCATGCTGCACCAGAAGCATTCTAGTACAACAAAGAAGATGCATCAAAATGAGACATGAGCTGTTGGAAGGGAGTGGAACCCCTCTGGGACTGCTCCAATGAAGTCTGCAAAGCAAATGACAGAATAAAAGCAAGGAGGCATTGACAGCAACGCAATAAAAGCAATACAGCTGTGACAATTAGGAGGCCATGACAGGAGAAAATATCACTATGAGAGTGCCTTTTGCCATGCAAGAGAACAGTTGCCTTACCTCGAGGATTATACAAGAATCCTTAGCATCAAAGGGAGTAGAGTTTACTTAACACTGTAAATCTATTTAAATATGGTTTTTGATTGGCGACTACAACACAAAAATAACAGTTCTATTAGAGAGGTTTTAGTAATAAAAAACATGGTCAGATGCAAAAAACATGTTTGCCATTGCAAACGGCTTTGATTTGCAAAGATGTAGGCTTTCCGACTACAGACAATGCAAGTCGCAAAGTACTGAAGGTATGTGGTGAGTAGGAACTGGCTAATTGATGTGCAATGTACAGATTGGGACTCCTTTTGTTCAAAGGATAAGATGGTGTCAAAGAGGCACCAATCCTTCCATGTGAATCTCCATGGTATGTATCAGTGCTTTGTAAATGCAATTGTGGCCACAAGCCATTGAAGGTTATCAACCTGTCAAACCAAGCAAAGCTGTTTGTGAGGCACAGCCTCCACTCTGTGAATTGCAGCTCGCAACAAGTGACAGAGCATGCTCCAAATGAAATCCATTACCAGGATGCCAAATGTTTAGTGCTGGCTTGACAGCACACCTGTCTCCTGACCTTATGTGATAATAAAAAGAGCGTTTAGAAGTACTACAGAGAGGGACTGTGGCTCCCGAGATCTTTTTTTCATCCAAGTTCAATGTTTGAGTAGTCAAAAACTGTGGCCCATATTTATACTTTTTGACGCTAAACTGCGCTAACGCAGTTTAGCGTCAAAAAATTTAGCACCGTCTAACGCCATTCTGAAGCGCCATGCGGGCGCCGTATTTATGGAATGGCGTTAGCCGGCGCTAGCAGACCGGCGCTGCCTGGTGTGCGTGGAAAAAAACCACGTAGACCAGGCAGCGCCGGCGTAGGGGGAAAATGGCGTTAGGGCGTCTTAAAATGGGGCAAGTCAGGTTGAGGCAAAAATCAACCCGATTTGCGCCATTATTTTCGACGCCCAGACGCCATTTAAATGACTCCTGTCTTAGTAAAGACAGGAGTCATGCCCCCTTGCCCAATGGCCATGCCCAGGGGACTTATGTCCCCTGGGCATGGTCATTGGGCATATTGGCATGTAGGGGGGCACAAATCAGGCCCCCCTATGCCACCAAAAAAAATTAAAAAATATAAAAAAGTATACTTACCTGAACTTACCTGAATGTCCCTGGGGTGGGTCCCTCCATCCTTGGGTGTCCTCCTGGGGTGGGCAGGGGTGGCAGGGGGGGTCCCTGGGGGCAGGGGAGGGCACCTCATTTTGAGCCCACAGGCCCCTTAACGCCTACCCTGACCCAGGCGTTAAATAGTGGCGCAAATGCGGGGTTTTTTGACCCGCCACCTCCCGGGCGTGATTTTTGCCCGGGAGTATAAATACGACGCATTTGCGTCGCCGTCATTTTTTTAGACGGGAACGCCTTCCTTGCATCTCATTAACGCAAGGAAGGCGTTCACGCAAAAAAATAACGCTATTTGCCCATACTTTGGCGCTAGATGCGTCTAACTCCAAAGTATAAATATGGCGTTAGTTTTGCGCCGAATTTGCGTCGAAAAAAACGACGCTAATTCGGCGCAAACGGAGTATAAATACGGGCCTGTGTGCTTCCACAGAAAGAGTAATTATCCTGCTAGCAGCTTTGATTATTTGTTTATCTAGCTGTTTTAGACAAGGTCTTCTTCAAGCAAAGCTAATGTGTGTTTTTTTTTTTTACTGGTCACACTAATGCCACTGTGATCCTATTAAACATCATCACCTATATAATTAGATAATTATGGTGTTTGTTCTTCACTAGTAGTTGTCATGGGTGTACGCTTTTCTAAAGTTAGGAGAAAGGCAGGGGATCTGATGTAGTTTTTTGTAAAACTGACATGTAAAAATAAGTAGGTATTTGGCTGCATTGTTATTACAGTATATCTGCAGAGAAGTATTTTATTACCTGTAATATCATATTACATGGCAACGGTTTTAGTGTTGGTTACCCCTTCTGACAAACTGTGGGGATTGAAGAGTTGGAATGTAATAATCCTTTCTAGCCCTCTTAAAAGATCTAGTATTTTGCATTACCAACTATAATGTTGTGTACATTTCTCATTGTTTTACTATATGCTTGATGCTCTTCCAACTGAGATTTGTTCAGTTGCCTTAAAGAGCTGGCTTTTTGAGCAGGCTTTTGATCGTCGAGCTTAACATCGACTTCAGTATTACTCCCCTGGCATACACTAACAACAAAAGACCTATGCTTGAATGTCGTACTTTAGAAGTAATCATTAACATTAACATGGGTACCTTGGAAGCGTATGCTCAGTACAGTAGGCCCAAGTTAGTCATTATGACAAGCCAGGGATCTGATGGATTCACTGATAAAAGTTATGCCTATAGCCATATATTTGATTTATGTATGATGTATGTATATATGTATGTACATGGTCAAAGTAAAGCAAAAAGACAAGGAACATGAGAGGAAGCTGGGTTGCGGATGGTTATTGCATTGTGATGTTCTTTATACACATGAGTCTTCAACTCTTTCCTAAATCAGAGCAGCTTCGGGGTGGTCCGGATGGAAAAATAGATGTTGTTCTACATCATAGGTGCATTGATGTAAAAAAACCTGTTGTCTATTTTTTTTCTTTTTTTACAGTTCTTAGCCTGCATTCTGATGGTCTCCTGGCTGTGATTGTGCTGAGAACCACCACATACAATGATCTTCGCTTCAAGTTAAATGGGGGTGCTGGTCATGATGGCTAGGTAAATTTTGCAGTTGGCTATGAACATGGCACAGGCCAGCAAGAGGAGCATCAAGATGGGGGTGATGTGATCATTTCTCTTTAGCACGTGGATAAGGCATGCTGCAGCAGGTGTGGAATGGCCCTAAAGGGTGCTAGTGTGGAGTCTGTAAGTCCATGGAGAAGGACATTATCACCATCCAGATGCTCAAGTGTGAGGCCTTGAACAGCAGGGTTGAATCTACTTTCTGGAAGAAATGGCTTGACGTTCTTTAGAAGAGAGAGCTGATACATGGCATCTTTGTTTTTTAGGAATGTATTCCTTGTGGGGAGCGGTGTGAGGGGGTCGGTGTCCAGGATGAATCCAAGTGACATAGCAATCAGTGAAAGCTGGTGTTAAAAGCCATCAATAAAACATTAAGACAGAGCCAGTATGCTTTGTTTATGTATAGTGAAAATTGTGAGTTAAAGCCAACAGTCCTTTAAACGTAGGTTGTTATCATGCTGTGTTACAGGCTGTATGCAGGTATTTTTGTTACATAAAATCTCACTGATTACCATAGTAGAGAAGGATTGTGGGATTTGTGATTCCTTGTGACAAACTCTAGGAGCAGAGGATTTTAATTGTGATAATTCTTGTTATGCCCTTTTAAGAGGGGTTGTATTTCTTTTGCCACCTGAAATTGTGTACATATTTGTAATTTTTAGAACTGTATGCATGATGGTTGCTCACATCTGCACAATTCAATATGCCTGTGTTTGCTTTGGTAAAGGTGATAGGCCTTATTGGTTCTTTGGGAAACATTATGTCAGAATTTATATGTTTGATTTGTTTACAGTGAAAACGTATGAGAACGCCTGTAGGCCTAACTTTTTATGAAAAGCATGCACTAAAGGCAATAGGCTTTGAGTTGAGATTGTTGTTACATTTTGGTCAAAGCCTACAGACAGGTATGTTGGTAAATGGAATCTCATGACTTATGGCCTGATTATGAGTTTAGGTGTTATTTATCGCACCTGAAAAACAGTGATACCATGGACTAAATTATGGGCAACAAATAACACATATCATGAGTTTGTGGAGAATAACTTGCAGATTTGTATGTTTAACGCACCAAAATCCACCTGGCACAGTAAATACTGTATGATTTTCCCCATTTAATTTCAGCAGGTTTGACTTACTGAAATATAATGACAGTTGAGGTGTTTTATGCATCTGATAATTATGGGTTGTTAAATGCCTTCTGACCCAGGCATAATCAGGGGTTTACGCATGGATCGGAATATAACTAGCAACTTGTAATAATACGGGCCATAGCAGGCAACGGTTTTATGCTGGTGGCCTACTGATGCAAACCATGGGGGCAATATATTTGCAATGTGATAACTCTAGGAAGGATTCCGTATTGTTTTGCCAATAGGTATTCTGTTTAGAATTGTAATATTATTACTGTTTACCTGGTAGCTGATTTTTTGGAATGCTCATGCTCAATATAGTAGGTCTGAATTGATGATGAAGACAAGCCAATAACATAGGGTGTAGGCCTGATTGGTAAACTGGAGAAAGTTATTACCCCTGATTCCATAGTCTGATTCTATTTTTATAAACATTACAAAAAAGGCAACAGGCCTTATTTATTTATTATGAAACCTACATTAAAATCAATAGCCCTTTAAGGGTGGATTGTTATTGTACCATGTTAAACCTGCAGACATGCATTTTGCTATTTGAAATCTCACAGATTACCTTTGTTAGCAAGGATTTTAGTATTGATTACCAACCCTGACAAACCCTAAGGGGTAGAAGATTTGCACTGTAACAATTCTTGCTACAATTTCCAAGGAAAGGCTGGAAGACTTATTTGTCTGGGTAGTTAAATTCAGGATCATGTTTCCATAAAAAAACATTTTTTGGTTTGCTAACTTTGGCGCCATTTGACAAATCTTCACAAAACGTTTCCCAAAAAAGTTCTTCCACCTCAGCTCCTTCCTGGAAAGTTTTGGGGTCATCCGCTAAGTTGTGGATTGACAAAAAGGGTGGTTCCAAAATGCATTTTACTCATGAAGTTTATCAGTGGAAAATTGAAACAGCAATACTGCCAAAAAAGCTGAACATAATTTCAAAGCTTTTGTCAGAAAGCTAGATTTTGGTCCAGAAAGCATGCTTCTTGTGATATGATGTAAATCTGTTCAGTAGATTTTGAGAAATAAAGTCGCATATTTATACTTGTTTTGCGCTGAATTTGCGTAATTCTTTTTACATAAATTCGGTGCAAAACTAACTCCATATTTATTCTTTGGCGCTAGACTCATCTAGCGCCAAAGTTATGGAGTTAAAGTCATCTTTTGGACGTGGAAATCTACCTTGGGTCAATGAGATGGCAGGTAGGCATTCCCATGCAAAACATATCTCTATGGCCATCGCTCCATATTTAACCCCGTGCTAAAATTACACACGAGGGGGAGGATGGTCAAATAATGGTGCAAAGCTTGCTTTGCACCATTATTTGATGCCTGGGAATAAGCTCACAGGTGCCCTCCCAAGGCCCCAGGGACCCCCCTCCACACACACCAGAAAGACAGCGGAGGATGGGAGACCCCATCCCAGGTAAGCATAGGTAAGTACAGGTAAGTATATATTCTTTTTAAGTGCCATTGGGGGCCCTGAAATGGGCCCCCCATATGGCACTGGGTGCAGTGGTAATGCCCAGGGGACCCTGGTCTCCTGTGCTGGCCATTGGGGTGGTGGGTATGACTCCTGTCTTTTATAAGACAAGAGTCATGTGGTATGGATGGTTTTGCATCAGAAAATGATGCTCAGCTGGTGAGAGTCTTTTTTCGTTACTCTAACCTACCTAACGTCATTTTTTGGTGCAAAACCCCCTTCTAACCCACACCACAACCCCCATCCAGCTAACGTCATTTTCTTTACGCTTGCCTACCTTTTGTGCCGGCTTGCACCATTCCATAAATATGGTGCCCTTCTGGCGCTCAAGAATGGAGCAAGCCGGTGCACAACTTTTTGATGCAAAACTGAGTTAGAGCAGTTTTGCTCCAAAAAGTATAAATATGCCCTAAAGGTTCAAAATCTATGTATATATCACTCTGTTGAGGATTGGTGGACCCCACAGATCAAAAGATTACATCTAATAGGCTGCTGTCAACATCAACATTGATGTTTCTGCACCCATTTTAGAGCTTGGAGACTCAGTACCCTTTTCTGAAAAAATAATTAAAAAACCTATTGGGGAGAGGATAGGGATACGTGGGCCTCCTTGGCCTAGACGCCCCTCTGGTCCCAAAACTGTATTTTTTAAAACAGTACACTTTGGAGGTCAGCACCTGCAAAACGAAAAGGGGAGGAGGTATGTGGTCTGCCTCTCCAAGCCATTTAAAGGCCTGGAATCTGTATTGTTTTATGTTTATTTAAGGGAAGGTGGGCAGGTCTCCTCCCCAAGTCATTGAATGGCCCTAGGTCGCACCAGGCCACATGCTAAACTAAAAGGAAGGCCAGCTTCCACTTCACCTGAGATGAGTGCTGGCAGGGGAGCCGGTGGGGCCATGGGAGCCCCAGGGTTCCCCCGGCAGCCCCAACTAACAAACCAAGCTGTGCGTGTCCTGGGTGGGACCCGGAAACCCACAAACAAAAATAAAGGAACCACAGAATAAACAACACATGAACAAATAATAAATGGGTGGCTGGAGCCACTCATTTATAATTCACTGCACCTGGCAAGGAACACCCCAAAATGCCACAGGGAGTGCAGAAGCCTCCCCTCCATGGAACTAACTAAAAAATGAACACTATGGGGGTCATTACAACATTGGCGGTATAAGGCGCTTACCGCCGTGAAGAAGACCGCCAATACACCGCTGCGGCCGCGGTAGACCGCCACACCTATTATGACACACATCACGGAATCCGCCGAAATTCAGACACCCACACAATACCGCCACACCAAAGGTCAGCGAGAAACTGGCAGAAACATATCCTCCATCTCCACGCCAACAGAAACACGCCCATGCCATTACGACCCACGAATCCACGCGGCGGTCTTTCAACCGCGGTATTCCATTGGCGGTACACACCGCCGTGCTCAAAATACACACACATCTCCAAAACACCGCCACATTGGACAATTTGAAATACACACACCTGACACACATACACACACCACTCCCACACACCCAATACTATATAAAACACACCCACATCACCCACAAACCCCTACTACCAAAAATTCAGAGAGAAGGCCAGAGAGACAGCACAGAACGGACAACCCCATCACACAGAGGCACACAACACCATCATCCACGCAACATCCAAGCACAAAACACCACATACCACTACACTCACCACACTCATCAACACATACACCACCCCACACATCACCTACACCACCCCATGTCACGCAAAAGACACCCCTGCTTCTCCGAGGAGGAGCTCAGGGTCATGGTGGAGGAAATCATCCGGGTAGAGCCACAGTTATTTGGCTCACAGGTACAGCACACATCCATAGCCAGGAAGATGAAGCTATGGCAAAGAATAGTGGACAGGGTCAACGCTGTGGGACAGCACCCAAGAAATAGGGAGGACATCAGGAAGAGTTGGAACGACCTACGGGGGAAGGTGCGTTCCACGGTATCCAGGCACCACATCGCGGTACAGCAGACTGGCGGCGGACCACCACCTCCTCCCCCACAACTAACAACATGGGAGGAGCAAGTCTTGTCCATCTTGCATCCTGAGGGCCTCGGAGGAGTCGTTGGAGGAACGGACACTGGTAAGTCTAATCTTAACCATCATACCCCCCACCCTACCTGCATGATATCACACATCCCCACCATCACACCATCCCCTATCACCCCAAATCCTCACCTATCTACCCATGACACCAACCACCCATCTCAACCCCAAGACCTGCATGACATAACTAAGCATGGACACCCATCACCAAAGCATGCCCACTGCACAGACCCACAACACCCCCCAACCATCAGCACACAAGCCCCCACACAGGAATGCCTGCACTGGGGTTCACGAACACCCAACCATTGCACTCCATGAAACACACACATGCAATAATCATGTACTTATACCCCCGCAGGAACCCGAAGGAACGTCACCACATCAGAGGGTCCAGACAACACCACTCCACCCCCAGAAGAGTCCCACAGTGACGACAGCAGCTCTGCCCCACTGGATCTTGATGACCAGGCCGGACCATCGTGGGCCTCAGGACAGTCGGTTCCCCTTGCCCAGCCACAGCCCAACACCGAGCTTACACCCTCTGGTAACACCAGAACAGCACCCACCCAGCGGGCCCAAACCTCCCTACCCAGGACAGGTCAATCAGCGGTGTGTCCACCACTACAGGGCACCCAGGCGAACCCACCACCCCAACAACAACAGGGACCTGGGGGCAGTGGTAGTGGGCACACGGTCCAGGGGACGGAGGCACACGAACACAGGGGAACTGGGAGGACTGCTGTGCGACGGAGGACAGGCCAAGGGAACCAACTCTCAACGAGGCCCTCTCCTCCATCATGGGAGCATACCACCACTCCCAGGAGACGATGGCGACGGTCCTGGACAAGTTGCAGGAGACCCTGCGTCTGCAGGAGGAACAATATTTGGGGTTCAGGGAGGAGCTCAGGACCATCGGCTCCGCCCTGGGCACCATCGTAGGGGTGCTGACGGACATTCAAAAGACCTTGAGGGACACCGTGGCACTCCAAGGGGCCCCTGACACTAGCCAGAACGATGAAATGCCCACCAACTCCGCCAGCGCTAGTGGACAGGACGCCCCACCACAGGACCAACACACCAGCACCTCATCCCCTGCAGACGGACAACCACCACGCAAGTGGGCCCTGAGATCCAGGAACAGGACAGAGCAAGATGGCAAGACCCCCGCCAGGAAATAGGACCACCCTGATTGTCCCTTCACTGTCCCACTTTGTTACCCTGTCCAAATCGGAACTGACCTAGCTCCACTTCCAATGCCCAGATGTGCAATGTACCTGTGAGACTAATAGACTGGACTCTGCCATGGACATTCCTCCACCATCACCCATCACCAGTTTACAACCCCCTTTCATTTTTTGAGCACTGAAATAAACACCCTTGAAACACTAAAAACAAATGGAGTCAGTCTATGATTTGTAAATCTGTATTATAAATTACAGTTTCATAATGGGTTACCCATTGGAAGGCTAACATACCTATGTCACACATCACAAGCCCTTCAAGGATGCAAACAGTTGACAAATAGGTTACCACACTTGTGAAACTGAAATGGAAGGGTACAACTCAATTAACAAATAGTGAGTGAAATGTAGGTACAGGATAGAGGTAGATGTGTGAAAGTTAATGTAATGGTAAAAATGAAAATGTTCTCACCTGTGTGTCAATGGAAATATTGCTGTATGACTGACTCCCTGTTGTCGTTTTCGTCTTCCTCAGCTTCATCCTCATCACTGTCCACAGGCTCCACAGACTCCACAGCTGCCACAACACCGTCATCTGGATCATCCTCCTGCAGAAAAGGCACCTGGCGTCGCAATGCCAAGTTATGGAGCAGGCGATGATGATGTCGCACACCTTCTTCGGTGAGTAGAATAGGGACCCACCTGTCATATGGAGGCACTGGAACCTGGCCTTAAGGAGGCCGAAGGTGTGTTCGATAACCCTCCTAGTCCACCCATGGGCCTCATTGTAGCGTTCCTCTGCCCTGGTCCTGGGATTCCTCACTGGGGTCAATAGCCAGGAAAGGTTGGGGTAACCAGAGTCCCCCAGTAGCCATACACGGTGCCTCTGGAGTTCACCCATCATATCAGGGATGCTGCTATTCCGCAGCATGTAGGTGTCATGCACTGAGCCAGGGAACATAGCATTTACCTGCGAGATGTACTGGTCTGCCAAACAGACCATCTGGACATTCATTGAATGATAACTCTTCCTGTTCCTGTACACCTGTTCAGTCCTGCGGGGGGACCAGAGCTACATGGGTCCCATCAATGGCACCTATGACGTTGGGGATATGTCCAAGGGCATAGAAATCACCTTTCACTGTAGGCAAATCCTCCACCTGAGGGAATATGATGTATCTCCTTACGTGTTTCAGCAAGGCAGACAACACTCTGGACAACACGTTGGAAAACATAGGCTGGGACATCCCTGATGCCATGGCCACTATTGTTTGAAATGACCCACTTGCAAGGAAATGGAGCACTGACAGCACCTGCACATCAGGGGGGATTCCAGTCGGATGGCGGATTGGTGACATCAGGTCTGGCTCCAACTGGGTACATAGTTCCTGGATTGTAGCACGGTCAAACCGGTAGGTCACGATTAAATGTCTCTCTTCCATTGTCAGCAGGTCCACCAGCGGTCGGTACACCGGAGGATTCCGCCATCTTCTCATATGTCCCAGCTGACGGTGCCTAAGAAGGACAACAGCGAAGAACCAGTCACTATTCCTCCAGGTATGTACCCACAGTTACACACAAGACTACAGCAGACACAAAACCCTTCCTGTATGTGTGTTGAGTGTAGGCCTCAGTATGTGTGACGCAGTTGAAAATGAATCCATGTGGGCCCCTGAAATGGCGGCTGCCTGACCTCTAAACTGGGACAATGGGATTGTGGGGTAACAGCGCTGGCGTTGCACACCGTTGCGGTAGGCGGTCGTAGACCGCGGCGCAATGCTGCATTGGTTAACATTGGACCCTATGGGTCCCAGGAGCCAATGAACAGGTGCGCCGGCGGTGATGATGCGCCCCGCCGCGGACTTCACCGCCGCGGACGTCACCACCATTTTCTATCTGTTCAATCACTAGATGCCTGACCTTCGACAGGAGAGGACCTACACTGCTAGTGCTGCTGTGACCTTGGTCTGGAAGCGACGATGGCTGCTGCGTCTGGGGAAAGGGCCCCTGCCTTCACTGCACAAGAGTTGGAGAAACTTGTGGATGGGGTCCTCCCCCAGTACATGCTACTCTACGGTCCTCCAGACCAACAGGTTAGTACACAGGGAGCACGTTGTAGGGGCTAGGCCTGGGTGGAAAGGGCTGGGTGGAAGAGAGAAGGGGGCAGAAGTCATACTACAGTAAAGCATGGGAATAAATGGGCCACATGGTCAGAGTAGGGAGGGGGCCACTCACATTGATGGTGCAGTTGGTAATGACTGTTCCTCTTTCCTTGTGCATGTCATGTAGGTCAGTGCCCAGAAGAGGGACATTTGGCGTGCCATCGCCAAGGAGGTCCGGACCCTGGGGGCCCACCAGAGACGGGGCACCCCTGCCGTAAGAGATGGGAGGACATTCGCTGCTGCAGCAAGAAGACGTCACAGGCTCAGCTGGGTATGGCCTCCCAACGTGGGAGAGGTGCCCGTCGTACCATGACCCCCGTGATGTTCCGGATCCTGGCAGTGGCCTACCCGGAGTTGGATGGGAGCTTAAGGACATCACAGCAGACACAAGGGGGTGAGTACACTCTCATTCTGCGGACTTTGTGTGCAGTGGAGGTGTCTGGGTGGGGGAGGTGGGCTCTGGGTGTCCCTAGGCCAGGGCGAGTTAGGTAGTCAAGGCCCCTCCGTAATGTAGGCCATGTGGCACTCTACCCCACCTCAGTAAATTATCAAGTTGAGGTATAGTTACCCCTGTGGCACCCATGTGTGCAGATTTCCACCAATGCCATGTAGGCCATATCCCAGAAATTGCATGTGCAGAGGGCAGGAGCGCGGCGTTGTGCATGGGGCTGCTGCGTCTGTCTTGTCCGCCAACGGTAGCGGTATGCCATGCACTAAAACTCTCTTTGTTCTGTCTCCCCCCCTTTTCCTGCTCTCCCTGTCCTTTTGTATATCAGCATCAACAGGCGGAGGTACAGTGGCACCGGAGCACGAGGGAGCTGCATCCCACATGGCCATGGAGGGCCACACCACAGACTCTGAATACACCAGTGGGACGGAGGGACGGAGGGTGAGGGGAGCTTCACGTCGGCCACCGGATCACCAACCAGCGACACAGACTCATCCGCCGATGTGAGCACCCCTGTGGTGGCGGCACCATCTGTGCGCCCCACTTCTACAGGTACAGCCGCCACCCCCCTACCAGCACTGCCCTCCCAGCAGCCCCTCAGCGTTCGCCCCGTGCCCGCTCACCCAGGAGGGTGGGCATCACCTTCGCCCCAGGCACCTCAGGCCCTGCCCCAGTCACCCCTGCTGCCCTCAGTGAGGAGGCCATTGACCTCCTCAGGTCACTCACTGTTGGGCAGTCTACCATTGTGAATGCCATCCAGGGTGTAGAAAGGGCGTTGCAACACGGTAATGCATTCCTGGAGGGCATTCATTCTGGTCAGGCTGTCCTTCAGCGAACCCTGCAATCTCTGGCCTCAGCACTGATGGCAGCAATTGTCCCTGTGTACAGCCTCCCCCCTCCAACTTCCTCCACCCAGACCCAATCCCCTATACCCCAGCCCATCCCAAGCACACCTACAGACCAGCATGCACACAAGTCAACACCCAAAAGTAGCTCAGGCAAACATAGGCACCACACATCCCACAGGCGCTCACACAAGCATCACACCCATACAGACACAGCAACATCCACTGTCTCCACTGTGTCCCCCTCCTCCTCTTCTCCCTCCTCCCTCCCAGTCTCGTCTACACACACACCTGCATGCACCACATCTACAGGCACTAGGACTTGCACCAGGACACCCAGCACCACACGCCGCTCACCTGCACTCACCACCTCCACTGCCATTTACACGTCCCCTGTGTCCTCTCCCAGTGTGTCTGTGACGCCCCCTCCCAAAGTACCCAAACGCCGGCAATCACACACCCAACATCCATCCACCTCACGACAGCCTCCAGTACCTTCACCTGCACCCAAAACAGCTAAAGTGACACCTCCTACAACCACCTCCTCTTCCTCCACTCCCAGACCCCCTCCAGCTACCCATCCCAGTGTTCGTCAGAAACTGTCCCTCTGTCAAATTGACCTTTTTGCCCCTCCAATTCATCAGTCCCGTCGTAGCGCCTCAGCCAAAAAGCCACCAGTACCAGTGGTGCGTGTTCCAGGTTTTTGGAGTGCACCGTCCACCAGGGCAGGCAGTAGGACCCGGAGCCAAGGCACTGGCAGCCCACCTCCTGTAAGGGCTCCGAAATTGGAGAGTGGACGACGGGACCGTGTCAAGACTCCTGGTGGGACAACAAGTGAAATGGGATCGAAAGCGATTGGTGAGTCAGCTGTAACTCCAAAAAAGGTGGGGAAGGTCCCAAGGAAGTCTGCCCAGCCTGTTGTGAGTGTCACGGCGGAGAAGTGCGCCATCATTTCCGGCGGTCCAGACACAACTGCCAGCACCGTCGTCACTGGTCCAGAACCCACCGCCAGAGTCAGTGCCCAGGAGGGCCCAAGTATCGTAATGGGTCCAGAGCTCACCGCCAGAGTCAGTGCCTGGAGGGCCCAAGTATCGTAATGGGTCCAGAGCCCACCGCCAGAGTCAGTGCCCAGGACGGCCCAAGTATCGTAACGGGTCCAGAGCCCACCGCCAGAGTCAGTGCCCAGGAGGGCCCAAGTATCATCACTGGTCCAGAGACCACCGCACAAGACACAGCCCAGGAGGGCCCAAGTATCGCCACTGGTCCAGAGACCACCGCACAAGACACAGCCCAGGAGGGCCCAAGTATTTTTCACTGGTCCAGAGACCACCGCACAAGACACAGCCCAGGAGGGCCCAAGTATCGTCACTGGTCCAGAGACCACCTCCGGAGTCACAGCCCAGGAGGGGACAGGATGCCACAGCCCCGCTGGGCAATGATGGAACGTCATGCCACACACCAATGTCCAGTATGGAGATCGTCATGCCACACACCAATGTCCAGTGTGGAGATCGTCATGCCACACACCAATGTCCAGTGTGGAGATCGTCATGCCACACACCAATGTCCGTATCAGAACCGCCATGGCAAAGCACCGCTGAACAGTCCAGAGACCGCCATGGCAAAGCACCGCTGAACAGTCCAGAGACCACCATGGCAAACCACCGCTGAACAGGGCAAAGACCGCCATGTCAAAGCACCGCTGAACAGTCCAGAGACCGCCATGGCAAAGCACCGCTGAACAGTCCAGTACTGCCATGGCAAAGCACCGCTGAACAGTCCAGAGACCGCCATGGCAAAGCACCGCTGAACAGTCCAGAGACCGCCATGGCAAAGCATCGCTGAACAGGGCAAAGACCGCCATGGCAAAGCACCGCTGAACAGGGCAAAGACCGCCATGTCAAAGCACCGCTGAACAGTCCAGAGACCGCCATGGCAAAGCACCGCTGAACAGTCCAGAGACCGCCATGGCAAAGCACCGCTGAACAGGGCAATGCACAGGGTAGGAATGAATGGCCCACCACATCAGGCATCCTTATCCCATGTGCAGCTGGGACAGTGACAGGACACTACCTTTCACGGGGAGACTCATCCAGTCTGGGCACCAGTCACCCCCCAGTACCAGTATGGACCTGCATCGACTTGAGAGACTGTGGCTTTGCACTCCCCAGGATGGTACAGTGGGCAAGCCACCCACTGTAGAGACTTGAGAGACTGTGGCTTTGCACTCCCCAGGATTGAACAGTGGGCAAGCCACCCACTGTAGAGACTTGAGAGACTGTGGCTTTGCACTCCCCAGGATTGAACAGTGGGCAAGCCACCCACTGTAAAGACTTGAGAGACTGTGGCTTTGCACTCCCCAGGATACATCAATGGGCATGGAGCCTCGTCGTGGATCTGGCTTTGCATTCATCTGGCTGAGGTGCCCCCCCTTCCATTCCCCCTGTGGTGCCTGTAGTGTTTCTATCTGATGCCCCGGCAGTGTTCTCTCGGATTTTGGTCAGGTATCTATTGTGGGCCTCGCCCATGCATTTTTGGACTGTTTGTGCACGGACATTGTTGTGTACATATCTGCAATACTTCTCGGATTATTTATGTAAATATGAGTGATTTTGGAATACATATATTTGTATATTTTTGTATGTATATTGGCACATTATATTGTTTGCCCGAAATTCGCATTGTCTTTGCATTCTTCCGGGGGAATTGTGGGTTGTTACTGTTCTTTTTGTGACTGCATTGGTGTGTATGTTGAGATATGCGAGGGTGGGGGTGGGAGCGTTTGGTGGGTGTCCCCCTAACTTTTGCCTACCCCCTCCCCCATGTCGTAGGTGCAGTACTCACCGGTATCTTCTGCGCCTACGTCGCTGTTGATCGTGAAGGAGCAGAAAGACAAGGGCAGGTAGTATTTGGAGTT
The DNA here is from genome assembly GCF_031143425.1 of Pleurodeles waltl. Classification (NCBI taxonomy): domain Eukaryota; kingdom Metazoa; phylum Chordata; class Amphibia; order Caudata; family Salamandridae; genus Pleurodeles; species Pleurodeles waltl. The sequence goes on from NC_090438.1 coordinate 537,697,628, forward strand.
CCGGCTCCATGGAGTCGTCGTTCCTCGTGGGATGTGTAGAAGGTGAGCGTTTTTCCATAGCAAAAGCTGTTTCCGCCGTGTTTTTATCCACGGTGAATCCGCCCCGGAAAAGGTGGCGGATTGGCCTGTTGTGATACTGTGGGCGGTACATTGTCTCCCGCCTGTCTGTTGGCGGTGACCGCCGCGCTGCTTGTCTGTACCGCTGTGGCGGGCGGTGTGTTAAAGTGGCTGTCTTTGTTGGCGGTTTCCGCCAGGGTCATAATTCCCTTTTTTTGTCCGTCTGACTGTTTGCGGTATTACTGCATCTTTAACACAGTCCGCCAGGGTTGTAATGACCACCTATGTTTTTTGGGGTCTATATAACATGGCACCTTATGCATTCCAAGAGTTGGTGCTTTTACTCTTCAGCTCAAGAATGCAGGGACCCCTTGTGGTTGGTCTCGCAGAAGATGTCATGAATGATGTAATATGTGGGGTAATTAGGAAAGCATGGCGAGGACTTGAGTTATAGCTACCCTAGGGCACAAGTTATAGTTACTTGAGATAGCTCTAACTATAACTGTTGAACTTCGATGGTTTTGTGTGTGTAAATTCTGAACCTAGCTATAATGTCCCGGTAACCTTTGTATTTTTAGTGAATTTCAAAGGTTTTTTTTCAATTCTAATTCCTAACTAAATTGTTCCAGTACCCTTTGTTTTTTCAATGAATTTCTACTTTTTTCTTTAACTCAGTGGGGAGTTGGCCCTGCAGCCAACTCTCTGCATGTAGCCAACTCAGGAGGGGGGCATGTAGCTGCCCATCTGGGCCGATTTCAGCCTGTGGGACCCCATCCCAAAGGATCTCCCACATTTTTTAAGGAGAGCAGGGTATGTAGCCCCCTCACCAGGCTGTATTTTGATCCTGGGGTCCCCATCTCGTGTGGCCCGGCCTTATTGTAAATGGGGAGGGGGGCACGCAGCCCCCCTCCCCGTGCTGATTTCTGGTCCTGGGGACCCCATCTCCTCAAGCCCGGCCATATTTAAAATGAGAGGGAGCCACACAGCCCACTTCCCCAGGCCAATATTGGTCCCAGAGATCCCATCTCCTGGGGACTGTTCTATGCATAATTGGGAGGGGGGCCACGTGCCCCCCTTCCGTATTATCAATGGGCGAGGAGGGCAAGAAGCCCCTCCCTGGACCAATATTGCCCCCCCGGACTCCACCCCCTTGTGCCCGGCCAGTAAATGGTAGGTGCTCTGGAGCGTTCAGGGCACCCACTGTTTCTTTGTTGAGGGCCTCGGGGGAGCCCCAATGCTCCTGCAGCCCCAACCGGCACCCTGTCTTCAGCAAGAGCGGACATTGTTTCCGCCTGCAGGGAGCATCTAAAAATGTAGCTCCCTGTGGGAGGGAGCCATTTTTTCATCTGTTTATTCTGGTTCTCTGACTGCTTCACGACTGTTTGCTATGCACAAAGGTATTTTAATAGTAGTATCTTTACAACTGCAGAGTCTACGCATATAAAAAGATAGGACTGTGCTATCGTTTTACATGTGGAGACTCCTCAGTCATAAAGGTACAACAAGGAAAATTCCTTTGTGAATAGCAAACAATAATGAACTTACACAAAAGTGTGCGTTTACCTTTGTTAATTAGGACCTGAGTGCTGGGCTTTATTATTATGCAACTCTTGAGAAAAGGGGTGAAGACAGAAGAATATGGGTTAAGGGCTTTAATACACACACAGCTGGACTTTTCCCTTGTAGTCTCTGCTCCAACATAAACTTTCTTCCACAAATGAAAGTGTTAAAAAATGTCTGAAATAAACACACACAGATTTTAATAAAACTACAAAATAAGTATATTTGTGCATCATTAATTAATTAATGAAAAATGACTGTCCTCAGTGCTCTACCATGTTAATATGTTGAATATATTTTTCAAAAACCTACTTCTGTAATACATACAATTGATCTTGAGTCACATTCAAAATTAAAAACATTTATACTTAATAAATAAAAATCTAAATAGTACCTGGAAAGGACCCTGTCTGCAATAACATAAAATAACTGCATAGCATGCGAATGTGTAAAAATGCTATGTTTCTAATTGGCTGTGAACACTTGAGTATTAAAATGTCACAACTCTTGGATGACATCTCTTGTGTCATATAATTTCCTTCCATGAAATACATGTCAAAGTATGCCTGTTCAGTATATGGTGGGTAAAAAACGTTGATCAATTCTGTGCATGCTCTGCATTGGAGTGTGGAATACGCTGAAGCCAAGAGCTTGCGTAATGGTACATTATTCTGAGAGATGTAGTAAAATCTTCCAAACTGTTGGGTAGGTTTTTAAAACGTGACACAATTTTCTGTATATGCAATTTGGGTGAGGTTGTTTCGCCCAAATCAGCTCCTCCTGTGTCACAAATGCTTCTGTTACTTACCGGTAATTACATTACTCCTAGTCCTTCTCCCTTGCCTTCATTCAGAACAAATGATGCTTCCTTACCTCCAATTAGACACCAGCACACTCGCTCCACTGGAACAAAAACCTCTCCCTCCACCACCTCCTTCTGTATGTAATCAAGGCTGAAAAACAAACTCAGTTGTCCCTTACTGGGACGGTGGGAGTGATTCTGAATGAAGACGAGGGAGAAGATCTAGGAGTAATGTATTAATAGGTAAGTTAAAGAAGCATTACCCATGTCCCTCCCTCATCTTCTTCAAAACAAATGAGACATAACAAGATAAACAAGGGGACAACTGAGTTGCAAAAGCAGAGAAATCCAAGGTTTTCAATAAACAAACATACTAACTGCTCTATTACTCCGTAGAGAAAAGTATTTTGTGACCAAGGACATTTCCAAGCACATTCAACTTTGCAATCAGCCATTGGTGTAGACATAGGCCCTCATTCTGACCTTGGCGGTCTTTTCGCAAGACCGCCGAGTTACCGCCGCGGTCGGCGGTCTTCACCGCGGCGGTATGCCGCTGTGCGCATTCTGACCGCTGGGAGCGTTCTGCCGGGAAACCGCCAGCAGCCAAACTGGCGGTCGGCGGGAAAGTGGAGACTGGTCAACCTCCACCGCCACGCCAGCAGAACACCGCCCACAGAATTACGACCCACATTTCTGTGTGGCGGTCTTCTGTTGGCGGTCTTCTGTTGGCGGTCACCTCCCCATGGCTCCCGTCGCCTCCCGGAGGACCAACGCACAAGGTAAGTTGATCGTCCGTGAAGGGAGGGGGTGGGGGGGTGTTGTGTGATGTGGGCGTGCATGGGGGTGTGCGTGTGAGTGTGTAGAGGGGGTGTGTGAGTGCGTGTATGCGGGCGGGGGGTGCTGCTGTGTCTATGGGTAATGTGTGCTGTTCGGCAGGTGCGCGTGTCTGCATGTATGTGTGCGGGTATGTGTCCCCGTTGTGTATGTGTGTGTAAGGGGTGTGTATATGTGCATGTTGGGGGTGTGTGCATGTTGGGGTGCATGTATGTGCATGTCGGGGTGGGGGTGGGGAGGGGGTTCGTACCACCTCTGGGGGGTGGCAGGGGGGTGGAGGGTGTGGGGGGAGGACTTGGGTGGGTAGTGGGGGTGGGGGAGACCCCTATCAGTGCCAGGGAAGGAATTCCCTGGCCCCGATAGTGCTTACCGCCATGGTTCGCACGGCGGTTCCCACCCGCAAGAAACCGCGGCGGTAGGCAGGGTCATAATACCCTTGGCGGTCTTGGGACGACCGCCGGGCTGGAGTGCGCAAACTCCAGCCCGGCGGTCATGACCGCCGTGGCGGTCGGAGTGGAGAAGTGGCGGTCGGTCGCGGCGGGGACCGCCGCGGTCAGAATGCCATTTTTAATACCGCCGGTCTGTTCGCGGTCCGACCGCCGTCTCTCCGCCGACCGCCAGGGTCAGAATGAGGGCCATAGTGTGCATGGTTCTCCCCTAGACTCCAGGAGGAGCAACTTCACCCTTTGCCTCATACACTAGGGAAATTAAGGAACATATCCATCTGCTCAAAGTACATGTAGTTTGCATTTCTTCTTTTCTAGCAGGTCCAAAATTAACATACAGGGATTTGACTTTCCGAAAGGATTCTGCTCTCTGCAGGTAAACTAGAAGTGCCCTTCATACATTCAAACAAGGTAACCTGCGTTCCTCGTCAGAGGCTGAAGACAAAACATTGTTAATGAAAGCTGGAATTAATTTTGAGAGTAAAAGAAGGAACAGGAACTAAAACTACTCTACCCTGGAAAACTTCACAAAGGGGATACCATCAAGACAAAGCCCCCAGTTTGCCTAGTCATCTAGCAGATGTAATTGCCATCAAAAACATGTCTTAGAAGTAAGAGTTTTCAAATCGAAAAGTTCTAAGGGTTGAAATGGAGGCCCAGGCAATGCTCCCAACACCAAAGGAAGATTCCACACTGGAAACTGCTGGGAAGGCCTCGGAAAGAGATTGAACAAGCCCTGAATGAATGTAGACATCAGGCCCTCCTCATCCTTTAAACTCTTCTATGAACCCCAACAGAATTTAATAGCTGGCCACTGCTTCTATGGAGCAACCATTAAACCTAAACATGATCCATCCTGTAAGAATTGCATGACTAAGAAAATACTGGCTGAGGTAAGATCACACCCCCTCCTCACACACTATTTAGAAAATGATCTTCAATGTCTAGAGTAAGAAACCTGAGTAGAGGAATATGCAAGGTAGCTGTAAGCTCCTCAGGAACCCCTAATACAGCTAAACCTCTTTGCTCACCCTCCATGCTTTCAACTGCAACCTCCTCAATGGCCCTTGAGACAACACCAGAAAGTCAGGAGGAAACAGAACTATTGGCAGCTTCCACTCAGACATCTCCTAAACTCCAAAAGAGGAAACCAATTCACCTACGGCCAAATTAGGAGCAATCAACACCACCAGTGCCCTGTCTCTCCTGACCCTCCCGTTTGTTGGTGTAGACCTTCATTACCATATTGTCTGTGTGGACCTTCACTGCTTTCTTCAAGAAGAGAGAACTGAAGTTCAGAAGAGCTAAACGAACAGCCTTTATTTTCCACTAATTTGAGGATTTTTAAGCCTCCTCAAGAGACCAAAAGCCCTGAACTTAATGATTGTCCAACCAGGCCCCCCATTCTGGGAAATTGGCATCTGCTGTCAGAATCACTGGCAGTGACGGAGCCATAGGAATCCCTTTCAGCAGATGGTCTCAATCCAACAACCATGAGAGATCCGCCCAAATCTGCTTCATCATTATGATATGAAACATCAGATTGTTGGAGAAAGGAGACCAATTGGAAAGAATCCATGTTAGACGTTGTGCAGGTGATATCTTGCCCAGCGAGCCAGAAAAAATGTTTATGCCAGGTGAATGTGAACCTGCAACCAATCTGAAGCTTTTGGACTCAAAATACTTATCGGGTTCTGAACATGTGCCTGCAATTTGCACAGTTCTTTTTCTGGCACCATCACCAGTTCCAAACACATCTGGAAATGGGCTCTCATACACACTAGGTCCTGAGATGGCAGCAGGATTTTTTTTTTCCAAATTGATTAGGAATATTTGGCCTTGAGACACCTGCAAAATGCACTACACATGGCTGGTCTGGTCCACTGGGGCCTTGACTGCTCAAGCAGATTGTCTAGGTAAGGATGAATGATACCCCTTTTTTACCTAGTTTTGGGGTGATCCATCAAGTGGGGACTGAGAAAAATGGGGTGGGGGGGCTAAAACACAACATTTTCATGCATTGTCTTTAGGCAGGGCTACAGCAAAAACTGCTGATTGGTACACCAAATTTGGCAAGAAGCTAGATCTTAGTACTCAGATTGGGCTTTTTGTGATTTGATGTAAATCTGTTCAGTAGTTTTTGAAAAAATTAAGATTTAAAAATATTTGTATACCTGGATGGTTGGTTCTGTGAGATTGGTGATTTGGTGTAAATCTGTTCAGTAGTTTTTGATAAATTACGGTTTAAAAATATTTGTATACCTGGACGGTTGAGTCTGTGAGAGGCTCGCATGAGTCTTGTGAGAGCACCAATTTAAAAATGGAGGGTTCTGATTGTTCCTGCGAGTTTTTTCCCTCAAGTCAATGTGCTCCTGCAGGAGTCAGACTCTGTAGAAGTGAGCGTTCTGTTTGGCTACCAAACTAGGGCCAACATTTGAAAAAAAAGGCAATTTTTGCAGGAGTCTGTGGGATGGGAAAGAAACGGCGGCCTGGTGTGCATTTTTTAATTAAGGGGAGAGGGCGTATGGCCTTCTCCCTGAGCCGTATTCGGCCCCTGGGAACCCCTCCCCAAGGCCTGAATCATTAAATATGGGGAGAAGGCATGCTGTTCTTCTGCCCAAGCCTCATTCAGCCCCGGGCCCACATACCCTGAGGCCCGATTCACTAAATATGGGCAGGGGAGCACTGCCCCCTTCCACAGTCATATTCAGCCTAGAGGATTCCCTCCCCCAGGGCCCAATGTATATTTTGAGGGGTAGAGGGCCACGTCACCTCCTCCCCGTGTTTTTAAAAGGCCCTGGGGACCCAATCTCCCAGGGTCTTCTTGAAAAAGGGAGGGGGCATGTCCCCCCCCATCACTGAGCCTTTATTGGCCCCTAAGCCCTATCCCCTGGGGCTGTCTCACTTGCTGTGTCTTGAGTAGCTCACACCCATGACACAGCAGTTTCCCCGCCGGCACCAGCATGGGCAGGGACATTTGTGTTGCTCCCACCTAGTGGAGCATTTTTAAAACTCCTGCTAAACAACAGCAAACACAATGTCTGCTTCCAGTAGGCACAAGCTTTAAAAAAGCACATCAAGAGATTGCTCCCACCCTTAGGCAGTAGCATAAATAGCTGTGCCCTGCGAGCAGGAGCAATGCTGGCTCCAACAGCATGCGGGGAACCTGCAGGGGCTGCTAGGGATCTGACGCTTCTCCGTGGCCCCAACATGCGTTTGGTGAGTGCCCTGATTGGGCACAAGGGCATGCACCCAGTAAAAAATGGAGGCCCCACGGGATGGGGTCCCTGGGGCCAAAATAGGCTGGGGGAGAGGGGCCACACAGCCACCCTCCCATTTAAGAAAATCACAGCCCTGGAGGGTGGGGCCCTCAGGGCCTTTTTAAACCCCCCTTCCTATTTTTAACACATTGGGCCCCAGGGGATGTGTTTCATGTGGCTAAAAATGGCTCGGGTAGGAGGTCTGCATGCCCCCTCCCCTTATTAAATTAATTGAGTCCCAGGGATGGGTCCTCAGGGTTGGAAATGGCTTGAGGAGGGGCCCATGTGCTCCCCCTTTAAAATACACATGACCATGGGAAATGGGGTTCCCAGGGCCTAATGAGTGTCGGGGAGGGGGATCCACATGAGAGACCCGGGGGATGGGGTCCAAGAGCCTGAGAAGGGTCATTGAATGGCCATGCATTCCACCACCACCTTTAAAAAAATACAGCCCTGAGGAATGGGGTCCCCAGAGCTTAAAGAGGTTTGGGGAGTGGGGCCACTCGGTCCACTCCCCTTTAAAAAAAAAATGCCCCTAGAGGATAGGGTCCCCCGGGCCTTTTGCAGTTTGGGGAGGGGAGCCACATGACTGTAACATAGACCCTGTAGCTAACCCCATGCCACACGCAAGCAAAGGTCATGCACAGTGTGAGGTTGGCTGCCTCGAGTGGGAACTGTGCCACTAACCCCGTCCCACACACAAGCAAAGGTTGTGCGCAGTGTGGGGTTGGCTGCCTGAGGTAGCTGCCTGGGGAGAGTTGGACGCATGACCCACACTGTTCCTTCCAAATCGCCATGGGACCAACCATGCAATATGTTCTCATTCATATTGGACTTTCAATCACAGATTATGACAATCAGATTATTAGATTGGATCTGGACAATGTTGAAAAATTAACTCTTTTTTGTATTTCACGATTTCTAGAAGTGAAGTAAACAATTTTTCTTCTACCATGTCCAAAGTAATTTTTGAGATTCACAAAAATTCAGCAGCCTACACATGGTTACTATGAAGGTCACAAATTTCCAGCTGTGTCACTGTTTATACTGTCCATGATCCCAAACACTGCTGGGAGGCAATGAACTGGTTTACATGTGTGTCTTGCTTAAGATTAGATTGAAAGGACTAGAAGATTTTTTATGTGAGCATAATGGTTCATAATCATTTACTAGCTTTGTAGTTAACATTAGGGCAGTTAATGTAGGAAGTAGTTTTCTAAGGGATGATACATTGTACATTTAATACCAAAATAGTCCTATGCAAAAGGTTCAAAATACCAAGCCATGCTTACTAGCACTAGAAAAAATTACTTTAGTTTATGTCTGCCTATTTTAAAAGGCAATTTAGAAATGTCCTTTTATCAATGCTTATTCAAAATGGCAGTAAGCAAACATGACAACACCCCTACAGAAGTCCTCTTTGTCATAGTCCGGACGTGAGGACTGAGTCTCAAGACAGAATCACTATGCCAAGCTGTTTTTTATATAGACCATCCCCTTCAACTTGCTGTTTCTGTCGCGCGTACGGCCGTTCACTTCATCACTGGATTACAGATAAAAGGGGGCGGAAAGTAACTCACAGTGATCAGCTCTAGCTGTCCCGTTTTCCGTGTCAGCAATTCAGCTGAGCTTCAGTTCACGTGCTGCAGCAGGGACGGGATGCAATTTTGGCACTCAGTTGTGGCGTTAACTGTTGGAATGCTCTCAGCTCATTGGCTTATCAGCACTCACTGTAGCCCAAGCAAATTAGTAAGGCATGCTCAGGTTCCCTTCACGCTTTAGCCTCCTGCGAATATTAATTAGTTGCTGGGCAACCTATTTAAGCATTTGTCACTGCCTTTAGTGCAACTTCACTTGTGTAATGCAGTCTGTCCCAAGCACTTTGGTGTCTGCTCTGATAGCAGAAGAGGAGGTTCTGACAGACTCTAGGTCAGGCCTTCAATTGAGATGATGCTAGCCTTCTGAAAAAACACATAAGGCAATGGCTGATGATGAGGAAGCCTCAGAGAGTGGGTCTATAGGCAGATATAGACAAGAAATGTTTTTTCAGGCGTTGCTGAAGCATATTAGGGAGGTATTTGGATCCCAACCCAAAGAGTTGCCACACAAGGAATTCTTCTCTCAGTATTCGACTAGTCCTATTAATGATCTGCCTATCTATGATGCGACGGAGTCAACTTTTTTCCATAGAATGGAAAGAAATTGATAAATCAACCTTTTCACGTTTTCTTTTCAAATGCTATCCCCTGGAATCATATAAGGGAAAATATCCACAGGTTCCTAAAGTGAATTCCATTTTAGCTAGTATGATGTCTGATACCTCTTTAGCAACTGAAGATACTTTTTTGTTCAAACCTATGTATAAGAAGATTGCAGGTTCTTAGAAACATTCATATGCAGAAACACATTTTCCAAACCGTGCAGCAACTTGTGTGACCTATTTCTCTCAGGCTCCTTTGAAAGACTTTCGGCTCTTTTTACATTGCTTTCAAGAGTAGAGAGACCCTATCGAAACTTAAGCAAATATGGAAATACATGCTCAGTTTCTTTTAGATGTTTAATTTCATTTCCTCTGACCATCCTCTACTTCAGCTAGGGCCTCCACTGCCGCTCGACATCTTTGCTGGTTAAAATGTATGTGTTGAAAAGCTCAAAAATCTCTCCTTCTAAGACTTCCGTTTACAAGTGATAAACTCTTTTCTCATTGGATGAACTTGTAAAGAAGGCTGTTAAATAAAAGATGCTGCTGCAGCCATTAAATCCTTATGGGAATAAGCGCTCATTTATGAACAGGAGTTTTAATCAGGCACTTCACAATAGGCATCCCTTTTGGGGCTGAGGTAGAGATCGGGGAGCCGCAGCAAGTGGAAAACCCCGACTAGGACAGCTTCAAGGTCTTAGGGGCATATGTATACTCTGTTTGCGCCGAATGTGCCTCAAAAAGTTTGACGCACAATCGGTGCAAACCCTGCCCCATATTTATACTTTGACGTCCGACCCCTCGGGCGTCAAAATTCCACCATGTGCGTCATTTTTTGGAAGGGGGAACCAGCCTTGCGTTAATTATATGCAAGGTAGGTGTTCCTTTCCAAAAAATGACTTTAAGGCCTGTGCCCCATATTTATACTCTGACGTCATTTTGACGCACAGGAGGTGGTGGGCCTTAAAAAACGGCGCACAGCCCGATGGGCGCTGTTTTTTAACGCCTGGGTCAGGGCAGGCGTTAAGGGACCTGTGGGATCGGAAGGAGCCCAGAGGTGCCCTACCCTGCCCCCAGGGACACCCCCTGCCACCCTTGCCCACCCCAGGAGGACACCCAAGAATGGAGGGACCCATCCCAGGGAAGTAAAGGTAAGTTTGGGTAAGTATTTTTTTCTGATTTTTTTTGTGGCATAGGGGGGCCTGATTTGGGACCCCTACATGCCACTATGCCCAATGGCCATGCCCAGGGGACATATGTCCCCTGGGCATGGCCATTGGGCAAGGGGGCATGACTCCTGTCTTTGCTAAGACAGGAGTCATGTCAATGGAGGTTGGGCGTAAAAAAAATGGCGCAAATTCGGTTTGAGGCCTGAATTTTGTCTCAGACCTGACTTGCCCCATTTTTTGACGCACAACCCCCATTTTCCCATATGCCGGCGCTGCCTGGTGTGAGTCATTTTTTTTTACGCACACCCGTCCGCAGCGCCGGCTAACGTCATTCCATAAATAAGGCGCCCGCATGGTGCGTTGGAATGGCGTTAGATGGCGGTAAAAATTTTGATGCACAACTGCGTTGGCGCAGTTGTGCGTCAAAAAGTATAAATATGGGCCTTAGTCTCAACCAAAACAATGACAATTACTCTCTAGTGTTGGGAGGAAGAATATGCCTTTTTTCAGATCAATGGCAAGAAAATGGTGTCAAACAAATGGGTGCTGACCGTAGTGGATCAAGGGTACCGGAGAGAACTCCAGTCTCTTGCAGTCAATCTCTTCTTTGAATGAATGTGCACTGGCACATGGAAATGGCAAGAAATGGTGTCAAACAAATGAGTGCTGATGGTGGTGGATCACAGGTAGTGAAGAGAACTCCAGTCTCTTGCAGTCCATCTCTTCTTTGAATGAATGTGAACAGGAAAGTAGAAATATGAATCATGCAAGTCCAAAGTCATGCCCAAGGATCTGGTAAAAAAACAAGCAGTGCTTTAGGGAATCCAGTCACTTTAGAGGAAGGGAACAATAATGCCAGTTCCCAAATTAGAAAGGAAAACAGGATTTAATTTCCTGCTCCTTTTGGTGCCAAAAGTGGATGGAAGTTTCTGTCCAGTATTGGATTTAAAGTTCCTCAACAAATATGTGAAATGATCATTTTTCTGGCTTCACAAGGGGACTTCCTCATGACTTGGGCGTGCAAGATTCATATTTTCATGTACCGGTTCACATTCATTCAGAGGGGTTTCTGCCCTTTGCTGTGGGTTGGATAATTTCCATTTAAGGTGTTACCTTTCAGCCTCTCCTCTTTACCTTGAATATTTGCGAAGTTACTAGCACAGATCATTGTGCATTTGCTTTTGCTTGGGGTGCAAATCTTTCCCTACTTGGAAGATTGGCTAAATGTAGCTCCCTCTCTATGCAAGCCAGGAGAAGATGTGTCCCGGGTGTGCGATGTTCTCTAACATTTCTCCTGAATGAAGAAGTGACAGCTGCATCCTACTCAGAGAACAGAGAAGGTGGACGTTTTTCTGCTGGAAGATTGGATGCTGACTATGGGATTTCACCTCCAGGAATTTCTTCATTCTCAGCCAGCTCCAGCTCATCAATGGTTGAAAGTTCAGGGCCTGATGTCAGCTGGTAAGGCAAAGGTGCCACAGGTCTGTCTCCATCTAAAGCCGCTGGTGCAACATGTTCCTTCTCATTCGTCCCCAAACTCATTGAATTACAATCTTCTTATCCTAGTGTCTCAAAAGATAGTACAGAATTTTTACTGGTGACTGTCTCCATCAAAGCTTCTGAAAGTGGTTTAGTTCATAAAGCCATTACCATTGATCTGATGACACATGCAAGCCAATTGTGTTGGGGTGTGACCTTAGGGGAGCACGAGGTTCAAGATAGGAGTCTCCGTTGGAGGCTCACAATTCTTATTATTAGGGAGAGCTAGCAGTGATAGGGAGAGCTATTCTCAGCTTTGCTTTCCAAGGTGATGGGTCACGCAGTTCTTGTAATGACAGAGGTCTTACATGATGTACAGGGGGTCTCAAAATCCCTGTCCATAGCCAAATTGGCCATCAAGATTCTATCCTGAGCAGAAGTCCATCTGATTTCACTCAGGGCAATGTATATTCCAAGGGTGGTTAATCTACAGGCATACAGCCTCAGCAGTAATATGCCTTTATCAGTAGATTTTCAACTCAGCCTGTAGGCATTTCAAATGATCAGAACATGTTTGGCAGTTCCCTCTCTGCATGTTTTTGCATCCATGCTAAATACTTTGCTGCCACAGTTTTGCAGAGAGAATATGTGCCCAGAGATGTGGGTTTAGATGCCTTAGCAGTTCTGTGGTGTCAGGGCCTAGCGTATGCTTTTCCTCCAATTCCCCTCCTCCCAAGGATGCTTCAGAGGACCTTGAGGGAGGAGGTGATGGTGATTCTGATGGCACATTTATGGCCCAGGAGGCTATGGTTTCTGTTGTTGGTTCTTCTGGCAGTAACACCTCCCCTACAGTTTCCCTTCTCTCCCAACCCCCTTCGGTTCCCAGAGCACTCTCAAACAGATCACCCAGTTGCAACTGACGGCCTAGAAATTGAGAGGGTTGGGTTGCTACAGCTAGGATGTTGATAGGAGGCTGCCCGTAATAGTCAATCGTAAAGAAGAATTACAGGCTTAAGGAATATTCTATGCACTGGTGAAATCTTTGTATCTGGTGTTTGAAGAAATCCTATGATCCTGTCTCTGGGGATCCATTTCACATTTTAGATTTTTTGCAGGATGGTTTTCCTAAAGAGATGGCACCACCTACCATAGGTTCCATTGGGCAGCCATTAGATCATGTAGGGAGCCTCAGGGTGATCTGTCAGTTATTCTTCCTGAGTAAAAAAAGTAGCTAAAGAGTTTTTGGTTGAAGAAGCCAGTGGCTTCTTGTCTGATTCCCTCCTGGGACTTATGAGTAGATCTGGAGGGCTTGCAGAAAGATCCATTTGAACTTTCGGTCAGGTGAGCCTAGCTTGGCTTTACTGTAAATTGACATTTCTGGTCACCATTACATCAACAAGAAGAATAGGGGAATTGTCTCCTTTAGTTATCATCTATCCTTACTTGAAGTTTTTCCTGGATATAGTTGTCGTGAGGCCTGATCCTAAGTTTCATCCTAAAGTTCAATACTCTTTTCTATGTTCCAAGGAGATAATTCTCCTGATTTTTCAGTCTGGGGACAACATTCCAGTTTCCTTTTCATGTATTTGGAGTGGACAAAACCTTTTTTCACTCTCTCAGTCTATCTTTGTCTCTCATGGGGCGGCATGTAGAGGTAAAAAGGCATCTAACGCTGCGATCAGTAGATGTTTCAGGCAGACGATTGCTCAGGCCTATTCTCCTATGGTGCTGGATTTACTAGAAGTGTCATGGCAATATCTACCAGAGCAGTGGATGCTTCTTTGGGATGAGGCTGGTGGGGTATCCCTATAAGAGATCTGCAGAGTAGCTAAATGGGTCAGTTCCAGTCATTTTCTATTGCATTTCAAGTTAGATTTGTTCTCACAAGATGTGGAAAATTTTGATAAATTGGTGTTAAAACAGCAATGAATTAATTGTTAATAACATATTTCTGGTTCGGAAGCATACTATATAATAACTATACTATATAATAATCCTCACATGTTAGTACTATGACAAGGAGGACTTCCTTGGGGGTAATGAACCAGTTACTTACCGGTGATCTTCATTACCCTTAGTAAAGGCCACCTTATCATAGCAGGATTACCCCCACCTTCATAAGACACAAATATATGTGCCTGGAAATGGCAGGAAGTGGAACGGGAAGGGAAAAGGAAAAAACAGCCTGCTAAGCTATTCTGTCTTGAGGCAAAACTGCCTCACATGTTAGTATTATGATGAGGAGGACTTCCCTAAGGGTAATGAAAATGACTGTGGTCTGATTAAGAGAATACTTTGAAGCCAAATTGTGTAAGTTGTTCCTTTGTCTTCTATTTACTGTGCGTGCAGGGTCCCATGAGGGCCTTCCATGTTGCTTAGCACAGAAGTCCTCTTGTTCATTTCCTGTAAAGACACTCTGATGTGGTTCAGGCCTGCCGGGGATTCACATTCCTTGAAAGGCTGCTGCAAACATCTGGATGACTTCCACTCACAGCTAATGGAGCGCTCAATAGCCCCAGGGGTGTTATGGTAGGCGAGTTGGGGGTACAGTACTCTTTCCGACATCACTCTTGCATGAACAGTATTCAAAGTGCTTTCTAAAGACAGCAGTGTGGGATTCTTATGAGAGCTTCATTTTAAAGTGAGAACAGAGCTCTTCATGCTGGAGGGGTGGGAGGTCACAAAATGAAAGTCATCACTCGTTTATTGCCAGGGTGCAGTTAGTGTTTAGATATTTCTCAATAGCCTTTCCAATATTCAAAAACATACCCTATGCTATAAAGCACTGCGCTTAAAAGAAGCATTGGCAAAGCCAATACGTCTTTCCCACGAAACGTATTTGATTTGACACTAATTTCATCTTGTAGATGGATGCCATGAATGCGCACAAATATGCAGTGGGTATTTTTGAATGTTTTTTGTTATGTGTTGAGAAAATAATTTAAACAAAATGATAGTTGTGGAGGGACACGCATTTACAGCACTCATCTAAATGTGTCCCGGTACCCTCTATGTAGTAAGCATAATCTGCCTTAGCCACACTAAGGGGCAGATTTAAGAGCCCCTACCACCTCCTTGAGCTACATTAGCGTAATTGTTTTTAAGCTAATGTGGCCTAACAAGGCCAAAATCCCAGCACCAAATTTACAATGTGGCACAATGCATGCATTACACCACTTTGGAATCCTTTGCGCTACATTATTCTCACACTAGGCATACTGTATGGAAAGGGGGCATTCCCCCGAGTGGGGGGTCAAAAAATGACATAAAGAACTCTAAGAGATTTCTTTACGTCATTTCTTTCCGGCACTTTTAATGCATGCTCAGAGCAGTCATTAAAAGGAGGCACACCATTGTTTACAATGGGCCTCAATGGGCTTTGCAGGATTAGTGTCAACATTTTTGATTCTAATCCTGCAAAGCTCTGAACTAGCCTAAACAATTCTGACGCTAGTTCCCTAACTACCGTCATGGTGTGCCCTATAATAAATACTGTGCATACATGGTGGCGTTAGGGGGGCACTAAGGGGCGTAAGAAAAGTGGCACGGCACTAGGTGTGGCACAACTTTTCATTAATCTGCCTCTAAGTCTTTTAATGGAAAGCAAAATCTATTGTTAACATTAAATGTTACAAGCGTAATCTGCAGTACAATGATGTATCAGAAAGTGGCATGACCATAATGATATTCTCTGAGAGGGAAATATTTTTCACTATGGACACAGCTCTTCCCCTGCACTGCTAGCAAGCCTTTCCTCTTCCTACAGTGGAAGAACAGTTACTACACCCTTTTGCTGAAGTAAAACTGCAACCATTTCTGGGTTGAAAAGAGAAGAGTCAGAGTTTGTGACTGAGAAAAATCATGTTTTCGGACATTCACAACCAAACTCACAAAAGTAAATATACAGGTGTCTATTTACTACTAGATCTAATGTGAATCTATATTTTTTGTGCTATTTACCATTTCCAAATATAGATTTACACTTACATCTAGGTCTAAAATGTCATGTCTCCCCCCCTTCGAATCAGGGGAGGATGTCTCTTTCAACAGGATTTACAAGTGTAAAGTTACTGCTTATAAGATTGAGCACGTAGCTGTATATCCCCGCCACTGTGGTGGAGATCTCCCTATGGGAAAATATAGGGGAAATTATTAATGTTTACGATTTTTCGATGTTTCACCTAGTGGTAGGTGGTTATGGCTAGGACCTAGCTTCATAAAGAAAGTTTTTTTTTACTTGTATATATTGGCGCCGGTTTTCCAAAAAAATACAACGCTTATGTCAGCTGCTGTCTGGAAAGTTTCAGGGTGATCTGTCAAGTGGGGGGCAGAGAAAAAGGCGGGGTCCCAAAACTTGTTTTCCAAATGTTTATTCCAATAGGGTTTTTGAGCTGGAACACAGCTGAATTCGCTGGACAGAATTACACAAAATTTTGCAGAAACTGCCATTTTTGTTATTTGGTGTAAATCCGTTCAGTAGCTTTTGAGAAATGAGGGAAAATTCAGTTTTGTATATATAGAAACGGGAAGGCTCTGCAAACCCTCCTGATCTTGTTCTGAGATCTGATTGGCTTCAGCCGAGTCCCAGAAAAAAAGATAAAATATAAGAAAAGGGGCCAAGGTAGGGACACCCTGACCGCAGCTCAGGTGTTTCAGAGAGACCCCCTCCCCCCCACCCCAGGGCAAAAAAAATTATTTCCGCCAACAGTCGCAGCGGATCCACGGATTTGGGGGATGGGGTCCCCAGAGTTTAACTCGGCCTTGGGAGAAGGCCCCCTCCCCCCAAAAAATACACATATTATAAAGCCGGACCCTGGGGGATGGGGTCCCCAGGGCCGAAACCAGCCCAGGGGTGCTGTGAAGTCCCCCTTCCAAATAAGAAATAATATATTTTAAGGGTGAGCCCCGAGGGAAGGGGTCTCTGGGGCAAAAATCATCTCTCCTGGACACTGGCCATTTTCCCAATGAAGAAGTAATTACTAACCAGTAAAAAGTACTTCCGTTGGGAAGACATTTTGTGCAAAACTGTGGACTCCTGTTGGATAAATGAGCAGGTGTACTTCCTTTATGGACATCATGCTCATTTTACAGGAATTAAACCTCATAGGAAGCATTACAAATATAAAGATAGCAGGTGCCCCAGTTGACGCTCAACTTCTGGAAAGGACAAATGATCATAACTCCTAGGCTTGGCGAAGGCAAAGCAAGTGTGATTACTCAGCGATTCCATATTCAAAAACGATCTGAAATCCTATGTGGAGATGAATGCATCTTTCATCTATTGCAGCGCAATCTGTAGGAGACTGTGACAAGTGTGTTCTTTCTTGTCCTCATCTGGTGAGAACAGAGTCCATGGTTCTCCCTTTAAATTGCGACAAGGATTTAAATGTGCAAATCACCTGAAAGCTGCACCCGCTGGGCCTCGCACTGTCCACATTAATAGTATTCAAAGGTCTTCCTGAATTTTGTCACGACGATGGACAGCTTCCCAAAGCGTCCTACATTGTGATTGCCGCTGATTTTGGTGACACGTTCTTGATGCAGAGGAATCTGAGAACATCTCTACAAAATAAAGAAGCACTTAGCTCATATACATAAAAGGAAGGACCCTGATTTGGTGGAGATTTACATCTTTGTGGTCTTGTTGGGCTCCCTATAGGAGGATTCATGTTATCACAGAATTTTAGAGAAAGACGCACGATGAACAATCATATTGTCAATCATATTGGCAATTAAGGTCACTGGGGACATTTCCTTGTGCTCCATTACACAGCTGTAGGGTAGAAAACACACTGGAAATGTACCCAATGTGGCAGAAAGAGCTCCACTTGGGTAAATATTTGTGCAAAGCTGTTTACTCTTGTTCGATAAAAGGGCAGGTGAGGTTCCTTTGTGGTCGAGTCACTCACACAGCTACTAACACACATTCACACATATACATGTTACCACCCTTATGAGGACTATGTGTGAATACCTGCCTTGTGGGGAATAAGCTTTCCTAATGTTTTTAAAATACAATAATAAGAGAAAAATGTAAAGAAAAAAATCAGGATACAGGATCCTGCTTCAAATTTGCAAATATATTGTTATTTAATCGCGCAAATAGAACCATCCTTCTGGGGACTTAAAAAAGTGCTATCATCCTTGTGAGGACCTAATACATGATTACAATTAGTGATTGAATACAATAAAATTACAAGCTTAAATGTTCATTGTATCTGCAGTATACACAAATAACATAATCATCTATTCATATATAAGATTTATAATGCTAATAATGTTTCAGAAAATATCATACATCATGTTTACAGACAGGTACTTAACACTACAATTAGCCTATTTTGACATGTTCAAATAACACCTAAAGAAATGAACGGATGGATTAAAGCAACCTGGTCAAGTGGAAACCAGAGTTTGTTTATTTTCATTTTTGCCAATCTAGCAATTATATCACATCTTCCTAGAAATTACATGTAAAGTTTGTGCCTACAAAGCAAGTGTGTGTGATGATGCCCAAAGAGATGGTTCTGAACACTGCATAGGGATGGTATTTGATGATGGCCATAGAGGTGGTGTGTGAACACAGTAGCACCATAGCTTACAGATATAGGTGGTCATTAAAACATTGGCGGTAAAAGCCGTGCAGAAGACCGCCAACACACCGCCGCGGCTGCGGAATTCCCCCACAGCTATTATGACCCACATCTCGGAATCCGACAAAATTCAGACACCCACACAAGTCCGCCACACCAAAGGTCAGTGATAAACTGGCGAAAACAAAACCTCCACCGTCACGCCAACAGAAATACGCCCACACTATCACGACACACGAATCCACGCGGCGGTCTTTCAACCGCGGTATTCCATTGGCGGTACACACCGCCGCGCTCAAAATACAAACACACATACAAAACACCGCCACATTGGACAATTCGAAATACACACACCTGATACACACACCACTCCCACACAGCCATTACAATATAAAACACACACCCACATCACCCACAAACCCCTACGACCACAATTACCGAGAGAAGGCCAGAGAGAGACACTACAAACAACTACAAAGCATCCACAGGCACTCAACACCATCACCCACACAACTTCCATGCACAAAACACCACACACCACTACATATCACCACACCTATCACCACACACACCACCCCACACATCACCTACACCACCCCATGGCACGGCAAAGACACCCCAGGTTCTTGGAGGAGGAGCTCAGGGTCATGGTGGAGGAAATCGTCCGGGTAGAGCCACAGCTATTTGGATCCCAGGTGCAGCACACCTCAATTGCAAGGAAGTTGGAGCTATGGCGAAGAATAGTCGACAGGATCAACGCAGTGGGACAGCACCCAAGAAATCGGGACAACATCAGGAAGAGGTGGAATGACCTACGTGGGAAGGTGCGTTCCGTGGTCTCCAGACACCACCTGGCAGTACAGTGGACTAACGGCGGACCTCCACCTCCTCACCCAGAACTAACAACATGGGAGGAGCAGGTCTTGGCGATTCTGCATCCTGAGGGCCTTGCAGGAGTCGGTGGAGGAATGGACTCTGGTAAGTCAAACCTTTAACTACCATATCCCCCACCCTACCTGCATGCTATCACAGACCCCCACCCTCGCCCCCTCCCCTATCACTCAAACTCCTCACAAATGTACTAATATCACAAACCACACATCCCAACACCAAGCCCTGCATGCAACAACAAAGCATGGACACCCATCCGTAAAGCATGCCCACTGCACATACCCATACAACCCCCTAAACCATCATCACTCAAGCCCCCACACAGGAATGCTAGCACTGGGGTACACGGTCACCCACCCATTGCACGCCATGACACACACAGATGCAATAATCATGCTTTTACACCCCTGAAGGACCACTACCCAACGTCACCAGACAGGAGGGTCCAGATTTCTCCACCCCACCCACAGAAGAGGCCCACAGTGATGACAGCAGCTCTGTCCAACTGGATCCAGATGACCAGCCCGGACCATCGTGGGCCTCGGGACAGTCGGTTCCCCTCACACAGGCACAGGCCACCACAGACCTTCCCCCCTCTGGTAACACCAGCACAGCACCCACCCGTGTACCCCAGTGCTAGCATTCCTGTGTGGGGGCTTGTGTGATGATGGTTGAGGGGGCTGTTATGGATATGTGCAGTGGGCATGCTTTAGTGATGGGTGTCCATGCTTTGTTGTTGCATGCAGGGCTTGGTGTTGGGATGTGTGGTTTGTGTTATTAGTACATTAGTGAGGAGTTGGAGTGATAGGGGAGGGGCGAGGGTGGGGGTCTGTGATAGCATGCAGGTAGGGTGGGGGATATGGTAGTTAAAGGTTTGACTTACCAGAGTCCATACCTCCACCAACTCCTGCGAGGCCCTCAGGATGCAGAATCGCCAAGACCTGCTCCTCCCATGTTGTTAGTTGTGGGTGAGGAGGTGGGGGTCCGCTGCTAGTCCGCTGTACTGCCAGGTGGTGTCTGGAGACCACGGAACGCACCTTCCCTCGTAGGTCGTTCCCCTCTTCCTGATGTCATCCCAATTTCTTGGGTGCTGTCCCACTGCGTTGACCCTGTCGACTATTCTTCGCCATAGCTCCATCTTCCTTGCAATTGAGGTGTGCTGCACCTGGGATCCAAATAGCTGTGGCTCTACCCGGATGATTTCCTCCACCATGACCCTGAGCTCCTCCTCCAAGTACCTGGGGTGTCTTTGCCGTGCCATGGGGTGGTGTGGGTGATGTGTGGGGTGGTGTGTGTGGTGATAAGTGTGGTGATATGTAGTGGTGTGTGGTGTTTTGTGCGTGGAAGTTGTGTGGGTGATGGTGTTGAGTGCCTGTGGACAGCTGGTGCTGTCTCTCTCTGGCCTTCTTTCGGAATTTTTGTTAGTAGGGGTTTGTGGGGGATGTGGGTGTGTGTTTTACATTGTATTGGGTGTGTGGGAGTGGTGTGTGTATGTGTATCAGGTGTGTGTATTTTGAATTGTCCAATGTGGCGGTGTTTTATAGAAGTGTGTGTATTTTGAGCGCGGTGGTGTGTACCGCCAATGGAATACCGCGGTTGAAAGACCGCAGCGTGGATTCGTGGGTAGTTATAGCGTGGGCGTATTTCTGTTGGCGTGACCGTGGAGGTTTTGTTTTCGCCAGTTTATCACTGACCTTTGGTGTGGCGGAATTGTGTGGGTGTCTGATTTTTGTCGGATTTCGAGATGTGGGTCATAATAGCTGTGGCGGAATTCCACGGCCGCGGCGGTGTGTTGGCGGTCTTCTGCATGGTGGTAAGCGGATTTTACTGCCAATGTTGTAATGAGGGCCAATGTGTGAGGATAATCGTGTTCAAAGCCCCATTGACATATTCTTTAAAGACAGTACTAAATCTCCGTGCAGAGAACGTATGGAAATAATAATCTTCAAATCCAAACTGAGTGTGTGTGATTATAGGAATGTTATTGTCCCAACTTAGATAGTGTGTGGTTATTGTGATCTGCACATCCCCAAAGATATTATGTGTAAAGATAGTCTAGTTCACATACCTACTCAAATAGTGTGTAACACAATATTCAAGTCTCCAAAAACATAAAATGTGAAGTTCAGGATGTTCATGTCCAAACACAGATAATGTATGATTATAGTGATTTGAAAGTCCCACAGAGATAGTGTGTGTTTAAAGTGATGTGCAAGTCCCTCAAGAAATAGTGTCATTATAGGGATGTACAAGTGCCACAGAAATAGTGTGGGGTAATTGTGATTGCTAAATCACAATACTGATAGTGTGTGAAGACAATCCTGTTCATATCCCCACTGAAATTGTATGCAAAGACAATGCTCAAGTCTCCACACAGATAAGTGTGTGAAGATAATGATGTTAAAACATAGATTGTGTGTGATTATAAGATGGTCAAGACGCCACAGAGATGGTGTGTGCAGAATCGCATGTTGAAGTCCCCAGAAAGATAGTACGTGATTGCAGTTGTGATCAAGTCCTATGGAGATATTGTGTGATTATGATGATCGAGTCCACGCAGAGCTAGTGTGTGATTATAGTGATTTTCAAGCTTATTGTCTTTATGTTTCAGAACTACAAGGAGGCGCACATAAAAGAGATTCAGACAAATAAATGCACATAAATGTAGTTCTATAAAACCTCAAAATTCAACAATGTTATTAAGACATTCTCCACTTCTATTGCTTGCCTCAAATTTGTAACACGGTAAAAATATATTAATTAAGCATTTAAAGAAGTTAAAAATTCAATAACATAAGAATTTGTTGGGGGGAATCAGTTCAGAACTGTAAAGCTTCTAAGGAGGCTCATACAGACAGTTATATAAATTTAAAGTAGTGTTTTTCAGGTCCCTACAGAGATAGTGAGTGATTACAGTGACATTTAGGTCCCCACAAAAATAGTGTGTGATTGTAGTGATGTTCAAGTCCCCATAGAGATAGTGTGTGATTATAGTGATATTCAAGTCCCCACAAAGATTGTGTGTGATTATAGTGATGTTTAAGTCCCCACAAAGATAGTGTGTGATTAATGATGTTCAAGTCTCCACAGAAATAGTGTGTAGTTAAAGTGATGTTCAAGTCCCCACAGAAATAGTTTGCATTATATTCAAGTATCACAGAGATAGTGTTGGGTTATTGTGATCCTTCAGTCCACACACACACTCACTCACTCAGACACTCATGCATCCACTCACAGACCCAAAGATTCAGGCACCCACTCACAGACCCACTCGGGCACTCATGCACCCACTCACAGACCCACTCAGACACACTCATGCTCCCACTCACAGACCCTCTCAGACATTCATACATCCACTCACAGACCAACTGAGGCTCATGCATCCACTCATAGAGGCACCCAGAGACTCATGCATTCATTCACAGACCCATGCAGAAACTCATGCACTCACTCACAGATGCACTCAGAGACTCATGTACACACTCACAGACCTACTCAGACACTCACACAACAACTTACAGATGCACATACACACACTCACACCCACTCACAGTCTCACAGACACAGTCAGGCACCCACTCACAGACCCACGCAGACACTGACACATCCACTCATAGACCCACTCAGACCCTCATGCACCTACTCATACCCAGAAAGACACTCTCACACCCACTCTTACACCAGAGACACCCTCTTACACCTATTCTCACACCCAGAGAGACAGACCCTGCATCCAACTCCTGCTACACACGGCCCGCGGTGCGGGGATTGGTGATTATAAGGGTTTGGATTAATGTATAGTGAGTAAAGTTATGTTAAAAAACATAGAAATTCACAAAAAAAACAAAGGTTACAGAAACGTTATATCAATGATATAATATGTGTGGAGTAATTAGCTGTGCATGGTGAAGGCACAAGTTATAGTTATCTTAGGACGCAAGATTTTGTTATTTGAACAAACTCTAACTATAACTGCTGAATTTCCATGGTTCTGTACGAGTAAATTTAGAACCTAACTTTAACATCCCTGTAACCTTTCATTTTTTCAGTGAATTTCTATGTTTTTTTTTTAACATATAGTAATTTTCATTACTATAGGTTACTCCAACCACCACAGGCCATGTGTGGCGGTAGTTAGCCACAGGGCAAACCCTCTATAAGCCTTCTCCCATGCACAGTAGAGGTTGCCCACAGGAGATGGCCAGCAGCCAGTCCCTGCTGCCAACCCCGATAACCCCCCAACCCGATGCTGTGCATGGCCCTTTGCACATGCACTGCAGAAGTTGTCCGTGGCCTCTCTGGGTGTGAGAATAGGTGTGAGAGGCTGTATCTGAGGGTAAGAGTGGCTGTCAGAGTGTCTGTTTGGATGTGACACTGCATACATCAGTGTTTTAGTACATCAGGTGCATCAGTATGCGCATGGGTCTGTGAGTGGGTGCATCAGGGTGTCAGTGGGTCTGTGAGTGGGTGTGTGACATCCGAGTGGGTGTGTGCATAACTATCTGAGTGGGTGTGTGAGGGTCTGACTATGGCTCTGAGTGAGTGCATGAGGGTCTGAGTGGGTTTGTGAGTGGGTGCATGAGTTTCTGAGTGGGTCGATGAATAGGTCCGTAAGTGCCTCAGTGGGTGTGTGAGTGGGAGAATTGATGGAAAGAGAGACGAAGAGAGTGAAAGAAAGTGAGAGGGAGACAGAGAGAGCTTTTTAGTCTTTAATGTCTGGTATACTTAGGAAGAGATATTTGTTTCCAATTTAAAATCAAAATGTCATTTTTAAAAAAAATATAATAATTTGTTTTTTAACAAAATAAAAAATTGAAATGAGTCCAGTTGGACTCAAACCCCTAAAGTTCAATGTTAAGGTCTGAGACCTTCTCAGTGAGCTACAGTGTTTTTTAAATTTTTATTTTTAGCCCTTTATGAGCTATCTGGGACGGTGAGGGAGCCTTTAAGGGCCCCCCGTGTCAATCCTTTTTTATTTGTATTTTTTTTAACAAATTTTTTATAGAATGCCATTTACCGGCTACCTGCACTGCGGCATTGTGTGCATCAAAAACAGCACACTCCAGGAACAATCCGATGATTTATTAAGCAAATGCGTATCATCACAGCAGGATGTCAATGCGTTTTGGCTACACGCCTTCCACTGGGCAGTCCCCAACAACACAATCACTGTGTTCTAAACATGTAGTCCCTCCTCTCCATCACCACCCCCACACACTGCACCACCCACAATGATGCGCCCAATTGTATCTTTCTTATTGGACGCCATTCTAGTAGTACAGAAATAATATCCTTATTCATTCAATGACATATATCAGCCAGCGTTATGCACATTCTTTACACAATTCTAAATTGTAATACTTCCTAGCTTTGTGAAACATATCTTTTCACCAATCCATAATACAAAATAAGTATTTTCTATAATAGTTACAAAGTATTCTATTACTCTAATATGTCAAACCTCCAATATCATAGCATATATCACCAAAAGTTAGCTATATGGCAAGTAATAAAGGGCCTTGTGCATCATAGATTAAATACTAACATTTGTTGAATAAAACCATGATAACGAAAAATTAGCTAATATTGCATTAAAAGGGGCGGCACATCACCATGCATTTTCAACCATACACCCCTCTTAATATGGCTAGAGATAAAGTGCTTTTTGCAGAATAAATAGCATTTCAAAAATATACATAATCAAATATGGTATCAAGATACATCTATACTGCACTAAATGACAGGCCTATCAGTATGTATTTTCACATCATATCCCCATCTTCATATGATCACACAGGGCATCAACAGAACCAGTTATATTCATGTTAAGCTACATCTAGGGTTGGATGCAATCTATCTATATTGAATTCTTCAACACATTAGAGATCTATAGGCACCACATTACTGTGTTGCTCCATCCACATTCCAAACTTCTTTTCAGGATTCCTAGAATTACACATGCTGTGCAAACCACATTTCGTAAAATACACTGATAAGTATTGCCTTAACTCAGCTCCACCTCTAAAGTGACAAGTGATGTGCAAACTATAGTTGAGAATACTGTTTGACATTTCATTAGTACAGTACTTATGAGCATTGGTCCTCAAGTCAACTGCAAAGAGTTATGCCTGAAAATCTATTGCTTTTTGAAAAAGATGTCCTATGCTCAACATATGAACTATCTAAAGACCCGATAGTACTAAACCACCATCATATCCATTTATGTGGCATCCCTAATAGAGTGGAGAGGTTCAGAGACAAAGGGGGATAAATCAAATTTGAACAAATGTAAAACCAAACATATCCACTAATGAAAGTTGATAACCAAACCATACGTCTCATCACCATGTACAGACATATGCCTTCTTACTTAAACTGCTCAAGTGACTAAGCAGCATACTGTTGAATAGGGGATCTCAAAATATAATACAGAAGCAACCTTTCGCAGTACTGCCCCATATACAAGAGACACCACTGATGTAAGTGCTCAAACAATTTAGCAGCATGTTGCTGATTGGGCGATACCAGAATATACTACAGACACTGATCATCGCAGCCCAATCCTATAACACAGAGATTCCACATTTCCATCTAGATATGGACATACATATCTGCATCTAGATTATGTCCCTATGGTCTCTCAGTTCCTAAGGAGAGTATCACCGTGGACTCAGCTCTTCTCATTTCCAGTTCACGATCCCCCATCCTTGGATCCACTGTTATATGTTTGATGTCATAAAGGTCAATCTCTTACAGTCACCATCATGAACATCCCAAAAATGCTTAGCCATTGGATATGTCCTATCTTGATTACTGATGGCTCTTTAGTCTTGCAAAAATGGACCTTGAGCTTGTGAATCGTACTTCCTCCATATCTTTTATATCACCCACATTGAAGAATGTACAACACAAAATCAGTATTGCAGGTGGTTCTTTCTGAAATAGAACATGATCTCACCTCAAATGTTTCACAAAAGTGTCTATTTATCCCATACTCGTTTTTTTTTTTTTTTCCAATAACTTTGGTGCCATTTGACGAATCTTCACGAAATTTTTAACACAGTGTAGAACTCAGTACAGCTGCTGCTTGAAAGGTTTTGGGGTTATTTTTCAAGTGGTGCTGAGAAAAAGGAGGGGTCCCAAAACACTTTTTCCCCATGCAATTTCCCATAGGGATTTTAGCCATGACTACAACCCGAACCACTGGATGGAATTAGACCAAATTTGTCAGAAAGCTAAATCTTGGTCCAGAAAGCAAGATGTGTCTAATCTGGTGTAAATCTATTCAGTGGTTTTGGAATTATTAAAGGGAAAAACAAATTATATCTAGGGACGCGGATTCATCATGGATCCACTTGTGGGGTATCCGCAGAGCCAGGGGAACAGCACGGCTGACAAGACAGGAAAGTTGCGGCTGCCATTTTCTTTTATGCTAGGGCCGGAAGAGGGAACAAAAAGAGGAAAACCACATAAAGAGTCAGGATACAGCTATCCTGACCCGTAGGACATATGCAGGGGCCCCTCAAGGATCCCTCATGGGCATAGCTCAGGACAAAGCTCAGCGCAACTCCTAGTGTAAAGCTGCGATGGATCAGCAGATCCAAAGCAGCCTGTAAAAAAAATACACCCATTTACACAAAAAAAAAACACAGCGTACGGCCTGAGGCCATATGCAGCGAGGGGTTGGGTGCATCTGGAGGGGTTGAGCGCAACACCCACTGCACACATCCATACACAGCTGTGATTGTATTAGGGTACGGTAATTATTTATTACTTCACATTTAAGAAAAATATAGAAATTCACTGAGAAAATCAAAGGTTACAGTGACATTATAGTTAGGTTGACGTTTTACCCATACAAAACCACAGACGTTCAGCAGTTATAGTTATACTTATCTGAAGAAACAATAACTTGTGTCGTTGAGTAACTTTACGCCACAAGTTATATTTTCTTAACATAGGTATAGCTATAAATTCTGATTTCCTACGGTTTTGTATGGGTAAAACTTCAACCTAACTATAATGTCCCTGCAACCTTTGGTTTTCGCAGTGAAAATATATATATGTGCATATTCACTTAAAAAAAACAAAGGTTACAGGGACGTTATAGTTAGGCTCACATTTTAAAGGCACCAAACCATAGAAATGTACTTGTTATAGTTAGAGTTGTTTAAAGTAACTATAACTCATGCCCTAAGGTAACTATAACTTGTGCACCCGCGATGCACAGTTATCTGATCAATAATTTTACTGCAGATTTTACAGTGACATTATCAATGATGTTATCAAAGATGTCATGAGTGCTATAATTTGTGGGGTAAATAGCAGTGCATGCAGAGGGCGCAAGTTATACTTACCTTAGAGCAACTATAACGTCCCTGTAACCTCTGGTTTTTAAGTGAATTTCTATGTTTTTTTAAATCTATTTCCTAACTATAATGTCCCTTTAACCTTTATTTTTTCAGTGAGTTTCTATGGTTTTTTAAATTTAAAGTAATTTTCATTATTATACGTTAATCTAACCACCGCTGTGCACAGCAGTGGTTGGCACAGGACCTGCGGCCAACTCCCCGGCCCACCCAACCCCATGCTGCACACGGCCCTTTGGCCGTGCGTGGTGGGAGTTGGCTAAGGCCTGTCTCTCTGGGTGTGAGAATAGGTGTGAGAAAGTGTATCTGAGGGTGAAAGTGGATGTGAGAGTGTCTGTGTGGGTATGAGAGTGGGTGCCTCAGTGTCTTAGTGGGTGCGTTAGTTTCTGTATGGGTCTGGGAGTGGGTGCATAATGGTCTCAGTAGGTCTCTGAGTGGGTGCATGAAGGTCTCAGTGGGTCTCTTAGTGGGTGTATAAGTGTCCGTGGGTCTGTGACTGGGTGCATGAGTGTGTGACTAGGTCTGTGAGTGGGTATCTGAGTATATGAGTGGGTCTGTGACTGGGTCCTTGACAGTTTGAGTGGGTGTGTGAGTGGGTGCATAACAGTATGAGTGGGTCTCTGACTTGGTGCAAAAGTGGGTGACTGGGTCTGTGAGTGTGTGTGTGAGTGTCGGAGTGGGTGTGTGAGTATCCGAGTGGGTCTGTGAGTGTGTGTGTGTGTCTGAGTGCATCTACGAGTGGATGTATAGGTGTCACTGGGTCTGTGAGTGGGTGCATTAGGGTCTGAATGGGTTTGTGTTTGGGTGCATGAGGGTCTCAGTTGGTCTCTGAGTGAGTGTATAAATGTCAGTGGGTCCGTGTCTGGGTGGACAAGTGTGTGACTGAGTCTGGGAGTGGGTATCTGAGTGTCTGAGTGGGTCTGTGAGTGGATACTTGAGAGTCTGAGTCAGTCTGTAAGTGGATGCATAACAGTCTGGGTGGGACTGTGAGTGGGCACAAGAGTGTGTGACTTGGTCTGTGAGAGGGAGTGTAGTGTCTGAGTGGGTTTGTGAGTGGGTGCATGAGTGTCTCAGTGGGTCTGTGAGTGGGTGTACAAGTAACAGTGGGTCTGTGAGTTAGTGATTGAGGGTCTGGGTGGGTCTGTGAGTGGGTGCAAAAGGATGTGAGTGGGTCTGTGAGTGGGTGCATTAGGGGTTCAGTGGGTTTCTGAATGGATGTATAAGTGTCAGTGGGTCTGTGACTGGGTGCATGAGTGTGCGACTGGGTCTGTGAGTGGGTACCTGAGTTTCTGAGTGGGTCTGTGACTGAGCGTCTGAGTGTCTGAGTAAGACTGTGAGTGGTTATGCACATGTCTTAGTAGGTCTGTGAGTGGGTGTATGACTGGTTGAGACTGAGACTGGGTGTGTGAGTGTCTGACTGGTTCTGTGAGTGGGTGTGAAAGTGAGAGAGTCTATGAATGGCTGTGTCAGTGTCTCTGTATGTGTGAGTGGGTGGGTGACTGTCTGAGTGGGTCTGTAAGTGGGTGTGCAGTGTCTGAGTGGGTCTGTGAGTGTGTCTATAAGTGTCAGTTGGTCCTTGAGTGAGCGCTTGAGGGTCTAAGTGGGTCTGTGAGTCAGTGCATGATAGTCAGAGTCTGTCTGTGACTCGATGAGTGAGTGTCTGAATGGCTGTCACAGTGCGTGCAACAATCAGGGTTCGCAACTCAGTTGCAACGTTACACAGGGGGCTGCGCTGAGCATCACAACAAAGTCACAACTCCATGACTAACAAAAAAACTTAAACTTAGAATTAATCCATCAGCAACCATTCATTCCACCTCTTGTACTGATTTCTTTCTGAGAAATCCATCCCCCAGGACCGTAGCAGATGGATAAAATGGCAGCCACAACTTTCTGAAAAGCTTGAAGCCAGACAATCACACTGCCCTGAGTGGCTTGTGGCTTTGCGGCACTCCTCGTCAGATACACAACAGATTTGCACCCATATCTATATACACATTTATTTTCCAGTACATGTCTCAAAAACTACTGAACAAATTTACACCAAAACAAAAAAAAGGTCGCTTTCTAGACCAGGACCTACCTTTCTGCCAAATTTTGTGTAATTCTGTCCAGTAGTTTTGGCGCTATCGCTGTTCAAAGTCCCTATGGAAACATTAATGGGAAAGAACTGTTTTGGGACACCCCCCCCCACCTTTTTCTTGCTCCCCGGTGGACAAATCACCCCAAAACTTTCCAAACAGCAGCATATTTTCTTGGAAAATTGCATGGAGGTTTGTCAACCGGCGCCAAAGATATTAGCAAAACAAAAA
This sequence comes from Pleurodeles waltl, assembly GCF_031143425.1. NCBI lineage: Eukaryota > Metazoa > Chordata > Amphibia > Caudata > Salamandridae > Pleurodeles > Pleurodeles waltl. Next base: position 537,727,600 of record NC_090438.1, read on the forward strand.
ACATTCTTTCTATAGAAACGTGGTCCTAACTATAACTACCTAGTAGGATATATATATATATATATATATATATATATATATATATGGAAAATGTCACTTACCCAGTGTACATCTGTTTGTGGCATGTTCCGCTGCAGATTCACATGCTGTGCATACATCTGCCATCTAGTGTTGGGCTCGGAGTGTTACAAGTTGTTTTTCTTCAAAGAAGTGTTTTCGAGTCACGGGATCGAGTGACTCCTCCTCTTCGGCTCCATTGCACATGAGCATCGACTCCATGTTAGATTGTTTTCCCGCAGAGGGTAAGTTAGGAGTGATAGAGTATAAAGAAAAGAGATGTCCATGCAAATGGAATATATATAAATACATATGTACAAGTGTTTGTTTAACTTAAACGGCTACAGGCTTCCAGGGAGGTGGGAGGGTGCATGTGAATCTGCAGCAGAACATGCGATGAACACATGTACACTGGGTAAGTGACATTTTCCGTTCAATGGTATGTGTAGCTGCAGATACACATGCTGTGCATAGACTAGAAAGCAGTTATTCCTCCCATAAAAGTGGTGGTTATCCTGTAGGAGTTGAAGTTGTTTGAAATAATGTTCTTAGTACAGCTTGACCTACTGTGGCTTGCTGCGCAGATAAAACATCTACACAATAATGTTTAGTAAATGTATGTGGTGTTGACCAAGTAGCTGCTTTACATATTTCAGCCATTGGTATATTTCCCAAGAACGCCATTGTAGTCCCTTTTTTGCTTGTGGAATGTGTTTTTAGTGCAACTAAGAGTTGTCTTTTAGCTTTAAGGTAACATGTCTGGATGCATTTACCTATCCATCTTGCTAAACCTTGTTTTGAAATGGGGTTACCAGTATGAGGTTTTTGAAAGTCTACAAATAGCTGTTTAGTTCTCCTGAATGATTTTGTTCTATCTATATAATACATTAGAGCTCTTTTAATATCTAATGTATGCAGGGCTCTCTCTGCCACAGAATCTGGCTGTGGGAAGAAGACTAGTAGTTCCACTGTTTGATAGATATGAAAAGGTGATGCTACTTTAGGAAGACATTTAGGGTTAGTTCGTAGTACGACTTTATGTTTATGTACTTGTATGAACGGTTCTTCAATTGTGAAAGCTTGAATTTCACTAACTCTTCGCAATGACGTGATTGTGACTAGGAAGGCAACTTTCCATGTTAAGAATTGTATTTGACATGAGTGTATAGGTTCAAATGGTGGGCCCATAAGTCGCATAAGCACTATGTTTAGATTTCACCAAGGCACTGAAGGTGTTCTAGGTGGGATGATGCGTTTTAAACCTTCCATGAAGTGTCTGATAACAGGAACTCTAAATAAAGAGCTGTGCTGTATATTTTGCAGTGAGATGTATTTTTATGGATGAGAAAGCTAAATTTGATTTTTGCAAATGAAGCAAATAGCATACAATATCTTGTATTGATGCTTAAAGGGGGCAATTTGTTTAGATTTACAGTAATATACAAATCTTTTCCATTTGTTGGCATAGCACTGTCTGGTAGTGGGGTTTCTTGCCTGCTTAATTACGTCCATACATTCAGTTGGTAGTTGTAGATACCCAAATTCTATGACCTCAGGAGCCAAATCGCTAGATTGAGTGTGTAGGAATTTGGATGCCTGATCTGCCCCTTTGTTTTGTGTCAACAGATCTGGTCTGTTTGGGAGTTTGGAGTGTGGTACTACTGACAGGTCTAATAGTGTTGTGTACCGCGGCTGACGTGCCCACGTTGGCGCTATGAGTATCAGATTGAGCGTGTTATGACGCAGATTGTTGACTAGAAATGGAATGAGTGGGAGAGGGAGAAAAGCTTAAGCAAATATCCCTGACCAATTGATCCATAGAGCATTGCCATTGGATAGGGGATGTGGGTATCTGGATGCGAAGTTTTGGCATTTTGCATTTTTGCTGGTGGCGAACGGATCTATGTGTGGTGTTCCCCCTTGTAAAAAAGTATTTTTGAAGTACTTGAGGATGAATCCCCCACTTATGTGTTTGTTGATAATTTCTGCTGAGAACATCTGCTAACTGGTTAAGTATCCCTGGAATGTACTGTGCTACCAGGTGAATTTGGTTGTGCATTGCCCATTTCCAATTTTTTTGAGTTAGGAGGGAGAGTTGGGACGAATGTGTCCCTCCTTGTTTGTTTAGATAATGCATGATGGTCATGTTGTCTGTTTTGATCAAGACATTTTTGTGAATAAGGAGAGGCTGAAAAGCTTTGAGTGCAAGGAAGACAGCCAACATCTCTAAGTGATTTATATGTAGCTGTTTGTGTTGGGCATCCCATTGTCCTTGGACGTTGTGATTGTTGAAGTGAGCTCCCCAGCCAATCACTGATTCATCTGTTGTAAGTATGGTCTGAGGCACAGGGTCTTGAAATGGCCACCCCTTGTTTAGGTTTGTGGAATTTCACCACTGAAGGGACATATATGTTTGGCAGTCTATCAACAGTAGATCTTGAAGTTGACCCTGTGCCTGTGACAATTTTTGTGCAAGGCACTGTTGCAAGGGCCGCATGTTTAGTCTTGCATGTGGAACAATCGCAATACAGGATGCCATCATGCCCAATACTTTCATAAAGAATTTGACAGTGTACTGTTGCCCTGCCTGTATTTGTGCCAATATATTGTGAAATGGTTGTATTCTTTGTGGATTTGGGCTTGCAAGCGCTTTTTGAGTACTTAGTATCGCCCCTAAATACTGTTGAATTTGTGCCAGTTGTAGTTGTGACTTTTGGTAGTTTATGGAGAACCCTAGGGTGTGCAGGGATTGTATTACATAATGCACATGGTTTTGACACTGTGTATGACTGTTTCATTTTATTAGCCAATCTTCTAGATATGGAAAGACATAAATGTGTTGTCTTCTTAGGTAGGCTGCGACTACTGCCAGGCATTTTGTGAATACCCTGGGAGCTGTTGTTATTCCAAAGGGTAACACTTTGAACTGATTATGCTTTTCTTGAATGACAAACCTGAGATATTTTCTGTGCGCTGGATGGATGGGTATGTGAAAATACGCATCTTTGAGGTCTAATGTTGCAATGAAATCGTGTTGTTCAAGTAGTGGGATAACATCCTGTAGTGTCACCATGTGAAAGTGTTCTGACAGGATGTAAAGATTGAGGGTTCTGAGATCTAATATTGGCCTTAGGTGCCGTCCTTTTTGGGAATAAGGAAATACAGTAAGTAAACTCCCGTCCCTATTTGATTTTATGGCACAACTTCTATTGCTTGTTTGAGTAATAAAGATTTGACTTTCTCTTGCAACAGAGTGATATGGTCTGTCGACAGCTTGTGTGGTTTTTGGTGAAATTTTTGGTGGAGTTTAAGTCAGTTCTATGCAAAAGCCATTTTGGATAATTGATAATCCCCAGCTGTCTGTGGTAATGTCTAGCCAATTGTTGTGGAACTTTTGCAGTATTCCCCCCACAGGTGAGGTGTGAATTGGGAAGGAATGGCACAAGTCACTGCTTAATCTGTTGTGAGGCTTGTTTTGATGTTTGATATTTTCCCCTGCCTCTGGGGCACTGGCCTCTATAACTGCTTTTGAAACCACCTCGTTGGTACTGAGGTTTGTAAGCCGACTTTGGCTGTGAGGTGGATGCCTCGGCAGTTTGGGCTCTAAATCCACCTCTAAATCAGGGTTTACGAAAGGCTCCCCTGTATTGTGTGGTATACAGTGCACCCATGGCTTTTGCGGTGTCTGAATGCTTTTTCATCTTTTCAATTGCAGTGTCAACCTCTAGGCCGAAAAGTTGTTTTTGGTTGAACAGCATATTGAGCACTGCCTGTTTGATTTCAGGCTTGAGTCCTGAACCCCTAAGTCATGTATGTCTCCTTATGGTTACAGCTGTGTTGATGGTTCTGGCTGCTGTATCTGCAGAGTCTAGGGCTGACCTGATCTGATTATTAGTGATGGCTTGCCCTTCCTCTACTATCTGTTGTACCTTTTTTTGCTGTTCCTTGGGGAGATGTTGGATTATGTCTTTCATCTCATTCCAGTGGGCCTTGTCATATCTAGCCAACAATGCCTAAAAGTTCGCTATTCTCCACTGGTTGGCTGCTTGAGATGCCACCCTTTTCCCCGCATCATCAAACTTCCTACTCTCTTTGTCTGGTGGGGGTGCATCACCTGACGACTGCGAACTTGCCCTCTTCCTGGCAGCACTTACAACTACCGATTCTGGAGGTAACTGTTGGGTAATATAGACAGGATCGGAAGGAGGTGGCTTATATTTTTTCTCCACTCTAGGAGTAATTATCCTTACTTTTACTGGCTCCTTGACTATCTGGTCAGCATGTTTTAGCATGATATGTTGCATGAGTAGAGTAGAGTGTATTAAATAGGAATTCATCCTCTAATGGCTCAGTATGCATGGCGACATTGTGCTACCATGCTGTCCCAGCTATGACTTGAGTGTAACCTGTACTATCCTCTGGTGGTGAAGGCTTAGAGGGATAGCAATCTGGGTTATTGTCTGGAATGGGGTCTGGATCATAAAGATCTCATGGATCCATATTGTCCTGCTGCGAATTAAATGAGTGTGATGGTGACTGCATAGGTGTAGGACTGGTAGGCAGAGAGATATGTAAATGTGGAGAGTGAGGAGGAGACTGAGGAAGAGAAAATTGAGGAGGTGGAGGTTTCTCCTTTGTTCTTGGCACTTTAGCTGGAGGATGTGTAGTGTCTAATTCCTCGTGAAAGGCTAATTTCCTCTTTGGTTTTGGAGGAGGTGTGGTTAAAATTCGCCCAGTCTCTTTATGGATGTGAATTCTAACTTGCCTTTCATCCATTGCCTCTATTTGTGAGTCCTTCTCAGTAGCTTTGTGGCTTTCTTTAAGTACTTGTGATAGTCCATGCTCCTCAGTATAAATAGGCTTTTTTGGCTCCGAAGCTGGGTTTTTTCGGTATCGGAAAAAGTCAGGGTTGAGGATGGCCTCGGCTCCGAAAATGATTTTCGAGATTTCGACTCAAAAGAGCAGTGTTTGCTCGGCTCGGAGACAGAGCTTCGAGTCCGATGGCTTCGGAGGAGTGGCCTTTTTTAGTGCCGAACTTGTGGGTTGGTCACCGAAGGTCTTTTTTCGGGTCGAGCCATGGCCTTCAGGCAGTGGCATCTCCAAGGCATTATGTTTCGGCTTGGCTGGGACAGGGGCAGGCATACTCACGTGTTGTCTTGCCGTGACCGGTCTGTCCTCCTCGGATTCCTGCTCGAAGTCGGATCCTCGAACGGAGACAGCGTTCTGCATGATCTCCGCCTCATCGACGTCGAGACGTTCAGTGCTTTTGGATGCCATCTCTAGTCTCCGTGCTCTTCTATCTCGGGAGCATTTTCTTGGATCGGAAGGATCAGCAGGCCTCGCAATTTTCTTCCCGATGGTCTGGGGAAAGCCAGAGACTACAGACGAGATGTGTAAGGGAATTTAGTGTGGAACCCGGACAGAATCGGAATGGAGTCCGGTCCATGAGGCTGCCACGTGGTCGGCCCGACGAGGCCCGAGTTGAGCGCAGGCGCCCCATAGGACGAGTAAAGATGTTTGATCCGACGGTACCGAAGTTTCGATAGAAGGTGAAACGCGATCGAAACAATGCCGACGAGAACTAAAGAGTTTTCAAGCGTTTCCGACTCAAACTATCGGAGCGAAAAGAACCCGATGGCAGAAAGAAAACAATCTAACATGGAGTAAATGACCATGCGCAATGGAGCCGAAGAGGAGGAGTCACTCGATCCCGTGACTCGAAAACACTTCTTCGAAGAAAAACAACTTGTAACACTCCGAGCCCAACACTAGATGACAGACGTATGCACAGCATGTGTATCTGCAGCTACACATGCCATTGAACATATCTATATATGTATTTGTGTGTGTGTGTGTGTGGATATATATACATACATGTATGCCTGAGAATTTCAGCAAGTAAAATCATTTGGTCCTATCATGGAGTCTGCTGTAAATGCAAGAGGTACAGTTACGGTGAAAATGCTTTTGAGAATTTGGCCCTTTGTACATTATTTCCACACTGGAAATATGGGCTGAACAATGAACTGTAAGAGTTGTAATTTTGTGTATATCCACTGGCATTCAGAAATTAAAATGCAGGCACCATTGCACCAGGATGAAGGGTGCCTGTGTTACAAGAAGAATTGTTTTTGTGCAGATAAGTATACCTTCCTACGCAAAAGCAAACTCTAGAGGCGTTTCCTCTTTCTATGTGTGCTGCAGAATGCTGCACACATTAGCAGAGGCAATAATGGTTTGCCATTCTCTGAGAGGCACAGCGATTCCACGCAATACCAGGTTTACAAACCTTTGTAAATCTGGTGAATCTGGAATTGCGTGAAATTCCTTGGTGAATACATGGAAACCCCCAGGCTCCACCCATGGAACCCCTCCCAGAACTAAACAATAATAAAATAACACTTGGAATTTGTTTAGCGCATCTAATCACCTGTGAGGGTATCCAGGTGCTGTCCTTAGGCACGGGGAGGTTACGTGATTTTCCCAGAATCACAGGATGTTGAGCTGACACCAGAATTCAAACCTGGCTCCCCAGCTCCAAAGATGGCAGCTCTGGGGGGTTATGCCACATCCTCTCCTCCCAGCCACCATGGTGTGTTACATTTCTTAACAAAGCCATGCAAGACAGAGCTAATCACTTCTTGTGTGGTTTTGAAATGTATCTACTAACATTTTGTTTTTTTCGCTGTGCCACAAAAGTGACGCAAATACAATGTAAAATATTAGTAAATCTGCCCCCAATCCTTGTTGATCCTGAAAAGAAAGAGAGACAAGTAAGGCGGATAGACAGAAATCCACATTAATGGCTTGAGTTAGAGTCATCCTCTCTAATATTGTTATTAATAATAATGGCTACTTGTGGTTATCGGGGTGGATGAGGACAGGCCCTATAAGGATAGACTTTAAAAAAGTCAATTAGGATGCGAGCTGTATGCAAAAGATGATTATTTAGGGTTAAGTGAATTGATAATGGCTTAAGGTTTACATCTATAAAGCACATCTGATACCTAAGATTGTGTCCTGAACTAGAAACAGTCAGACTGAACTGACCAGCATGATACCTAGCAAGAACAAATCCATATTTCAAGGATATCTTGTGGCAAAAGTTCCTTGATGGAACGTAGGGAGAGGGAACCTGGTTCCAGAGACACCATGTTTGGAAAGAAAGGGATTTTCCCCTGGAGTGTGTGCATTCAAACTGAGGAAGAGAAAGCAGATTGGCATCTGAGGAGTTCAGCAATAGTTTTGGATGGTAACAAAAACATGCATTTTGGGAATAAACAGGACCGGTAAAATGAACTGACTTGTGCATAATACAGAGGGTTTTAAAAAGGATCCCTTCAGGCACAAGAAGTCAATGCAGTTTGTCCAAGACTTCTGAAGCAAAGGAATACGGTGGAAGAGCTGGTGTGTGTCTTGTTTCAGCAGTTTGAATCCTATAAAGCCATTTGAGGAGATAGCCAGGGAAGCCAACCCTAGAGAGTTCTAATAGTTCAACCTGCTCAAAGTTGTTATCTGACCATCATTTGGTGCATATGAATAGGATAGAGATGAAGAACTTTGAGTAAGGTCTTCAATAATATAAAACAAGAAGAAGACAATTTGTTGACTTGGCCTTTTGAAGAAAGATCCTTGTCAATAAAAATCCCAAGTTTTCACACAGCTAAAAAGGCTGTGGGAGGATCCTCTACAAGCCTAGGATAGAGATCTAAAGGAAGAGAGTGTGAAATCTTGCTTGGGGGACAACACAGACCTCTAGTTTATCACCACTGAATTTAGGGGGGATTGATGTGAGCCAAGTATTGATTTTATGCATGCAGGTGTGGAAGATCTCAAAATGAAATGAGTAGGCTTGATCAATGGAAATGATCAGCTGGGTATCATACACATAATTCATGGCGGTTACTCCATTACTGTGGATTGTCATCAGCAGTTCACCAAACATTTTTTACCTTGACCACCACCATAATGGCAATTCTTATCAAGGTACAGAGATAATCACTTGGCTGGCTGTTATCTTTACATCTGGTGGGTGGTGGCTCATCAGGGTGGAGGAAGTAATGTCCTCTGCCACCCTTACAGACTGTACTCTGTCCACCAAACTATAAATGCGGCACATTGGTTATAAACCCAGCAATGTGACTTTTTTAACCTGACACAGAGAGCTCGACAGACAGCAGCATTTCTAAAAGTGATTTGTGTACTGTTTTCTAAGAAGTGAGCTAGTTCTATAAGTACATGGTTTAGTACTCTGAGGGCTCAACAACCATGAACTGCTGCACCCGGGACACATCTTTTTGCACAATAACTTCTCTGCTTCCTCTTTCTTCCGTAGTAAATGGATTTAATCAGTCAACACCAGGCAGCTATGGCAATAGTGTGCCCAATAAATATCACATAACATAAAATAAAACCTCAAGCCTACTTCCTTTCTCTCCAATCTCAATAATGATTTCTTGGTCATACATGTTGCCGAATGAAATTTTAAACAGACGTAGCCTCAATAGTATCAACCATTGCAATGCATTCAGAAAAGAAACAGCATGTGAACCTACATTTGCCACAAATACATATCATTACATCTACAGTTTTTATACAGCACCAAGGGCCAGATGTAGCAAGCCGTTTCCATGTCGCAAACTGCGAAAATCGCAGTTTGCGCCATGCAAACGGCCTCACGCGATGCTCATTCCCAAATTGCGAGTCGGTACCGACTCGCAATTTGGGAATGCGACTCGCAAATAGGAAGGGATGTTCCCTTCCTATTTGCGACTCGCATCGCAATTCAGAGTTGCTTTGTGACTGCGAATGCGGTCACAAACCAACTCGCAGTTACCACCAGTGTCACACTGGTGGTGACTCATTCGCAAAAGGGAAGGGGTCCTCATGGGACCCCCTCCCCTTTGTGAATGTCGACAAAAATATTCCTATGGACCACTGCCTGCTCTGAAAAAAACTAAACCAAATGGTTTCGGTATTTTTTTTATTTTGCAACTCATTTCCTTTAAGGAAAACGGGCTGCAAAATGAAAAAAAAAAACTGCTTTATTTAAAAAGCAGTCACAGACATGGAGGTCTGCTGACTTTAGCAGGCCGCCATCCCTGTGAGTGCAGGGACTCGCTATGGGGTCGCAAAAAGCGACCCACCTCATTAATATTAGTTTCTCAGACTCGCAATTTGCGAGTTGCAATTCATGGATTTCGTACATCTGGCCCTAAGAACCATGAGGGGGGTCTATGGGCTATATCTACAGCCTCTGTATTCTCCTTAATTCTGGGGTACAGACCGCTGTTAAATGGCTGTCAGATCAGATGTGAGGTGCATAGGGAATATTTCTGCTTCCTGGACTCTGTGATAATGAGATAAAGCCATAAATTCAGAGGCACACAATTCAGACTAGGTAATGGCACGAGTCAACATCATAGGACAGGAACATAATACACATTAAACTGAAAATGCTAATTACACGGCCATGAAATATTCATGATTCAACAAATTAATTGCGCTACTTCATGATTTTCCATTCATTTTTCCCCGGACACACGATTCTTCATGTAAATTTTTGAGCATCCATCGCCATCTACCCCTTTCAACACTGAGAAAGTGATGATAGCTTCAGGCGACTATATTTCACGATCAAAGTCTTTTCTTTCCACTAAACAGTTCTTTTAAGTTTTTGTATTTTGCAGAGCACACTCACCCATTGGCAAAACCTTTTCATGTGGTGAGGACTCATAACAATATGGAGTCCGATTTTCAGGATATACATAATCAATAGCCTGTTTTATTAGGCAAGTAATTTCTATCTGTACAACATGCTCTTTACTAGGGGGTTGGCACTGCAGCACTTTCAGTAATGTACGACTAATGGGCCAGATGTATCAAAGTATTTTGCATTCACAAATGCTGCAAATCGCAAACTTCCACTCTTTACAAATGCAAAATAGTCTTTCTGAATGTATGGAAGGCATCTACAGTGCTAATTTAAGGAATTGCAAAAATAGTGATTCTCTAAATTGTGACTCAACTTTGTGGTTTACAAATTGTGAATCGCAAATAGGTAATCACAAAAACAATGTATGAACCATTCACAAATTGTGATTGCATGCAAAATGGGGATTTTGCATGTGCAATTTACCACCAACTCAAATCAGGTGGCAAAGAGGTGCAACCTATTTAAAGAGGCGCAGAGTGTGTCATGGCGAGGAGGATGAGGATCCTTGCAGGTTTGAGGAGTGGAAGGAGGAAACAGGAGTGCATTTTCAAAGTGCACACATCTTTGTTTGACCTAACAGAGGAGGAGATTTATGAGAAGTGCATGTTGAACTCTGCCATGATATCAAACCTAATAGCAGATTTACAACCGCAACTGCAGTGACAAACACACACTGGGGGGTAATAGCAGCAGATGGAGGTGTGTCCCAAAGTGGGCTCTCACTCTTCTTCCATGCTTTCCTGAATGCAATGTTAACTAAAATCAATGAGCACATCAATTCCCAAACACACTACAAGACTTGCAGCTGACAGAATTACAATTCTATCAAGTATCCCAATTCCCATTCGTCATTGGCTGAAGTGATGTGACATGTTGCAATCAATCTACCATTTGACAATGAGTATATCTTCAGAAATAGGAAAAGTAGCCATTCCATGAATATACAAGTCATCTGCAATGCCTCACACATCATCGGAGATTTAGTGGCCAGATTCCCTGTTAGCACACAAGAATCCTAAATCTTCAGGCATAGTGGAATATACACACCGCTACTTGGTGGAGAGTTTGGAAAAAGATACCTATTTGGAAATTTAACACAGAACAATGTGGCATAATGTACAGGTGAGGTTAGAGACGACAATGACTCAATATCCACTTCTGTCATTGTAGGCGACAGTGCAGTCCGGTCCGTCATCCTAACACCATACCTCAATCCAGCTACCCCAAGTGAACAGCGTTACAATGCGGCACATAGGAGGACGCAAAGTGTGATTGAGAGGACCTTTGCCCTGCAGAAGAGTCACTTTTGATGCCTGCACAAAAGTGGCGGGGCACTACAATACAGTCCAGAGACCTGCTGCAGGATTGTGGCTACATGTGTTATGTTGTACATCATTGCAACATTGAGGGGCATACCCCTGAAACCCTCAGATACAGAATCTGATGAGGATGACAACCCATTATCACCACCTTAGCCAGCAGATGAACCAAGAGCAGCAAAAGGCAGACAAAGATATGCAGAGATTGTGCACAATTATGTTTAATGTAAGTAATGGAGCAACCACATATTGTTCCTTTTTGCTACAGGTATCACATTTATTGCCTTAACTGCAGGTCAAATATGTGGGCATACAACATAGGTAGTTGAAAAGCAATATCTGTACTTGAATCAAACGCTTTACCATCAACATCATATCAGTAGTGCAATGTCACAAAATAACAAGCCCCAGAACATGTCCCTTTTACTTTTTGCATCCATGCTAGAACAGTGAGTAGGCACAGTGGTATCTCTTGTTGAGGGTTTTGAGAGCACTGTTTCTGGAACTGTGACACCTATACTTCATCACAGGGGCAGTCGCACTACTGAGACTAGAGAGCTCCTCACTAACCCCACCACCCAGGTCACTTTTACCAGCGATCCAGGCTGTATGCATGTTCTCCAATACATTGGTAACCTGCACCAATCCTAAAGCAACGTCTCCACTGCAATGTGCCATTTCCACTTGCCTGTCCACAGTACGCCTTGACAACCAAGCAGTTGTATTTGTGAGGTGATTGACAGATCTGCTGAACCCATCAAATCTACCCATCAATTGGTGATGGCATTTACGGTGGGTTACATGGTCCTGCTGCCTAACTGTGCAGAGTTCCTTAATAGCATTCGTCATCTCCCTTAGATTGTCTGCTGTTGCTTTCTGTCCTTCCAGTACTGTTGAATTCAGCTGGCATCTGCTGTGATTAAGAGACACCAACTGCCTGTGCATTGATAACATGTGATTACACTGTAGGCACTACGCCTTCAACAATGATGCCTCCAGACCACCAAACAGAGATGGTCCCTCATCTTCCTCTGAGCTCTGTCTGACATCTGCTCAATGTCTCCTGAGGGGAGTGTTTTGGCACTATAAAAGGTGCTGATGTCTCTGGGTGCATCAATCCTCCGAAGGTGGTATTTGAACGTCTTCTGGTAAGTCATCGGACTCCAGATTAAACTCAGGGAGTGGTTCCACTGTTGCCCTGCACCTGAGCTGTGCAGGTGTAATGAACATAACGTTTTCAACCTTAGACCATGGCAGGCTTTCCTCATTCCCCCAGTTTCTGTTTCTGCTTCATGTGGTGGAGGGACATCTGCAACATCACTGTGCAGTATATCAGTTACATATTACATTTTCATGTCTCAGTAGTAAACAGTTTCCCTGGCAGTGTATCTGCTTTTCATTTGTCATGTCTATCTGTGTGGTGATGCACAAAGCTGCAATGTTTGGTCTAGGTTCACAGTTGGAGTATGGACTACCACTCCCATAAGGCATTGTAGGGCTGAATGGAATATGTGGCATGGACTATTTTGATCCATGAGTGCTAACATAGCTTTTCTCTAAGGGACAATCTGCATGCACATATGGTGATTCAAATGATTGTAATCCTTACCTTTATTTGTGCCTGGTGTGGCTGAGGTGGCTATGTCGGTGATCCTAACTATGGCTTCTGAATGCAGAGTTGCCTCCACCATGTTCTTCAAGGGGGTGCATGGTGTCTGAGTTGATGGTCTTACGCAAGTGCTCCTTGCCTCCTTAAGCCTGGATGCTACCCTCTCCTTTGCACTTGTACGTAAATCATACCAGTGCTTGCGTATCTCCTCAATTTTGTGCTGCCCCACACCCACCATGCTGATCTTCGACTGGATGTCACTCCACAATTTGTGCTTCTCACTATCCGGGACATAGAGTGAGTTTTTCCCAAACAGCTTGTCATGGCACTTCACCACCTCTTCAGTGAGCACCTCCAGTTCCTGCTCACTGAACTTGAGCTTCCTCTTTCTGCCTCCAATATCTTTTTCATTCCATTCAGTGGCCATGGTGTTTTTGGGTCCTGGCTGACACTCCTGACTGGCTCCCTGATGCTGTGCTCACTGTGTCTGCCTTCTTCTGTGGCTCAGGCATCTACAGCATACACTGACACACGTCGTGATTGTGATGTCATCAAGCTGCTCCAGAACGCTAAAATTGCTAATTGTGATTACCAAATTACGATTTGCTAGTTTACCAAATCACTATTTGGTAATCGATATTTGCGATTGCGTATTTTAGGTAATCGGAAAATATTTTGCGATTACGGTGTTACATCGCATTTTGCGAATTCCAAATAGCGATTTGGTAAAAATCGCTATTTGGTAATCGCAAATGCGGTGCTTCATAAATATGGCCTGATATTCCAGTTTCAGAGGATTCCATCACAAACTGTAATCTGCTGCAGTTCATCAAGATTAGTAGTTTGAACGGGTATGTTCGCCTCTTCATTGGTGAAGAATCGTTGGTTTTGCACACGCATTTGCGTGTGTGTGTAAGTAATTCTTTAAGGACAGTGTGTATATAATGCATTTCATTGGATGGTATTTGCATGTTGTTTGATTATCCTCTCAAACGCCAATTGGTTTTTCAATGTGGTGGGTCAACAAAACCAGCTTTATTTACAGTAGTGATGCAGTAATTGAATGGATAAGTAAGTATTGACACAGTCTATAGGTTTTTAATTAGACTAGGATAGCCTATTCCTTTTTATGATCAGGGTGGACAATAGCTCTGTTTTTGTTGTCAGAAACAGGTGAGCTGAGCACTTGTGCTCTACAATCAGTAGAAAATAAGCTAAAGGTTTAAAATATGTCAAGAGGTAAGTCTCATGGACATCAAGCTTCTTTGCTGATGGTAGCAAAGGCCTTTATCTGAGTGAACTGTAGTTATTTCAAATACTGTAGGTTCAGGGACAATATGTTGTGTTGGTTGGCCATCCATGAACAGAGGCTTAGTTTTTGTGTCATTCTGTATGGCTACAATGTTATCATTCAAAAGGATTGCAGTGCCATTGCATAGCTTTTGTGAATGGATGGCTGTATTTTTATTCTGCCTGCATGATGAACTAAGTTAATTTACAATTTACTAATAATCTCATTGAGGCACTGGAGGTTTTTGTGATGCTACTCTAAAGAGTTGATGGACCTGGCCCTATTTGCAGGGTTTAACTCCCAAACCTTTTTTCCTTCTTCCTCCTATTTTTTCTGACCTGTTTTTGCTGGCTTTAGGACCCTGGGCACTTTAACACTGCTAATCAGTGCTAAGGTGCATATGCTCTCTGTCTAAAATGGTTTGGTGATTGGTTTCTCTATGATTGCCATATTTGATTTATTAGTAAGTCCCTAGTACAGTGCACAGTGTGTGATCAGGGCCTGTAAATCAAATGCTACTAGTGGGCCTGCAGCACTGATTTTGCGACCCACATGAGTAGCCCAGTAAATATGGTTCTGGCCTGTCACTGCATTGTCCGAGTATGCAGTTTTGGACTGCCATGTTGGCCTGGCAAGTGCACCCACTTTCCAGACCCAAACCTTCCCTTTTATTACCTGTAAGTCATCCCTAAGGTAGAACCAAGGCAGCCCCATGTGCAGGGTGCAGTGTATTTAAAAGGTAGGACATGTTCTGGTGTGTTTTATGTGTCCTGGTAGTGAAATACTACTACTGCAAGATCTATCTCTCCCACAGGGTAACAAAGGGTAACATGGGGATTGCCTTGAAATATCTTTTAAGTTTAATTTTCCATTGGGAGTAGCTAGAGATATGGAGTCTGGGGACTCTGAACTCACAATTAAAAAATATGTCTTTTGCTGAAGTTGACTTTTGAATTTTAAGTTTGAAAATGCCACTTTTCAAAAGTGGGCATTTTCTTGCTCATCCATTCTTTGCCTCTGCCTCTCTGCTGAATATACATCTGGGTCAGGATGACAGTTGGGCTGTTTGTGTGTTCACTCTAGAGAGTCAAAGGGAGCTGAGGTGTGCCTGGCAGATCCTGATGCCCCATCACCAGGCTGATGGGTCTTCCTGTGCTAGAGAGGTGGGAGGAGCAGACACTTACACCTGAATAGGGCTGTGCCAGTCCTCATCCAAAGCAGTCTACAACCCCCGGGAGTGTGTCTGGGGCCAGAGCAGGGAAGGGCAGGGTCTTGTGCACTACAAAGACTTCTCCTTGAAGTTTGCCTACTTCAAAGACAGTAATAGGTATATGTACTGGACCTCTGACACCACAGAGCTAGAATCTTTCTGGACTGAGGACGATCTGCCAGGAAGAAGAGCTGGATGCTGTAGGAGGTACTGCCACTCAGCCTGTTGCTTTGCTGTGCTGGCATGCTGTTTGCTGATTGTGTCCTGGAAGTACAGGGACTGGGCTTTGCTTCCTACATCCTGCTTCCAAAGGTTCTCCAAGGGCTTGGACTGAACTTGCCTGCTGTTGAGAAGTCTCAGAAAAATCAAAGACTTCATCTGCCAGGATCTGGACCTTCTTGCTGAGAGTCCCTACTTGCCAAGTGGTGCCAAATCCAGTCTCTGGGCCCATGGGAGTGAGTTCTGGTGAAACCAAGAAGAAGCAAGCATATGGACTCCACAGCAACTTCGGAACTGGCGCTAATGTCTGAATCTGTGCCGCTGCATCCATCAGAGTTGTGGACCCCGCTGAGTGTAAGGACCAAAGCTGCAGGTCCAACACCACTGCAGCACCTCTGAAGTCCCACCACAGCGTGAGTCCCAAGTGCTGTGTCACCGACTCCCGTGACAACCACCTCCGCTGCAGCACCTGTGGCCCCCTGGTGTGATCATGACACTGCAAAGTTGACGCCTCCAATCTTGACCTGATGGATTCATCACCCCGTTGGATTGTAAGGAACCGACGCCTCACCACCAATGCTGCATCACCTTCTCTACAACCATAAGAAACCAACACCTCACCTACCCTGCCTCGCAGTAAGGAACCAATACCTCACCTCCCCAGTAGCAGTAAGCAACTGACGCCGCACC
Source organism: Pleurodeles waltl (assembly GCF_031143425.1). Classification (NCBI taxonomy): domain Eukaryota; kingdom Metazoa; phylum Chordata; class Amphibia; order Caudata; family Salamandridae; genus Pleurodeles; species Pleurodeles waltl. The sequence continues at coordinate 537,743,710 of NC_090438.1, forward strand.
GGCTCCAGTGAAACCTCACCTCCTCAATTCTGTGCAACGACTTCCTTTCTTCGTTTTCTAAGGTACTGCATCTGGGGTCCATGTGACTCCATGACCGACCTGCACTCCCTCACGAGTGGTGTCAGACAGTTGGGAACATCTCAGTCAAGATGTTGTGATAGCCCCAGTTGGAGCTGTTGTGCTTCTAAGCGCTATACTAGGACTTAATCATTGAAAATTTTATCTTTGCTTGTGTATGTTAGATTTTTGTCATTTTAGTCTTGTTTTACTCAGATAAGTATTGGCTTTTTTTCTAAACTGGTGTGGAGTACTCTTGTGGTGTTTTTACTGTGTTACTGTGTGTGTGTGTGTGTGTGTGTGTGTGTGTGTGTGTGTACAAATACTTTACACATTGCCTCTAAGATAAGCCTGACTGCTTGTGCCAAGCTACCAAGGGGCTGAGCAGTGGTTATTTTAGCTGTGTGACTTCCGTAATCTAACTGTGAGGGTCCCTACTTGGACAGGGTGCAAACCACTGCCACCTAGGGACCCCATTTCTAACAATATTGTTTTTCTTTATTTTTTGTTTTGTTAGAATTGCAATGCGTTTAATATGTTATTTGCTTTTCTTCATGATAGGAGGTTCTTCTTTCAATACCCCCATTTTTGTTAACTCTGGTAGTTGGTTGTTTTTTGAGCCAGTTATTAAATTTGTTTAATCTTGCACTTCTTGAGCTACCAAGAATGTGAATATCAAACCCATATGCAGCAAAGTTTGTGATCACATAGATCTTATTGTTACCAACATTTTGCACTATTGTGAAGTTTAGGGATGTCCAGTTTCAGCAAACTGTATACTCCATTTTACCCCACTCCACACTAATCAGCTCCACTCCACTCTACTCTACACCACTCCACACTGTCACTGCACTCTACTCTGCACCACTTCACTCAGCGCCACTTCACTCTAGCCTCTATGCTCTAGTCTGCACCGCTCTACTGTATGCCAATACACTCTGCCCCACTCTACTATGCATCACTGCACTCTACACCATTCCAGTCCATGATATTCCACTCTTCTCTGCTCCATGCAGCTCTATGACACTCTACTCTGCAACACTGCACTCTATACCACTGCACTCTATGCCAATGCAAACTACTCTGTACCACTCCTGTCAACTCAGTGCACTATATGCCACTACCCTATACCTCTGCACTCTACGCACCGTACTCCACTTTGCACCACTCCACTCTATGCCACTGCACTCCACACCGTTGCAATCTATGCTGCACCAATTTATGTTGCACTACTGTATGCCACTCTATTCTACTCTACGCCACTGTACTTTAAACCACTGCACCGTACACCAGTGAACTCTACACCACTTTACTCAAAACCAATGCACTCTACACCACTGAGCTCTATGTCAACTACTCTGCACCTCTGCACTCTATGCCATTATACTCTATTCTGCAACACACTACAGCAATCTATGTGACTGTCTGCTACAGCACTCTACATGATTATGCTGTACGTCACTGCACTCTATACCACTCTATTCTGCTCTGCACCACTGCAATCTACACCACTGCTCTCTACACCACTATACTCTGTACCACTCTATTCTATGCCACTGCACTCTATGCCAATGCACTCTACACCACTGCACTCTGTAACACTGCACTCTGTGCCACTCCACTCTGCAACATGGCACTCTATGTCATTCTAGTCTTCATGACTGCATTGTCCACCACTGAGCTCTATGCCACCCATAGCTTTCAGACATCACCCCCAAGGCAGTGACAATTGAGCATAAGGTGTGGTAATCAAAGCAGTTACTGCTGTCTTCTCATTCAAGGGGCCCATGTCTAATATCATCCATCACACTGATGGATATTAAAGCCGTTATCTTTGTGAATCCAAAGTATCCCTGCACCAGCCAAAACAAGGTGATTTTGAACTAATTGACAATTTACACATTCAAGGTGTTCATCGGCCATAGATAGTGCACTGGAAACTTGGGACATTTTCATGTCAACCCTAGCCACCATTCTCTGTTCTCCTTTGATGGGATAAAAGAAGAAGAAAGGCAAAAAAGGAAGGTCACTTTGCCTTCTGCACCGGAAATGATATATTTTAATAACTGTAATTTCTATCACCTCACCCACACCACTACTCAGTTAAACAAGACAGTTGTAGAATTGGGACTGAGACAGTTTAAGGACTACTTTTGGTAGTGTATAATTTTACTAATTTGAATTCATTCATTGTTTTGTGTTCTGTCTCTAAAGTGTTTTTTGACAAACTGACAAAGATGGTCGCCATCTTTCAAATTCACTGCATGTACTATCCAACTCCTGGTGAGTCATGCATCATTGGTAGCCAATCAGGAAGCGTGGATTAGAAGAAAATTATTTGAATAATTGATGTGTAATCAAGAGAAAGAAAGATCAAGATAAAGAGAGAGAGAGTGTGTGCGTGTGTGTGTATGTGTTTGTGTGTGTGCGCATGCATGTGTGTGTGTGTGTGTGTTTTAGTTATCCCACTTGGCTCTTCCCCGTTGTGCTGCCACCCTTAAGTGGTGGGTTTGACAGTCAAGGGCCAACCCTGGTGTCTCTGTCTCATACACCTGTTGCTAACTACAACAGACATGGGGATGCTTTGAGAGAGAGAGAAAGATAAGGAGGGAGGAAGTAGGTAGAGAGGAAGTGATCAGAGAGTGTAAGAAAAAAGAAAAGGAGACAGAATTCAGAGAAACAACGGTTTGAAGGACAAAGCTCCCAACTCACCCAAACTCTGGGTTGAATAAATAGCTGCAAGAATAAATAGCTACAAGGAAAATAGACTTCTCATGTAAGGAACTAAGATTGAAACGATTGTAACTGCTGAAACTGAGCCTGCAATAGAGCTTCGAAAACCAAAGGTAGATCCCAATTCAGAAACAGGAACCTTCTAGGAGGAGGAAAGTGGTAAAAACCTTTCTAGTTGTGTAAACCATAAGGTTTAAACTCTGCCTTCCTCATGGTTCTTTAAGAGCTTTGATAGCGTATATATCTGCCCTTTGCAGAAGAGTGGCCACTGAAACCCAAGTTGAACACTTCCTCTAAGAACAGTAATATGCTGATTTTTAATGCATCCTATTGTTGTCATACCATTTTTGGGATGAATGACCTGCAATGATGCGAACACAAGGCAGGCTGTCTCCTAGATGCTTGAACCACAATATATAAAGACCTAGGAAATCCTTTGTTCTGCAGCTCAATACATTCAAATTCTAGGTTACCAAACAATGACCAATCAGTGCTGACTTGGGCAGAAAGGGAAAGTGGATGCAAAAAGGTAGCAATTAATGCAACCACTCAGGTCCCACGAACATAATATGAAAGAGAAGAAATTGGGATAAGCAAAGTCATCCTACAGCAATCGGAATTACAAAGGACCTCTCCCTCCTTATCCTGTCCAGATTCTTCAGAATGACAGGAAGAGGGGAAAAGCAGAAAGCAGACTGTTGGGCAGGGACCAGGACAGCATATCATTCTTCTAGTCTCTCTCCACCTCAGATCGCGAATAGAACAATGTAGTGAGAACATTCCTCACATCTGTATATAGGCATTTTATATCTTGAAGACACTCAGACTTCCGAGGTTCTGGGATGAAGAAAATCTCTGCTGAGTTTGTGTGCTCTCATACTGTTCACTCCTCTGATGGAAATCACACTGACAGAGACCAAATGAGTTTCTGCTCATTGAAACTTTTAACTGCAGTGCTCCACAGACTCCTGGAAACTCTTTTAAAGTATGATCTTACAGTCATGTTGTATGTCCTGATAGGAACTGCTGAACCCAAAATCTAATCTATGAACCACCAATCTCATTGTTTCCAATTCATTCCAGTTAGAAGAGTGCTTCAGATCTTCAGGAGCTGAAGACCCTGCAATAACATCTATCACAGCAGAGCTCTTAATGGCTGCTGGCATATTTTGTTATCACCAGAAGAGCAAGGAGAATGGGAAGTTCTTGCATACAGATGCTGTTGATTCAACAACCAAAACACATCCAATTGAACTTTATACAAGCACTGAACTCCTGTGACATTGGTTTGGATGATGTTAATATTTAACTGACTAAAGTCCACAAATTAAAGCTGGCCCATGGAACTATCATCAGAGCTGCCAACATATCCAATTGAACACTCAACCAGGCATGTATCCTCAGCTCTCTCTCCTCTAAAGGGTAACAGGCATTAGAAGAGATTTTCTCTAGCCCATGACCCATCAGAACCAATGTTCTCAGATGTGTTTGAAATCTGACTCTACAAACACCATATCCTGGGCAGGTTCCATGTTTGATTTTTCCTGACTGACGAAGAAGCAAAAGTTCTAACAAGGCAAATACATTGTGGAAGCTCTGTAGTGTATGGGTCTTTGATAGTAAGGATATCAACCCATCACTCCGATATGGATGCAATAGTATCCTCTGATTGTAAAGTTGATCAACCTAGGTAGCTAGGACTTTGGTAAATACACATGGAGCTTATTTCAGACCAAGGGTTGAAAATGGCAACCTACTATCGGTGTGGAACTCTGAAAGGTGTGGCACCAGAATATTGTAGTCAGAATATTGACTGACTAAATATTGTATGATAAATACTTCACAAACAATATCACTCCATTGGAGTTAATCAGAGAAACTCTGTGCCCAACGGGATGAGAATTTTGCAAGTGATATATAGTGCATGATATTTGAGACAGGTGACATTTCTGACTACAATAGTTTGAGATGCAACCCTCAGAAAGTGTTGATGACCACTGCAGATTGGGATGTGGAAATGGGCACCCTGTAGATCCAGACTAGGCAAAAAACATTTTGAAGTGTACTGTAAAAAACTCAAACGTTCACTTTCTCCAGGTCAAGCACTGGCTTAAAACCTACTCATATTTTTCCACTAGAGTAAGAATGGGGTACACTCCTACTCAACGTTCTTTTCAGGCAACGAAAGGTACTGCTCCCTTTTGAATCAGAGACTTGATCCCTGTCAATAAGGCATTCTGATTGATCTTGATTTTAGGTACAGGAACAGGAAATAGTCCCATGCCTGGTGTGTGGAGGCTAAATCTATAGCATAACCATTCTGAAGTATGTCTAGAAACCATCAGCCTGAAACACTGGTTTCTCGTGCTGTAACAAAATCTTGGAAGAGACCACTAATCAGATTATGATCCCCACAGTTTCTCAGTTTTCAGGGTCTCCAAAACTTCTGTCCTGAAGTCAGAATTTTGCAAGCTGATTTCTTCTCTGATTGATATGGTTGAAAATCTGGCTAATACTAATTATTGTCTAACTTCTGAGACCAGTGGGTAAGAACCAATGCCCACTGCCTTCATAGGGAATGTCATATTTTCTGTCTTTAAACACCTTAATTACCATCAGTTGCAGCTGCTCAGCAAATAATTTCAGCCCTGATAAAGAAATTTCAGAAGAGTCGTTTTTTCTGACTTTTGAATTTTTGAATTCAGCCCTGATAAAGAAATTTCAGAAGAGTCGTTTTTTCTGACTTTTGAATTTTTGAATTCCAATCATGCACCCACATGTGACATCTGGCATCATCAATGCACCAAAGGCTAAAGCAGTTGTACACAAACCATCACAAACAGCAGACCATCACAAGTAACGTCTGAGAACAAGCTGGCTTATTGTTCCATCTGAACCATTAATTCCAAGCAATGGTCACCTTCCCGGATTGCTCCAGCTAGCATAAAGAAGAAAACATTATTAAACATTGAGCTGTGTAAACTTCATAAGTGCCTGCTCTTAGTGCTAAATTGTTAGAGGCCTAGGCGTTATTCAAGACACTCACCACTCTTTTGTCAACTACACCATTTGTGAGTACAGTCCTCCAGATTGACAGACATTTGACCTGATAATGTTGAGAACACTAAACTAGTCTTTGCAGCATAACTCATTACTTTCTCTGAAACACCTAGGAGATACATATGCTGTATGAACCTAGGAACCACAAAAGGATCAACCTCTCGGCCTCCTTGAAGAATCAGGAACTTAACCTTGTTATGTAATGAAAGTGTTGTTACTGTTTGTTTGTCAAGCAGGGTTGTCAAGCTATATTCTTGAGGTTCTGCTGCAGGAAAACCGAATTTCTCTCAGAGATGATCCTAGATAGGAGGTATTTCTTTAGTTATGAATGCACCCCCTGGAAAGGCCTGTTTCCTCCAAGAGTGGAAAAAGGAAAAAGAAGAGGTTTTAAAGCCTTTGTCTCTACAGTCAGAGCCTTAGATACTACTTTATTTTTCAGTCACTGTTTGTTCCCTCCCCCAGACGTGAGGGGAGAGTAACTGATATAGTAGAAGCTTGTATGCCAGAATATCCGGGCCAAAAATATTTACATGCCAAAATATTGTGGCAAAAATATCAACTACAGAATGCCACGATGATGAGTATATACAGAAGTCAGACAAAACAAGGTGTCTGTTGTGCCAGTGGTTCCTATGGATGGATAAAAGAGGGATTACAAAGTAGGACATTTTATAAGGAAAAGGGGCAATGGGGTGCTTTCCTGGAGAGGTGGCCCCATCTCAGATGCATACTAAATGGAACGAGAAACTGAATAATGACATAATAAACACTTTTAAACAGGCTGCGGACACTAGCCCTTTTTACAGCAAGTAGCTGGATTGGAGGGTCCCGCAGAGAGAGAGAGACTCAGTCTAGTTTCTCCGCGGGAACATTCAGGAGAGGAAGTGACTTGCAGCGGCAGGATTGGTGGACAGGTAAGTGGGGGTGGGACATGGGTGCAGGGTTATTAGGGGCTGTAGGGGAGGGACCGGCCTCTTTTCCACACTGCTCATCACGCGTAAAGAAAATTGGCCACCCGCCCACCCGGCATGTAGTTAGGTTCAGGCGAGAGAGTTATAGTTTATAATAAATAAATAATAAAATAAAAGTGCGTTGCGGGGAGAGCTTGGTGGGGAGGTTTGGGACGCCAGATAGGGCAGTTTGCGACAGAATGCAGCAGGCAGTAGATGGGGGAGGGTGGAGAATCAGATGCGGGCCTGGCCACCCTTCCAGGTTGGAAAAGAAGCAGGTGAGGGATGAGAGTGTGGAGGATGCCCGAAACAGGTAGGGGATGAAAGGAAAAGGGGGATGTGTGGGGGTATGGAAGTGTAAAGTGAAGGGAGGGGTTGAAAGGAAGAGTGATGATACTGTTTAAAGGTGGTTTATAAAGCTGGGGTTAATGTTGAAAGTTTGATAAAAGTTATGTATAAGTTGCAATCCTGTCCTAAATAAATGGCCTTTTAAACTAAACTGACTGCGTCACTGAATGGGTCCCGAATGCTGCATATTGCTTGCCAAAGTGTGTTTGTGGTTTCTGTCAATGAAGCTTCGTAAAAAGGTTTTCACTATACAACAGACTAAAATTATCTTTTATACCAACTCCGTGCTACGTCTGCTATGTCTGGGACTGAGGAATGTGGCCATCTGCCATAACAAGAGAGAGGGCATCAATACCTCACCGGATATTGCTCTGTACCTGCCCTTAAACTATCAACCAACCCCTGATACATGAAGTACTCCACCGACAAAAGTAACAAACTGAGCGGATGAACTCAATGTTTAATTAACGTAACAAGAGGAAGCGATTTCTAATAAACTTTGCAGCGTATTTATAACCAATGATTCATAAACGCACAAATAACTAGATAAAAACGTTAGCAAAAGTTAAAAGCATACATATTTTTGAAAAAAAAAGTATTCAGAACAATTATTTTTATTGCAAAGCAGAGGTGCAACCAGTAACAACTTGTAGGGGTAACAACTCCTAAATGATTCCTCTATAGCTTTGTGTAGTGTGTGGCCATGTTGTGTTTCTTCAAATTGCTTACATGGGCCCCATGCTATTTTCTGTAGAGCAATGCTCATTTCACAAGTATAGAAAAAGGTTTAACATTTTCAATTTCGTTTCTCTATTTGTATCTACTTTATTAATTCATCTATCAATGTTTATACTATTTACTTTTGTTAAATAGTCGCGCACCAAGAATCACTGCTATAGAGTCCTAATGCACGAATAAAATGTGGTATGGCATATTACTTGAATATGTATTAAAACTTTGCCTTTTCTTCTATTATACATCTGTAAGATAGTAATATTCCTCTGTGAATAAACTATAAATGATACGTTTCATAACTGTCAGTTATCAACACATATCTATCTGATACAGGACGAGCATATCATAGTATTTAAAGGACACAATTCACAAAAGGTGAATTGGAACTTTTGGCTATTATGCAAGAGATAAAAGATTTCTGGACTCCTTCTGGACTAGCAATGTACCACAGTTACAGTTTCCCTCGAATAGTTCTGCAATTCATTGTACATTTCTCATGCATCAATCATTCTAAAGACTCACTACACAGCCATTAAATGAATCTACGGCACGGCTTAATTTGAGCTGATTGTTGCCTCTGGGGGCCACCATCAATGATTTTTGGGGAACAACATTTATTTTTATGCATCAGTCATTTACAGAGTACAAGAGAGGGAAAACACACAAAGCAGGAAGATGGAGGAAGAAAAAGACTGAAAAATGATCATAAAGCAGGAATCTGCTAGAGTGACATAAAGTGGAAAGGGATGTATGGTAGTTGATTAAAGAGGCCTGAAGTGAATTTAAGACTATGCAGCCAGAGCTTCGGGCACTGGCACTCATTCTCTTACAAATTTAAGCATGATCTAGGGGTGCTTCATAAATTAGTGTTTGAAATGACTCAAACTTCTATAATGTTGCCTAAATCAATATGTTAAAAATATATCCTGTTTCTTTGCTTCATGTGATTTTTGTCCCAAATACTCCCAAATAGGGAGATAACTCAATTTTCCTCTTAGCGACATCAGATCTTTCATACAGTACTTCTCTTACCTGCATTCCTCAAACCAAGAATGAGGAAGCTTCCTTTACCACTCCTCTCCTGCCCATGTCCCACCATGCAACTCCCTTGATGACCCTAACCATTCAACGCTCTAACCAGCTGAACTCAATTATCCAAGCTCTTGGTTCCTCGTCTCCATCACTCCCCGCTATCCCCACCACTTAAACTTATTTTTAGCTATAACTCTGATGAAATGTCTATCCAAATTATTACTGTGCACTTAAAGTTTACACCAATTAACAGTTAACCCAAGTCAGAAAGAATGCAGTATAGTTTTAAAAACACATCTTTGTTTTTCAGGACAAGCCTGAAGACCTATCGTAAACAAATAGTTCAATCTTTAGAGTGGCATTTGGCTCAGCACCTTTCTCATAATTGGATGGTTTTCTTGTTTTGCTCACTTCCCAGTATATCTTTCAATGGTTTTTCTTTTTATTCTTCTGTCTGTCGCACCAAGAAGCATCTCTGTGTCACTGTGTTTTGGTCGGCATGTAGTTACTGCTAATGTTACAGCCTGCAGTGGATATGAGGAACTACATTATCTCTGCCTTGTTCCCTGCTTGTCTTCCGCTACTGCCCCACTCTTTATTAAACTGCCAGCCACTCCCCCACCCACTTCTTTGTTAAAACCCCCTGCTTGACTCCCATAGGGTTTTCTTAAATGTAACAAAACGCAATCCATTTTAAGATGACGACCACAGATACACCTGCATTTGCAGTAGCCATCTCCGAAGGGAGAGTCTTAAACTTCAGGAAAATACATTCACACATGACCACGCAGATGTGCAGCCAACTGCAGTAGCCATCTTAGAATCTATTTTGTTATACTCAAAATAACTCCATTCACAGTTGGCTGCTGTACACCCAAGCATAGCATGTTAGCCATCTATGAAAAAAAGGTTTGCCAAATGCGATAGGTTTTAAGGACGGGGTTGTTGGAATTGCCAATGATTGTTATTATTTATACCCATTTTGTAGCTAAAAAGCTCGTAGCAATGGCGGAGGACTATGTTTGGAGATTGTGGTGAGTATTTGCACCATCTGTAATAATGAACATTTCGATCTCCACGTGGAATTTGACAGTGAATTTTCACTATTTTCCTGCGATGTAATGAATAGAACATTTTTCAGGCGTTTTGAAAAAGCAATGCATATTTCCCTCCATCTAATTGCCTAACATGCAAAAAACCCTTTTTCATGTCTAAAAATGAAATGGAGTTTTCCTCAGCACGAGTTAACAGTTCACACTCAGTGTGACAGTCAGGGAACATCATGTATTAGATCGCACCCAGCACCCACCAAAAAAGTATTCTTCAATGCAACAATAACTTCGAAACTGAATAACTTTCCACCAATAACCTAACGTATGATTAAAAAGTCCTCAAATACTCTAGCCTTGCGATATCCTTTTATAATGTGTATTTGAAAAAACTGAATGCTTTAAGATGATAAGATGATTGTATATCATGCTGATAAATGTAATTGTTTTAATTGACCTCTGGTCTCAAAAACAATAAATTATTATTAATACTCCAGTACCGAGGGCATGACAAAACAGTTCACAAAACGACCGCCTTCGTGGGAACCTAGGGCCAGATGTAGCAAAGGGTTTTACTCATTCTGTGTCTATGGGAAAATTCGTTGGTACATATGGCCCCTAGTGCCAGCTCTATAATGACTCCAAACATTAAAAGTATTGCTTGGTTAGCTTCAGTGTAGTAATTTCATAAATCATCCTGGCAGTTCATTTACATAATACTAACATTCAGGTCTTAATGAGTCAATGCATTAGGGAGAAATTAAATATCCCACCAAGATTATCACCAAACAGGACTCTCATTATGCTCTGCAACTAGTTACTAGCAGCTGTATTACTAGGTATGACACGACTTTTCTATGGAACATAATTGTTATCAATTGCATATAAACTTGATTAAAACTGAACTGAACTGATGTCCATGAAGTTTAAAACCGTGGCCCTGTGTAACATTCGGTTTCACCATTTTCATGAAGAGCAGTTTAACCATTTCAAAGAAACCATGGCCCATATTACAAATAGGTCGCACTTTCCCTGCGGTATACGTTTTAACAGGCGCAGCAGGCGCTAACAGAGAAAGTGCACCCTAATATGATGAATGCACTGAGCGCAGTGCATTTAGGGAAATACAAAGTGGCTGCTTTCAGCCGCTTCATGTTGTACAGTGCATGCAACAACCCTCCTGCATTTTGAAGAAGGGACAGCAATGCCCTTGCAGGTGTGTGACTTGACTCATCTGCAGGGAGATGCCTGGGGGTCCATGGTACCCCCTTCATCCCCTCAGAGGGCTGCCCTCAGGGACCGCTCTGACAGCGTCTTATGCCTCTGAGGGCATGTTTGCCTCTGCACCTGCATCCATAAAGCTGGGCGCAGAGTCAGAGCAATTCCCTCATTTGCATGGTGCCCCACAGTCATGTAAATGAGGGAATACCCTCTCACAATAGCACTATGGCTGCATGTGCGCAAGCACTATCAATATTGCAATAAGAGCTGCATAAGTATCTGTGGTCACGTCTGTAACATCGAAATGCCACCGGAAACACAAAGTGGGAGCACACACCCGTTGAGTCCCCGAAGCACTTTCCATAATATGACCCGGGGAGTGTACCAAATGTACTGTCCCGAAAGAACATCACGTAGTACTTTCTTCCTTCTATGTATAACAAACAGAGAAGTAATGTATGTAAAATAAAGGGCTCTATGTCGATACACATGCTAACTGCCAGAAGAGAGGTTATTAGTGGGGTTCCAGTTGATGTTTATTCTTCACTGACAAAGTTATGTTGAATATTTCACCTGTTGAAAAGACCATCCATGCGTTTGATTGACACTTCCTCTTCAACCTTGTTGAAAGTCTCAAAGAACTGCTGATGCTGACCAGGGTATGAGGAATTGTATAAGGTGACCACCTCACTTTACTCACTATCTTCAGTCCTCAACCTTTCACCTACATATCACTGATATCATGTGTGTTAATCTAATTAATTCAGTGGAAGCAAAATAAGGCTACAATGTTCGGAATGCTCTACAGTATGACACAAAAGTGCAGGATGAGCTGCAATGACCTGGTGTGAGACAGCCACTCTAGAATGTAAACAGACATTAGTCTTAGGTAAAACTCTAGCAGCTCTTGGGAGATGGTGAGGATTCACTTCAGGGCGTAAATGGATAGAAAACACAATCCCCTGCTGCCAACAGAGTATAATGAAAACATGTATCACCAAAGTCATTTAGGAGACCCACAATGTGTGCAGCACATGCCATAAAGTGTGTAGTGGCACATCAGAAAGTACTAACTTCTTTCTCATTACTGGCATCTCAAAATTCTCTCCATTCGAAGGCATTACTCTATTAGGGCTGAGCAAGAGGGGCGAATGTGCTGGCAGAAAAGAATTTGGGAGCGAAGGGAACTTTTAGGAACCCTGAAGTCGAATGGAACTGTCCCAAGAGTCCAATTTGGCTAGTTCAGCTAAATAATGAACCTCCTTTGTTGTGGCCAAGGTTATCAGTTATGGGTTCACTGGCTCCTGTACTGTCACAATTAAATATATGCCAAAAGTAGAATATTCTTGATTAAAACAAATTTGCGGAATGGTTGATGATTGAGTTATTGATTGGCTGTTTGATTGAGGATAAGATTTTGGGTTATTATCATACAAGTGCCCTAAGGCAGTGTCTCTATATTAACAAGCAAGGGTTTCAAAGCATGGACATTACTATGTAAAACTCTAAATCATTTGGACATTATCAAATTAAAGTACTAAGTAAAGTAAAGTTGCTAGTTTCCGGCTAGATCTCAAAATAGATGGCACCACTAAGGGACTAATTTATATGTTGGCAGTATCGGTACTTTATCACAAGGGCGATAGAGTATCCTTACCGTCAACATAATGGTCTGCTTGATCATTTAAATGTGGGCAGACCATAGGCTTGGCTACGGTGGTGACTACTCCGTCACCTTTGTACCCAAACCTCTCTGATGGCCCTTACTCCATCGGGCCAGTCAGGATAGGCAGACATACAGCCATTTTTGTTTTACAGTCTGTCACTGCCAAGTAAGCCATGGCAGTGAGGGAAAGTAAATTGCAAGCAATCTTACACTCACCATGACACCCATGGCGAGGGAAGCATTACCTTTTTTTATTTCAAAAAGAAACCCTGACGCAATCCTGCACCAAACAGCGAAATGCGTTGGCAGGAACCACTGTGACCGTGGTTTCTGTCAATGTATCATAAATTACTGCCAGGTGGTCTTTTATAAATTTGGCAGGTGGTCCCTCCTTCATAGGAACAGCATTATTTACTCCGTCCTCTTGGCCGCACGGTGAACCGTCTACCCATTTACAAATCAGGCCCTATGTCTGGACACTGTTAATCTCAGTCAGGTTATCCTCTTTCAAGATCTCTCAAAATGCTTTTGGCTTGTACACATAACACCTGTGGGACACTTAAACTGATAGTGTTCTGAAATTGGTTTAAAGGTTTAGAAATAGTCCTGTGTTCCTAAATTTCTGATCCCACATTGGGATTTCATGCATTCAATTTATTTTCATGCAGTCTATCAATATACTGATGAGCCACATTCACATATTAAGTACTATTGCAAAATATTTCTAATGTCTTCATTCGTATTCCAAGACAGATGCATCTAACACACATAACATGTTAAAAAGGATTCCAGAGCTCAAGGCACTAGCTGTTGAAGGGTCATTCTCAAGAGAATCCTCATTATTTATTTGCATGAAACGATAAATCATTTCAGGCACTCTAAGCGATGGCAGTATGTGTACTTGTTACAATCCCACAAAAATGTGAGAAGACGATTTCTACTTATGTACATGACAGTCTTGAAGAGTAATGCGTTCTCACAAGCTTCTTTGATATCTCTGACAAGCCTGACTTCCCAACAGAACAAATTATTCTCTGTACAGAACTCATTTCGCCATGCAAAGCATACTGAAGAATCTATCACATGAGGCACTAAACAGACGTTTTACTAAATCATATGTAAAGGAAAAAAGTTGTTTGTTTTCATGTAACAGTAACATTATATATGAAATTGGCATATTAATGTATCAGGGACTTACCATTGGTCACTTAGGTATATTTGTGTGAGTATGCAATCAGATTTGGAAAAAAACACGTCTCTTGCCTTTAAGGACCCGGGTAAGTAAAGCTAGGTCAGGGGTAATCAATTATTTAATTAGGGTTTCAATGAGATAAAAAGAAGGACCCGTTTGACTTTGATTGGGATGTTGTTCCACGTATTAGGTGCAGTATCTCTTAAGGAGTGGAGTAATATTGAGGTCTTGTTTAATTCAGTATTGAGGAGGAAAGTATTACCAATTTCGTCCCTGAAATGATAAGTTGTTTTTCATTAGGTGGTAGGTGTGACAAGTTCCATTGTGAACATAATGATGTGGCTGTTCTATGCTTACAGCAGACTTGGACAGGAAACCATATAAAATGAATTTTTGATTGGAATAAAATCTGTTCATATTTTTCAGTGTCAGAAATCAGCCTTGTATCATCCATAAGGACTTTTAAGGGGTCCGTCCTACTTGCAGGCGGTGCACCTCTGAATATGGTTAGACTAGCTGTGATAGAACTACTGCTTGTACTAGGTCCAGGGCACTCAGTGTACGTTCCAGGGGCCACTTGAGGCCCTCCTGACCTTTACATGAGTCCCCCTGGTGAGCAGCAGCACTGGGCTGCTGTTTCCTGACTCACTAACACTGAGCAACATGTTAAATAAATTGCAAGCATTTATTTACAGCTTAATTGAAGCTCAAAAAAAGGAAGTAGCTAAGGTCTCCTCCACCACTTATCTTTAGGAACACCATTTTAAAAGACATCTTGCAACAAAGATGCAAAAATATAATAAAGTCTCATTAAAATTCAGAAAGTGTATTTCATTAACATAAAGAAGCATTTCACCTTAGTACATAAGATTATATCAGTGCACTGAGAAGTATTTTTTTAAAGTGGTAATTTGAAAACAAGAATTTAGAAGCATTCATGCTTCGCCCCCTCACACTGGCAACAATGGCAAAAGTGAACTAAGAGGCAAGTCAGTTATATTCACTAGGGGGAGCAGAACTCGCGGAATTTGACTCCGCAGAGTTACATAAACACTATTCAAGATTCAGCAGAGCTCTGCCAACCTGCAGATAAAGGAATGTATTGTTGCTCATGCTGTGATTTAGCACCGGGAGCAGTTTCCATGCTGAAAAATCAGCGCAAACAGCACGACATAGCAGTGCAGCTGATGAAGATGATTTTGCTTCCGCTCAACCAGATTTTGTCCTTGAACAGCAGTCTTCTGACCATGATGATTTCTGATCGCCCACAACCGCCCATGCCAAGAGAAACTCAGAGTTGCCAAAATTCCACTAATTTTGCAGACAGAACAGAATATTTCACCAACGCTAATGTTCACCCTCTGAGTGGCCTATGTTGCTTTTTACATGGACAACGTTATAGTCTATAAAATAAAACAGAAGGTTTTGTACAGTGCGCATCCCGAAGTCATGTATTTAGAGGTCTTCTTATGTGTGATGATAAAGGAAAAAGAGGCAAAGTGAAATTTGCCTAGGATCGCACAATGTGTTCTAATGGGGAATCCAAGATTGATCCCAGGTTTCCTGGTTTCACAATATGGAAGTCAGCCTTTATATGTACATGCATCACTACACCTATAGTGCTCCAGTGCTTAATTTGTAAATAAAAAGGTGCCAGTGCCCAAAGCCTACCTCTTAAACACACGGCTGCTACAATTAAAAGTGAGAACAGGGAATACTGAGGTAGCTGACTCCTGAAGCCATCTAGGGCCTTTTCAATCCATATAAAGACACTCTCTGTCCCTTCAGCTCACACCTGTAGCTTTCTGCTTTCTCTCATTGTAATGCTTTTTCGTTTGTTTTTTTTTTTGCTCCGTGTTTCTCAAATGTGTATTTTGCTCCCTGCAATTGCTTGAGGCATAAGACTAAGCGTCGGCCATCAAAAATAAGTGCCGTGCCGGAAAAAAACAAGCACAAATTAAGCACTGATGTGCTCCTTACATCCCCACCGACCTGTCGGCATCAATGAATTTCTCAAACAGACCGAAATTTTTGGCCCCCTGGAAAATGTTTGCGAGTATCCATGTACAAGGTGATTTAGATGTTTAGAAGGTAGGATATAGAAGTCACCGGACACGTTTTTGACATTTAATGTACATTGGCGTTGTGTTTCGTTGGTGCTCATATAAGTATTTGCGTTCTGAACATTGCGTTTTGTTTGATTTATTTCAGGAACCTCGATAGTTTATGAAGGAAACACTCGGGATGAAAAGCACAGTTTTCTTTCTTCCTATAAAAGATACAGTTCGAAAAATTTGCAGTGAACTGCACACTCGGGAGGGCTTGAGCTGACTTCTATTAACCAGCCAAGGCGTTGTACATTTCATCACGTCAGAGCTTGCCTTTATATAAGCTCGGCCTGCATTTAATGCAAATTAACCTGCCCCCATCTAAAAAGTGCAGTGGAAGTGTGGGAAGCGCTTCTCTCGGCGCCGCAAGATGGCCACATCAACGATCAAAGGCATACGCGAGCAGTAAAGGTCTGTATGTGGCCCTTAAGTGTTCCACTGGTGGCAAACCACCCGCCATCCGGCAACCCTGAGCGCCCTCCAAGCAAACGGCTAAACAGACATCACTGCTGATATAAGATACAAACAGTTCTGATTTAGGAACTAAGTAAATCAAGGAGCTGGCACACTCGATTATTCTGTAAATTCTGCCCGGCATAATATATTATTTTATAAACAAAAACCTGACACATTATTATGATTTATCCAAACACATGTACGAGTTCGCACGCTTGTAGACAGAATGTTACACTAACAAACATTTAACAATATTGAGTATGAGTGTCAGATGCACAAAACAGAAGAGAGAAGCATTCATATCTAAAAAGAACAATATATATATATATATGTTTTCATTAGTTATTTTGATGCCCTATAAAGTACTTTGCCCCTCCTTTCAGCATATTCAGGGCTCCGTGGATTCAGTCAAGGGTGTGTGAAGAGGTATTCAAAGAAAGTAGGTGTCTAATCTGACACAGATCAAAACCTATGCGTGATGTTTTTATTTTAAATCAAGCACCCATTGTGCTTATAGTTCAGAGGGCGGCGAGCCTGCACGGATCGGTTTTCAGGAATTTCCTGAAGCATTTATGTTCTTCTTATATATACTTATTAACTGGATTTTAAATATGACAGTGCTAACACCCTGAGAGAAATGACGTCATGACTATGATAGATAGAAGCTTTCTCTTATTAGAAAATTAGATCTTGCTGCTGATGGGAGCAGCTTCCCTACTCTATCATCATTAGGGTAACCTCTCAAAGGAGTTTCCATTCTAATGGGATCCCAGATCAAGGAAGATGACAGGATGATGGAAACAGTAATGGGGTAGACAGGAAAGCATGACACAGAAAGGTACACGATCAGACATAAAAACAAGAATTGGCAAAGTCAAAAGGTCTTGCAAAGGCAAGACCTACGCAATAACTATTGGCTTTGATAATTTCTCCTAGCCATGGTGTAGAGTACCACAGTTGCTGCACAGCAAGGCTAAAAACATATAAGAGAGTGATTTGACTCAGCCAGCGCTGACCGCAGAATAGTGTGTTTTTTTTCTTACGGTGGGTGGGCAACACTGACAACGGGAGGGAAGGTGGGAAGTAACAGGCTACACAGAAAGCAAGTGGGAGGGTGGGAAGGAACGGGCAATGGGACAAAAAAATCGCTATGACGTGGTCAGTGCTAGCCACATCATACTGCTTTTTTCCTGGTGGGGGATGGGCAAGATGAACAACATAGGGGGGAAGCAACAAAGACAAGGGGGGTGGGAGAGGGAGAAGCAACACAAACAGGGAGGGTAGGATGAGCTAGCAATCCGAAGGGACGACGTAGCCTTCTATACAACCCAAAATAGATAATTAGGCCATCTGAGGCAGAAGCTATCATCTCATACTGAGCATGCATTACAAAGATGTCGCTGGCCAATAAGGAGGTCAAGAGTCAGCAGATTGGGCCGGGTATGGGGTGCTGGGTGTATGTGCCATCTATTTTGCTTTGCTTTTCCATGGGGCTTTTGGCATCTGAACATGTGATGCCATTTCCCACAACACAAAAAGCTGTTCATTAGAGTTTTCAATATGAGCATGGCATACTATACACTTCTTTTGAGCATGTGTGTATGGGTATTGTCTCAAGGTAAGAACGCATGAGCATTATCTGAAATCTGCTAATTTACAGCATTAGATGGATGCTTCTCATGGGACGGGGTAGGAGGGAAAGGAGCAACACCGAAGTGTGAGCGAGAGAATAAAGCAACACAGAAAAGTTAGGGAGGGAGGAAGAAGCAACATAGGCAACGGTGGGGGTTGCAGGGGGAAGAAGCAGCACAGACAATGAGGGAGGGGTGGGAGCTGGAGGAATCAACATGGACAATGGTAGGTGGAGGTATGATGCAAACAAGTAACATGGACGGGGGGTGGGAGAGGAAGATCAAACAGAGATAATGGGGGGGTTGGGAGAGGAAGAAGAAACACAGACAAGGGGGTGGGGTTGAAGGAAAAAACCTACAAGGACAACAAAGGAAGAGGAAAAAATAAAAATAGTACCTCAATCACAGAGCAGTCAGAGGAAGGACAGCAATCAAGGTAAAACAATCATTACTTAGTCCATACTGCAGCCGAAGGGAGAGAAAGTCGGCACACACTGGCCAATTAGAAGGCAGAAAATAAGAGTGACAAAGAAGCCAACAAATGGTAAGCAATGGGCTGGCAGGAAGCTCCTTATCTCTTGCAAGCAAGCATATCTCTTATATGTCTCGCATGCAAGAGTTCATACAGTGCATGCATTGTAGCAGACAAGACCTAACAGGCGAGAGTGCATGCAGCGCATGGGTTGTCGCAGACAATGCCTGAAAAAGAGAACTCTGGGATAGAGATTTTTATTAGCATTTAGAAGGCAATTTTAGCTTTTTTTCAACAACCTTATTTTCGTAATTATATTATACTAATTAAGTGGAATATCCCCTTCTTGCAAAGTGAATTCACTTGTCTTCTCCTCATAACTCGCCAAACTGTGCAAAGATGGGTATATCTGCAAAGCCACAAGTCTTTCTGAATTCGGGCGACTCACTTGACTAGTTAACAATATACCAGGTGATAAAGATGTACACCATAAAGATTTGTGAAAATAAACAAACAATAAATATAATTATAGGTCTATGGCAACCATCAACATTGCTAAAACGTAATAACTGAAAAAGATTTATAATTTTCACTAGATCGGCATCTATAGAGGCTTGGAAGTGCCTGGCTCTGTTGTAAAGTGTTGAGCAAAATAGTCTATCTGTGTGTGGTGGTATTATAACATCCATCACCCCCCTTGCATATTACAGACATACTGCCTACGTTATTCTTCCTGTCCTCTAAAGCCTTTCCTGAGCACAATGCTTGCAGAATGAAGCACACATACCGTGGCGGAAGAGGCACTGCAGACCTTGCTCATAGCCCAGAAGGAGCAGAATGTCAGCCTTAGATCCCTGTACATAGCTGAGCTTTTCTTCTTCTGCGCATGCCCACAGCCAAAGCTGTGGCATTAGTGAGCCGAAAGATGACTAGATTGGCAGAGCTACTCCAGCTGTGTAAGGTTTAGGTAAACAAGCCAATACCCTATAAGATAAAGAAACTGGGCTAATACTCCACCCACTCTTGGCAAAACATTTTGCAGGTTTCTCTATGCATAACATGGCGGACGTCTGTACAAGATTGCAACCATGTGGGGTCCATTGCTTCAAGTCATTGCTAGCGCTTGCCAGCCACGGACAAATGTGCCATTATAACAGCCATTTTTTAAAGCTCAAAAATAAATGCAATTAACTTACATTGTTGATGTACATATTGTGAAATTAGTATTCACAAAACATAAATCTCAACCAACAAAAAGCAAGTTCATATGTAAAATATTATTAATGTAAAAATGCTGTCCATAATACAGGACTGACTTGATAACAAACTATCAGTATCACAGAAATCAAAGATGCTGGAGGCTTCATAAGATCCTAGTATATTCTCTAGATCTCAGTCTTCAAAATAAGTCTTCCTTTTCTCAAATTAGGCATCTAACTATAGATGTCACAGACAAAAGGCAGGTACGACTTGCTACCTAATCGGTAACTATGCGTCTTCTACAAAGGAAATTTTTTTCAAAATCTTGCAGCTACATCATTTAGAAATTAGGTTGATCGGTAGACAAAAAGTTGCGCTTTTTTCTCAAATTCACCCTCTGCATAAACTACATTGATAGCATCTGCTGTCTTAAGATAAGTTTGACATCAGAGGTGGCCTGGACAATAGCCCATGTGCAATAATCTTGATGCAAGATCATCGCAAATGGCATGGATTTATTTTTAGGGCAATTGAAGTAGATAACAGGGGATGGTATGGAAAGGGAAAAAGCAACACGGACAAGGGGGGTAGGAAAGAAAGAGGCAACACAGACAAGGAAAGATGGGAGGTGAAAGAAGCAATAGCAATATGGGAGTGGGAGGGGGAAAAGAAACAGGAACAACGAGGGGGGAGTAAAAAAGCAACACGAACAAAGGTGACAGGGAAAAAAAAAAAAAAATGTGCCTCAATCACAGGGTGATCAGTGGAAGGAGAGTCATCAAGCTGTAGAAATGAGTACTTGGTCCATGCTCCAGCAGAAAGACTAGAAAGTTAGGCCAGCACACACTGGCCAATAAGAAGGCAGCAACTAAGAGTGGCAAAGAAGCCAACAAATGGTAAGCAAAGGGTGGGCTACAAGCCCCTTATCTCTCGCAAGCGAACATATCTCTTATATCTCTCGCAGGTAACAGTGCATGCAGTGCATGCACTGTAGCAGGAGAGACTTAACAAGTGAGAATGGTAAGTATTGGGAAAAAGTGTCACGTGTTACAGAAAAAGGGAGCTGGAGTGAAAGGAGGAGGAACATGATGTTTATATGGTGGAACAATACAAATCAAGAAAATGTGTTAGCACAAAATAGAGCAGGTATAGATGTTGCAAGGAGGATAGAAGATTGTTTGCAATTGTAGAGAGGGAAATATGAGAGGAGCAGACAGAATTTTGACAGAGTCCACGCAAGAACATCTACTCAAGGGTGAACTGAAATTTTAATGCTGACATCTGCTGGCAATGGGAACACATTTACTGATTGCTTGGGCCATTGGAAGCTTCCTTGATGAGTTGCTTGAGCAGTCTCATAGCATTTCCCTGTCAAAAAAATTCAGCCTGCATCTGTGAACAATTGAGAAATGGTGCAGGAGGTATATAAAGTACATCCTTAATTTGGAAAAATTGATCCCGCAAACAGTCATTCTCAAGATCAGGTACTTAAGTATGGAACACCCTCCTACCTTGGACGTCCTTCCTCAGATTCTGAGAGGACTGGAAAACAATGCTTCCCCTTAAATAGATACATATAGGATACCTTTTTCGTTTCCCTCTCAAAAAGGCCCTCTCCCTCTTATTATCTGATAGTCAATCTTCCCAATCCCCGATCAGCTTGCTCCATTCCTCTACTACCCCTTTAAGAGTGACATTTATTTTCTCTTCCTTATAAAATTGTTTTCTGCAGTATATCTCTGTTTTTTACACCACTGCCACTTTGTATGACAATTTCACAATATTTCAGCTTCATGAAAATGTTTATGTTTATAATCTAGTTATTGAGGAAATCGGATTCAACTTTGATTTCTGGAGTGGTTATCTCTAAGTTATTCTTAAGCCTCACAAGATCATGTCGACTTATATGGCAGTGCTGTAGTCATAAACAGAAAAGAAGGAACTTCTGCGGGGACTCTTCTGTGTCTCTCTTACACCCAATAGCATAAGACTATCAAGAAAGTACATAGGGGGCGGGTGCTAAGGTTGGCAAAAGTTACTCTTCAGGATAATTTTAAGTGACTGGAAATGAATACGTTGACACTGCCTTTGAGTTGGCAATGAGGTATTAAAAACTATAAGAAAGGAGCAGAGAAAACGTCAACATTTATCCAAAAGTAAGATCTGTCAGTTGAAACTCTAAAATACAGTATCCCTCCATTGGATGGGACTATTCGAGAAAATAAATGAGGTATGTAGAGGAAATGTATGGGAGTTCAACAACTTGGATTTACTCGTGCAAATGTTGCAAAGGCTTCAGATTAATTACCTTGCAATTGAAAAAAGCTCTTATCCTTAATTAAATTTAACAAACCAAAGACTTAATATTGAAGAAGCAGCAAAGAAAGTTAACACAAGAGTACTGACCTAAAACCACAACTTGTGCTGATTCATCCACTTGACAAACAAAAAGTCAAGTTACACTGGGATGACAAGGGTACCTGTAATATAAACCGTGGCAATGATTTACGTGCTGGACGCAGTGTGTTATTGATGCACCCAAAGCATAGATGGATAATAGACATCACAAATGCCGGCTAACCTTTACTAGTGCACATTAAGGGCCTTCTTTATTTAGTAGTTGTGCCGCTTTTGCACCTTGCAACAGGGTGCAAGAGCAACACAACTACTAAATGAGATTTATCAAGCCATGCAAGGCCACATTGCGTGGGTCTGAGTGGCTTGATAAATTCGGAGTATTGCAATGAGGTGCAAATTGTTGCATTGCGTTACTCTACCTCAGGGAGGTGTTCTATGGGTGGTGTGTGAGTGTTTCCACTCAAAACTCACGTATTTTTACGCATTCCCAGATATACCATAAGTGGTAGACCTGGGAATGTGCCAAAAATGCTACATCTCTCCAGGTGATGAGTAAAGAGTAGAAATGTTTCTTTCTCCTTGTATTTTCCTCTTTCTATGCGTGCTGCATTATGCAGCACATATATAAACAGGAAAATGCATCAGGGGATTGCTTTTGTGCAGACTTGTTGCGCTGCATGACAGTTTCATAAATAAGCCCTTTACTTGGCAACGCTGCTGTTATGATTCTCTGCTGCTGGAGCACCAACTCTGACTCCCTTCCGAGATGGAGGAGAATGGGGGCAGCTCATGGAGGCACATACAGCAACATTGAAGTCTTCTGCTTACTCCTGGGACTGGGATGGCCAAATCCGCGCTTCTGTTCCCCCAATAAATATCACGAGGTAAATGTGCACGCGTTAAGAATACGCCATTGGTGGTTTAAAAATATACACAGTTTTGACTCACCGGTCTGCAACAGCACAGTAAACGCGGTCCCATAGGATAGTAAACTGTGTCACTCTTAACACTGGAAGCTCATTTGAAGAGGGATGCAGCGACAATTAGACCGGTCCTGTAACTATTTGCGTCAACGCAGCAAGCATGTCACTCAAGCTGTGATTATAAAAAATGTCGCAGACATTCTTTTTTAATATAAATATATATTTCAGCATGCATAAACGAGCAAAGTGCCAATCTGTCAACATGTTAATATACAGCGTTTAGCATGAGAATTTTTTTTCCAGCTTACTGTTGTCTATTTCTGAATACAAACTGGCAGTAGGGCGACTGTAAATTCCATCAAAATCACAATTTTACTATTGTAAATTCATTATTTTTTTCTTTTTTTTTGCTCCCACATTCTAAATCCCGAAGTGTCCACTGACACTCATCTGGAGTCGGCACCTCTCACAGTGCCTCCCCTTTCTTTGGATATTTTCCCACTGCACTCATTTGGCGAATTTTTCCAAAATCAGAATATAAAAATAGCAGAAACAAAAACTTTAATCCTCTTTATCAGCAAGCCATGCCTTGTAAATTCAAAATCAATCAAGAGAATTCACAATTGTTTTAGTTCATAGTGTTAACTGTCAATGTATATATACAGGGCCTTATTTATACTTTTTGGTGCAAAACTGCACTAAGGCAGTTTTGCCCCAAAAAGTTTTGCACCAGCTTGCACCATTTTTTAGCACCAGCTGGGCACCATATTTATGGAATGGTGCAAGCCGGTGCAAAGGGTAGGCTAGCTTTAAAAAAAATGACGTTAGGCAGTTTTGAGTCAAAATAAATTAATCTGACCAGATTAGCATCATTTTTTGATGCTAAGGGGCATATTTATACTCTGTTTGCACTGAATTAGCGTCCGTTTTTTTAAACTCTAATTCAGTGCAAAACTAACTCCATATTTATACTTTGGTGCTAGACCCGTCTAGCACCAAATTTATGGAGTTAAAGTCATTTTTTGGAAGTGGAAACCTACCTTGCCTTAATAAGATGCAAGGTAGGCGTTCCCGTGCAAAAAAATGACTCTATGGCTTTAACACCATATTTATACTCCCATGTAAAAATGGTGCAAGGGAGGGAGGAGGGGTCAAAAAATGGGGCAAAGCAAGCTTTGCCCCATTTTTTAAGACCTGGGTCAGGGCAGGGGTTAGGGGACCTGTGGGCCTATTTCCATGGTGCAACACCATGGAATAAGCCCAGAGGTGCCCTCCCCAGGCCCCAGGTGCACCCCCACCCACACCATAGGGACTGCGGAGGATGGGGGACCCTATCCCAGGTAAGTACAGATAAGATTGTATAACATTTTTTTTTTTTTTGTTTAAGTGCCATAGGGGGCCCTGAAATGGGCATGGTAGGTTTAGCACCATAAAATGACGCTAATCTGGTTAGAGTCATTTTTTTTTTACTCTAACCTGCCTAAAGTCGTTTTTTGGTGCTAAACCCTCTTCTTCTATACTACCAGCCCCACCCGACTAAAGTCATTTTTTTTTACTCTAGCCTTCCCTTTGCACCGACTTGCACCATTCCATAAATATGGTGCCCGGCTGGTGCACAGAAATGGTGCAAGCTGGTGCTAAACATTTTGGTGCAAAACTGAGTTAGTGCAGTTTTGCAGCAAAAAGTATAAATAAGGGCCAATATTTTGTAAGTTTGCGCCACTTTTGCGTCATAAAATGACGTTAATGCGGTGCAAAAAAAGTTTAAATCAGGGCCTTGGTGCTAGATGGGTCTAGCACCAAAGTATAAATATGGAGTTAGATTTGCACCGAATTAGAGTAAAAAAAAATGACGCTAATGTGGTGCAAACAGAGTATAAATATGCCGCAGAGTATAATATGCCCCTAAATATGGCGTTAAGACCATAGAGTCATTTTTTGCACGGGAACGCCTACCTTGCATCTCATTAAGGCAAAGTAGGTCTC
Source organism: Pleurodeles waltl (assembly GCF_031143425.1). Lineage (NCBI taxonomy): Eukaryota > Metazoa > Chordata > Amphibia > Caudata > Salamandridae > Pleurodeles > Pleurodeles waltl. Next base: position 537,768,887 of record NC_090438.1, read on the forward strand.
CACTTTCAAAAAATGACTTTAACTCCATAAATTTGGTGCTAGAGGGGTCTAGCACCAAAGTATAAATATGGAGTTAGTTTTGCACCGAATTAGAGTAAAAAAAAATGACACTAATTCGGTGCAAACAGAGTATAAATATGCCCCACAGTGTTAACCTTTTCAAGCTCAACACAACAGATTTACATTAAACCATGAAACTCATACTCTTTGAGTAGAGTTCTACATTCATGATAAGCTTGGACTAAATGCATGCAGTGGTTGTTGCTGTAGAACTGAGCAACATTTCATATGGATGACTCCACCTCGGCATTCCTAATCTCACCTGCAGGCTCTTCTTGAGAGTCACCTTTTGTGTAAATCTATCCATGAGGGCTAAGATTATAGGGAGTAATTAAAAAAAATGCATTTTCAATGGAAACGTATCCTGAACCATGATTTCGTGTGCATTGCATCCCTGTCATTAGTGGTGAGATGTCACTCCATAGCGAGTCCCATTTTTGCCCTATTAATAGCCCTTCGGCCTCCTCTTTCCATTCTGTACTAAACTTTTGCAATATAGCAATCAATCTTCATCCTTTCATTGTGCTCAATTTGGTGTAGTTTAGCCAAAGGAATAGCAATTGGCAGGGAATAACAAAATAGGTCACTTTTCAACATTAGACAGGAGTCTTTCATCAAAAACAAACAAAAAATGCTGAATGAAGGTCTGCCAATTTTTTTCAGGTACAGCAGATTGTCCTTCATTTGATTCCTTTTCTTGATTTCATGATTTTTTGTCCTGCCACTTTCAGTTGTTAACCTACAACCAAGTGTCCAGTGTGTATGTGCTAATGTGGTGTGTCTGTAAATGTTTACAATCAGTGGAAATGCTGGATAATACGTTCAGTAGAGTAAGGGCCATCAGAGGCAGACCTCTAATTCTGCTCACCTAATTTAAATGGGTTGAATTCGACGTCAGTTTTCACTGCTCATCACTGCCTGAAAGTAAGGGGCAGTGAAAACTGCTATATGCACCTCTCGCCATTGGACAGGACCCCCCTGGTGAGGGGAGAATTTTGTTTTTTATTTTGAAAAAGAAAATTCTGTTTCAGGACGTTCTTTTTGTAAAGAAAAAAGAAAACAGTTTGGTGCAGGGTTACTTTAGTTTGACGGAGCCCTTCACCAAACTGAAAAAAGCACTGATAGGAACTGTGGTCCCTGGTAATGCTTTCAGAAATAACCACCTGCTTGGTGGTCATTTTTAAATCTAGCATCTCGTCAGGATTATGGAATATTTTATTCCATCACTCTGGTGGAGAAACAGGTCATCTGCGAGATTATACATCTGGCCCTAAATCTTTTTTATGAAGCTCAAAATCCTCCAATGGGACAAGCTGTTTCCATTGAAGCTGAAACAAAATCAGACATCTTTGCCACAAAGTGCACCTGACAGCTCTGGAAGTGTTAAAAGTCCAAAAATATTTTTTGAGTGTCAACTGTTCAGGGACTTTGGAACAGCTCATTTGGGTAATTTCTAAGGCTTCCAAGAACTCAGGGACAGCAATTAGGCTCACTCCAGCATAGGCCATCATCAAGGGCCGATCCAGGTCCAGTTGGTACTGCTCAACTAGTCTCTTTGGGAAAATAATACTTTTGCAGATTGTAGTGTCCCTGTAGTCACACAGCAGATCAGTCAACTGACCCTTTGGAGTCCATTTTTTCCCTAGGAACAAGGCTGAGCATGTCCAATACTTCGGGGCTCCGTCGGGTCACAAACAGCAAGTCCAGTTCCCTTCTGCGGGTCCAGAAAATGTTCTAATGAAGATTCATGTGGGCGCCATATTTATGGTTGGGACTAGTCAGTGGGTGGGGGTGATTTCTTATCATTACCTAGCCTATGGAGAAAAAGTCCTTGGACAACACCACCCATTGTTTCAGAAGTTTCTGTTTGCCCTACAGCAAACAAAACCACTGTGTCCCTCACACCTAAAATCCAAGATCAGAAAACCCTTTCTCTTTGTGCAGAGCTCTTGTGTCCACCAGATGTCTGGCCAGGGAAATGTGCAGGCCCTTCCATTGTGCTCACTCCAAGCCAGTTCTGGGAGTAGTTTCCTTCACACTGAGTTCAGAGCCAGCCTGGCTAGTGGGGGTTTGGGGACCAAGCTTTCTTTCTCCAGGTCTCTCCTTCCACAAAACTCTGGATGGGCAGGCCTCATCTCTGTCCCTTTCATGTTAAAGAAGTTCCTGGGTCAACCCCGGCTTTCCTTCTTGGGCTAATAGGGATCAAACACACCACACCCACTCTATCTCATCATCAGACTTATGGCACTGCTCTACCCGAATAACAGTTTCCACACCTCATTAAAGTCAAGCACTGGCTGGGAAGCTGATAGTAGGTTAAAGCAAATTAGCACCTGGAATTTTCGGGCAGAGAAATGTTAACTTTCGTGAAGTTCCCAAATGGTTATTAATATTCTAGAAACACCATTACTTTTGATTTTAGTAAATATGAAAAACAGTCTTTGAATGACTATTTTAGCTGTTCCATGTGAAAAGTTACAGATCAAAGTTTATAATATGTGCATTGAAATTTTTGAGGCTCCAGTTCCATTCTGCTAGTGAAAATACTTTTGGGATTTGAGGAACTTGCCAACCTTAAATTTTGCACATCTGCCATTTTTTAACATCAGGCACCCTACCTTGTGGGTGACCACCTGCAGTTATGGGTAACTTATTAGTATTTAAAAGTACGTTTTCCCAACTGTCAAACTGGGTATTTTGACAGGTTTAATAGTAGGTTTAGGTTATTGTTGTTAGGATATACATTGTAATCCTGAAGTCATGTTTTACAGGCCAACCCTTTGGATGGCATCACAGGTCATGTGTTTGGTGCTTAAAGCATGTTAAATATGTCAGTCAGGGGTAACCCATTTTAACCATGTTTAAACGTGGAGCACAGCCACTTTACTCCTGTCTGGCAGGGGTGAAGTGCACAAAGCTCAAACACAGCAAAACTAGGGTCAGGAAAAAGCCAAAAAAGGGGGATGTCCTATTCTGCACCATTCCCCATGGAGTGCATGATTTGCACTACGTAAGGGGATACTATACATTTCAAAAGTGCACAGTAGGGTCACACATTAAAGTAGTTATCTCATTAATACTTTTTATACAGAAAGCAGAAGGTTTATTTTAGTTTTTTAACTGCCACATGCTTAGCATTTTATTCAGGACTCAAAATGCATGCAAAATCTTTTGTTTTTTGTAATTCTTGCTATTCTTATCACCCAGTCTATTGTTCTGTTACGTCTGTGCTGGGTTAGTTTTTTCTGTACTTGTGCGTTTAGTGTTCATTATCAATGTTTGTCAGTTTAGGTTTTGTCATATGAGTGATGATCAGTTTGTGTGGTTTTGAAGAGAAGGTGGATATAAATATATAAGAGCCTATGAATCTTGTGAACACTGAATGCAGCCAGTAAACTACAATATAATTGTACTGTTTGATTTGGAAGGCTGGAGGCAGTCACTGACACTTCAGCTGCCTGTGGTGCCCTGCAGGATAGTCTCCTACAAATAAACATTATTGACTTACTGATATATTGTTTCATTGCAGCTCATAATATTGCAATCCTGTTACAAAAATTATTGGTTTAAATAGAAAATGGCACTCAGTATCTTTACACTGTCTTCTCCTTAACATAACAATCATTTCAAACTTAAAAAGCCCAATTAAGTAGTCTTTAGACTTTCCCTAAGCATTTAACATAATTTGATAACTATTCCTTATACACTTAACGTCTTTAGCGCGTGATTGCAAGCCTTCCATTTACTTGCAATCACCACACTGACAATGCACTCTTTGGGCACCACGGTGGAGTCACAATTGTGCATTAATAAGGGTGGAGGGGAAGTGGCTAGTTTAATACACATTGAATCCACTCTTCCGCTGGTCATTGCAAGTGAATGTGCTGCCAGCGGCTGTACCAGTGAGCTGTGGTAATTCTTTTCAACACGGTTTACTCCTGCACATTCCCCTTTGGTACCTTACAGTGATTTGAGGGACATGGTGCCATCGGCTGTTGGTTGCCATGAGTCAAAGCTGGGGCAGGATTCTCACAGGTTCCCCCCAGTTCCCTCCATCCTTGAGCGGATGTAGGAACCCAAATGATCAGCAGCAGCACACTGGCCATCTAGGCAAGTGTCAGTTGTCCTGGTCTGCTTGACTTACACACTTTTCTGGCCCAAGCTCTCTGGGTTCACTAGACTCTACTCATTTGTAGCCCAGAACCTAGTAGGTGACAGTTTTCCCAGGGCCCTATTAACAACTGTGGACAGGGCAAGGGATTAGATGTTAGCTGCCTGATGTTTCTGATCCCCCTCAAAAAAATGAAAGTGAAGTCGTTTTTAGACAGCTGGCTTGATGCCCTGTTCACAATAGAAAACAGGGCACTGGGGTAGATGTCAGCTGCCCTCGTGCTCTTGACCAACACCAATTTGAAGCCCACGGAGGATTGGTACAGTTGCCCTGGGGTCCTGTTCACAAATGCAAATGGCACTGGATCAGCTACCAGGTGTTCTAGGCCTCCTCCACCCACATTTTCTGTAGTATGTCTTAGGGAGACAAAAAGCTAAAATCACCTTTCTATTTCCAGACGTTTTTCATCACTAAATCGAAGGATGAAGGTGGCTCTTTGCGGTTAACAATTATGCACCACACAGTTCACAGCAGCAAATAAAGTGTTTGGGCAGGTGTCGGTAGCCATTGTTCTCCTTGATATACACTATTTTAAAAAACAAGAAGGGAATTTTATGTAAGGCGCCAGCTATAAGGGAATTCTATTCACAGATAACAGACCATTAAAGCGAGTTTCAGCTTCCTTTGTCTTTCTTGTCACTCACGTTTTTGTGTGTGACCAATGAAGGCTCTCAAAAGGGAGCAAATGCATCACTGCCCTGTCTGCAATAGTTAACATGGTACCAGGCGTGCTGCCTTGTGGCTCAGACCTCATTCTCCTTCCAAAAACGAGGGCAAAGGAGACCCGAGACAACTGACTTCTACCCTGGTACCCTCTGTGTATTTGCACACAGTGCATTAGGGATGGATGTCAGCTACCTTGTACTCCTTCAACTGCCCCCTTTTGTGGCCAAAAGATCCCTGGATCAGATGTCTAATACCTCACCATTCTTTTCACAATTGCAAACATGACCCTACACCAGCTTTCAGTCATCCCCAGCCTCCTTTACCGTCTGCAAAATAGAGTGTACAGGAGGCCCGGGACAAATGACAACTGTCCCTGCACCCTGTAGTAAATATAAAGAGAGTTCTACTTGGCCCCCAACTTTTTTACAGCCTAGGGATATCCATAATAGGTGACACCCCCTGAGCCCCGTTTGCCGAGGGTACTGGGCCAGCTGCCTTCTCTTTTGAAAAAATTAGGGTGACGGAAGCCTGAAACAGTTGACAGCGGCTCCCTCAAGCCATTTCCAGGAACTACCACAAATCTAGGCTTGCTGTCACCTCCTAATCTGGTCCTGCTTGGCCATGCCTATTTTATGGCCCAAGTAAGCCTAGGACAGATGACATTTACCCCAGCACCTTGTTGCTGGGGCAGCTGTCAGTGCACTGATACTCATCTCCTCCAAATAGTAGTTTTACTTCCATACACAACGGTTGAATTAATTTAAATACTTTAGATAAATGGGTGTTAAAATTGACAGGAACCCTAAGTTCCATTACACCATACACTCTTATCAAAATAGAACACGTTTTAGAGATGTATAATCAAACAATATCAAGAATTAGTTTAGGTAGGCATTAAGATTGAGTTAGTGTGACAGGGGAGAGAAATTAAGTTAAGGCAGGGCCTAGGGCTTTGAATTTCATATTTTTTAGGTTTTCTACTGTATCCAAACTTTACATACTTTTGGTGTTCGTTGTTTGTCATACAATATGTCAGGATTATCACTGACAATAATCGATTCAACTGTTTGTACTTATCAGTTGAATGCATCTGACCAACATTGGCTAGGCTGATCTTATGCACAGGAATCTCTGACAAGCTGTAGGGGGTGGTGGGTAGAAAAACTGAAATCACACACAGTGTGAATCTTATTGAATTAGTTGTTTGTGATTTCGCAGGTAAATGATTTCAACGAACACTTGCAGTGAGAAACTATTTCCACTAAAAAGTTACTTTTTTATAGAAACTAACGTTCAAAATGCCTTTTCATCGAAATTATCTTTTACATCCTTTTACTGTTTTAAAGCCACTTATCATTATAATAGGTCCTCTAATTTCTTCTGTGAGTTTTGCATACATTATTTTCCCTCAACCGCTCTTCCCTTTCCCAGGCCCAATGTTCCGTGATGTTTCCCTTTTTTCTCATTTCCACTGTCCACTGCTTTTTTAACTCTCTTTTGTAACACCCCTGCCCCTCTCTCTGTCTTGTACTCCTTCAACAATCCCTCATTGTCGTTTTTTGTATGACGTTAGCATACTGAATTATATGTAAAATATGCTTACAGAAAGAGGCTTTCAGACAACCCTATTCAAGCACTGGACTGGTATTATGGCATTAATATCTACAGTATGCAGCATGAGGCAGTGGGTCAGGGCACTTCAGTCAAACTTCATTGTGAGTGAAAGCAATATGTCCTTTCAGAAGGAGCCTTTCAGGTACAAAGCAATCCCTTTAAGTGCCAGGAACTACTACGGTAATGTGAGCTTTTAACACCGAAAAAATGTTTTGCTTTTACCCAAGGCTTTTTTTTTAATGATGAGGACACAGGAGACTCCCCAGCAATAAAGGTATGCAAAATCCTTGACAAAAAACGAGCACCGCCAAAGAAAAAAAGGCCACCAGCCAACGCCAGACCTACCGGCTTTGCCAATGCTTATTTTGGTGATGAAACAAAGTCCATGAATCTACCTAAATCTCACACTTTTATAATTTCCCCCTCACCATGCTCGTCAGGTTTTTCCTTTTATATATTTGTGGAGCTCACGTCCCTACCCTCACTCCACCTCATAGCCATTTCATTAAATTGCCCTCCTCTACCTTTTTCTCCTAGTCTATTTTTCTGTGTTTATAATAAAATTCTGTTGCCCAACCAGGATTCACTCTGAAGTCCACATTGAAAAAAAAAAGTTTTGTTTCAATTATTTTTAGTAACGTAATATTATTTTTTTTAAAACGTTCTTCTGGTTTTCTGTTATTTTTTTAGCAAGCTATATTTATATGAATTTGTTTTAAAGCTATTTGGGTTTTTGATGATTTGTATTTTCAGAAATAGATTTCTGTTATTTTATTTTCCATCACTGCACATACTGCAGTAGAGAGCACCACGGAAGATTCTAAAAGCATATAATTACACATCTTTTAGTAAGTGTGTTGATGCAGGCCTATAATGAATTTATAATATCTCTTTCCTAAAATTCTAATGTTTCTCCTCTGACTAGGCCTGCTATAATGCAAAATTGTTGACCTTAAAGGTCTTATTTTCTAACAACATTACGGACATGCTATCAAGGGCTATACGATTCGTTGCGTGTCTCCTCTTCATTTTAGGCCCTCCCCTGTGGAACTGGCCTGTAATTTGCGGTGAAGGTATATAATTTTTGCCTAATCCATTGACGGCAAGGTAAAATGCTATAGTAGAAATGTTACATTTTCATGGACTCTTCCAAGGTAACATGCTATATAAATTCCTGCATCCCGTGCTGCATTACGAAAATGTGACACTTTTACAGTACATTGTACAGTGAACGAATTACCTTTAATTTCTCAGTTTGCCAATACCTTTAGAAAAAACACACTGATGAATTAAGAGGAAGTTGCCCAAAGCACATAAATCGTTCAATCTCCTTTGTATTCATTTTTGGTGGTGAGACCTCCAACAAACCAGGAGAAATGGTAGATGAATATGTACTCCCGTAAATGTCAATGAAGGGTAGCCCGAGATGGGAGAGACAAAGCCTGGCTTGCCCCTTGATAAACCCGACACTAGCCGTGCAACTGCTGGGCTCCCTGGTTTTAAAGGCAGAGCAGAAACAGGAAGTAGATATGTCTGCACTTTCCACTCCCTGCCCTTGTCCCGACCCATCGGTAGCAAATAAAGGGCTGTTGTAGAGCTTTAAATGTCAATCCCGCGACTTCATTGGGGGTCAAAGGGCGCATAAATCCACTTCCGCTTCGCCTGCCATTACGGTGAATCGATATTATGGATATTGCACAAATGTCTCGATAGACTTTCCGCTGTTAATGGACCACGCCACAGTGACTTCTCCACAGAGTAAATGTACTTTTTTCACGTCACTTAAAGCGTTACTTGCAATTCGGAATTTCTCGTGTACAAGTTATTTGTGAAAACATATAGGGCGCCAAATAACTTGTTACAAACAAAGCTGCCACTTTGCCCTTAAAATCTGCCCAGATGTTATGTAACCAGCAGCCCTCCTCACAGTGCATTGGACGCCAGAGGCAAAACAAGTAAACATGGTCATGTAGAATTGAAGCTTGCCGTACACAAGTAATGTCCCTTACAGTCACAATACCAGCGAAAACATCCCCTTCCTAGGAAAAAAGGATCTACACCAAGCATAAGCACAGAGGGACAAGAAGAGGGTCACAGAACCCAGCATGGCCCTCTCCTATTTATTTATTCAGCAGTTTCTATTGGACCACATTCCAGGCGCATAACGGGATTCACCGTATATTAGCTAGACTTATCAATGTTTACATGGGTGACATAACATTAGACGAAAAAGCAAAGGTCTATAAGGTGTATATATCAAAGGGAGCTATAGAATAACATAACTATCAGTGATTGACAAAGTCGTTTCTAATGAGAGAAGCAGAGTCAAATACATTACATATATATAAAAGAACATCGTGTCATACTAGGGTAACAGCAAACCAATCGATGGCTTACTAGGGCAGAGACTTTGCAAGTAAAAAAGAGAAAATGTAAACATAAATGTTGAAAAATAGATGCATAGTGGCCGATGTTGGTAACAATGAATTGGGATGCGACCCAAGTAATTACCCACCACTGAGATTAATTCAAAAATTCCATACATCACATTTTTTATACTTTAGTGTGTCCCCCTAAGTGGGACGGGTATTGTTAGACATGGGCCCAGTGCACACTGTGTCACTGGAACCAAACTATACATGGCCGATGAGCTCTAATAACAACAAAACCGGACCTGGGTTGCTTACATTCTTGCACAGGAAGGACAGGGCCTAGCAGATCACACTAAACTGTTCAACACTGGACCAGGGTCAAGACTAATTTGCATGTGGCTGGGTCCAAACTGAGGTGGCTTTGTGTGCAAAATAATCATGGACAGGGATGCAGCCCCCGAGTAAATACCAGTGGCTGAGATTAATTAACGCATTCATTCCATCACTTTTTGTACACTTCATTTGGTACAACATAAAAAATCTAAACAAGCAGAACATAGACATGAATTAATAATAATGTCGACAAATAGATTTTCGTAGTTTCCGAAGTCCAAGGTTGTACAATTTTAGGATATGCTGCAAAGCAACTAAGCTATTTTAAGCTCCACCTGATCAATACACATTGCGCATCACAATACAAAATGCCTCATATAGATAATATTTGATGTGCCCAGAAGCACCACCCTACATTAATACAACATAGCATTGATTCAACATGGCAAAGTCAGCCCGTTGCCCTCAGCAAAGGAGCTATTTGACATCATTCATAAAGCGTGTTTTTTTCAGTTTTCTCGCTTTGCCTACATACCTGAGCCATCTGCCTACAGTTGTGTAATCTAAAAGACACATGGAATCCTTTCAAACAGTTAAAGGGGGTAGATGTAAGTATATCCACACCAGGATGGTTTGTGGCATACATCAGTGGAGGTGAGACGTGTAGCCAATCAGGAAGTTCGGATGGAGCCCGGGAAGACTTGGGATACTAATGTATGGCACCTCTGCTGATCCCAGCTGTGCAGTGTCAGAATGGCACGTGCCTGATCTCAACCTCCTTATACACATTTACATCTTCTCTGATTTTAAGTGTCTATTTTCGTTTATTGACACTGTATTCTGTTCATATGTGAACAGTAACTGTGGTTACATAATCATCGTTTACTTGTTTGATCACCCATTGTCTTGTAAAGCTCTCCAATGCCTTTGGGCCAGGTTCGCTCTATACAAAATGACAAAAATAGATACATAAATCTTAGCCCAGATTTAACAAAGGGTTGATTTCCAGCTGACACGCAAAGAGAAATGTCATTTCAATGAAGGGGTGGGCGTAACCCTCACAGTTAGCACCGCTCAGCCTACCCAGTTCATCTAGAAGATGAAATTAGTCTAACGGCGGTATTGAAGGCACAACAGAAGATTTTAGCCATCTGTCAAAAGTAAACAAAAGAACAGATTTAACCCTGGAAACAACCACCGGAGCCTGAGCCGCTCACACCTACTGCAGCAAGACCCCTGATGGACATGACTGGCGAGAGAAGCAGTCTTACCTCTAGGACCAGCGACAGGAGGCACAGTACCACAAGCTGTAAACTGTCCATGTCTCCCCTCTCAGCAGACGTCTTAAAGTCACACGCAGCACTTCAGAGTGAAATCGCGGACATAACTCCCTTGACAGACCAGAGCACCCCGCGCGTGACACCGTGGCAGCTTCTCGCCTCAATTAGCACATCAGCAGCCCAGCATCACCGGCCTCTCCTCTCGGCGCACACTGGCCAGCACCCTTGACTGAAATCTCAAACAAGCTGCCTTCTCTCTGCAAACTCCTGTCTCTGGAATTCAGGGCTTCATACGTTTCGGCGTGTCTACAATCACCTGGCTGGGTCCAGGTGTCTTTCAGAGCTCGTTTTGTTCTGTTTATGCTTTTTATCAGTCCCTTGACAGTGCTGGTAACTGCGCTGCTGATGGCAGAATAGGAAGGAGTGATGAAAAGCGAAGGAGGCTTGACGGGAACACAAAGAGGCTGTATGCACCGCGAAGCCCCGCCCTCTATCTCCAGGATGTACTCACCAGAGATAGGAAGATGACACCTCCCTGAGATCATACCCTCCTAAGGAGGCGAGGAGGCTGGCTGAGCCCCGCTGTCCCCGCCCACCCCTCCTGCTCCCCCGGCCCCGCCCAGGCTGCCCCCTGCACTGTACGTGGATCAGTCCCGTTGTTGACATGAGAGATTCAAAGCCGTCCCTCCCAGCAGGCAGCTCCCTCTCCATGGTGCTGTAAACAGCGACTCATTCGTTGCCCTGAGTATGCGCGTGTCTGTACTCTGACTGGACTAATGTTCTCAACACAATTCCCTGCTGCATTCGGCACCACCTCTTTGTTTCTACCACCGATCCTCAGTAAATGTCTAGAGAGTATATCTAAATGTAATGCATGGTTTCTTACTTGGAGCATGGCCTGTAATGTACGAAAATCTATGATTCCTCCTTGTTGCTATGTGCTGTCCTCTCTCTGGAGCTAGGCAATCACTATTGAAATACCCCATTGTTTAAACAAATAAAGATGGGTCTTTTCTAAATTAGTTCTTTCCTAACAACTTACAATATAGATTTTCCCATGTTAAAGTGAATTTTCTTTATTCCTTTCATCTCTGGATGTCCATAAAGTAACCTACTAGTGGTGAAAATCCGACTCCTAAAGTAGAGCGAAATGTGTCTGCTATTGCTGAAATTATTTCAGATATGTCTGTCGGCGACGGACGAACTCTTGTTAAACTGTACTTTCTTTAGATTGTACCATTACTATCTGTGTGGAATTCCCAAAGCAATGAAGTGAAGATTTTTCGTTGAAAATATGCATCTTTATGGCATGTGCATTGGACCTGAGACAAAAATCCATTGCTTACCCCAGAGGGACTTCTTGAAGTGCATGACATCTATTTATTTTCCTTTCACAAAATGGGGAAACAAAACTATGCATGAGAACTGGTATAGTTCTGGAGTGGTGTGACTGGAACACGACTGATATGTGCTCAGATGAGTAGTTATCAATGGTGCAGCAGCTGGAGTTGCACCGGGGCCCATGAGCCGGAGGTACCCACTGAAACCCGAATAGTGAATATTGAATAACCTTCAAACCAGCATTCAGGGGTCCGGCTTTACTTGCGCGCATAAGGTTCATGTAGCCCTTGCTACGTCACTGTGTGTGCTTGAGTTAATGTTGACGAAGTGCACATTTCTTAACCTCAAATGAGCATCGAGGATCATAAGCCACGTCTTCCAGGGCACGCAATGTAACAACATTTCAGTGTCTGGAGTCTGAAGAATAAGAACTGGGTTGAGCAGTTCCTGTCCCCACTTACCCTACCCTCCTGCTTTGAAGAGTGTGTGGGCCAATCTGTCCCCTAAGATGCATGCTGGGAGTGCCTTGGGGGTATGGTGTAAGCGAGCTCTCTGTCTCTTTATTAACTCAAATGTGGCACTTACATTTTATCGTTTTATATTAGTCTACCATTGGCTGCAACTGTGACTAAAATAAGCTGAAAAACTTTAGAACCCCCTGCCTTTTTACACTATACTTTTTTTGTCATACTACACTTTTGCTCTTTTTAAGATCCTGTGTATAGTATGTTTTATAAATGTCCTGTGTTTGTACCCCTTTCATGACTTGGTGATAATCAAAGATTGAGTTGACCATACCAGGTTGCTCTCTTACAGCATCCATTTTAGGACATCCTCATTCCTCACTCCTCATCCCTACTCCTCATCCCTGCTTCTAATCCATCATCCCTACTTCTCATCCATCATCCCTGCTTCTCTTCCATCATCCTCACTTCTCATCCATCATCCATCACCCCTACTTCTCATCCATCATCCCTACTTCTCATCCATCATACATCATCCCTACTTTTCATCCATCGTGTCTACGTCTCATCCCTGCTTCTCATCCATCATCCCTACTTCTCATCCACCCTACATCATCCTTGCTTCTCCTCCATCATCCCTGCTTCTCATCCATCATACATCATCCCTACGTCTCTTCCATCATCCCTACTTCTCATCCATCATCCCTGTTTCTCTTCCATTATCCCTACTTCTCATCCATCATACATGCTTCTCATCTATCATACATCATCCCTACTTCTCATCCATCATCCCTACTTCTCATCCATCATACATCATCCCTACTTCTTATCCATCATCCCTGCTTCTCTTACAGCATCCCTACTTCTCATCCATCATCACTGCTTCTCATCCATCATCCATCAACCCTACTTCTCATCCATCATCCCTGCTTCTCATCCATCATCCATCATCCCGGCTTCTCATCCATCATCCCTGTTTCTCTTTCATTATCCCTACTTCTCATCCATCATAAATGCTTCTAATCCGTCATACATCATCCCTACTTCTCATCCATCATGCCTACTTCTCATCCACCATACATCATCCCTACTTCTCACCCATCATCCCTGCTTCTCATACACCATCCCTACTTCTCATTAATCATTCCTGCTTCTCATCCATCATCCCTGCTTCTCCTCCATCATCCATCATCTCTTCTTCTCATCCATCATCTCTGCTTCTCTTCCATCATCCCTACTCCTCATCCCTGCTTCTCATCCCTACTTCTCTTCCATCATCTCTACTTCTCTTCCATCATCCCTACTCCTCATCCCTGCTTCTCATCCCTACTTCTCTTCCACCATCTCTACTTCTCTTCCATCATCCCCACTTCTCTTCCATCATCCCTACTTCTCACCCCTCATCCCTGCTTCTCATCCCTACTTCTCATCCATCTTCCATCATTCCTACTTCTCATGCCTGAGCCATCATCCGTACTACTCATCCATCATCCCTATTCCTCATTCCTTATCCCTCAGTCATACCAACACATTTTCAGTTTTGTGAAACACACCTTCACACTGATTGGTTGGGAACAGCCAGTCAGAGTTACGAGAGACGTTTGCATTCTATTTCACCGAAAAACAGCCTTCTCATTGCACACAGTGGGTGAAGAGGGAGGAGAGGAAATGCAACTGTGTGTTTGTTTCCAGTGAATTGAAGGCTGCACAATTGTAGGAAGTTGGCTCTGTATATACTATCTCAAAGTGAGAGATAGTGTGCACAGAGTCCAAGGGTTCCCCTTAGAGGTAAGATGGTGGCAAAATTAGATAATTTTAATGCCCTATTTTGTGGTAGTGTGGTCGAGCAGTAGGCTTATCAGTGGGTAGTGTTAAGCATTTGTTGTACACACACAGGCAATAAATGAGGAACACACACTCAAAGAATTAACTCCAGGCCAATTGTTTTCAAATGGAAAAATATATTTTCTTAATTTATTTTTAGAACCACAAGTTCAAGATTTTAAGTAAGTACATAAAATGCAAGGTACTTGTCACAGTGTCCTTTCCTCTGGATCTGCACGTTGCTGAACAAAAGGCCCACCTTCGGGCGCCACCAACTCAGAAAGCTATTATAGCACAGAGTTATGATGAAGCCAGTCGGGGGAAGGGAATTAGGGTGTGAAACAGCAGGGAGAGAGATCTGAAAAGAAAAGGTTAGAACAAACATGCACTTATTCATTCATAGAAATATAACTCATCAATAGACTCTTGACCAAATGCGTCTCTGATATCAAATGGAGACCCCTTTTGAAATAAGGGCAAAGCCCCTTCTTTGAATCATGGAACAAAAATAAACTATGACCTCAGAACCAAGAGATGGCAAGAGCTTTGGATTATGATTATACTCAGAATATCAATCCTGTAACATTTTTGCATTTATAATATAAACATTTGATCATGACCTAGAAAATCTCAAATAATTAAATGTGCTTTTCACATATTATGCCTTCCAGAAATCCATGAAAACTATGATTTGCTTATCTCCAGAAATACTTTCACATTCACAACTATAAAGGCCAAAAACGTTTTTACTCATTGAACTTGAAGCGTTTTACTTATAATACCAGGAAGTGCTTTTACTTGTCTGAGATGCTATGCTCGTTATGCTAAGGGGGCGCTTTACTCATGTGGCCTGAATCCCTTTGATTCTTCTGCCAAGAGCCTTTTTACTCATGTGGATTGAAGCGCTTTAATTGTCATGCCAAGAGCACTTTACACCTGTGAACTAAAGCGCTTGAATTGCTGTGCCAAGAGCGATTCATATCTGTGGACTGAAGCACTTTGAATTGCCGTTCCAAGAGCGCTTTACAACTGTGGACTGAAGTGCCTGAATTGCTGTACCAAGAGCGCTTTACAACTGTGGACTGAAGCGCCTGAATTGTCGTGCCAAGAGCGCTTTACAACTGTGGACTGAAGCGCCTGGATTGTCGTGACAAGAGCGCTTTACAACTGTGGACTGAAGCACCTGAAATGTCGAGCCAAGAGCGCTTTACAACTGTGGACTGAAGCGCCTGAATTGTCGTGCCAAGATCGCTTTACAACTGTGAACTGAAGTGCCTGAATTGTCATGCCAAGAGAGCCTTACAACTGTGGACTGATGCGCCTGAATCGCTGTGCCAAGAGCGCTTTATAACTGTGGACTGAAGTGCCTGAATTGCTGTACCAAGAGCGCTTTACAACTGTGGACTGAAGCGCCTGAATTGTCGTGCCAAGAGCGCTTTACAACTGTGGACTGAAGCGCCTGAATTGTCGTGACAAGAGCGCTTTACAACTGTGGACTGAAGCACCTGAAATGTCGAGCTAAGAGCGCTTTACAACTGTGGACTGAAGCACCTGAATTGTCGTGCCAAGATCGCTTTACAACTGTGAACTGAAGCGGCTGAATCGTCGTGCCAAAAGCACCTTACAACTGTGGACTGAAGCGCCTGAATCGCCGTGCCAAGAGCGCTTTATAACTGTGAACTGAAGCACCTGAATCATCATGCCAAAAGCGCCTTACAACTGTGAACTGAAACACTTGAATTGCTGTGCAAAGAGCGATTTACCTCTGGATGAAACAACTTCCTTCAAAATTGGATTCATCAAGGCCTTACCGCTATGAGTTCGACCTACTCGTTTCTTAATTCACCATGGAAACAAGGATACTTCGATTGGATGACACTATGCCATCCAGGAACTCTGCTCTTCTTCAGAAAACCCCCATGAGGTCTGACTGCTTCAAGGTCTTCAAAATAGTGAGCAACGTGCTTAGGCGTGGCTGGGCTTTATAGGCCTGCCACTCCCCAAGATGGCTGCTGCCTCTAAAAACATGGGAAGTGTAGTTCCTTCATGGAATAGCACTGATAAGTGCTTCTCATCCACCAATGTCCTGAACCTGCAGCTCTATGAGCTTTGCCACACGGCAGAGGACGTTGATGGCCACCTTTGGAACAAGAGGGGATGACAAGTGGTGCGCATACAGCGCTGCAGAGCCGCGCAGCAGAGTTTCGGACGGGACCTGGACCACGTATGGCCTTATTCCTGACATTACACCCCTCTCCTAAGCGTGGTCCAGGGCCCGGTTTATCAGGATGGAGGAGGTGAAATCGTTGCACCAAATGTGGTGCATGAACATGTCTTGCAGGTTCCCAAGAGTCATTTTCCGGTCCATATCCTTTCCAGGACACCAAGTACCAAAGGGAAGTTCCCCTATATTTAGAGTCCAAAATAGATTGCACCTCATACTCCCAATGACCTTGGACTAATAGAAGAGCAGGTTGGGTGACGCTTGTGGGCGAAGCAGGTTTAAGAAGCAAAGTGTGAAACACCGGATGAATTTTCAAAGACAATGGTAATTTTAGCTTATATGTTACTGGGTTTACTTGTCGTAGTACTTCATAGGGCCCTATGAATTTTGGATGAAACATATTTTTATTTTTGAATACAACGTTTTTCATGGATAACCAAACTCTTTGTCTGTATACTGAGGACCAAGCTGATGTTTTTTGTCATATTGCTTTATATATTTTTTCTTTGCTTGCTGAAGATTTGTTTGCAACTGTGAATGTACCTTTTTCATGTGTGTTAGCATGTCCATGACTGCTGCAGTGGTTTGAGTAGAGGCAGGTAACGTAACTGGCAAAATGTGCGGATGACGCCCATATAAACCATAGAAAGGAGTTGAGTTTATTGAAGAGTTGTGAGAGTTATTATAAGCCAGTTCTGCAAGCCACAAAAGATCCAGCCAGGTTTTAGGAGACTTTGTTGCGTACCATCGTAAATATTGTTTCAGGGTTTGGTTTAGTTTCTCTGTTTGACCATCCGTTTGTGGATGATAACTAGTAGATAAAGTCGAATCAATTCATAAAGCCTTGCATCATTGTTGCCAAAAACATGGAGAAAATTGTGTTCCTCTATCAGAGAGGATAACTCTTGGAAGTCCGTGAAGATGAACTATATTTTTTAAGATGATAGTCGCTAAGGTGTCAGAAGTTGGGAGCCCTTTACAGGCAATAAAGTGAGCATACTTGGTAAGACTGTCTACTACCACTAGAATGGTTGTGAATTGTTTTATTTGAGGAAGACCAGTAATAAAATCCATAGAGATATGTTCCCATGGATGATTGGGAATGGGTAGAGGTATCAGTAGACCTTTGGGCTTGCTATGTTCGCTTTTCCATCTTGCACATACTTCACATGATTGTAGCATTTGCTTAAGGTCGTGAACGAATGTAGGCCACCAAAAATACCTTTTCATGAGTTCTATTGTTTTTTGAGGACCTGGATGATCTGCCAGAGGATGACTGTGTAACCAATGAAAAGCTGTCTCTTTTAGCTCCTCAGTAGGCAGGAATACTCGAGATTCATGTAGTGGTAAGCCTTGTTGAATAGACCTCTTGGTGTCTTGTTGTAACCACTTTTGCCACTTAGTTATGTGAAAATGATTACGAATGAGATCAAAGAATTTCTCGACAGCTACTAAACACAACACTTTTGAAGTCGTTATAATAGGCATGGGTTTTTGTTCAGTAGGTGTGATTGAAGAATCTTGTCTATATAAGGCACCGGCCTTATGATTATCTACTCCTGGTCTAAAAGTCACTATGAAATCAAATTCTGCATCCATCTTAGTTGTCTAGGAGTGAGTAGTCTGGCAGAACTCCTAAATTGTAAATTTCTATGATCAGAATATACAGTTATGGTGTGTTTCGCTCCCAATAGATAATGTCTCTATTCTTTAAAAGCATTACGAATTTCTAGTAACTCTTTTTCTGCCATGGTGTAATTCTGTTCCGCTTCATTCAATTTTCTTGACGCATATGCTATCAGGTGTAATTGTCCAGTTTCTCGATGACGTTGAAACAGGATGGCCCCAACAGCGACATCAGATGCATCAGCTTCCACGATGAATGGTTCCTCCACATTAGGGTGAGCTAGAATGGGAGCGGTAGTAAAGGCCTTTTTTAAATCTTGAAATGCTTTCTCTGTCTCTTGGGACCAGTTGAAGACGGCCTTTTCCCTTAACAGTTTGGTGATTGGTGCAACTTTTTGGGAGAAGTGATGGATGAAGCGTAGATAAAACTTTGCAAAACCCAAAAAACATTGAATATCACGTACTGATTTTGGTGTGGGCCATTCAGATACTGCTTGAAATTTTCTTTCAGTCATTTGCATGCCGTCAGGTGTTAAAATTACTCCTAGAAATTCAACTCCTTTGGTATGGAATTCGCATTTACTTAGCTTACAAAACAAATTATGTTTTTGTAGAGTTTTTAATACTTTCATAACATGTTCTTCATGTATATCTTCAGAGTTTGAATAAATCAATATATCATCAATATGAACAATGACTAAGTTGTCTACATATTCTCTCAGAACATTGTTTAGGAAATATTGGAAGGCTGCTGGGGCATTACATAGACCGAACAGCATCACTAGACACTCAAAGAGGCCATAACGAGTCTTAAAAGCTGTTTTCCAATCATCTCCCTCTCAAATTCGAACTGGGTGGTAAGCACCTTGTAAGTCAAGTTTGGTATAAATAACGGCGGATTTTACCTGGTCTAACAAGACTGGTATGAGAGGTAGTGGATTTTAATTTTTAACTGTGATCTTATTTATCACTCTAAAGTCAATGCAAGGCCTCAAATCACCATTCACTTTAGGTAAGAAAAACTGTGGAAAAGCCGCTGGAGATCGTGATGGCTGAATTAACTTGTTGGCTAAACATTAACAAGGTATTCTCATAGGATTTGATTTTTTTTCTCTGATAGTGCATAGATTCTACAATTTGGTATATTGGCGCCAGGTACAAGGTCAATCTGGCAATCGTATGGCCTGTGAGGTTGTAATGAGCTCGCTTTCTTTTCACTGAAAACATCAGTATATTCTGAATACTGTGATGGCAAATCAATTTCCTTCTCAACTGTAGTAGCAATAGATTGTTGATGATTTCCTTCTTTGTTTCGTCTTGATTGAAAACATTTCTTTGCACAAGAAGAAGAAGAAAAATGCAAAACCTGGTTGCGCCAGTCTATGCATGGATTATGTAACATTAACCACAGCATTCCTAAAATAAAACCATATTGAGGTGCTTGGATTATATCAAAGCAAATTATCTCACAGAGGTTCTGATTCTCATCTTTGCAAATCATTTGTATTTGTGAGGTTTGTTTAGTAACGGGACCTCCTGCCAACTCACTACCATCAACTGCATACACAACTTCTGGAACCTTTTTCTTGACACTTGGTATATGCAAATCTAGTGCAGTTTGTTAGTCCACAAAATTTCCTGTTACCCCTGAATCAATCAAAACTTGTACATTATGGGGGTCATTCCAACCCTGGCGGTCGGTGTTAAAGCGGCAGTCAAACCGCCAACAGGCTGGCGGTAAAAAAAATGCAATTCCGACCCTAGCGGAAACCGCCAACAGAGACCGCCACTTTAACACACCGCCCGCCACGGCGGGACAAACAAACAGCGCGGCGGTCACCGCCAACAGACAGGCGGGAGACAATGTACCGCCCACCCTATCACAACCCACCAATCCGCCACCTTTTCCGGGGCGATAGCCCCGCCGATAAAAACACGGCGGAAACAGCCATTTCAAACGGAAAACGCTCACCTCCATACACCCCACGAGGAATCTGGACAGCATGGAACCTGAACTACACATCCTACCAGCCATTGTCTTCCTGCTCCTCTACCAGGAGCACGAACCCTGGCGCAGAAGACAATGATGAGTGCTGCACCTACGACACAGGGGAGGGGGAGGCAAAAAATTACGGGGACACACATATGCGACACACCCACCCTCACCCTCAACCACTACAACACACACATCAATGCATAGCAACACATCACAGTTACACCCCCAAACCCCCCGGAAGAATGCAAAGGCAAAAGGAAATGATTATAAATATAGAATTATATTGTAAGACTGAGTATAAAATATATCACACATCTATAACTTTATATACATAAATTGTCCAGTCTGATATGTCTATCAGCCATTGTTCGTGGGCCACTGGGCCAAAACACATGGGCAAAGCCCACACAGGATACCTGCCTCCAACGGAGAGAACACTGCAGGGGCATCAGATAGGAAAACTACAGGCACCTCAGGGGGAAGGGAACGGGGGGCACCTCAGCCATATGAGTCCACGACGCCAGATCCACGAGGGGCCTCCATGGCCACTGTGCCATCCTAGGGAGTGCAAAGCCACAGTCTCACAAGTCTCTACAGTGGGTGGGTTGCCCACTGTGCCATCCTGGGGAGTGCAAAGCCACAGTCTCACAAGTCTCTACAGTGGGTGGCTTGCCCACTGCCATATCCTGGGGAGTGCAAAGCCACAGTCTCTCAAGTCTCTACAGTGGGTGGGTTGCCCACTGTGCCATCCTGGGGAGTGCAAAGCCACAGTCTCTCAAGTGGATAACAGTCTCCACTGGTACTGGAGGGGGACTAGTGCCCAGAGTGCTTCGTGCAGCCCTGCCCGACACAGATGCGGGCCTGCCCCTTCCGCCAATGGGCCAGCGGTGCTTAAGATGAAGGGCCCTGTTCAGCGTTGCTTGAGACGGCGGTGCCCTGTTCAGCGGTACTTGAGATGAAGGGCCCAGTTCAGCGGTGCTTGAGACGGCGGTGCCCTGTTCAGCGGTTCTTGAGATGAAGGGCCCAGTTCAGCGGTTCTTGAGACGGCGGTGCCCAGCGGAGCCGTGCTTGAGATGAAGGGCCCAGTTCAGCGGTGCTTGAGACGGCGGTGTCCAGCGGAGCGGTGCTTGAGATGAAGGGCCCTGTTCAGCGGTGCTTGAGACGGCGGTGCCCAGCGGAGCGGTGCTTGAGATGAGTGTCCTGGTCAGCGGATCCGGCCCAGGCATGGATGTCACTCGCCACCTTACATGTGGCGGGGCCTTCCTGCCCATCTGTCTGGTGGCTTGCGGGGCCCTCCTGGGCTGCAGTTCTCGGCCTGTGGGTGTCCTCCTGCCCACCTGGGACGTGGCTTGCGGGGCCCTCCTGGGCTGCAGTACCGGGCCTGTGTGTGTCCTCCTGCACACCTGGGATGGGGCTGGTGGGGCCCTCCTGGCCAGCTGGCCTGCTGCCGGACTTGTCGGGCGTGCTGCCCTTCCCACCCTTCCCTGCACGCTTGTGGCCCTTTCCCACCTTTGGCGGTGTGCCAGGTGGCACCCGACTTCCTGGCGGAGCCAATGTAGGGATTTTTGTCCCTGGGGTCTTTGGTCGCTCGCGCCGGGCACTGGCAATCTTAGGATGCTTTTCCGGTGGTGGGCTGGCCGTGCCTTGGCTCCTAGCTGAACTGGATGCCCTTGAGGGTGGGGACTCCACAGTCCATGGACAACAGTCTTCAAAGGTCCCGGTTTTGTGGTGGCTGAGGTGCTGATTGGAGTCTTATGAGATGGACGGGGTGGGGGAGTTGTTGGAAAGAGGTTAAGGTTGGCAAGGAAAAGCAATTTGGAAAGAGAGGGACGGGTAGGTGTAGTGGGTATGGGATGTGGTTGTAGGAGGGTGAAGTCTGGTGTCTTTGGGTGCAGGTGCTTGGGCTGGAGGCTGTCGTGAGGTGGATGGCTGTTGGGTGGGTGGCTGCCTGCGTTTGTGTAGTTTGGAAGAGGGGGTGACAGACAGACTGGGAGAGGACACAGGGGACGTGTAAATGGTAGTGGGGGTGGTGACTGCACGTGTGCGGAGTGTTCTGGTGGGTGTGCTGGTGATGGACGTAGTGGCTGAAGATGTTGTGCATGCAAGTGTGAGTGGAGACGTGACAGGGAGGGAGGAGGGAGACGAGGAGGAGGGGAACACAGTGGAGGCAGTGGCTGTTGGTATGTCTGCATGTGGATGTTGCTTGTGTGAATGCTTGTGTGATGTGTGGTGCTTATGTCTGGATGAGCTTCCCTTGGGTGTTGAGGTGTGTGCAGGCTGGTCTGATGGTGTGTCTGGGATAGGCAGAGGTACAGGGGATTGGGTCTGGGTGGAGGGAGTTGGAGGGGGGAGGCTAGAGACAGGGACAATTGCTGCCGTCAGTGCTGAGGCCAGAGCGTTGAACGATCGCTGATGGGCAGCCTGACCCGAATGAATGCCCTCCAGGTATGCATTACTCTGGTGCACCTCCCTTTGTACACCCTGGATGGCATTCAAAAGGGTAGACTGCCCAACAATGATGGTCCTCAGGAGGTCAATGACCTCCTCACTGAGGGAAGCAGGGGCGACAGGGGCAGGGCCTGAGGTGCCTGGGGCGAAGGAGATGCCCGCCTTCCTGGGTGAGCAGGCACGGGGCAAACGCTGAGGGGCTGCTGGGAGGGCGGTGCTGGTGCGCTGGGTGGCGGCTGTACCTGTTGTTGCGGGGGGCACGGATGTTGCCGCCACCACAAGGGAGCTCCCTTCAGAGGACGAGTCGCTGTCACTGACATCAGCACCAGTCCCCGCTGTGGAGCTCCCCTCGCCCTCCGTCTCACTGGTGAAATCCGAGTCAGTTGCATGGCCCGCCATGGCCATGTGAGATGCAGCTCCCTCGTGCTCCAATGCCACTTCTCCTCCGCCTGATGATGCTAATGCACACATGAACAAGAAGACCACAAAAAAGGGGGGGGAGGAGAAATAAAGACATGTTGAGTGCATGGACTACCGCTACCGTTGGCGGACAAGACAGACACAGAAGCCCCCTGCACTACGCCGTGCACTTGGGGTCCACTACGCAATCCGTGGGACATGGCCTACAAGCCTATGGACGACAACTGCACATATAGATGACACAGGGCCATGGATTCCTGTACTTGGCACCCTACAGAGGTGGGGGGCGGGGGCACAGGGCCATGCCTTACGGAGGGGCCTAGCCTACAGAAATCGCCCTGGCCTAGGGATACCCACAGCCCTCCTCCCCCACCCAGACACCTCTACTGCGCGCAAAGTCAGCAGAATGTATTTGTACTCACCCCCTTGTGTCTGCTGTGATGTCCTCACGTGCCCATCCAAATCGGGGTAGGCCACCGCCAGGATCCGGGACATCAGGGGGGTCAAATGACGACTGGCACCCCTCCTACGTTGGGAGGCCATCCCCAGCTGAGCCTCCGCCGTCTTCCTACTCCAGCGTCGGATGTCCTCCTACCTCTTCCGGCAGTGGGTGCCCCGTCTGTTGTGGACCCCCAGGGTCCGGACGTCCTTGGCGATGGCAAGCCAGATCGCGACTTTCTGGTGGGCGCTGACCTATGTGACATGTACAGGGAGAGAAAAATTGTCATCACCTTCTGCATGCTCGATGTGAGTGGCCCCCCATCCCCACCCTTGCCATGTGGCACATGCTCTCATCTGTCGTTTGATGCATGCCTCAATCGCTCCCCTCCCCACCATCTTTCATTCACCCCACTCAACCCAGGCATTGCCCACTAAGCATGGTCCCAGTGTACTTACCTGTTGGTCTGGAGGACCGTAGAGTAGCGCATACTGGGGGAGGACCCCATCCACAAGTTTCTCCAACTCCTCCGCAGTGAAGGCAGGGGCCCTTTCCCCAGTCGCATGAGCCATTGTCTCTTCCAGACCGAGGTCACAGCAGCACTTGCAGTGTAGGTCCTCTCCTGTGGAAGATCAGGTATCGAGTGATTAAGCAGATAGAAAATGGCGGTCACGCCCGCGGCGGTGCGTACCGCGACCGCCGGCACACATCGTCATTGGCTCCTGAAACCCATAGGGTTCAATGTTAACCAATGCGGCTTAGCGCCGCGGTCTTCGACCGCCTACCGCCGCGGTGTGCCACGCCAGCTCATTGACCTCACATCCCACTGTCGCACTTCACAGGTCAGGCAGTCGCCATTTCAAGGGCCCACATGGCCTAGTTACCAACTGCGTCACACATACCTAGGCCATGCACCAACACTCATACAAGCCATTCAATGCATTGGGAATCGTGTTATGTGCAAGCTGTGGTTACGTACCTGTGGGTTGCTTGACTCTATGCTCGCTGTTGTCCTTCATAGGCACCGTCCGCTGGGACATGCGAGGAGATGGAGGAATCTTCCCGTGTACAGACCGCTGGTGGACCTGTCGACAATGGAGGAACGACATGTCATACTGACATACAGGCTTGACCGAGCCACTATACAGGAACTGTGTGCCCAGCCGGAGCCAGACCTGATGTCACCCATCCGCCAACCCACAGGGATCCCCCCTCTAGTGCAGGTGCTGTCAGTACTCCATTTCTTAGCAAGTGTGTCATTTCAAACAACAGTGGCCATATCATCAGGGATGTCCCAGCCTATGTTTTCCAAGGTGTTGTCCAGAGTGTTGTCTGCCCTGCTGAAACACATGCGGAGCTACATCGTTTTCCCTGAGGTGAGGGATTTGGCTACAGTGAAGGGTGATTTCTATGCCCTTGGACATATCCCCAACATCATAGGTGCCATTGGTGGGACACATGTTGCTTTGGTCCCCCCCAGCAGGAGTGAACAGGTGTACAGGAACCGGAAGAGTTATCATTCCATGAATGTACAGATTGTGTGTTTGGCTGACCAGTACATCTCCCATGTTAATGCCAAGTTCCCTGGGTCAGTGCATGACGCCTACATCCTGCGGAATAGCAGCATCCCGTATGTGATGGGTCAACTCCAGAGGCACCGGGTGTGGCTATTAGGGGACTCTGGTTACCCCAACCTGTCCTGGCTACTGACCCCAGTGAGGAATCCCAGAACAAGGGCAGAGGAACGGTACAATGAGGCCCATGGGCGGACTAGGAGGGTGATCGAGCGAACCTTTTGCCTCCTGAAGGCCAGGTTCAGGTGCCTCCATATGACAGGTGGATCCCTAATGTACTCACCCAAGAAGGTGTGCCAGATCATCGTGGCCTGCTGTATGCTTCACAAGCTGGCTTTGCGCCACCAGGTGCCTTTTCTGCAGGAGGATGGTCCAGATGGTGGTGTTGTAGCAGCTGTGGAGCCTGTGGAGAGTGAAGAGGAGGAAGCCGAAGAGGACGACATAGAGAACAGGAACACAGTAATACAGCAGTATTTTCAGTGACACACAGGTAAGAGTAGACACCGGCATATTACATTTACTTAATGACTCCTACCTCTCTACTGTCTGACTTTTTCCCCCAGTGTATGGTAACTGTGTTGTGACTTTCCCTTCCGTTTTCAGAGATGTGGGCCTCACTGCGTGGCATCTGCTTTGTTTCCCCATGGACTACAGCTGTGTGACAGCGGTTTGTTAGCATCACAATGTGAATGAACATTTTGGCACGGTCATGTCTAATACATTTGTTCTAAATCACAGCCAGACTCCAGATTGTTTTGTGCAATAAGGGACATATTTATACTTTTTGACGCACAACTGCGCCAACGCAGTTGTGCGTCAAAAATGTTAACGCCGGCTAACGCCATTCCAAAGCGCCATGCGGGCGCCTTATTTATGGAATGACGTTAGCCAGCGCAGCTGACTGGTGTGCGTAAAAAAAAATGACCCACACCAGGCAGCGCCGGCGTAGGGGAAAATGGAGCTTGGGCGTCAAAAAATGGGGCAAGTCAGGTCTGAGGCAAAATATTGGCCTCAACCCGATTTACGCCATTTGTTTTTACTCCCAACCCCCATTGAAATGACTCCTGTCTTAGCACAGACAGGAGTCATGCCCCCTTGCCCAATGGCCATGCCCAGGGGACTTATGTACCCTGGGCATGGTCATTGGGCATAGTGGCATGTAGGGGGGCACAAATCAGGCCCCCTATGCCACAAAAAAATAAAAAATAAAATACTTACCTGAACTTACCTTAAGTTCACTGGGATGGGTCCCTCCATCCTTGGGCGTCCTCCTGGGGTGGGCAAAGGTGGCAGGGGGTGTCCCTGGGGGCATGGGAGGGCACCTCTGGGCTCCTTCCGAGCCCACAGGTCCCTTAACGCCTGCCCTGACCAGGCGTTAAAAAATGACGCAAAAGCGGCTGGACGTCATTTTTTGGGACCCGCCCACTCCTGTGCGTCATTTTTGCACAGGAGTTTAAATAAGGCGCACATGCCTTGGAGTCATTTTTTAGACGGGAACGCCTACCTTGCATATCATTAACGCAAGGTAGGTGGCCACGCAAAAAAATGACGCAAACTCCAAGATCTTTGGCGCTAGACGGGTCTAACGCCAAAGTATAAATATGGAGTTAGCTTTGCGTCGGATTTGCGTAAAAAAAAACGATGCAAATCCGGCGCAAACAGAGTATAAATATTCCCCTAAGTGTTTTTATTCAAGTGCTCTAAATTGGATGGGTGGTTGCAAATCGGTGAGGGGTGATGGTGGAGGATTGTCCATGGCAGAGTCCAGACTATCAGTTTCACAGGTGCATTGTCCAAATGCCTGTGGGAAGTGGAGCAGGGGCAGTTTAAGGTTGGACAGGGTGACAATGTGGGACAGTGGGATGACAATCAGGGCGGTATCCTGTGCTGGCGGGGGTCTTGACATCTTACTCTGTCTTCTTCCTGGATCTCAGGGCCCGCTTGCGGGGTGGTTCTCCTTCTGCAGGGGGTGGGGTTCTGGTGGCCTGTTGGTCTTGTGTCGGAGCCTCCTGTCCACTAGCGCCGGCGGAGGTGGTAGGCAGTTCTTGGTGCATGCTAGTGTCAGGGGCCCTTTGAGGTGCCACAGTGTCCCGCAATGTCGTGACTACCTCATTCAGGGCCACTACGATGGTACCCATGGCGGAACTGATGTTTCTTAGTTCCTCCCTGAACCCCATATACTGTTGCTCCTGCAAAAGCTGGATCTCTTGAAACCTGGCCAGGACCGTCGCCATCGTCTCCTGGGAGCGGTGGTATGCTCCCATGATGGAGGAGAGGGCCTCGTGGAGAGTGGGTTCCCTGGGCCTGTTCCCCCCCTGTCGCACAGCAGCCCTCCCAGTTCCCCTGTTTCCCTGGGCCTCTGTCCCCTGGACTGTGTGCCCACTACCACTGCCCCCAGGTCCCTGTTGTTGTTGGGGTGGTGGGTTAGCCTGGGTTCCCTGTAGTGGTGGACACACCGCGGATTGACGTGTCCTGGGGACAGAGGTATGGGCCCGCTGGGTGGGTGCTGTGCTAGTGTTCCCAGAGTGGGGAAGGTCTACTGTGGCCTGTGGCTGTGTGAGGGGAACCGACTGTCCCGAGGTACCCGATGGACCGGGCTGGTCATCTAGATCCAGGGAGACAGAGCTGCTGTCCTCACTGTGGGCCTCTTCTGGGGGTGGAGTGGACATTTGTGGACCCTCCTGCGCGGTGACGTGGCGTTCGGGTCCTGCAGGGGTATAAAAGTATGGTTATTGTTTCTGTGTGTGTCATAGCGTGCAATGGGTGGGTGCCCGTGTACCCCAGCTCTGGCATTCCTTTGTGGGGGCTGTTGTGACGGTGGTTGGGGGGGGGTTGTATGTGTATGTGCAGTGGGCATGCTTAGGTGATGGGTGTCCATGCTTTGTGGACGCATGCAGGGCTAGGTGTTGGGATGGGTGGGTTGTGATGGTGAGACAGTTGCAAGGAGTAGGATGTGATGGGGGTGAGGGTGAGAGTGGGGGTATGAGTTGGCATGCAGGTGGGGTGGGGGGAAGAAGTAGTTAAGATTTTCCTTACCAGAGTCCATTCCTCCGCCTACTCCTGCAAGGCCCTCAGGATGCAGGATGTTCAAGACTTGCTCCTCCCATGTTGTAAATTCTGGGGGAGGAGGTGGGGGTCCGCCGCCAGTCTTCTGCACCACGATGTTGTGCCTGGATACCATGGAACGCACCTTCCCCCGTAGGTCGTTCCACCTCTTCCTGATGTCGTCCCGATTTCTTGGGTGCTGTCCCACAGCGTTGACCCTGTCCACTATTCTGCTCCATAGCTCCATCTTCCTGGCAATGGTGGTGTGCTACACCTGTGCCCCGAACAGCTGTGGCTCTACTCGTACAATTTCCTCCACCATGACCCTGAGTTCATCATCAGAGAACCTGGGGTGTCTTTGCGGTGCCATGGGGTGGTGTGGGTGATGTGTAGGGTGGATTGTGTGGTGCTAAGTGTGGTGATATGTATTGTTGTGTTGTGTGAAGTGCGTGCAAATATTGCTGGGTGACAGTGAATTGGGCGTCTGGGTGCTCGGATGTCTTTTCTCGGTGCGTGTTCACGAATCTCTAGGAGTGGAGGTTTGTGGGTGATGTGGGTGTGTATTTTATATTTAATTGGGTGTGTGGGAGTGGTGTGTGTATGTGTCTCAGGTGTGTGTATTTTGAATTGTCCAATGTGGTTGTATTTTGTAAGTGTGTGTGTATTTTGAGTGCGGCGGTGTGTACCGCCAATGGAATACCCCGGTTGAAAGACCGCCGCGTGAATTTGTGTGTCGTGATAGTGTGGGCGTATTTCTGTTGGCGTGACGGTGGAGGTTTGGTCATCGCCAGTTTCTCGCTGCCCTTTGGTGTGGCGGACTTTTGTGGATGTCTGTATTTTGGCGGTTTGCCTGTTGTGGGTCAGAATGACCGTGGCGGTTTACCGCGGCGGTGTTATGGCGGTCTTCTGAACGGCGGTAAGCGCCTTTTACCGCCGAGGTTGGAATGACCACCTATGTCTTTTTTCCTCGCACAGTCATTTGTACTAAAATTCAAAATTGTTTGACATTACGATTTGTGCAAGAACACACTGAAGGGAATGTCAATTTGCCCAAGAGGTCCCCTTCATTTTTTCTTTGCCACTTTAGTTTTCCTGTGAGTTTTCCAAAGCAACCACTATCTTTTTCTTTGTCACAAATGTTGGATCAATTTTGCATTTGGGTTTCTTTTGACATTCTTTTAAGAAATGACCCTTTTTTCCACAATACAGACACTGACCATTTTTTCGTCGCAAGTCTTTCTCCTCTTTGGTCAGTGGTGGGCGAACAGTTCCGATATCCATCAGTTCTATCATAGGATCTGAGGACAAGTGAAGTTGTCTGGATCTTTCCATTCCCCAGTTGGGTTTTACCAATTTTTTCCTTACTTCTTTTCTTTCAGAAAGTCTGTGATCTATCCGTAGGGTTAGATTAATTCAATCATTGCAAGTTTCTGATTGTGGTTCAACTTGGGCCAATACATCTTTTAGTTTGTCTTTTAGCCCTTGATAAAATACTGCTGACCTTTTTTCCTCAGGCCAAGCAGTTTCCACTACTAACCGGTTGAAGTGTGACAAATATGTTATCAGGTCTTTGTTTCCTTGACGTAATTCTAGTAGCTCTTTGTCTGGAGACATAGGCCCTCATTCCGACCCTGGCGGTCATAGACCGCCAGGGCCGCGGGTGACGGAAGCACCGCCAACAGGCTGGCGGTGCTTCCTGGGCCATTCTGACCGCGGCGGTAAAGCTGTGGTCAGAAAACCGGGTCCGGCGGTTTCCCGCCGGATTTCCCCCGGTTGCCCAAATCCGCCATGGCGGCGCTGCAAGCAGCGCCGCCATGGGGATTCTGACCCCTTTCCCGCCACCCTGTTTCTGGCGGTTTTTACCACCAGGAACAGGATGGCGGGAACGGGTGTCCTGGGGCCCCCTAACAGGGCCCCAGCATGCTTTTCACTGTCTGCCTAGCAGACAGTGAAAAGCGCGACGGGTGCAACTGCACCCGTCGCACACCTGCAACACCGCCGGCTCCATTCGGAGCCGGCTTCAGTGTTGCAGGCCTTTTTCCCGCTGGGCCGGCGGGCGCTACCTTAGGTAGCGCCCGCCGGCCCAGCGGGAAAGTTGGAATGGCCCCAGCGGTCTTTTGACCGCAGGGCGGCCAAATGGCGGTTCCCTCCAGGCGGGCGGCAACCCCCATAGTTATTGCGCGTCTGTCAAAAACGTTTACAAATTCTTCTACAAAACGACACCAGTTATATAAAAGAGGACTGTCTAATCGGACTACTGGCACTGCCCAAGTAGCTGAATCACCATTCAGATATGATATAAGGAATGCAATTCTAGATTGTGCGTCCGGAAAGGCACTAGGCCGACACGTAAAATGTAGTTCCACCTGTGTGAGAAATTTTTTAATCTTATTGGGGTCCCCATAAAACCTCTCTGGTGCAGCTAAAGGAATCTGTGTCAGCACATTCACAGCTATGTTAGTAGGTGCGGAAGGCATAGGACGAGACTCAGAACCATCCACCTTACTCTGTAACTGAGTTACTTTATTAACTAAATCAGCTGTAACATTCTTTGAGTCTGTCAATTCCCTTTGCATCTGAGTGACTGCTTGCATAAGGGTATCTAGGGTGGCCATTTTGCGCAGCTCACGTACAGACCAAAAGGAAAGTATAAACTTGTGGGCTCACTATTCTGTCACTGTGTCCTTTACTCGGGATCTGCACGTTGCTGAACAAAAGGCCCACCTTCCGGTGTCACCAACTCAGAAAGCTATTTTAGCACAGAGTTATGATGAAGCCAGTCGGGGGGAAGGGAATTAGGGTAGGGAACAGCGAGGAAAGAGATCTGAAAAGAAAAGGTTAGAACAAACATGCACTTACTCATTCATAGAAATATAACTCATCAATAGACTCTTGACCAAATGCGTCTCTGATATCAAATGGAGACCCCTTTTGAAATGAGGGCAAAGCCCCTTCTTTGAATCATGGAACAAAAATAAACTACGACCTCAGAACCAAGAGATGGCAAGAGCTTTGGATTATGATTATACTCAGAATATCAATCCTGTAACATTTATGCATTCATAATATAAACCTTTGATCATGACCTAGAAAATCTCAAAGAATTAAATATGCTTTTCACATATTATGCCTTCCAGAAATCCATGAAAACTATGATTTGCTTATCTCCAGAAATACTTTCACATTCACAACTATAAAGGCCAAAAAAGATTTTACTCATTGAACTTGAAGCGCTTTACTTATAATACCAGGAAGCGCTTTTACTTGTCTTGTCTGAGACCCTATGCTCGTTATGCTAAGGGGGCGCTTTACTCATGTGGCCTGAATCCCTTTGATTGTTGTGCCAAGATTGCTTTACAACTGTGGACTGAAGCGCTTGAATTGTCGTGCCAAGATCGCTTTACAACTGTGGACTGAAGCGCCTGAATTTTCATGCCAAGAATGCTTTACAACTGTAGACTGAAGAGCCTGAATTGTCGTACCAAAAGCGCTTTACAACTGTGGAATGAAGTGCCTGAATTGTCATGCCAAGAGCGCTTTACAACTGTGAACTGAAGCGCCTGAATTGCAGTGCCAAGAGTGCCTTACAACTGTGGGCTGAAGCGCCTGAATCGCTGTGCCAAGAGCGCTTTACAACTGTGAACTGAAGCGCCTAAATCGTCGTGCCAATAGCACCTTACAACTGTGGACTGAAGTGCCTGAATCGCCGTGCCAAGAGCGCTTTATAATTGTGAACTGAAGCGCCTGAATTGTCGTGCCAAAATCGCTTTGCACTTGAATTGCCATGCAAAGAGCGCTTTACCTCTGGATGAAATGACTTCCTTCAAAATTGGATTCATCAAGGCCTTACCCCTATGAGTACGACCTACTCGTTTTTGAATTCACCATGGAACAAGGATACTTCGATTGGATGACACTCTGCCATCCAGGAACTCTGCTCTTCTTCAGAGAACCCCCCACGAGGTCTGACTGCATCGAAGTCTTCAAAATAGTGAGCAACGTGCTTGGGTGTGGCTGGGCTTTATAGGCCTGCCACACCCCAAGATGGCTGCTGCCTCTAAAAACATGGGAATTGTAGTCCCTTCATGGAATAGCACTGATAAGTGCATCTTGTCCACCAATGTCCTGAACCTGCAGCTCTATGAGTTTTGCCATAGGGCAGAGGACGTTGATGGCCACCTTTGGAACAAGAGGGGATGACAAGTGGTGCGCATAAAGCGCTGCAGAACTGTGCAGCGGAAACACAGTGCAAAAATCAACAGTTCCTGGGGGAGGTAAGTATTGGTTAGGTCGTGAGGTAAGTAAGACACTTACAAGTCTCAGTTCCTGGGCATAGGCAGCCCACCGTTGGGGGTTCAAGGCAACCCCAAAGTTACCACACCAGCAGCTCAGGGCCGGTCAGGTGCAAAGGTCAAAGAGGTGCCCAAAACACATAGGTGCCTATGGAGAACAGTGGTGCTCCGGTTACAGTCTGTCACCAGGTAAGTACCCGCGTCCTCAGGGGTAGACCAGGGGGGTTTTGTAGAGAACTGGGGGGGACACAATTAGGCACACAAAACACACCCTCAGCGGCACAGGGGCAGCCGGGTGCAGTGTGCAAAGCAGGCGTCGGGTTTTGTATTGGATTCAATGGAGGGACCCGGGGGTCACTCTGGCGGTGCGGGCAGGGCACAGCGAGGCTTCTCGGGCCAGCCACCAACTGGGCTAGGCAGAGGGTCACCTGGTGGTCACTCCTGCACTGAGGTTTGGTTCCTTCTGGTCCTGGGGGCTGCGGGTGCAGTGATTGGTCCAGGCGTCGGGTCCCTTGTTACAGGCAGTCACGGTCAGGGGGAGCCCCCGGATTCTCTCTGCATGCGTCACTGTGGGGGTTCAGGGGGGGTCGTCTCGGGCTACTCACGAGGTCGCAGTCACCTGGGAGTCCTCCCTGTGGTGTTGGTTCTCTGAATCTCGAGCCAGGGGCGTCGGGTGCAGAGGGTGAAATCTCATGCTTCCGGCGGGAAGAGTGAAGTCCTCTAAAAATTGCAAAAAGTTGCAATATTGTTGCTGTTTGTTGAGCAGAGCCACTGCTCATGGGAGTTTCTTGGTCCTTGCGTTCAGGGCAGTCCTATGAGGCTTCAGAGGTCACTGGTCCCTGCTGGATGCGTCGCTGTTGCATGTTTTTGAGTCAGGAGACAGGCCGGTATGGCTGGGGCCAAAGCAGTTGTCGTCTCCGTCGTCTCTGCAGGGCTTTCAGGTCAGCAGTCCTTCTTCTTAGTTCAGGTTGCAGTAATCTGATTTCCTAGGTTCTGGGGTGCCCCTAAATACTAAATTTAGGGGTGTGTTTAGGTCTGGGAAGGCAGTAGCCAATGGCTACTGTCCTGGAGGGTGGCTACACCCTCTTTGTGACTCCTCCCTGAGGGGAGGGGGCACATCCCTAATCCTATTGGGGGAATTCTCCAAAACTAAGATGGAGGATTTCTAAAGGCAGGGGTCACCTCAGCTCAGGGCACCTTGGGTGCCAAAGCAAAAACAACAAGTGATGGACAGAATGTTGAACATTGTCAAACATTCACCCCCAGTACAGTGATCTGGGCCTAAATCCATCGTTTTTTTGCTGCCCATGCCATTCCAGTTTGGACCCAGCCATATGCAAATCAGTCTTGACCCTGTTCCCCATGGGAACAGTCCAGCCCGAACTGCTAGGCCAGGTCTTCCCTGGACTGGAAACAAGCATCCTGGGACCGGTTTCGGGGTTTCACCCCTCATCAGCCAGGCTAGCTTGAATCCAGTGGCATGGGAAGCACCTTGGGTGCCATCCTGACTGGTGGGTGACTCCTACTGTCAGGAATAAGGCTGTGCGCGGTCCAGGCCCCGCCCGAAACTCTGCTGTGCATATTTGCAGCGCTTCATGCCCACCACGTGTCATCCCCTCCTGTTCTAAAAGTGGTCATCAGCATCGTCTTCCCTGTGGTAAAGCTCATGTAGCTGCAGGGTCAGGACATTGGTGGACAAGATGCACTTATCAGTTCTATTCTATGAAGGGACTACAATTCCCAGGTTTTTAGAGGCAGCGGCCATCTTGGGGTGTGGCAGGCCTATAAAGCCCAGCCACACCCAAGCACATTGCTCACTATTTTGAAGACTTCGATGCAGTCAGACCTCGTGGGGGTTCCTCTGAAGAAGAGCAGATTTCCTGCATGATAAATTGACAGCAAATTGGAGTATCCTTGTTTCCATGGTAAATTCAGATACAAGTAGGTCGTACTCGTAGCGGTAAGGTCTTGATGAGCCCAATCTTGAAGGGAGTTGTTACTTCCAAAGGTAAAGCGCCCCTTAGCACAACGAGCAAAGCGTTTTCAGTTTTAAAGGTAAAGCGGCCTTGCCGCGACAATCAAAGCGCTTCAGCCCACATGAGTAAAGCGCCATTGGCGCGGCAATCAAAGCGCTTCAGTCCACATGAGTAAAGTGCCCTTGGAACGGCAATCAAATCGCTTCAATCCACATGAGTAAAGCACCCTTGGCACTGTAATCAATGCGCTTCAGTCCACATGAGTAAAGCGCCCTCGGCACAGCAATCAAAGCGCTTCGGTCCACATGAATAAAACGCCTTTGGCATAATGAGCATAGCGCTGCAGACAAGACAAGTAAAAGCGCTTTCTGGAATAATTAACAAAGTGCTTCATGTATAATAATAAAAGTGCTTCATGAACAACAAAAACAAGGCGCTTCTGCCCAACGAACAAAGCGATTCAAGTTCAATGAGTAAATTTTTCAGGCCTAGATAGCAAATGTGAAAGGATTTTGGAGATAAGCAAATTATAGTTTCATTGTTTTTTGGAAAGCATAATATGTAAGATACATATTTAAGTCTTTGAGAATTTCTAGGCTGAGATCAAATGTTTTTGCTATGAATGCATAGTTGTTACAAGATTGATATTCTGAGTTTGACCATAGTCCAAAGCTCTTGCCATCTCTTGGTTCAGAGGTTGTAGTTTGTTCTTGTTCCATGATTCCAAGAAGGGGCTTCTCCCTCATTTCACAAAAGGGGTCTCAATCTGATATCACGGAGACGCCTTTATTCAAGAATCTATTGATGAGTTATACTGTTATGAAGGAGTATATGCATATTTGATCTAACCGTTTCTTTTCAGATCTCTCTCCCTGCAGTTCCCTACCTTAATTCCCTTCCCCCCGCCTGGCTTCATCATAACTCTGTGCTATAATAGCTTTCTGAGTTGGTGACGCTGGGAGGTGGGCTTTTTGTTCAGCAACATGCAGATCCAGAGGAAAGGACACTGTGACACCTACTTGTTTTTCTAATTATCTCGTCCACCGTTGCCGCCAAAAGTGGGGACAGTGGCCGGAGGGGCAGGCATCTCCACTAGCTGGGATGCCCTGTGGCACTGTAACAAAAGGGGTGAGCCTTTGAGGCTCACCGCGAGGTGTTACAGATCATGCAGGGGGAGGTGAGAAACGCCTCTACCCAGTACAGGCTTTCTTCCTGGCCACAGAGTGACAAAGGCACTCTCCCTAAGTGGCCAGCAAATCGTCTGGTTGTGGCAGGCTGGCAGAAACTGGTCAGCCCAACACTAGAAGTCAGATTGGTATTCAGGGGGCATTTCTAAGGTGCCCTCTGGGTGCATTTTACAATACATTCCACACTGGTGTCAGTGTGAATTTATTGCGCTGAGAAGTTTGATACCAAACTTCCCAGATTTCAGTGTAGCTATTATGGAACTGTGGTGTTCATGTTTGACAAACTCCCAGACCATATACACTTGTGGCTACCCTGCACTTACAATGTCTAAGGTTTTGCTTAGACACTGTAGGGGCATAGTGCTCATGCACAAATGCCCTCACCTGTGGTATAGTGCACCCTGCCTTAGGACTGTGAGGCTTGCTAGAGGGGTGACTTACCTATGCCACAGGCAGTGTGAGGTTGGCATGGCACTCTGAGGGGAGTGTCATGTCGACTGAGTCATTTTCTCCCAGCAGCACACACAAACTGTGAGGCAGTGTGCATGTGCTGAGTGAGGGGTCCCCAGGGTGTCATAAGACATGCTGCAGCCCTTAGAGACCTTCCCTGGCATCAGGGTCCTTGGTACCAGGTGTACCATTTACAAGGGACTTATCTGAGTGTCAGGGATGTGCCAATTGTGGAAGCAAAGGTACAGTTTACGGAAAGAACACTGGTGTTGGGGCCTGGTTAGCAGGGTCCCAGCACACTGTCAATCATAACTTGGCATCAGCAAAAGGTAAAACGCCGGGGGGGGGGACCATGCCAAGGAGGCATTTCCTTACAACAATATTTCATTTTATTTAACAAAGTATTTTTCTGTTTACACAGGCCTCTGCAGAAAGCTCTGCTGGTTTGGGAAATACAAGGAGCCCACAGCTTGGGCACTAAAGCAGCTCATGGAGAAAGGGCTATACAGGTCATCTGAAAACTTCTCTGGTTTCAGTTTCAAATGTAGAAAGAATATGTTTAAAATCAGCTCTGGTGACAGTGCAATCCAATTCATCCAAACATTTTCTGGTTTCATTTTTATTTGTAACAAATAAAATGTTTAAATCTGAGCCTGCTTTTTATTTGTAACAAATAAAATGTTTTAATCTGAGGCTGCCTTTATCTCTGAAAACTGTTTGTTTTCTCTTCTGAAACCAGAAAGTTTTTCAATGAACTGTAGATGAACTGTATAACCCTTTCTCCAAGAGCTGATTTATGGCCAAAGCTGTGGGCTCTTTGTATTTCCCAAACCAGCATAGCTTTCTGCAGAGGCGTGTGTAAACAGAAAAACACTAAGTTAAATAAAATGAAATGTTCTACAGCCTTGATTTCACTGGAAACAAATGGTCAGTTATATTTCCTCTTCTGTGTTTTCACCCAGCACATGCAATGCAAAGGCTGTTTTTCAGTGAAATAGAATGCTGGCCTCTCTCATAACTCTGATTGGCTGTTGCTAGCCAATCAGCGTGAAGGTGTGTTTCACAAAACTGAAAATGAGTTGGTATGACTGAGGGATGAAGAATGAGTTGTAGGGATGATGGATGAGGAGTAGGGATGATGGCTGAGGCATGAGAGGTAGGAATGATGGAATATGGATGAGAAGTAGGGATGAGAAGCAGGGATGAGGGATGAGAAGTAGGAATGATGTAAGGGAAGTAGGGATAATGGAATAGAAGTAGGGATGAGAAGCAGGATTGAGGGATGAAAAGAAGGGATGATGTATGATAGATGAGAAGCAGGGATGAGGGATGAGAAGTAGGGATGATGGAAGAGAAGCAGGGATGATGGATGAAAAGAAGGGCTGATATATGATAGATGAGAAGCAGGGATGAGGGATGAGAAGTAGGGATGATGGAAGAGAAGCAGGGATGATGTATGGTGGCTGAGAAGCAGGGATGATGGATGAGAAGTAGGGATGATGCATGATGGATGAGAAGTAGGGATGATGAAAGAAAAGCAGGGATGATAGATGAGAAATAGGGATGATATATGATGGATGAGAAGCAGGGATGATGGAGGAGAAGTAGAGATGAGACGCAGGGATGAGAAGAAGGGATGATGAAAGAGAAGTAGGGATGAAGGATGAGAAGTAGGGATGATCGATGATGGATGAGAAGTAGGGATGACGGATGAGAAGTAGGGATGACGAATGAGAAGTAGGGATGTTGAATGATGGAGGAGAAGCAGGGATGATGGATGAAAAGTAGGGATGATGGAAGAGAAGTAGGGATGATGGATGAGAAGTAGGGATGATGTATGATGATGAGAAGTAGGGATGATGGATGAAAAGCAGGGATGAGAAGTAAGGATGAGGAGTGAGTAATGAGGATGTCCTAAAATGGATGCTGTGCTCCTGCAACAAAAAAGGTAATCTTCAGAGTGTTAACAAATGACACCACAAGGTTCATTTCCCACACTTCTTAGTGTACTAAACGTACTTATTAACTAATCAGTTACAAGTGGTGCAGTAGGGTGGGGTAATAGTTAAACAGAGTTAATTAAGCACTGTTAAAGTGGATAGGTCTAGCTCTTTTATAGGTGGAAGTTCTTCATCATTGAAAGGCGAGTTTGTGTTTCTTTGTGTGGATTGGTGAGTGGAGGCCATGCATCCAGTTATCCATTTACTTACCAGGCCAGTCATCCATTCAGGCACTCAAGCATGCACTCATTTTTGGCACAGGCCCAGCTTTTCACCTACCTCTGTTGGCCCTGGGTGAGCTCTACGATCCGAGTTCTTCCAGTTCCACTCTCCTGTGCTGCATTCTTCTTCCTCTTGCTGCTTTTATGCCACTCTCTTCTTGAGGCTCTTCTTCTTCTCTTTCCCACCCTTTTTCTGCCATCTTTCATGCACTTTTGCTGCTCCTGCTCTCTTTCCCGTTGTCACCTTATTTCTTCATTCTTTTTTGCTCTCTTTATGCTTTTTTCTGCCCTCTTTGGGCACTTTAAGTCTGCTTTTGCCGGCCCCTTTTGCCCATTTCCTGCCCCTTTCTCCCACCTCATCTTGCTTCCACCTCACCTTCCAGCTTTTTCGCCAGCCCTGCCCACCGCTTTTTAGTGCTCCTTCCACCTCCCAGGACCTATGTAATGACAGCCACAACATAGCTGGGTGCAGCAGAATGCCACTGTCGCGCAAAAGTCACCTGGGCCATGCTTAGACCAGGAACCCTAGTTCAAAGACCACTGCCACAGAGCCACAGCACACTCCACAGTAGTATCTTTCACCTGAGCCCTCTGCCACTTCACCTGCCAGAACATACCCCCACCGCCACCCTTCTCAGCAATAACCAGCCCACTCAACGCACAACACCAGCTACCCACTGCCAGCTTGCATACTCCTCAACACTCGCTCACTCAGCAAACATGTCACCGAGAAATGTGACCTTATCGACACTGCCTTCTTAACTGAGACCTTGCTCAACCCTGCATCATCCCACAACACCTCTACCACCAAGATCCAGAATCACCACGCGCGACTGCATCAACAAGCCAGGTGTCATCATACACACATACTCAATCAAGTGCACCACCGCAAAGGATGGCACCACCCCAGCAATGGAAATCTCAACTTCACTATCCAAATGGGTGAGAAATCCACCATTAGGGGAACCCTCCAATACCGTCCACCAGGACCTTGAACCACCTTCTGCAACCTCATTACCAATTTCATCGCCCCCCTCACAAACAACTTGAAGGGCTACATGTTCCTGGGTGAACTCAACTTTCACCTCGACGACATAACCAAACCTATCTCCTCCAGCCTCCTCAACAGCCTGAACAACACTGGCCTCAGCCAACTTGCATATGGCCCCATGCACATCACAGGACACAAGCTCAACTTATATTCACCTCCACCGACAGCTGCCAATACACCACCAAACTTGTAAAGACTGACCACTTAATCATCCACTTCATCATCATGACCCTCATGCCCTCCCCCCAATACAAACCAGCTCGAACAATGCTTCAGAGGCTGAATGGACCAAAATCCTTGCCGTCAACCTGACCAAACACCACAACAACATGAACCAGGATGTCAGAAGCTGCAACACCAGCCAACCAGCTTCGCCAATAGGATGAAGAATAACTGCCTCAAGTTCAACACAGACAAGGCAAAAGTCTTGATTTTTGGTAGTGACAACTCCCCATGGGATGCCTCTGGGTGACCACAAGTGGATCTCCCTCCAACCCCAGCTAACCCCAGCTGAGCACACCAGGAATCTCGGTATCATCCTCAACAGCAAACTCACAATGAGGTTCCAAGTCAACACACTGTCATCCTGCTGCTTCTGCATCCTGCGCATGTTAAAT
Organism: Pleurodeles waltl; assembly: GCF_031143425.1. Classification (NCBI taxonomy): domain Eukaryota; kingdom Metazoa; phylum Chordata; class Amphibia; order Caudata; family Salamandridae; genus Pleurodeles; species Pleurodeles waltl. Next base: position 537,808,578 of record NC_090438.1, read on the forward strand.
AAGATTGTCAAGTGGCTTCCTCAAAATGCAGGATGCACCATCACTCAAGCCCTTGTCTCCAGTTGACTGGACTATGGAAACACCCTCTACATGGGAATCAAGAGCCACCTAGATCAAAGGCTATATACCATGGGTACTCACAAACATTTTCCCAGGGGCCACAAAGTTTGGTCTGTGGTGTGACCGAGGGCCGCACTGATGCTAGAAGCGTGGTGATCAAAGGTAGAAGGGGGCTCTGGATGGGGATGGGTTGCGACATTATGGTGGGTGTAGGGGGCAGCAAAGCATATAGATCTGGTGGCTGAATCGATCAAAGTGAAACCAGAAAACCTGGCATTAATCCCAGCATCCCCACTTTACCAAATTGTGTGATCCTAGGCAATTGTTTTATTTCACGTTCCCTTTATTTTCTTCATTATTGTATGTAGGAGGACCTCCAAACGCATGACTTCAGTATGTGCGCTGTGCGAACCCTTTGCCTGTGTTTGATTTAATAAACTATGAAGTTGTTCATGAATAATAGCAAATCAGGCCAATCAAAGAGTGCAGATAGCAACTGACTTGGCTCTTAATTCACTATTGGCATTGTTATCAAGGTGTGGGTAATAATGAATGTTTCTGATTTTATATTTGAAATCTATTGTTCTAAAAAAAAAAAGACTTCTCCATGCACTGATATAATCTGATATAATAAAATTAAATGGTCATGCGTGTAAATTAAATACACTTTATGAATTTTTAAGAACCCTTATCATAGTTGCAGATATTTGCTGCAAGATTTCTTAAAAAAGGAAAGCGTTCCTGCAGTTAAGCCGTTCAGGACAAATTTCTTCCTTTCTTCCTTTCTTTATCTTTAATAATGTTTAAATAAAGCATTGCCTGTTAAGTCGAGTAAACAGCAGCCTAGTGCTACTGCTGCCCTGGGGGCCGCATGTAAAGTCAAAAGGGCCGCATGCGGCCCCCGGGCCGTACTTTGAGTATCACTGCTATATACTATCCAGAACACCATAGCAAGACTCATTCTGGATCTCCCTCGTCACACTCACCTCAAAAGGCTCCACTGGCTCCCAGTTCAGAAAAGATGCCAGTTCAAGCTCCTCAGCCATGCGTTCAAGGCCCCACATGATTTCTAATCGGCCTACATCAACCCCCGTCTGAGATTCCACAAACCCTCCAGACACCTCCCTCATGCTGACCCATATCCGGCATACAACGAAGCTTAGCAGGAGGACCCTCCTTCTCCTACCTCGCAGCCAAGCCTAGAACTGCCTACCCTTGCACCTGGGAACCTCCCCTACTCTGCAGGACTGTAGGATACTGTAACGCTGGCTCTTCAACTGAGACTCTAGACCCTGCCAGCATCTGGATACCTTCATAGCTGACAATTCACACTTCACAAGTTGATTGATTGATTGATCTAGTTCCCCACAGCAAGAGCATGTAGCCATGAAGCCACCAGACCAGTGTTAGTATGGGAAATTCTTCAACTTACCTCAGTACTTTGCTTCCATTCTTAGAGAGAGAGCCTTACCTACCACAGGAGTACTTTAGAGCACACTCCTTGAAACATTAAATCATGTGCAGCTACCTGCAACCATCACTCAACTCTAACCAAGAGATTTTTGGTGTGTTAACGAAGTGCTTCATAAGAAATAGTCTCTGAATTATCGACTGAATCAGCCAGCAGCATTGGGAACTGATTGTGGTGTTAAACATGCATCATTCATCTCAAAATAGACATTGCATCTAATGGGAAGGCACACTTATTCTTTGAATGTAGCAGTGTTTCAGGTGGAAGGGCGCATGCACTCCTCAGAAAACTTGCATTACTTTTTACATGAGAATACTGGTACTTCGTGGTCTGATTGCAATATTTTTAAAGGGTGAGTGCGTGCCCTTCTCAGCTAGGCACCAGTGTTTTCTGTAGAAGAGGGCTGTCACGCTTGAGCTAAGAGACAATGGGGCATATTTATACTATGTATGCGCCGAATTTGGGTCATATTTTTATGCAAATTCGGTGCTAACAACTCAAAATTTATATTTTGACGCTAGACACGACTAGCGTCAAAATATTGGAGTTAGCACAATTTTTGGGATGCGTGCATCTACCTTGCGTCAATGAGATGCAAGGTAGGCGTTCCCATCTAAAAAATTGTGCTAATAGCCCCATATTTATCCCCCATGCTAAAATGGTGCATGGGTGGGAGGAGGGGCTTAATAATGGTGCAAAGCTTGCTTTGCATCATTGTTTAACACCTGGGTCAGACCAGGCGTTACAGGACCTGTGGACCCATTTCCATGGTGAAACACCATGAACCCACAGGTGCCCACCCCAAGCCCCAGGAACAACCCCACCCACACCAGAGGGACACCAGAGGATGGGGGACCCCATCCCAAGGAAGGAAGGGTAAGTATAGGTAAGTATTTAAAATAAAAATAAAAAGTGCCATTGGTGGCCCTGACATGGGACCCCCCTGCATGACATTAGGTGCAATGGCCATGCCCAGGGGACCCTGGTCCCCTGTGATGACCATTGGGGTGGTGGGCAGGAGTCATGTGGTATGGATGGTTTTGCATCAGGAAATGATGCTAGGCTGGTTAGAGGCATTTTTTTTGCCTCTACCTATCCCAGCGTCATGTTTTGAGGAAAAATCCACTTTCCCCGTTCCACCACCCCCACCCGGCTAAAGTAATTTTTTCTGACACTAGCCCTGAACGCGGGCTTGTGGGATTCAATAAATTTGGTGCCCGGCTGACACTCTGGAATGACGCAAGCTGGCGCTATACTTTCTGCCACAAAACTGCATTTGCACAGTTTTGCAGCAAAAAGTATAAATATGGGCCAATATGTTTATGTGAAGGTACTGACGTTTCTTATCCCAAATCCAGCTTGTATTGACTTTGCATCAGAATGGTTACTGGCACCTCCTAGACGATTTGCAATACTATTTGAACATTAATACTCTTACTATTAACCAGGTTACCATGATGGCGATTGTGTTATTACATTTTTAGCTGAGTTGAAAAATAATACAACATGAGCACTGGCACTTCTCAGCAAGGGTTTAAACGTTCTAATGAGAATATTGTTCCTTTGCAATGTCAGCAATACTTTTATATAAGTGTACTGGGATGTCTCCACTAGGTTCGAGTACCATTTCTCAGTTGAGTTGTAAAAGTGAAAATATTGTAATTGTCATTGTATTTATGTAGCGCTTACTATCCCTGACGAGGTGTTAAATCACTTTTTGGTCAGTAGCACACTACTCTGGAACCCAAAGGGTTAGATGTGGATTAGTATAATGAAAATTAAGTGGCCTATTTGAGCATTGGAAATGTAAGTTTGCTAGTTTGATTGAATAGGACAAAGAAGGGATAGAGGAGGGAAGCGTCTAGATAGTGTTATTTGGAAGATCGTATTAGTTAGATGAGGTTTGGGATGAGGCAAAGGATGGATAGAGGAGGGAAACGTCTAGGAAGGGTTATATAGAGGTCTAGAATAAGCTTTGGCAATGGCGTAACAAAACTGGAGGCCCCCGCAAATAACATGGAGGTGGTCCCCTCTGGACTCACTCAGGCCAGGTGCTGTGCTGCGGAAGCCCGCTGGAGCTTAGGGCCCCCACACCACGTGGGTTTTGGGTGCTTTGTAATGCCACTGAGGTTTGGGGTGAGTCAGGGAGGGATAGATGAGGCAAGAGTCACGAAAGGGTGTTAGGGAGATCAAAGAAGTAGAATGAGATTTGGAATGAGTCAGGGAGTGGCGGTAGAGGATATATTGAGAGAGGTATAGGATGAGACAAAGAATAGTGCATCGGAGGGAGTTTAAGTTTTTTTTTACTTTCTTTGTACAATAGGAGTAAAGTAATAAATACAGAGATACATAACAACGTACAAAGGGTATGCATGTATAAGGAAAATAGTGAAGATATTTAAAAATGTATTGTATAAAATTCCACATGTGCAAGAAAGGATAAATAATTGGAAATCAGACTTTTGGGTGTTGCTGTATATACAGCTAATAGATTTGTGTATTTTATATCTTTTTGTTTTATTTTTATGTGTTCCTCAATATTTCAATAGTAAAGAAATTATAGACACAACTGTTATGATCATATTTACGTACTGTGACAGATAAATACATTAAACAGATACTCATAAGCATCTAATCAAATGACATTTGAAAATTATGCAGTGACCTGTATGCATGTTAAGGATAAAATAAAGTATAAATATATATGTGGTATATATATTCACAAAAACACAAAGGTTACAGGGACTGTATAGTTAGGCACACATTTTACACGCACAAAACCATAGAAATTCAGCAGTTATAGTTGTAGTTCTCACAAGTAACTGTAACTCATGCCCCCAATAGGGTCTTAGTAGGCCAACAGCTGTATTTGCTTCCCAGGGTTTTATTTTCAATGTAGGATAAACAGGAGCGTGATGCAAGCTCTGATCTCAGATTCTGTTGTACCTAAAATGAAGCCACACCATTCTCTAGTATTTTTAAGGCCCCGGAGCGGTGGAGAGTTGACTCTTCGATTTGCACTCAAAAATTATTTTTCCAGTCTTGAGTTCCACATTTCATGCATCTACATACCAGACTCTTCTCCTGGTGAACGTGTTCCAAAGGATGGTGGTTGAGCTTGTGTTCTTACTGACTTTCTTTGATTGGATCTCTGATCAACAAGCTGCAGGACCCACAGTGCTCTATTCTCTGAACAACATCATATTTAATGTGCTGTTTTGATATTATGCAGTTTGAAGGTGATTCTATAAACCTGTGAACTCCGGCAATGTTTCATAAGTTAGGACAGCTTAGAAAGTATGTAGATCATGTTCCCTCCCTGAGGTTTTGCTATATTTTTTTTTTTTTTTAAAGACTATCGCTTAAAGATAAGTAAAACATCCTGGGTAATCCACATCTTGTTTTGAATCCAATTAGCACAGCAACAATGATTTGTATGATGAATAGAGCTGCATCAATCTAGTTGTTGGAAGGATTTGAACTGACAATGCAAAGATTAAGTGTTTGCTAAAATAATGGAAAATCTATATTTCTCTGTTCTATTATTATAATTTCCCCAAGGCATTTATATCTATTGGCCATTTGAGAGTGACTTATCTTGATGAAAGTTTTAATAATTATTACATTTATCTGACAATCGATTAATTCCAAGTAGGACAGCATGCTATTTCAGGCCAGGATACTACTCTGCATTCCCACACCTGGGATTACTGGGTCTGAATTTACCCACCTGAAATATCAACTGTAAAATTATCTGCAGTTCAAAGCAGGGACTGCAGGCACAGCCCATGCCCTGCCCGATCCACTGTTCCACTGTGGAAGAAGCATGCAATGCAATCTCCCAATGAGCTCTGCCGCTGATACCTAACACCAGTTCTTCACCCTCCACAGGTCCCCAACTCCTTTTTACAGCTTGCACAAAACTCAAAACAGGTGAAAAATAGGAATTGTCAACAAATCAGGGATAACCATGCAGATATGGACCCAGTAATTTCGGGTTTGCAATGTTATAGATGCAAGAATTAGAAACTTAGGTGGGGTGCTGCAGTACCCCCAAAATAACCATGCTGCAGTCCAGAAGATGAAAGAGCAATAAATACTTTTGTAAAAAAAAATTATCATGTCACATTATCGGTGTATTCAAAGACAGAGGTCGTACGTCAGGCTATGTTTTCTGACAAATTGCTGCTTGTTCTTTTAACTTGCAGATAAACGTTTACTTTTCTTCTCTGTCTGCAAAGGTAGAGGATTTTGAAAAGTGAACTACGTGGCAGTCTTGCTGGGGTAGAGGAAATCTGAATGGAAATACTACAACTTGTCTGCTTTTTTTCTAGAAAATAACATTTAAATGCCTGTAAATTAACTGTACAAATAGTTCAAAATATATCAGCATTTAGGAAAGCACAAATGAAGCAGCCAATTTCAATACCCCTGTACCATGCATCTGATTATCTCTATGTGTTATTTCTACTGCACAGCAAAAGTGAGCAACTAAAAAAACATATACGCCAGTCATCAGGTGGTATGTTTTGGTTCAGAGAAACATCAAGAATGAGAAAATGAAAAAATAAATTAAAGAATAAACGAAAGAACAACACGTGAAAGAATGAAGAAGATCGATTTGGCACAGCATTTAGATTTTGAATCTTACCGAGGTACTTTCGTACCGAAGAGAGGACTACACGTCATGCGCATGTATTGCCTGAAAGCAGTCATTAATAGGCCATGTGCATGTACTGTCTGAAATCATTCACACTCCATGTGCATGTACTGTCTGAAATCATTCACACTCCATGTGCATGTACTGTCTGAAATGAATCACTGGGTGATATTTGATATGTAGAGCAAAAGGCAGATCACCCCATAAACCGTCGGATCAGGTGATACTGTGCCACAGGCGCTAACATTTCTGTGATACCAAAGTCGATAACCTGAATGGCCTAAATATACTGTGCGACAAACTTATCAACCCCCGGGTGTCCGAGGCGACGCGTAGGGGCGAGCTCACATATCCCACCACGTGCCGACAGATTTTCAGGGATTCACGTTGATCTGAATTACTCAAGCCTTGTGGCCTTTAAAAGTAGGTCATTTCACTTCACGTGCGGACACGCCTGTGCCTCCCTACTATGGAAGATGCACAGGTATCGCGTGATATGGTACGAGTGCTCCCTGCCTGCTCTGGCACGACCCACACTCGGCTTCTCTTCCTCACGTGGCTGCTGAAGGGTCGCTGTCGACAGCGCTGGACCGCAGCGAGGCTACCTCTGTGCTGTGGGATTCCGCTAGTACCGCTTACAATTCATCACTCAAACGTGACTGCGGACATGCTAAAACAGGTTCTAAACGGAGCACCGTCGAGGAAATTAGTTACAAGGACACAAGTTACATTATTCATTTATTGCACGGTAAAACTGTGTCACCCCCACGCTACCAACCTAAACCCAAGCAGGAGCTACATTGTCTGAAATAATTATATCAGAGGCACACTGTGGTGTATGTGGCCTCTGCTGAAATCTGACATTTTCACATTTTATATACACGTGACAATGCTCTTGGATAAATGGCCCCGAGAAATGAAAATACAACACAAGCTGGGAGATGTCATAGTTTCCAGTTGCGCCACACATTGTTTCTCTAACAACAGAAGGCTCCTAAAATGCTGCTTTTTCCTGCAGTATCTCATGACACACACGAATCCCCGCGATATAGCTCACAGTTATTATCTCAGTGTTAGTCCGGCCTATGTTAGCTCCTTTGTATTTTTAATTAATTTTCGTTCTGACTATTTATGACAAGACCCGGCTTGTGTTGTATTTTTATTTCTCTGGGCCATTTATCCAAGAGCATTGCTTTAATTTATTTCCATTCGCAGCAAACTACTCGATTGGTGGTATTTCATACTTTGAAAGTTGCTTGCAATGGATGCCCTATTGACTTTGTGTTCATATGTGGCTTATGTTATAAATTGCTGATGCGGCCCAAAGTAGATTCTCCTAGCTAGTTAGTGAAGGAAATTCCTGATTTTATTAAAGACACAGAAGTTAGTATTATGCAGTCTTTTCTCACTGCTTTATTTCAGTAGCCTACAATTATTATTTTTTTTTTAAAACTATAAAATGCTACCAACGTGGGCAGGAAGCGCAGCCACAAAGAAAGACAATGCAGATATATTTAAAGAGGCACAGAGTTACGACTAGGCAATTATTTTTGGATTTATACCTAACCAAAATATGTTACTTAGACATCCATTTGGATCCAATCAACACTATCCTATCACCCCTATAAAAGTAAACCCTTTACCTCCAAACTTTCCCTTCTTGCGAGAAATGAATAGAATTTGGAAGATAATTTTGAATCAGATGGAAGAAAACTCTTTTCGAACATTCTAAACAGCTTGTAATTCTGAGACTTTGCTATTTTTTTAAAAATTTGTGTCTCGCTTGCACAACGCCCCACAGACAACGGTTTCTGATTTCACTATAAAGGGGAGCGGGTGCATTTGTATGAGTCAGTTTTCTTTTAGTAAGACATTAATTTCTTAGGTCTCTACTCAGACTCAACATATTCACCAACTATTCCAAACCAGCCATCTTCAATGAGGCCTTTTACCATCTTGCAAAAATCACTCCAACGCTCCTTTAATTTTTTTCAGGAGGCATTGGACCACTCCATCCATGAACCTTCTCCTCTAATTCAAGGACTAACTCAGAGACTACCGTGAGGGGCATCCAACTGTGCTTTCGGACATTAACAACATGTGCCAGTACCACATAGACATTTTCAGTGCTACCATGAGGCGAAAGGCAGAGTGTTGGCACTTTACAAACACACCCATCAATAAATAAACACACAGCACACAATGACCGATCCTCTCCTAAACTCTGAAAATATAAATAGAATAGAACCAGACATAACAATAGAAATAGAATAATTTATACCCGAGAAGTGAGCTGCAATGTCATTTGTATTCGCTTGAATTGTTTATTTTTGGCCAGCTCTAGACTGTATTCATTGCAAAAAAATGCAACATCTAGTGTCACGATGGAGACAAAAATATTGTTGGTGTTCTTTTGTAACATCATGCTTGTGCGGCCTCACCAAGTTATACGCTTACCAACCCTTTTAGTACCCCAGAGTTTCTTTTGTCAAATCTTCAGCTCAATCCTGGGTAGCTGTGGCTCTGAGCAGTGAGGCTTATACAAAGGAACAAGTGCAAAACATTTAAACAGCACCAAAACAATTGAAGAAGAAATTGTCAAGACACCATAGAAATCCAACACCGATTTATCAAAATAGATTGCATTTTTATGTATTTTTAGACATCACAATGAAAAAGATCCACCAGAGGGTTCCAGAAATATAGCGGTTACAAGGTGTAGTAAATCAAAGCATTTCACTCAACCACAAACAAGAAGTGGCAATTCAACAAATTTGACAGAAACATTTTCATTAAAATGTTTTGGCTAGTTGTAATGGGGTCCCTAGGAGTCACTTTAGGTGACTAACTCCAGTATGGAGCCAGTCAGGGGGACCATCAAGTCAGAAACGGTTACCTCAACAGATGAAGCAGTCTTCAGTTGTTCCAGGCACTTTTATCCTTTGCAGGGTTTTCCTATGAAAGTGGTCCAAATACACGGGATGAAGGATGCTGAAGATGCTCAAAGGATGCTGTGGCTGCAATGCGGTCAATGGGGATATGGCTGTGACTACTCCTCTGCCCATGAAGGGGGTGACGTGATCCTGGTCACAGGGTCAATGTCCCTCAAAATTGCCACTGGACAAGCAGTCGCCAAGGATTGAGTTCACCAGTCAATACTTCCTGGGTTGATAAGTCATCCTCTGAGGGTCCCAGCTGCCCTCCAACAGCTCTCCTGATCTTAGCAAACTCTGGTTCAACTTTGTGCGACAAGTACTGGTCTCTGGGGCTGTGCAGTGCCAGTTGGCTGCAGGTTGAAGATTTTGGCTACCAACATGCCCCAACAGTCTTCTCTAGTTGTTGTGTCCCTGTGCTGCTAAAAGGAGGCCAGTTAGCTGGCCCTTGGAGTCCCTTGGCTTTGACTGGACTCTGCAAATTACTTATCCTTGAGCAGGACATGGCAGGCATAGTCCCTTTCCTTTGCCAGCCACCAGATGCAGCAGGTGCAGCCCTTCAAAGTGCAGCCTCTCTTTGATGGTTCCATGGTGCAACAAGGCAGTTCATCCTCGGGCCTTCTTCCAGTCCAGTTGAGATCTGGGTTCTGGGTGCAAGAGGTACCCTATTTATGCACAGAAAATGCCCTCAGGGTCGGATGTGTATGGTAAGCAATAGGCTACCAGGTTCCCTTCCTTGTGATCACCACTTTCCGGGTAGTATGGCATCTGGCTATCTAAAGATGCACCATTTTGCCCACTCCCAACATGGCAGAACCCCCCTCTTGGCAAGCTAGAGCTCCCTAGCCCAACCCAGAGGTGTGACTACCAAGTGGGCTACAAGCCCCTGGAAAACCGGTTTGACATCTGGCTTCCCCTTCCCTAGTTCCGTCCTGTCTACCTAAATAATAAAGCAGTCTCTCTCTTAAGTGCTCTCAATATGCTCTTCAAAGGCAGCTTCATCTTTGAAGTTCTCCTTTTGGGCTAACACCCGTGTGGCTTCATGTCTGGGGAAGGTAATCCCTCCTCCAGTGGCAGGTCTCTATGGTTATCTTTCTTGGGAGTCATTAGCGTGTCTCCCCAGGAGGGCAGAAAGCCGTCTGCAGGATAGGCCCTGAGTACAGCAGTAAACGGGCACTGAAAACCTTCAGCAACTAAGGAAACATTTTCTTAAGTTGCACTTCACCTGACAGTACCAACTTTAGCAATCCCAGTCAGAAGTTAGCAGGGCTGAGGTGCCAGTCTCTAACTCTGTATATACCAAAGGGGCTACTAGCCGTTCCACAGTAAAAACAACACTTAAGAGTTTTTACTGCTGGAACACGTAAAAGTAATTTTAATGTACAGCACCCTGCCTTGTTAGGCCTAACCTATGGGTGACTTATATATACTGTATATAAATAAGGGAGGTTTGTGCTTTGCCATTACCTTAAATGGCAAAGTTGAGTTTGCAGTCTAAAACTCCCCTTCCAGTCTGCAGTGGCAGATTGGGGGACATATTTTACCATGTCCCAGTCAAGGTGGCACTGTCATATGGTTCCCACTAAAAGGTAAGACTGTGTATTAGGATGACAAAACTTCAGGACTAGAGGACTGAGTCCTCTACACCATCAGGACATGTTGTCCCAATTGCAAGCTAGCAAGCTCACAGTGCCTTACCTGAACCCCCATCCTTATTAGAGTAATTTATGATTTCGGCAACCTCAAACATGACCACTCTGACTTCCAAAGGAGTTGTGGAAACATATCTCACCCTTTCATTGTTTATTCATGTATGGCCCGGGTAAACACAAAAAAGACACAAATAAAGGTTTTCATACATTTATTAAAATAATCGTATTCTTGCACAGAGAAAATGACCTGTGATTATTAGGCAGAAAAAACAAAGCACTGTGACCAGCAGTACCAACATAGTGAATAGAATAAATATTCCAACCATGGCAATCTTGTTTTCTATTATTCCTACCTATCACTACCTACACTCTGAGAGCATAGCGGGTGTACCTTGAGCCCAATCTAGGAGGATAGCCTGAGACCCCATACCTGGGTAGCTGAGCTAAGGAGCCAGTCTAGAGTGAAGTTGGCAATCCTTCTCTGCAAGATGGAAGATCAGCTTCAGCAGAGATGAATATGGAACACAGGATCCGTTCCCAGGACAGTCATGACTGGAGTGCTCCTCTGAACCCTGTAGGGCAGTGCACCATTTATATAATCAAAACCATACTGTGTTAGAAGTGCAGCTCTGATGTAATGATATGTTGAGGTTTCAAGAGCTGTCTCCAAACACACAACACAAGCATCAGGATGTCTTGTTCTATATTCCTAGCCTTGAACAGAGGGCACAGATTACATGATGAGAAAGGCTTACTAAAAACAAGCAGCATGTACAGCATATTCTCAGAATAATATTGTGCAAGCATAAAGTATTAAAATGTCATTGCTAAAAGTGGTCAGCTTAAAGCATGTAAAATATAAAATGTAAAACTAAGGTCTGATGGATATCTAAAAAGTGGGCCCAAGAAAACCTCACACAACAAGTGCTGCAGTCCCTAAGTTAAAGGCCCTGGATACTACTGGTACCACATACTGAGGGCTTACGGGTAAGTTAGACTATACCATGTGGGGCCAGGTCAATTAAACATGCACTGTTTTAGGGACAAAGCACATGCACTGAATCCTGTTTAGCTTTGCTCAGGGCTTTTCAAATCCATTACACCAGTAACTAGTAGTTACAGTAGGAAAAACGAGGGGTAAACCTTTCACTCCTCCTTCCAATTTAGTAAAAATTGACACACTCCTGATTGGCATGTTTGATTTACTTATAAGTCCCTACTATTAGGTAGCAAGTGTACCCAGGGCCTGTAAATTATACCAGTAAACTGCAGCACAAATTGTGCCATCCACTGAAATTACAGTGTAAAGCATGTTTCCAGCCCTACCATTGCAGCCTGTCTCTGCAGTTTTAAATGTGCAAACTCGACCTGTCAAAATAACCCCTTTTGACAGGCCTAAACCTTCCTTTTAAATATAAATAAATCACTCCTAAGTAGGCCGTACTGCCCAAAAGGCAGGTGCTTTGTATTTAAAAGTAGGACATGTAAAAGTACATTGTTAAACATTTCCTCATAGTGACTAGCATCTCAAAGCTATTTTCACTGTAGCAGGGTTGGCTGTTCCATAGGAAAACACTGGGTACAATATACAGTTAATAAATGCTCTCTCCACCTAGGAAACAGCTTCACATTTAATTTGATTCCAAGCGCACGTCACTGGTGAAGTCAGATTTATTATAAATATTTCAGAAAAATGAAGTTTAGAAAGTTACCTTTGCCCTGCTTGAAGTCCCTGGAAGCTAAATGTGCATTTTTCTCTCCCTCTTCTACTAGTCAGGATTTAGCTTTTCAATAGGTGTGAACATGCTCCTAGGAATGGTTGAAAAGGCCTTGGCTGTGGGAAGGCATTGCTGTACCCTTGATAGAATGAACTGTGTGCTGGGCTCAAGGACTTGGTTAACTTCAAAGAGACCTACCCTGTTAAAGGGAAAGTATTGTGAACAAACACAGTCCTGCACCCTTCCTTGCACCCACTCCCCCCAGCCAGACCAGCCTCTATCACAATGGGCCTCTTGTTGACATCACAGCACCAGATCCTGCCGGAGTGTTAAGTTTAAGAAGTGTCTTTAGGTTAGGGCATTTCAAAGAGGCCTCCCCTGTAACAGGTACATTTGTGCCAACTTTTGGGCAGGGCCCGATCACAGTTGGCCTCTCTGACATTACAGTGTAAAGGTTTTTAGAACAGATCTGCTGGGTTTACAAATAACATTTAGCACACACTTTAAAGGAAGGAAAGAGCGTGGCATCTCTGGTTGCTGAAAAACACTTTTGTTATACCAGTTTCTGACTCTGAGTATGTATTGGCTACAGGGTCTGCATATGACTGGAGTTTAGTGTTAGGTGTGGGAAGATCCTAAGATTTATACAGTACACTACGCACACACACACACACAGTCCTCAGAACCCTGCTCTACAGTGGCTAAAGACTATGGCCATCTTGAAAATGCCCCAAATGGTTAGGATTAGCCCCTGGAACCTTTATTTAATTGGTTAGGGCATCCCCAGGAATCATACCCACTCACTAGCATGTTCCAGGCATAAATGTGACATCCCCAGGCACCCATTTCAGAACGCTTGTGGAACTGTGGAGGATCACAAGAGGAATGAACCTGCTGTCTGAGACCCAAGAAGAGCCTAGAAGACTGAACCTGCTCTCCCTCTTATACCAAAGACAAAGTGGTGTACTCCAAGGGTCACAAGGCTGACCTCTGTGTGTCCTGGGGGTGATTTCAGCAAGAAGACATGAGCAAAAACCAAGCTGCTTTGTAGAGACCAAGGCCAAGATTTACAAAGGTGTCAAACAACACAGCGCAGAACCCAAAGGCATGCCAGAGAGAGAGCAGGAGAGCACTGTATCTAGAGGGATTTGGCACTCTCCTCCCCTCTCCCTAGCATCGGTGCAGAATTTGCTGCAGAACACCACGCACACACCTTTGTGCCATAGTGCAAGGGTGTGTCTGTGAGTCTAGTGTAGGTTTTGTAGTAGAAGGGTACCCTTTCAGTACAAAATACTGGGACTAGACAAGTTTTAAAACATTTCTTATGTTGTATGTGTGCTGCACAGCACACATGTACAGTCAGAAAAGAAAGGAGAAATTAGAACATTTCTCCTTTTAACGCCTGCTTTCCAGCAGCATTATTTTGTGGCGCAAAACCCTGTCTACCAATGCCAGTAGCTAGGGTTTTGCATCAAAAAGCATGGGTTGTTGCATGGGAACACCCAGGTACCACCCATGTAACACCCTCTTGATGATAAGTAACACAAACTAGTGATTTGAAATGGTTTGCATTAATTTTCCTTACAAACCAACACAAACACCAATTTGCATTGGTTTGTAAATCCCCCAAAAAGTTTTGTGTCAGGTTTGCGTTAAAAAAGTAACACAAACCTGATGCAAAACCTTTGTAAATGTGGTCTTATTACTAACCAAATTTACTTAAGAATATTTATAGCGGTCGGGGTGGAGTGATCAAATTCAGCTGAAAGGTCGAGGACTCTGTGGATAGACAACAAAAGTTTTGGGTGGCCAGAGGTAATGAGATTAGACAGATGTGAGAACATGGGGGCATATTTATAAGCCCCTAGCGCCACCTTGCCCCACATTAGGCGTAATTTATTTTGACACTGATGTGGCCCAATGGGGCCAAAATCCTAGTGCCATGTTTACAAAGTGGCGCAATGCAAATGAGCACCTTGTATGATTTTATGCAAGGTACTGATGTGCTTAGAAAAAGTTACCCATAATTGCATAATGTGACATTTCGGCAAATTTTGTGATTTTTGCAGAACACGAAATTCTGGAATATAGCAAATTTCTCCTGTGTAATTGCAGTTTTAGAGGTGAAGTGTGAGGCCAAGTTGAGGTAGCTCTAGGACATTGAGGAATAAAAGTGAGAAGAGGAAAGCAGGGAGGTAATGGCAGTGGCAGGGTTTGAGAATATGAGCCAGCTGAGAAAGCCTATTTATGGATCCAAATGATCATTAATTGAATTCGAGCTACTGTGACTGTGTTGATTCTGAATGTTTTCATTTACATCACAAAGTTCAAATTTACTCCAAGGCTTTAGGCTTGCGGTGTGAGACACAGGCTATCAGGGATGAAGTGAGTACAGTAGGAGAGATACAGGGGCAGAAGGAGCAGGAAAATCAATTATTTCCAGGGTCGAAGAGTTCAGCACGAACCATAAAATGGCAAAAGTCGGGAAGCAGCTAGACATCTGGGTCTCTTGGTGGGAAGTGAGAATGAGGCAAGTAAGAAATAGGTAGATGTTGTTGTAAGTATAGAAATCATAAGAGAAACTGAATGGACTGATGATTTGGCCCAGGGACGAGGTATAAGTGAGGTGCAGGAGAAGGAGGGGAGAGAGCAAATGCTGGGCTCCAGAGAGAAACGAATAGTAAAGTGATTGAGTAGACAGTAAAGTGGACTAGGACTCAGAGAAATAATAGTGAAAGATGAAGGATGAAAATCACTTTAATGCCATGAGTGGATATTGCGGACAGATAGTTAGGGTTAACACAGTGTTGAATATCATGAGAAACCTAGAAGTGTCAGGATAGTGGAGAGGCGATTGTGATAAGCATGGAATCTAGATTGAATAGTATTCAGCAGGATGAAGTTGGGGGGCAAATACCCTGTAGATATTAAAGTATCTTATAAAAGAAACAGAGTAGGGAAACAGAGCAGTAACTAGAAGGGGCAGCATGGTCTACGATGGGTAACCCACAAGTTACAGAAAATAAACTCTAACATACACAACTTTTACATCATTCTGGTACTCTACATTTGTATGATCGACCACGAACATACCTTCAAACAACCTAATCCCAACGTTTGCTATACCCGCCTACTAATTTACATCCACATTCAACCTCATTTCATAAATACAACTTTTTCTCCTACCTTATTTGATTATGTAGTTCTATCATACTTCACCATTCTTTTCACTCCTCCCAGTAGTTTTACAACTATTATACACCAACATTAACTATTCTTTTGAACAGCCCACTCACACCAGTTGGCAATACCAATTTAACACACTTTCATAAAATATTTCCCTCCAAAGACAACTCATCCGTGCTTTTTTGTATTATAGTTATTCAGTTATTTGGTTTATACATTCTGAATAGATGAAAAAAATACTAAAATGTGACCAATGCCAGTGAGGTAAAAAACAATTTGCATGAATTTGCAAACATACATAACTCAAATTCAACCTGGCATGATTGCTAAAAAATGGTTATAATGACATCAACAATAAGTCATCATCAATATTGAAGGATATGAATTCTAATCACCAATAGATCAAATTCATGGAGCCCACTCATTCTTTTTAAATACAAGTTTTTTAGAGAACACGCTTTTTGCATTTTCCTAATCCATAATGGATTATGTTGGGGTCATTCCTTTATCACAGTGTTGTAATAAAGGATTTGGAATATAATATGCCAATAAACCACTACCAACGCATTCTAACAAGTGAGATTCCTACGCGCATGAAGCCCTCTAAAAAACTGAAACTGCACTTCGGGTCAAGTTCCATCCTAAAGAACTAATCATATGGGAAGAAAACATGGAGCAATAATATTGAAGAAGCTGACGTGTCGTATCATGTGAATTCATGGTTCATGACGTTACATCTTAGGCACTGATCTGAGATGCACTAGTTACTATGTAAGTGGGAGTGGAAAAAACAACCACTGAGTAAATAATTGCATTTTTAAATGTTCATCAGGTGCGGCCACCCATCGGTCAGAGTTTATGTGAATATGGGATTCATTCTTCCATTTATCTAATATTTTTGTCAATAACCAAGGCTTCTGAAAATGTAATATAATAAATATAACACACCGGCCACAACATTCCTACTTGAGCTTATGAGCAAACATTTCACCCATGGGCCTAGAGTTTTCAGTTGCACAGAAGGCTAGGATCTGACAGCATGAAAACGAAAACCCAGCCCTTATCTTGTCTATTGTAGTACTAATATATTTCCAGGTGATCATCTTCCTGTAAATTAAGCGAGTTCCGATATTCTTAATCCCATATTTGTCTAATTTTTTTTATCTTGGTAGGGTTTAAATTTATGCAGATATTTCCCAAATGAGACTCTGGGGGTGATTCTAACCCTGACGGGCGGCGGAGGCCGCCCGCCAGAGTTCCCCCCTCCAGAACACCGCTCCGCGGTCCTAAGACCGCTGCAGTGATTCTGGGTTTTCCACTGGGCTGGCGGGCGACCGCCAAAAGGCCGCCCGCCAGCCCAGTGGAAAACACCCTTCCCACGAGGACGCCGGCTCCGAATGGAGCCGGCGGAGTGGGAAGGTGCGACGGGTGCAGTTGCACCCGTCGCGAATTTCAGTGTCTGCTGAGCAGACACTGAAATTCTTTGTGGGGCCCTCTTATGGGGGCCCCTGCAGTGCCCATGCCATTGGCATGGGCACTGCAGGGGCCCCCAGGGGCCCCACGACACCCCATACCGCCATCCTGTTCCTGGCGGGAGAACCGCCAGGAATAGGATGGCGGTATGGGGTGTCAGAATCCCCATGGTGGCGCAGCGAGCTGCGCTGCCATGGAGGATTCATTTGGGCAGCGGAAAACCGGCGGGAGACCGCCGCGGTCAGAATGCCCTGCGGGGCACCGCCAGCCTGTTGGCGGTGCTCCCGCCAACCCTGGCCCCAGCGGTCCATGACCGCCGGGGTCAGAATGACCCCCTCTGTGTTAACATACAGAATGCACAGCACTCTGATTGAGACTGACCTGTAGCTAGCGATTTCAGAAAACACTTGCAAATCAGTTTAGGATTATAAGGGACTTGAGTTAGGTAAACCGACTAGACACATTTTTAATAGTTTAAAATGTTTTTTTAAAATAATCAGATTCTTAAATCTAAGAGAGTACAATACATAGGACGCTTTATAATAATCTTGAAAGTCTGGAATAGCCAGTTCTTTTTGCTGAGAAGGACATAAAGCTTTAATTAGAGTTTGGCAGACAGGATACTCTGTTAAAACCTAGGCCAGTGGTTCTCAGCATTTTGACTTCTGGGACCCCCATTATATCAGTACTGGAAACCGGGGAACCCCACTGAATCATTATTGGAATCTGGGGACCTCCTCAATGAGTCATTACTGAAAGCTGGGGACCTAATCTGTTAATATTATTACTTTTTCTGAGCACTCACGGACCACAGGCTGGGAACCACTGACCTAGACCATAAACTGTAATGCACTTATAATTCAGCTGATGTGTCATTTGCTAAATTTCTGTCAAAGTCCCTGTCTGCTAAATCTAAATGAGACCCTTAGGTTATTTAAGCCTTCTCTGGGTTGTCTTTTGCCCCACAGAAAATGACTGATTATTGTATCTACTCTTCAGAAAATATTCTAATATAAGGTAACGTGGACAAGAAAAAAAAAAAAAAAAAAATACAATGTTCATCAGACATACTCTTTCAATTAATGTGATCAGAAGATAATTGCATCCCTGAAATAAACGCTCCAACTTCTTTAAAAGTGGAACATAATTCCGGATCCGACTCGCAAAATGCATTTCTGCATAGCAGAGGGGCTTTTGCAACTCGCAAACCCTTTGCTACATCTGGCCCTTAGTGACTTGCGCTGCATTGCCTTACTTTATCTACAAGGCCATGAAAAGCCACGCAAAGTGGCTTTGGGTGGCCTTGTATATATGGGCCTGTAGCCTGCAACACTGGTGCGTCAACAAAAGTGATGCAGCGGCGGCGCAAGTCGCTTGTAAATAAGCCCCTTATATTTGTGAAAAACCCTGAACTTTAGTTGATAATTTACATGTTTCAGCCAATTGCATCAGATGTATTACAATCATGTAGGAATTATGTTCTCAGGCCCAGGCCTAGCTCTCCCTGTGCTGCTGATTCTCTCTTGCTCCTGTCTTCTCCTCCTTTTTCCCCTATTTGTTCTCTCCTTGCTTTTTTCTGTGTTTTTTTGTGTGCTTTCTCCTTGCCTTTCCCTCGTTTTCATTGATTTCTCCTTGCAGTTTGCCCCATTTTTTGTGTTCTTACTCTGAAACATTTTGTTAATATTGATTAATCAATGTCGATGCACACAGCAAAACATTTATACAAATGAATGAAGTCGCATCACCCCTATTCGATTCCCCTGTAGTGTACTCTCCATCAAACCCTGCACATAGGTATGTGGTCAGGCAGGGTCTGAGACCTAAGCCTGAGGTTAATAACTGGCAGGTCACAGGTGGGGTAACACTTAGCCAGTAGGCAAACGCACAAACAAGAAAACAATAAAACACGTCTAGAGGGATGAGTGCATTTCCAAAAACACCATCAAGTTAAATGCAGCATGTAGTCAGGAACCTATAGCCAATCAAAACACAGCACACACAGCAAACACAGTGACCACATGCCCCTCAGGCTGGACACCTGGACACATACTCACGGGTCCACATTGTGTTCACACCAGGTTGAGGCCCACCTGCATTTGCTATCTGAAAACTATTTCTATGACTTCATGACCGCTGTTTGCATTTTTACCTAGAAAGGAATGTTTTGTATTTTTTTATTGCAATCAGAGAAATGTATAGAAACCTGCTTCAATCCAATGTATGCTGAGAGACAGTTCTCATACCCCAGTAGTAACCCCCATGTATATATTTCCCACTGCCAGATTAGATCTACTAAACCCTATGTACATATTTCCGCACCACCAGAGTAAAAGACTTAAAATCATCTAAAAAACAGAAAAAACAGACATGTGTATCCTAAAAGCCCCATGAAACATAAAAGCTAGAAGTAACAATCCCCTAAAAACTACCTGAATTTATCATGAATATGCTGCTCAAGCATATGCAGAGTAAATTCCCCATACAAGCTAAAAGACTTGACAAGTTCTGCGGTGAGTGAAACACACACACCAAGGCACACGTGTTTCCCTGGCCAAAAGAGGAAACCTTTGACCCCAACATAATTAAACACACGAGAACAGACATACAACAAAAATGTATAGGGCAAAAGAAGGACAGACAGGAAGCATTACTAGAATTTTGGGTAATCTTTGAGGAGGCCCAGGCTGATAACATTGACCCTCAATCAGCAAAAAAGGCGCTCTCACCTCCCCGCCATATGCGGGAATGGAAGTACACTCCCAGATGCCTGCTATTCTCATATTAGGATACACCAATTGGCCAGTCAAGCGAGCCCAGGAGGCCCCTACCGAACACCTGACTGTTAGCTCTAGGCATGGAGAATCAATAGGCCAACAGGCCCAGACACTCCCTATATCACCACAGTCCAGCACAAAGGCTCCCCGAAGTTCAACCTTCCCTTTGTGCATTACATTCAGGCCACTGAACCCCAGCAGTATGGAGAACACTCACTCCTGCTGATTCCGGGGAGTGCACCTGAACAACAGGGAGATTCATAGCAGTTCTGGACAATGAGACAACTAATGAGGGTGAGGAAAGGGGTGCCAGTCCTCAGTGATCTGGTGATGAGGGAGCCACAGGGTACGCTCAGGTAGCTGAGGAAATCACGGAGAGCAACCTCGAGGCAAGGTCCCATCTTGGAGATCATTGCTTAGCTCAGAGCGATGGAGGCAATCTAGATGGGAGTCAGAGGAAAGGTGCGAACTAAGGAGGGAAAGAGAGAGAGCTTGCACCCTGGAAGGCCAATGAGAGAGTAAATCAGCGCATCCTCCACCTGAGGAGAACAGAGGTAGGTACAGAGCCCCATTCACAGAAGTAGAATCAGAAGGAAAGCTTTGGACTTGGGTCTATGCTTCACCAGAGCACCAGCGCAGGAGAGGGGCTGACCAGAATATTACACACAAAGGCAGCCTGGTGAAAACCCAGCATAGAGACAGGAGTACCAAAATGGCATCTTTGCGTGCGCACAAGGAAAGCAGAAAAGACATGTCCCAAGGGACACAGGGGGTCATTACGACCTTGGCGGGTGGCTACCGCCGCCAATGCGTCCGCACTCATGCGGCCCCCATTATGACATTCCCGCTGGGCCAGCGGGAATGAGGCCGCAACATAGGAGCCGGCTCCTAATGGAGCCGGCGGTGTTGCGGCCGTGCGACGGGTGCAGTTGCACCCGTCGCGCTTTTCACTGTCTGCTATGCAGACAGTGAAAAGCTGGCCGGGGCCCTGTTAGGGGCCCCCTGCACTGCCCATGCCAGTGGCATGGGCAGTGCAGGGGCCCCCAGGGGCCCCAGGACACCCCTTACCGCCAGCCTCTTCCTGGCGGAGCAAACCGCCAGAAACAGGCTGGCGGTAGGGGGATCATAATCCCCAGGGCAGCGCTGCTTGCAGTGCTGCCCTGGCGGATTATCACCACCGGGGCTAAAACAGCGGTAAACCGCCGGCCCCGGCGGTGCGACTGCGGCCCTACCGCCGCGGTCGTAATAAGGGCCTCCATACCGCCAGCCTGTTGGCGGTACGGACGCCACGTTACCCCTGGCGGTCTCTGACCGCCAGGGTCGTAATGACCACCATAGTAACTTAGGAGGAAGACAAGATCTTAGTCCGACCCTTTTGCCACCTGCTAGCCTGCTGAACAGAGAAAAGTGATCACTATGATAGGCCCTGTCCAGAGGAGGGATCCTTTGAACCAGAGTACATAGTGATTGCGAAAGACTGCATCTGTCAAGGAGGGAGAGATCCAAGTGGAACTTTCCTTACATGCAGGAGTGTCTGAGGAGATGGGAATGCTATGTTGAGGGAAACTCAGCGGAACTGCCCACTCTACAGAAGGGCACAGCAGGGACCAGCTATGTGCCACGAGCTCAGAGGGACAAGGAAGGGCTAAAAGCCAAACTGCCACCGTTGATGGATGGGGCCAGGAAGTGGATCTCATGCTTTGAGATGAACACTGCAGGAATAACCCTATCGATAGGTGATTTTATATAAGTAACACAGTGTTCGTCTGACCTAGCATCTTAGCAATCACGCTGACAAACATGGAGCATGATGGGACTGCATTCAATTCATACAGGCACCAAGGGGCATATTTATGGGTTTTGACCCAAAACTACGCTAACACAGTTTTGCGGCAGCCAGGTGCCATATCTATGGAATGGCGCATGCTAGTGCTAAGGAATGGCTAGCGTCTGAAAAAAAGATGCTAACCAGGGGGATGGCAGTAGGGAAAACGGTGCTAGTGGGTCAGAAATGAAGCTAGGCTGGTTAGAGGCAATAAATATGCCGCTAACCTGCCTATTGCCATTTTCTGACAAACTACCACCCAAAAATGAATCCTGTCATAGTAAAGACATGCCCACCACCCCAATGGCCAGCACTTGGGACCAGTGTCCCTTGAGCAAGGCCATAAGACCCAGTGCCAGGCAGGGAGCCCCATTTCAGGGGCCCCCAATGGCCACCCACCAAAAATAAAAAATACTTACCAAAACTTATCCAGGATGAGGTCCCCCATCCTGTGGTGTGGGTGGGTCATATTCCTGGGTATTGGGGTGGGCATCTGTGGGCCCATTCCATGGTGCTTGGCCATGGAAATGGGTCCAAAGGTACCATAACACCTGGTCTGACCCAGGCATTAAATAATGTCACAAAGCAAGCTTAGTGCCATTATTTGGATCTGCCGACTCAATGCGTGTTATTTCTGCACCGGAGTGTAAATATGGCAGTAGGTCATATTGTGGACGGGACTGCCTACCTTGCATCTAATTAGTGCAATGTAGTTTGCCGCATCCACAACATGACGCTAACTCCTATATTTTGATGCTTGGTAGGTCTAGCATCAAAATATAAATATAAATATGGAGTTAAGTTTGTGGCATTTTAGTGAGAAAAAAATGACTCTAACATGGTGCAAACCAAAATAAATAAATATGGGCCCAAGTATGGACGGCCCTGAGGGAAATGTTCTGTGCCTGCCCAGATGTACGAGGGTTGATGGCAGAAACCATTAACCTGAGTGTAGGAGGCTGGCCTGGTTTGTAGTGGATACCACAGGTATTTACACCTTATACTAGGTCCAGTTATCCCTTATTACTGAAATGTAACCAGTGTCTAGAAGCCAGGCTGTCTAGAGGTAGCTGTAGGCAGAGCAGCCAAGGCTGAACTAGGAGACATGCAAAGCTCTTGCCACTACCACTGTAGTCACTCAGTACTTACACACAAGAAAGACAGTACTCCGCGTTACCAAAAATAAAGGTACTTTATTTTAGTGACACAAGGCCAAAAATGTCTTGGAGGCTATACTCCCTTAGGAGGTAAGTATTATACATAAAATATACATTAGTAACCAAAATCAGGTAAGTAAACAGTCATAAAATAGTGCAAATAGTGAAAATCACCATAGGTTACAATGGGCCTAGGGGGAACACAAACCATATACTAAAATAGTGGAATGTGAATGTTGGTTTCCCACCTAGTCAAGAGTAGCGTGTAGAGGGGTGCTGGGAGTGTAAGAAAACACCAAAGGTAAGTAAAGTACCCCACCTCAGAGCCCAGGAAAGCAGGAGTAAAGTGCAGCAAGTTTCCTCAGAACACACTAGAAGTCGTGTTAAAGAATTATGCAAAAAACAAGCAAGACTGCAAGACACCAACAATGGATTCCTGGACCTAAAGACCTGCGGAGAGAGGAGACCAAGTCCAAGAACCGCTGAAGAGACCAGGAAGAACAGGAGCCCCTGCTAACCCAGATAAAGGTGCAAAAGTGGATTCTCCGGTTAGAAGAAAAAGTCAGAAATGCACCAAAGAAGACAGCTGCGGGTTCCTGCTTGGTGCAAGAGATGTCCCACGTCGAGTACATGTATGCAGGCTCGTTTTCGTCATTGGATTCTGCCAAAAAGCCTTGGCTCACGCAAAAGCTTTTAGCGGGAAAAGGCGCTACCTGGGCAGAGGAGGGACCTGGGGGTCTCAACTGAGACTGAGGAGACAGAGGGCTCTCAGCACTTTAGAGAGCCCTCAGAAGACCAGGCAGCACCCAAAGGAGTCCCACGACACGGGGACAAAGAAGTTGCAAATCATGGTTGTTACAGCACTACACAAAGGGGTCTCATGCCACTGGAGAACAACTCAGGGAGCTGAGCATCATAGGATAGAGTGCTGGGGACCTGGGCTATGCTGTGCACGAAGTATTCCTTGGAGAAGTGTACAGAAGCCCTAGGAGCTGTAAAACATGCCATGCACAGAGGTACTGTCTGGCACAGAGAGGCAAGCTCTTACCTCCACCAAATTTGGACAGTTGGACCTTTTGACAGTCAGGGTCACTTTGGTCCACCACCTGTGTTCCAAGATCCACACTCGTCGTCAGGATAGGGGACCCAGAGTACCGGTCGTCACTGCAGAGAGGTGCCTGCTGAAGCAGGGAACTGACTCTGTCACTCCACAGGAGATTCCTTCAGTCCTTCTGGTGCAGGATGAAGACAGGCAGTCCTCAGAGCGTGCACGACCTGGAAACTGTTACAGTTGCTTGCAGGCGCTGAAGTTACAGAGTTACAGTAGCCTTCTTGGATACTTTGTTGCAGTTGTAGAGTTCCTGGAGCAGTTGTGCTGTTGATCCGATGGTAGAAGGTGAAGCAGAGGTTGCAGAGGATTCCTGCTGAAGTCTTCCAATCCGAATCTGAGGAAACACCCACAGGAGAGACCCTAAATAGCCCTCAGAGGGGGATTGGTCACCTAACCAGGTATGGACCTGTCAGGAGGGGTCTCTGATGTCACCTGCTGGCATTGGCCACTTAGGTTCTCCCAGTCCCCTGACCATCCTGAAAACAAGACAGCAGAACCCAGGGACACTCTGGAGGAGCTCTGGGCACCACCCCTGGGGTGGTGATGGACAGGGCAGTGGTCACTCCCCTTTCTTTTGTCCAGTTTCATGCCAGAGCAGGGACTGAGGGTCCCTGAAATGGTGTAGACTGGATTATGCAAGGAGGGCACCATCTGTGCCCTTTAAAGCATCATTTCCAGAGGCTCCTGGAGGATACCCCTCCCATGCCCGCAACACCTATTTCAAAAGGGAGAGGGTGTAACACCCCTCTTCTAAAGGTAATGCATTGTTCTGCCTTTCTGGGATTTAGCTGCTCAAGCCCCAGGAGGGCACACACCTGTCTGTGTGGTGGCACAGCTGGGGCTGCAGTGAAAACCTCAGAAGGCTTGTATGGCAGTACTGGGGGGCCATGGTGGAGCCCCCAGAGTGCATGGGATTGTTCAACCAATACTGGAATCAGCATTGTGGTACAATTCCCAGTTGTTAGACACCTCACATGGCCATATTCGGAGTTACCACTGTGAAGCTATATATAGGTATTCACCTAAATTTAGTGCACACTTATAATGGCGCCCGCACTCACGAAGTCCGTGAAAATGGGCCTGAACGATGTGGGGACACCTCTGCTAGTGCAGAGGTGCCCTCACACACAGGTACTATGCACCTAGCCTTCAGGGTCTGAAGGTTAGACATTTGGTGACTTGTAAGTGACCTGGTGCAGTGAAAATGGCTGTGAAATAGTGCTTACATTATTTAACTCAGGCTGCAATGGCAGTCCTGAAGAATTGTTAGTATGAGCTTCTTCTGGGTGGCAAAAGAAATGCTGCAGCCCACAAGGATCTCATGGAACCCCAATGCCCTGGGTACCTAGGTACCATATACTAGGGACTTATAAGGGGGGGTCCAGTGTACCATTTTGGAATGGAATACTGGGTTACCAGTATGTAAGTAGAAATTTGGATCCAGAGAGAGCATAAGCACTGGAGTTCTGATTAGCAGGACTCCAGTGACACAGTCAAGCATATTGACAACACAGTAAAACATACTGACATGTAGGCCACAAACTATGAGCACTGGGGTCCTGACTAGCAGGATCCCAGTGACACAGTAAAAACACACTGAAAAACACTGACAAACAGGCCAAAAATGGGGGAACCATTCTGGAAAGAGGCTACTTTCTCACATTGAGGAGACCATAACAGATATCATGTACAGGATAAGAGAGGTGATGGGGACAGGAGACAGGACAACCAGGGCCTGATACAGGCCCTCCGGTCATCTACTTTTACAAAATCCTTAAGAAGGGGCTGCCCACTGAAATACAAAGTGATTTGGACAGTGTAGTAGGGCTAAACACTAAACCCTGGCGGGAGATACAAGCACAAATATTGCATTTTCACAAAAAGAAACAGGAAAAAAATAAGGAAAAACAGAAGAAGGCCCAGAGAGACAGTGCTAAATTGGTACAACATAAGTTGAGGAAGACTGCCACAAGCGGGCCATGTTGGCCACACGGGAGCAAATGGCCCAAGTCCTGAAGGGAGCTCTACCGCGACACCACACAGGATTCCAATATCGAGATAATGATAGAAATGTGGGAGGTTGGCAGCAGCCAAACCCCATGCAATGCTACGATTGCCACAAAATGTGCCACATGGCTGACACATGCTGACTAGAGACACACCACAAGCAGAAGTCAATGAGCCAGGGAAAGCCCTGTAAAATTCTCATCTGCAAAATCAAGCAAAGGGAAACCTGTCTGCACATTATATTCAGCCGCAGGGAAGTCAGGCCACTGCTGCACCACAGCAGCAGCAGGAGTCAGGTAATTGGACCAACCCCTGGTGTCAGCAACCACAGACAGAGATCCTGCCAAACAAGGACTGGGGCCACAGTTGCGGCAGAGAGGGGTAGCTGTTTTGGGAAGCAATGCCTTCATGCAGACGCAGAAACCAAATGCACAGTAAACCTAATATCCCCAAAGAAAAGCATCCATTATGCACACACCTTAAAAAATTCACTGCAGCAAAAACTCAACAGAAAAGCAAAGGAGATAAGGGTTTTGTAGGAAAGTACCATCTTTCCTGGCATGTTACCCCCATTTTGTTACTTATATGTATGTTTGTTTTTACCTGTGTCACTGGGATCCTGCTAGCCAGGACCCCAGTGCTCATAAAGTGTGCCCTGTATGTGTTCCCTGTGTGGTGCCTAACTGTATCACTGAGGCTCTGCTAACCAGAACCTCAGTGTTTATGCTCTTTCTGCTTTTAACATTGTCACTGCAGGCTAGTGACACATTTTACCAATTCTGATTGGCACACTGGAACACCCTCACAATTCCCTAGTATATGGTACCTAGGTACCCAGGGTATAAGGGTTCCAGGAGATTTCTTTTGGCTGCACATTTCTTTTGCCACCCATAGGGAGCTCAGACAATTCTTACACAGGACTGCCACTGCAGCCTGAGTGAAATAACATCCACGTTATTTCACAGCCATTTTACACTGCACTTAAGTAACTTATAAGTCACCTATATGTCCAACCCTCACTTAGTGAAGGTTAGGTGTAAATTTACTTAGTGTGAGGGCACCCTGGCACTAGCCAAGGTGCCCTCACATTGTTCAGCGCAATTTCCCCAGACTTTGTAAGTCCGGGGGAACCATTATACGTGTGCACTACATATAGGTCAATACCTATATGTAGCGTCACTATGGTAACTCCGAACATGGCCATGTAACATGTCTAGGATCATGGAATTGTCACCCCAATACCATTCTGGTATTGGGGTGACAATTCCATGCATCCCGGGGCTCCAGCAGAGAGCCCGGGTACTGCCAAACTAACTTTCTGGGGTTTTCTCTGCAGCTGCCGCTGCTGCCAAGCCTCAGACAGGTTTCTGCAGCCCAGTCCCAGGAAGGCAAAACAAAGGATTTCCTCTGAGAGAGGGTATTACACCCTCTCCTTTTGAAAATAGGTGTAAAGGGCCTGAGAGGAGTAGCCTCTCCTGGCCTCTGGAAATACTTTGAAGGGCACAGATGGTGTCCTCCTTGCATAAGCCAGTCTACACTGGTTCAGGGATCCCCCCAGCCCTACTCTGGTGCAAAACTGGACAAAGGAAAGGGGAGTGACCACTCCCCTGACCAGCACCTCCCCAGAGGAGGTGCCCATAGCTCCTCCAGTGTGTCCCAGACCTCTGCCATCTTGAATGCAGAGGTGTGAGGGCACAATGGAGACCTCTGAGTGGCCAGTGCCAGCAGGTGATGTCAGAGACCACTCCTGATAGGTGCTTACCTCTCTAAATAGCCAATCCTCCTCTGAGCCAATCCTCCTCTGAGGGCTATTTAGGGTCTCTCCTCTGGGTTTCTCATCAGATAACGAATGCAAGTGCTCACCAGAGTTCCTCTGCACTTCTCTCTTCGACTTCTGCCAAGGATCGACCGCTGGCTGCTCTAGGACGCCTGCAAAACCGCAACAAAGTAGCAAGAAGACTACCAGCAACATTGTAGCGTCTCATCCTGCTGGCTTTCTCGATTGTTTCCTGGGGGTGCATACTCTGAGGGCTGTCTGCCTTCACCCTGCACTGGAAGCCAAGAAGAAATCTCCTGTGGGTCGACAGAATCTTCCCCCTGCCAATGCAGACACCAAACTTATGCATCACCGGTCCTCTGGGTCCCCTCTCATCTTGACGAGTGTGGTCACTGGAACACAGGAGCTAGATCCGAGTGTCCCCGCCAGTCCAGTGGCCCTTCTGTCCAAATTTAGTGGAGGTAAGTCCTTGCCTCCCCACGCCAGACAGTAATCCTGTGTACTATGTGAACTGCAGCTACTAAGGCTTCTGTTCACTTTTACAAGACTTCCTTTGTGCACAGCATAGCCCAGGTCCCCAGCACTCTGTCCTGCATTGCCCAACTTGCTAAGTTGGACTCCGACTTCGTGGGACCCTCTTTTGTTGTGCTGAGACAACTGCCATGCTCATACCTTCAGAACGCCTGTTCAGGTGCTTCTGTGGGCGCTGCCTGCTTCTGCGTGGGCTCTCTGTGTTGCTGAGCGCCTCCTCTGTCTCCTCCTCCAAGGGGCGACCTCCTGGTACTTCCTGGGCCCTGGCAGCACCCAAAATCCTCAACTGCAACTTTTGCAACTAGCAAGGCTTGTTTGTGGTCTTTCTGCGGGGAAACAACTCTGCATCCTCCAGCACACCGTGGGACATCTTCTGACCAAAGGAGAAGTTCCTGGCATCTTCCGTTGTTGCAGAATCTTTGGCTTCTTCCACCCAGAGGCAGCCCTTTTGCACCTTCATCCGGGGTTTAGTGGGCTACTGCCCCCGGACACTTGCGTGACTCCTGGACTTGGTCCCCTTCCTTTGCAGGTCCTCAGGTCCAGGAATCCATCTTCAGTGCTTTGCAGTCAGTTGTTGTCTTTGCAGAATCCCCTATCGCGACTTTACTGTCTTTCTGGGGTAGTAGGGTAACTTTACTCCTACTTTTCAGGGTCTTCGGGTGGGGTATCTTGGACACCCTTAGTGTTTTCTTACACTCCAAGCAACCCTCTACACACTACACTAGGCCTGGGGTCCATTTGTGGTTCGCATTCCACTTTTGGAGTATACGATTTGTGTTGCCCCTAGGCCTATTGTCTCCTATTGCATTCTATTGTGTTCTACAGTGTTTGTACTACTTTTCTAACTGTTTACTTACCTGATTTTGGTTTGTGTGTATATTTTGTGTATTTTACTTACCTCCTAAGGGTGTATATCCTCTGAGATACTTTTGGCATATTGTCACTCAAATAAAGTACCTTTATTTTTAGTAACTCTGAGTATTGTGTTTTCTTGTGATACAGTGCTACATGATATAAATGGTATAGTAGGAGCTTTGCATGTCTCCTAGTTCAGCCTAAGCTGCTCTGCTATAGCTACCTCTATCAGCCTAACCTGCTAGAACACTACTAATCTACTGATAAGTGATAACCGGACCTGGCACAAGGTGTAAGTACCACTAGGTACCCACTTTAAGCCAGGCCAGCCTCCTACATTGGTGGTGCAGCGGTGGGATAAGTACTTGTAACTGCTTTCCCACTTTGTCATTGGTGCTTTTCATAAAAAAAACATATACCAAATACTTCAGAATATACACAGTAACCTACACAGTTTAACTTTCCTTCTCTAAAACTTTCTAAAAAGTTTCTGAAAAGTTTCTGAAAAGCTTATGAAAACTTTTAAGTTTGAAAAAGTTTTGCACTGTTCTCTACAAAGTTACAAAAACTTTTTTGTCCCTCTGTCCTAAACCTTTTCTATCATGTCTACGGTAGAGCTTACTCCCACAGTTGTCCAGGAAACATATGGGAATTTAAACTTTAAAAGTTTGAGGGGTCTCTGCATAGAAAGAGGTTTAGCAATTGGTAAGAATCCTACAAAAGATCTTCTCCTTAGCCTTCTCCTAGAAAGTGACCAGAACCAGTCTGGCCCCTCCCAGGATCAGTAGGTAGAGGAGGGGGGTACCGAGCCAGACTCAGAGGAGTCCCCTGAGGATGCTGGGGAGGGTTCTTCCAAGGACCTGCCAGCTAACAGACCACCTAGTGACACTGGTAGAGGGAGGGGGTCACACACTAGTAGGGCACCTTTCACTCCTAAAGGCCAGGTTACTGGGGTCCAGCCAGTTAGGGACAGGTCCAACTCTTACTGTCTTTTCCAACTCTTACAATTCCCACATTTCATCTGTGTCTCACAATTCCCAAGCCTCCCACCCTGAGGATAACTTAATAGAAAGGGAACTCAGAAAGCTGAGTTTGGAAGAGGCCAGGCTGAAGCTTAAACAGCAGCAGCTGGCCTTAGACAGGGAATCTCTGGATGTGGAGAGGGAAAGGCAGAGGTTGGGGTTTGTTCCCCATGGTGGCAGCAGCAGTGTTTTTGATAGTAATCCTGTTAGAGAGCAAGATTCCAGAAACCTACATAAGATAGTCCCCCCTTACAAGGAGGGGGATGACATTAACAAGTGGTTTGCTGCACTTGAGAGGGCCTGTATGGTACAGTTGGTCCCTCAAAGGCAGTGGGCTGCTAGCTTGTGGCTATCTTTCACTGGTAAGGGTAGGGATAGGCTCCTTACTGTCAGAGAAAGTGATGCTAACAACTACAAAGTTTTGAAGGATGCACTCTTGGATGGGTTTGGCTTAACCACTGAACAATACAGGAATAAGTTCAGAGACACCAGAAAAGAGTCCTCTCAAGACTGGACAGACTTTGTAGTCTGTTCAGTGGAGGCCTTGGAGGGTTGGTTACATGGCAGTAAGGGACTATGAAATCCTGTATAATCTAATCCTGAAAGAGCATATTTTGAACAATTGTGTGTCTGATTTGTTGCACCAGTACTTGGTACACTCAGATCTGACCTCTCCCCAAGAATTGGGAAAGAAGGCAGACAAATGGGTCAGAACAAGAGTGAACAGAAAAGTTCATACAGGGGGTGACAAGGATGGCAAGAAGAAGGATGGTAAGTCTTCTGACAAGGGTGGGGACAAAGATAAAAAACATTCTGAGTCTTCATCAGGCCCACAAAAATCCTCTGGGGTGGAGGGTCCAAATCCTCTTCTCACAATCAGAAAACGCCATGGTGTTATTTATGTAAAGTAAAAGGCCATTGGGCAAGTGATGCTACTTGTCCTAAGAAAAACACCAAGGCTCCCACCTCCACAACCCCAACTGCAACCTCTAGTGCCCCTAGTAATAGCAGTGGTGGTGGGAAGTCTACTACAAATAGCCAATCCAAGGGTCTAGCTGGGCTCACTATTGGCAGTGTAGTTGGGGTTGGTCTTGTTAGGGAGCCCACAGAGGCTGTTTTAGTCTCTGGTGATGGCATTAACTTTACCACCTTGGTTGCTTGTCCCCTTAATATGGGTAAGTACAAGCAACTACGCCTAATTAATGGTGTTGAGGTTGAGGCCTACTGGGCCACAGGAGCCAGTGTAACTATGGTTATAGAGAAGCTGGTTCACCCTGACCAACACCTACTTGGTCAGCAGTACCAAGTGACTGATGCTCACAATAACACACTTAGCCACCCCATGGCTGTTGTGAATCTCAACTGGCGGGGGGGAGGTTTACTGGTCCAAAGAAAGTTGTGGTAGCCACTGAATTACCTGTAGATTGCTTACTAGGCAATGGTTTTGAGACATCAGCTTGGGCTGAAGTGGAGTTGGAAGCTCATGCAGCAATGCTGGGCATTCCTGGGCATATTTTTGCTTTGACAAGGGCTCAGGCCAAAAAGCAAAAAGGACAGGGAAACTTGGATCCTGGAACACTGGTCCAAGTGCTCCCAAAAGCTAGGGGTAGGAAGTGTAAATTCTTGCCCACTATCCCTCCCTCACCAGAAGATTTCCCTTTTGAGGAAGAGGAATCCTCTCCCTGTGCAGAACTTACACCAGATGAGCTGGCAGCAGACACTGCTGAGCATTTGGGTGCAGGGGGGCCTGCCAGGGAAGAGCTGAGTGTGGCACAGCAGACCTGCCTCACACTAGAGGGGTTGAGACAGCAAGCTGTCAAACATCAGAATAGGGATGTCAGTGATAGCCATAAGGTGTATTGGGAAGACAACCTCCTGTATACTGAATCAAGGGACCCTAAACCTGGAGCTGCCAGCCAGGAGATTGGTCATCCCTTTGCAATACAGAGAGTTTCTTCTTACCTTGGCACACAACATTTCTTTGGCTGGGCATTGGGGCCAAAGTCAAACTTGGGACAGACTTGTTCCCCTGTTTCACTGGTCTCATATGTCAGAGGACACCAAAGAGTGTTGTCGCTCTTGTGTGACCTGCCAAGTCAGTGACAAGACTGGTGGCACTCCAAAGGCTCTGTTAATTCCACTTCCTGTAGTTGGGGTGCCCTTTGAAAGGGTAGGGGTTGACATAGTTGGCCCCCTTGACCCTCCAACAGCTTCAGGCAATAGGTTTATCCTTGTGGTAGTGGACCATGCCACTAGGTATCCAGAAGCCATCCCCTTAAGGACCACTACAGCTCCTGCAGTGGCAAAGGCCCTCCTGGGAATCTTTTCCAGAGTGGGCTTCCCTAAGGAAGTGCTGTCAGACAGAGGTAGTAACTTCATGTCTGCATACCTCAAAGCAATGTGGAAGGAGTGTGGTGTAACATACAAGTTCACTACTCCTTATCACCCACAAACAAATGGTCTTGTTGAGAGGTTTAATAAAACTCAGAAGGAGATGGGATGTCCTGTTACCTTGCCTCCTTTTTGCTTACAGGGAGGTACCTCAAAAAGGAGTTGGCTTTAGCCCCTTTTAACTCCTCTTTGGGCACCCTGTGAGAGGTCCCCTTGCACTTGTTAAGGAGGGTTGGGAACAACCTTTAAAAGCTCCTAAACAAGACATTGTGGAATATGTACTTGGCCTAAAATCAAGAATGGCTGAGTACATGAAAAAGGCCAGTAAAAACCTTCAGGCCAGCAAGGAGCTGCAAAAGCAATGGCATGACCAGAAGGATGTCCTGACCCAGTACCACCCAGGACAGAAGGTATTGGTATTGGACCCCGTGGCCCCAAGAGCACTCCAGGACAAATGGAGTGGACCCCATCTAATTGTAGAAAAAAGGGTGAGGTAACCTATTTGGTAGACCTGAACACTGCCAAGAGTCCCCTTAGGGTGCTCCATGTCAACCGCCTAAAACCCTACTATGACAGGGCTGATCTTACCCTGCTCATGGCAACGGATGAGGGACAGGAAGAAAAGAGTGACCCTCTACCTGATCTCTTCTCCACCACTGAAGCTGATGGCTTAGTGGAGGGAGTAGTACTTGCAGATTTTCTTACTGCTGAGCAGAAAGATAACTGTATAAATCTTTTAAGACAGTTTTCTGAACTCTTCTCACTGATACCAGGTACCACTACTTGGTGTGAGCATACAATCAATACTGGAGACAGTTTACCTGTCAAAAGTAAGATTTATAGGCAGCCTGACCATGTCAGGGACTGCATTAAACAAGAGGTTCAGAAAATGTTAGACTTAGGAGTGATTGAGCCTTCAGAAAACCCATGGGCTGTCCCAGTGGTGCTTGTTCCAAAACCTCACAGTAAGGATGGTGAAAGAGAAATGAGGTTTTGTGTTGACTATAGAGGGTTCAACCAAGTAACCAAGACAGATGCTCACCCTATACCCAGGGCAGATGATCTGATAGATACACTGGCTTCTGCCAAGTAGCTAAGCACTTTTCATTTAACTGCAGGGTATTGGCAGATTAAATTATCAGAAGTTGCTAAACCCAAAACTGCATTTTTAACCATTGGAGGGCACTATCAATTCACTGTGATGCCCTTTGGTCTGAAGAATGCACCTGCCACTTTTCAAAGGTTGGTGAACACAGTCCTGCAATGGTTGGAAGTTTTTAGTGCAGCATATCTAGATGATATAGCTGTCTTTAGCTCCACCTGGGATGATCACCTGATCCACCTGTGGAACATTTTGGAGGCCCTGCAAAAGGCAGGCCTCATTATCAAAGCCTTAAAGTGCCAGATAGGGCAGGGGAAAGTGGTTTATCTGGGCAACCTGGTAGGTGGGGAACAGATTGCACCACTGCAGGGGAAGATCCAGACCATCATGGAATGGGCTCCCCTTACAACTCAAACCCAGGTGAGAGCCTTTTTAGGCCTCAGAGGGTACTACTGGAGGTTTATTAAGAATTATGGCTCCATTGCAGCTCCTCTTAATGACCTCACTAGTAAGAAGATGCCTAAAAAGGCATTGTGGACAACTAGCTGTCAAAAAGCTTTTGATGAGCTCAAACAGGCCATGTGCTCTGCACTTGTCCTAAAAAGCCCTTGCTACTCCAAAAAGTTCATAGTCCAGACTCATGCTTCTGAATTGGGGGTTGGGGCAGTGCTATCAGAGCTTAATACTGAGGGCCAGGATCAACCTGTTGCTTTTATCAGCAGGAGGTTGACCCCTAGAGAAAAGCATTGGTCTACCATAGAGAGGGAGGCCTTTGCTGTGGTCGGGGCACTGAAAAAGTTGAGACCATACCTGTTTGGTACTCACTTTATTGTTCAGACAGACCACAAACCTCTACTTTTGCTAAAAAAAATGAAAGGTGAAAACCCTAAATTGTTGAGGTGGTCCATATCCCTACAGGGAATGGAATATACAGTGGAACATAGACCTTGGAGTACCCACTCCAATGCAGGTGGACTCTCTAGATATTTCCATTTAGACAATGAAGACTCATCTGGGCAAGGTTAGCCTTATTGTCCCTCGTTGGGGGGGGGGGTTGTGTAGGAAAGTACCATCTTGCCTGGCATGTTACCCCCATTTTTTACTTGTATGTATGTTTGTTTTTGCCTGTGTCACTGGGATCCTGTCAGCCAGGACCCCAGTTCTCATAAAGTGTGCCCTGAATGTGTTCCCTGTGTGGTGCCTAACTGTATCACTGAGGCTCTGCTAACCAGAACCTCAGTGTGTAATGCTCTCTCTGCTTTTAAAATTGTCACTGCAGACTAGTGACTAATTTTACCAATTCTGATTGGCACACTGGAACATCCTTATAATTCCCTAGTATATGGTACCTAGGTACCCAGGATATTGGGGTTCCAGGAGATCCCTATGGGCTGCAGAATTTATTTTGACAACCATAGGGAGCTCAGGCCACTGCAGCCTGAGTGAAATAACGTCCACGTTATTTCACAGCCATTTTACACTGCACTTAAGTAACTTATAAGTCACCTACATGTCTAACCCTCCCTTAGTGAAGGTTAGGTGCAAAGTTACTTAGTGTGAGGGCACCCTGGCACTCACCAAGGTGCCAGGGACATTGTTCAGGGCAATTTCCCCAGACTTTGTGAGTGCGGGGACACCATTCACACGTGCACTACATATAGGTCAATACCTATATGTAGCGTCACCATGGTAACTCCGAACATGGCCATGTAACATGTCTAGGATCATGGAATTGTCACCCCAAATCCATTCTGGTAGTTCAGCCTAAGCTGCTCTGCTATGGCTACCTCTATCAGCCTAAGCTGCTAGAACACTTCTAATCTACTAATAAGGGATAACTGGACCTGACACAAGGTGTAAGTTACACTAGGTATACACTATAAGCCAGGCCAGCCTCCTACAGGTTTATAGCTTTACTTGCATTCAGGAGAATTCTGGGTTGCTGTGCATCTGTCAACAGGGGATCCTCAATAGAGTCCACTGTTCTGGGTTGCTGTGCGGTTGTTTATTAGGTATCTCAACGAGAGGTCGCCATTCCTGATGCAGACGGGAACCTAGGCCTCACTCTACTGCTGATCCCCCAGGGTGGGGTTGGTTGGCCACACCCCAGGAGGAGTGCACCCTGACAAAGGGGGGAAAGGGCAGCTCCCCTACAAGTGCTTATAAAGCAGGCACCAGGTTCCTGCACCCATCAGTCAAGTGGGATGGGTTCCAATTACCAAGTCAAAAGGTCCCCATTCTGGGGCACCCAGCTGGGACCAAGAGTTCCTTTTGGCGTGTAGTCCCAGCAGAAATAGCGCCCCCAGCTGCCCTCAGCCAAATGAAGCTGTCCTCCAGTGTCAGGAGCCAGGTTTTCCATGCGCTTGGGGCAGAGCAAAACCCATAACTCTCACAGCTCATGCATGGGTTCTAATAGGTTGCAGAGCACCGCATGGTCTCAAGTCAGTAAAGGGGATTCATCAGGACAATCAGTCTTCCCAGTCCATGCCCATAATCTGGGAAAGCTTCAATGAGTTATTCGCCTTACTCCAGACTCCACATGTGGTGATATCGATACCTCATCATTTCCCCTCAGAGCATCCCAATAGCAGCTAAGAACCATAGGCCCAAAAAGATATGGTCCAAGGGGAAGGGGGTGTCAGGGAAGAGTGTTCAAAAACACTGATCACAAGCCCAAGCAGAGTAGAACGCAGAATTGTGCTCGCCCCCGCGGCATGTCTAGCAATTAGGCAACACGCGGGTCCTCACACACCGTTTGAGCAATAATCCCAATTTCCACCTCCACAAATCAGAGGCACACAGGGAAGCAGAACAGCTCTCTGACCCCCTCCAGTTCATGACAGTAAAGATCAGATGTCTATGTAAATGCCCAAAACCAAACAAAGAAGCCCAAAGCTATCCCAAAGAAAGCCCTAGAAAAAAGCATAGCCAAGACACCTGGCACCACTTGGGATTGTCCCTTTGCATACCACATGCCAGGACTAGAAGGGTACACATGACTCAGGGCATGTTGTGATCACCGACCAAAGCTCAGTGCAACACGCCTCCTCTTTTACACCCCCGCACATATGTAGGTCACAATAACACCCGCAACAATGGCACACCCATGTGCACCCTAGAGTACTAGAAGATTGGTGACACCAATGGGGCACCAGCCAAAAGTTAAAATCACCCACAACCACAAGAATCACCCCGTAAAGAATACCATTCAGATGTATACTTAGTAAGGCATGAAGAGGGGGAGACCCAACGACTCATAAAAATCAATATGCGCCTAAACCGTAACCCATTTTTCCAAACCATGTATCCCAAGTAGGGCCAACTTCTTCTGCCTTACCAAAATCATAGAGATGCAGGAATTAATAATTGGCGTCATGCAAGGATGTAATGTTCTTTCTTTTAAAACAACCAAATGTAGCTCTTTCCTAACACGTCTGCAGCAGAGCCAGGAAGTGCACCACCTCCACAGCTCATCATCGCCTTCCCAGCGGCTGCTCCTGTACCCCCAGCAGGATCAAGAGCCACAAACTGCTCCAAAGAACTTTAACATCCAACAGAATCAAGAGCCACAAACCACCCCAAGAACTTTCCACATCCATACCCCCAATGGGATCCCCAACCACACCTTGCTCCAAAGACTTTTTTCGGACTGGTTTCAACCAAAAAACTCCCCTCACCAAGAAGTCCATGGACATCCTGCCAGAAACATCTCAAGGCCTACAATGTTTCACAAGTTATGTCATGTTATGTTATGTTATGCATTTATGTATCCTCTGTTTACTAGGGATGCTACAGCATACATGCTTTTCCAAAGAACAGTCTAATCTAATAGAGTCTATTCAGAAAGTACCATTGCCCTTGAGCAGGAACCTCTCCCACATTACCGATAATTACACAGCACTCAAACACTAGTATTCCACATGCAGTACACAGCACTCTTTTACATAAAATGTGGTATCAGCACATGACCATAGTGGGCTCCAAGACATCAGCCAGGTCATGTTAAATCTTTTTGTTGATACCACATGAAGGAAGCACAGACAGGCTTTACTTATTCCAAGTGGTAGCCCTGAAAAATCAAAATGCCTTCTTCATCTGTACCTGAGTAGAATTAGGGCCATAATACATCCTAATAGATTAGAGCCCTTTAAGGTAGTAGTAAATCTGACCGGCTTTGAGACCAATCCTACAGCACTGTACCTTCTCACTGACCCTAGCAATATTCAAATTGAGCTAGACAGGATGTGCAGAAAGGGAGCAATAGGGGAGGTCACTGTCTGGCCCGGAGAAGATGTGTCTGAACTGTACCTTCTCACTGAGCCTAGCAATATTCAAATTTACCTCGACAGGATGTGCAGAAAGGGAGAAATAGGGGAGGACACTGTCTGGCCCGGAGAAGATGTGTCTGAACCGTACCAACACCAATTGAGGAACAAAACAACACTGTTGCATCAAGCTTGAAAGAAAAGAACTGCTGATTATTTTGGCTGGACTCAGTACAAGGACAGTCCCAAGGAATTCAGACTGTTCAGTGATGCCTAAGTATCGGCGGGAGGGTCCATACCCGTCTTCACCTACAGACAAAAGTCAATGCTGGTTGCAAATATCCTGGTGGTAAATACTCAAAATGATGAACAGCACTGAGCTCGGCCTTGATGCAATCAAGGAGGAACTGAGAGCCTTCCATCTCATGCTGATACAACATCGGTATGTGTTGGACTTGATGACCGCAATGGAGGGTGGGGTTTGCAGGAAGATCAGTGCATCTTGTTGTACTTTCATACCTAGCAATGACATGGACAATGGAACTCTGACACGTGCCATTCAAGCACTCCACCAACTACAGAAAGAAATGCGTGAACAGGGTGGTGCCCCTAAGCAGGAGTGGTTCGCAAACTAGTTCTTTTGGCTCCCCCGGTTGTTGATCGTTCTGTGCATGACATTGTTGACCATTTTCATTGTATTACTGTTTTTGTGTGGTTTCCTTCAAGTGTGTGGGAGGGGGAGTTCCTGCTATAAAAACACAGTGCCCAAATTGGGTAGAGTACAAGTAGCTGGAGAGGTGGGACAACAAACTACCAACAATGTGACTGTCCTGACATGTGGGCATGATGGTGTAGCTGAAAACTCAACCGGGGGAATATTAATATTGGATTAATCAATGTTGATGCACACAGGAATACATTAGTTGCATCACCATTATTGGATTCCTCCGTTGTGAACTCTGTCAACCCTAGCATGTAGGTATGTAGTCAGGTCACAGTTCGGGCAACGCTTAGCTGGCAGACAAAACTACAAACAGGAAAACTTAGATCAGATCCCACACATAGGCACAGCAACATCACAATGCTCCCCAGAGATCGGCCCCAATAAAACACACATCACTAGAAGGATGCGTGGATTCCCAAAAACACCATAAATGTAGATGCTGCATGTAGTTAAAAACCCTTAGACAATCAGAATGCAGCACACTCAGTGACTGTGCGCCCTTCAGGCCAGACATCTGTACAATTAGTCGCTGGCCCACATTGTGTCCATGCCACTTCGAGGCCTATCTGCATTTTCTATCTGGAAACTATATTTATGACTCCATGACATCTTTTTGCATTTTTAACAAGAAAGGAATGTTTTAGTACCTGGATTCCCTGTACGGTAATTAGCCATGCTTTACAAATCCTGATGAAGAGTTACAATTATCGCAGATATCACCCTTCATGTACATTAACATCAATGGTGGACCCATCATTTTGGGTAGAACTAGGTACATCCTTACAGAGTGGCTGAGAACAGAATTCCATGAAAGTGGTTCTTCCTCAAATTCCATTTTTACCCATCGGTCATTGTCCAAAGCTCTTGGAGACGAAATGATGCTTATCAATTCTATTAAAAGAACATAATTCACACATACTAGTTATCCATTAATTGGCTCAAAGTTTTATTTTCACTTGATCACCACTGCAAAATAGCATGGTACCAATATCCCCTTCATTATCTGACTGGCGATAAACCAGTAATTACTTCCCACATAACAATAAGTCATTAGTTTGCATTTCTTTTTTAGTTTTAGGGTCTGAGTTAGATCTTGGTAGAGGCGATATACTCTGTCACAAATGTGATGGATATCTTGTTGCTGTATTATGATCCCCTTATATCCTATTGGGATTGTAATACAGTGGATGGGGTATCCTTCATGTTAGTGACAGAGTATTCCCTCAGCAGAGATCTAAATCAGGCCCTTAGTCTTAAATGATATTTTGGCAATTATTTGTTGTTACCATTTTAAATTTTAGAACATTTGTGAGCATCTTTTTTGTCTTTTGGTATCTGTGAGAGCACACTATTACAAATAGCTACTTTATCAATTTTCACACATTGAGCACCAGCACTGTGGTTGGCAAAGCACATTTTTGGGGTGACTTATTAGTTTATAAAAAGAGGTTTGAGAAACTGGGATGCTGGTTGACTGGAGTATGAGCCCAGGTCAAGCAGCAACCACAGTTCTTGTCAGGGTAAGGCACACGCAAACCGCAAATTGGCCTGTGTCCAAAACCATGGTAGCTTTGCACAGGGCAGTCAGGCTTAACTTAGAAGGAAATGGGTAAAGTATTTGTGCAACACTTCAAACAGCAAAACAGTGAAAACACCATACTAAAAGTACCCCACACCAAGTTAGAGAAATAGAATCAAATTTGATAAACAATATCAAAATGACAAAAATCCAATCAGTAGAACCAGAGATATCCATGTTTAAAGAATTTAGTGCAAATAGCACCATAAAGCAAAAAACACCAACTCAGGATATCCGATCATGCTCGACCAGGTCAAAATCACACTCTCAGGCTCAACGAGAAGAAGTACAGGTCGGCTACAGTCACAAGGTTAGGCCAGCTGAAGTTTATCTTCTCATGTTCTTGCCAAAACTCCTGTTTGCATTGTAGAGGGCCGCGAGGAGCAGAGAGAGCATCTCGACAGGCTGTCAGCAAAGTGTGAAGAGCCAGCCAGGGCCATGGGCAGGCACTGCTGGAGCTTCATGGTGACGGTCCTCCCAAGTGATCCATGCTGCAGTGTTGAAAGCCAGACTGATGGAGCTTTGTGCTGATTTGCAGTGCAAGCAACAAGGTCTCAGTGCAAACAGGCTAGTTTGTGGTCTCTAATAGCCCAAAAGCTTGATTTCAGCACCCATGAGAAACACTAAGGGTACAGGACCTGAGAGGTAGGGGATGGCTCAGGATATGGGAACCTTTTATATCCCTGAGGCTCAGATGAGGAGGCCAGCAGACTAGCCCTTGGAGTCACTCCGTGGTCCTGGGCTCAAGATAAAGTGGCAGGTCCAGGTCTCCTTCCCCAGGTAAGAGGGCAGCACAGCAGGGCAGAAAGTCCTTTGTAGCAGCAGTCCAGAGTAGGTCCAGGTCTCCTTCCCCAGGTAAGAGGGCAGCAAGCAGCAGGGCAGCAGGGCAGCAGGGCAGCAGGGCAGAAGGTCCTTTGTAGCAGCAGTCCAGAGTGTGGCAGTCCTTGTAGCAGCACAGCAGTCCTTCCTGGCAGAATATCCACAGGACCAGAAATATAATGAGGTGGTGGTGTCCAGTATTTATGCATATTTGTGCCTTTGAAGTGGGGATAAGCTTCTAGAGGCAGGCCGTTGAAGTGCAGAGATGCCCTGTCTTCCTGGCCTTGGCTCCAGACTAACTACATGGGGTCTGCAGCCCTTTCTGTTGAGGCAGGACACAGCCTTTTCAAGTGTAAGTAGGGCTGTTCCCAGTTCCTCTCTCCTATCGTGCCAGCGGTCTGCCATTTGTCCAAACATCTCTGTCATATACCAGTCTCATAACCAGCAAGCCTGTAGGTGACTTAGCAGTTTTTTGGCTGAGTTGTGCCTGGAGCACATGGTGTTACATTAGGGCCACCACAAACAGGTAGTCTCTCAATCAGTGTGCTGTCGTATACTGTAAAATTAATAAAGCATCCAGACTGAGATGAGGTACTGCTGCTCTGTGTATTACTGCTCTCATTGACACTGCGGCCGGTGAGTGGTGCTGCAGGTGGTTATCAATAAATTGTCAACTCCAGTGTCAAATACCCCTGAGACATCAAACTCAAAATGTGATGATGTAATTTCGCAGTGATGTCATTGCGAACGCGTTTTAAGTGTTGAGAAAAATAATGCAATAATGTGCAGAATCAACATGTAGGCTTTATTGAAAAATAAGTGCTTTAAATGCAAAAATTGTAGTAGGCAACCATATTTACATGTTCTGAGCCTAAATACCTGAAGCAGCATTTTCTGACAAACTGACCTGGTTTAAGAATGTGAAATGTCTTTTTCCTGACCTGCCCATAGATATATTTTTTATAATGAAGAACAGTTGCATAAAATCTTTTTTGTTTAACTCTGCAAATGCTTCTACTTACACAAAGACATGAACAACAGGCTCATCCAGCTATATTTTGGACATCTGGAGCTAATCATCTATTGGTATTGTGACTGGAAATAATGAATCAATCATTGATCATAAATGTTTTCTGATTTTTGTTATCACTGTATTTACCTGATTGAAACTCTTGGAGGAATGAACTGAATTCGTTTGAATCAATATATAGATGTTTTATTCTTTATATAACTGTTTTTATGGTAGTATGGTTGACTTTGGATGTGTGAGGATGTGAATGATTTTTATTGATATAAATAATATGTTATTTTGTAGAGGGTGATGGGGATGTCTGCTTATCTTTAAAACATTGGTTGTTTGTATTTTGATTTTTTTGACACGCAGTAAATATAGACTATAATCATGTGTGTATATATAAAAGAGTAAAGAAGACAGAAAACATAGATTGCAAATATGTGTATTAGCATAAAAACGAAGAAAATTACTGTCTAAAAGGAAAGAAATAATTTGACATTTATTTATATACCAAGAAAGAAAGTATTTATTTATGTATGCTTAAATCTATAGTAGCCTGTTGTTTATGTTTAAGTGTATTCTTCCCTGGAGGGGCTACTATATTGTGTCAGGAAACCTCAGGTTTTCATTATCTACTTATACAAAGAACACTGTCCAATAATGAATAAGCAATTTGTCTTTTGTTAATGTAGAAGCTTCCTCCTTAAGATGCAGCTTTTCTAAGATGAAGGAATGGTGTAAACAGACAGGGTAAACTTCATAGTTGATCAAAATGTTTTACTTGACATTTCTGTCTGTGGACTATTATATTCCTAGTGAAAAGACGAAAGAGCGATCCTGTTCCCATAAGGGTATCAAAAGCTGATTGGCTGACTGAAGAAATAAGAGCAACATGTTGCAAAACCCTAGATTGTACTGCCCGTAATAATCTGTGTTCCTAGAGTATGTTACCTCATTCATTTACCACTTTCCCTTGCCCATGCCATATGCTGCTCATGCTGAGACTGTACTGAGTTCTTGAACCTCTAGTTATGGAAAGATTTGCTTCAATTACTTATTGATTTGAGCTGATAATTCATAATGAAGCTGTATGCTCTTTTATCTCACTCTACTCAACTTTATGGGTTACTGAGGCTGACAAATGTAACCATCATCATTCCTAGAATAGGGAATCTTTAGTTTATGGAACATGCTTTGTGAATTGATTATGAATTATTAATTGCTTATTTGTGAAACAGCTACCAGGCCCATTCTCATGCAAGTGCATGCATATGGAATGACGTGGCTGCCAATAGAGGCGCGATCGGTATGTGTGCATTCACTGAATTGTGCTTGTTTTCTTTTCTCTTTTTTCCCAGCAAAAGTAGTTGGAAAGCTGATAGGTCGAAAAAGCGAGACCTGTTGTCTTTACCCGTACTTGTTTTGATTACTTGTTACAAGACAAGTCCACTAATCACTTGTTTTGAGACTGACTAGAACACACTATCAGAAGCGCACGTGAAACCAAAGGGGGCAACAGAGCACTGCAAAATAGGAAGTACTTAAACTTTTTCCTTCGATGCAATTATGTTGTTTCAGAACTTTAAATATGATCAACTAGATACAGGTACTGCTGGGGGTACTGATAAGAACAGCACTGCAGGCAAAGTGTTTCTTTTTAATTTTGAATATTATAAAGGATCAAATGACAAAAAAACGAATACAATTCTAATCTAAATTCTGAAAAAATGTCATAATTTCCTTTGCCTTTTCAAAGTGAATTTGTTTTATTGATAACACAATCCTCAGGTATCTGCAGGAAGAGCATGCCTTGGAGGCAAATCCATGGCAGCATTTCGTAGACTCTGGTGGATTCTCTTCTGCACACAATACTTTCATCATAAATAAGAGGGTTTTCCCTGATCACAAAGTCTGTTATGCTCTTAACGTACCTATATCTACTTGCGGATGTTTCATTTCTTAGTTTGAGGTGCGCTTTCCGCTTGGTCTCATCATTACCCCGCATGCTGTTCAATAAAAATTTAGGCAAAGTATTATT
The DNA here is from genome assembly GCF_031143425.1 of Pleurodeles waltl. Taxonomy (NCBI): domain Eukaryota; kingdom Metazoa; phylum Chordata; class Amphibia; order Caudata; family Salamandridae; genus Pleurodeles; species Pleurodeles waltl. The sequence continues at coordinate 537,852,723 of NC_090438.1, forward strand.
TATTGTTACTCGGATTTTGATGTGAAGTTAAAAAAAAAGAACCTCTGCTTATTCCAACATAATAAATTATTTTTGCTGCATTTCTTCTCGGTGCTTTTCATATATGTATAAACATACCATTAAATTAAAAAAGGCTTACAGAAAGCTCACATTACATACTTACTGCAAGGAAAAGAAAACATAGCTTAAAGTGAAAAATGTACGGGTTGGAAGTGAAACCAAGGTGTCCTTATCGTTTTTTTTAGGAATATTAGTCTACTTGACACCTACATGGCTAAAATGTTCATATTACAGTGGCCGATGCATTAAGAGCTTAATTTTCAAGGGTGATCTATTCACTGCACAACGGCTGCATTAAAGACTCGAGGGCTCATCTATTGCTTGTTTAGACTCAGTTAAGTCCACCATCACCATTTTCTTTATTAGCGTCACTGCACTTAAACCTGCTTTATAAGCTGCTACAGGGCACCTTCCCTGAAACTGTTGCCCCTTAATGAGGAGTCTGCGCTGAAGGGCACGTCATTGCACTTGAGACGCAGACCAACCCTGAGGCAAAATCGATGATATGTGCCTCTCCATGTCACATCCCTCTAAATTTATTTGCTCTGCAATGTGACCTATTGCACTCAGGTGTGCAGCCAGCAGAATGAATACTGTGCACAATCCTGGAGGCTTTTCCTGCAGTGTAGAATCAATGGAGCTTGCATTCTCAAGCTCTTTTCTGGGGAATTATACCATCCAGTTCTAGAGGCCTTATTCCAGAGTACCAGTTTCCATTTCTGTTGGTTTCAGCTAGAATGGTGTGTGCACCTATAGAACCGTATTTCTGTTCAGTTCTAGAGGACTCATGAAATGCTTTTGTTAAAGTTCTGGAAACCACATGTGTTTATTATGTGTAGTGAGTGTCAGAAGCATCCCGGGGACTCATTCTGTTCAGAGGGTTCTCAAGAATATGGAACAGTGCTAACAGCCAGAGCAGCAGATGTGTTTTGTGCAATTGGTTTTACAGCAAAATGCGTCCTCAAAGACACAGATTTTGCACTAAAATATAGCAAGCACTAAATGCTGCTTTTGTTGAATTTCATGTAATTACGCAAAAGCAAATTATGTGAATTTTGCACACCCCTGGTGCCGAGACACAGTTGCGAATATGTAGCAAGTTAATCAGCTGGAGTGGGTGTGGGAGTGCTGCGGCTGTAAGAGTGCTTCTCATGTGGGCTATACTGGCAGTGTCTCAATGTTGTGCGCGAGGACCAGAGTTCTTCTGTGTTTTGTTACTGCACCTATTTTGAACTTGAAGCCAAACGAAGTTGGAGATAGGACATCGCAGAGACCATGGAGAGCTAATAGACATGTTGTCTTTAAAGTAGAGGCTAGCGCAGCATGCCTCCTGTCAGCCTTTAGGGTACTACTTACCACGCACTGCGCCAGCTGTGGTGACAGGCACAGTGCTTTCGGTTCCACCACAACACCTGCCATGATACCCTTCACATTGCTCGCTAGTGCCCTGCTAACTACCCATGGTACCTGTTTGCAATCTTCATGAACATATGTGTGATGCCCACCCTGCACATGTGCCCCTTTCAGTGGAAGAGAAAAGATCCTCTTAGCGTAATGCCCATTCGACACAGTCCTGCTCATGCAGCGCAAGTGTCCCAGGGTGACCTGTGGGGTGGGGTTGAAGGGAACAGGTACCACACAGCGATCAGACGCACCTCATGTGTGTCTCCAGGTCAGCATCCGGCTGCAAACACAGGGCAGCACCTCATTTTAGGATGCATTAGGTGCCATTAAGGTTTGGTAAGATGTATATCTGCAACTGTGGATCCCCTTTTCAAGTGGTGTAGAGAGAGCGTATCTGAATCCAAAACATACAGGCCCATATTTATCCTTTTTTTAGCGCTGAATCTGCGTAATTTTTTAATGCAAAAGTGGCACAAACTTACAAAATACCATTGTATTTTGTAAGTTTGCACCGCTTTTGCGCCAAAAAGCGGTGCAAATGCTGCGCTAAAAAGTATAAATATGGGCCACAGTGTTTTAACTTTGTCCCAGATTTATGGTACAATTCTAGGGTTTACTCTCATATCCTGGACTGCCTGTGTCCCTCAAATGGTTGTTTGGTCTGCTTTTGACGACTTAAACAGATGGGATGTTTCAGAACTGTCCCCAAAAATTAGGCACTGACAGCCTGCAGAACGTGGATGCACGGAGCGCATCTCTGAGCTCAGTCAGTCCTCAGCCTTCGTCCACCTTCTGACTGGATGCAGGTGAGAGAGGGTGTTTGATGACGTCAAGAAAATCTCTTGGGTCAAAGTCACAAGCTCAGGCCGACCGCGACGGAACGTGGGCCAACTACAGGAACCCACCTGCGAAACACAGTACCTAAAACCCAGCGCTGCGTTGCATCATTCTTACCCACAGTTCCTTGATGTTGAAAAATGCAGAATGAAAAGCTTTTAACATATTCAAGCTGTTCAGTGGTTTCTGATGTGTATCCAATGGTCCATAGTCTCAAAGCTTATATCATATTTCAATTATTCGCAGGCACCAGGGAGGAGGTCAGCAAATAGTTAAACCTCAGGCAGCTGAGAGGAAACCAGCAGAAAAAATGTCTACAGGCACCAGAGGAAATCAGCAAATAGTTTGACAAGTACCAGGAAGGAAATCAGCAGATAGATTGTCAATAGGAACAAGAGAGGAACTCAGCAGAAGGTTGTCTCCAGATTCCTGAGGAACTCAGCAGATAGTTTATCAGGAGACATGATTTACTAAATCAGCAGAAAGTTCATCACCTATTGCTAAAAAGTAACTTGAAGTGCAGTTGCAAGTGGAGGAAGAATCAATAATCTAGTTCATTTAATTGTTTGCAAAAATGAACACAGTTGACAGTTTACTCACAAAACCATTTCTGGGAATGACACCTGAAGACAACCTTTGTGTTAAAGCACTAGGACCAGAGAAATCCAACATAAACATTGAGCAGTCTGCAAAAGACCGGGGAAAAGGTAACACACAAAGGTTTAAACGAACATGGTTCGATAAAATTGAGTTGCTTACTGCTAGTTCTTCTAAGAATGCCTTGTTCTGTTTCCCCTGCTTGCTCTTCGGGGATGAAGTTAGCTGGACTAGAACAGGAGTTATGGATCTAAAGCATCTGGCAGAAAAAATAAAGAGACACGACTCCAGTGAATCCCACTTGACCAATGTATTAATGTTATCTTTGTTTGGAAAATCAAATATTGCACTACAGTTAAATGAAGCCTACCGCAAGGGAGTAAACCAACATAATGAGGAGGTTGAACCATTATATATTATCAAAATTGATTCACTGTGTGAAATTTTGTGGAGCCTTTGAATTGGCGTTGGGAGGCCATGATGAAACAGAAGAGTCACTAAATCCAGGTGTCTTCAGAGGGCTGGTTGATTTTGTGTCCAGTATAGACAGTGCAATGGAAGCACACTTGAAAAGTGCAACTGTGTTTAAAGGCACTTCTAAGACAATCCAGAATGAGTTGCTTGACTGTATGCTGGAGGTAACAAGAGAAACCATTGTACAGCAATTAAGAAGCACTGATTACCTGGCTTTTGAGTCTGATGATACAACTGATGTCTCTACCAAGACACAGTCAGTACTTGTTTTTCGCTTCATTGATGGTAATTCCAAGGTAGTAGAAAGATTTCATTGCTTCTCGTATCTGAAAGATTCATCTGCCGATAGAATTTCAGCAGCTATTCTTAATGAACTTAACCTTATATTACCAGAGCGGAGGGGTAAAGAGAAGTTAATTGCTCAGAGCTATGATGGCGCTAGTGTCATGCGTGGGGCCTCTGGTGGGGTTAAAAAACTAATCAGAGAATTATACCCGAATGCACACTATCTCCACTGCTATGCCCACCAACTAAATCTAATAATGGAACAGGCTGCATTGAAAATATCCAGAGTCAGAATGTTCTCTAAAGAGCTTGGTGGCATTAGTGCATTTTTTTCCCGTTCTCCAAAACGGACTGAAGTTCTTGATAGTGGCAAGAAGAATACCAAAAGGGTCTGCAACTCGCTGGAACTTCACCAATCAAGCTATCAATATAATTCACGAACACAGAGATGACCTTGAAGAATGCATGAAATCTATTACACAAAACACTACATTTGATTCCACTTATATATGTGAAGCAAAAGGCTTTACCAGAACTCTAGAAGACAAGGAGTTTCTTTTTTTTCTTTTTATGTTCCACAGCATAATGCCTCATGTCAATATTTTTACAATCAGTTGAAAAAGCGAGACATTGATACTTTATTTGTACAAAGGGCCACTTCAGACTTTGTGATAAGCATCAACAAGGTACAGAAATCCATTGACAATTTGGACTCTGAATTGCCACATGATTCTCAATTTAAAAACCGCAAACTGCAGATAAGTACCTTGATACAGGAGGGAAAAGAAGTATGTGACATTATTGTGGTGCATGAAAGGGAGTGTTTTGCATTTACAAGGCATCTTGTCAGTGCAACACTACTGCATAGTGAGCTGTTTCAAAAACATGCCAAATGTTTTCCTAGTGCAGCTCTCAATGAAACAGTAGAAGCATATCCAATGCTAACAAAGTCAAGACTATGCACTGAGCTATCAATCCTGTATGGAAGACAGGATTTTCATCAGGCTACAGGCGGTGCCATGTCTATATATATATTTTTATGTCAAAATAACCTATAGAAATACAATGACAACATCTGAAGCTGAAAGATGTTTTTCTACACTGAAGAGAATTAAAACATTTTTAAGAAACACAATGACTCAAGCTGGACTAAATGCATTAGCCATGTTATCAATGGAAAAGGAACTAATAAATCAGATTCCAGAATTCAGCAAAAGAACTTTGAAAAGTCTGCTCACATTAAAGAACGTCATGCAAACTTTCTGTATAAATAGAAACCATGCCAATGCATATAGTGTTATAAAATATTGTTCCTGGGGAATACAGTTTTGGTTTAATTTGTATTGTAAGTAACATTAAGAAACACTGTAGATACATTGTATGCAAGAAAGTGCACCATATATTCAATGTACGTTTCAGTATTTTGCATTGCCTGAGAGGAATTCAGACTTGCTTATCCTTACTAAACCACATAAGCTTGGTGTTATTCAGGGTATTAGATAATATACCTCTCACCGTTTCTTTTTTTTAAAAGTTCACCAACAAATATGGCCCAGTTATGAAAATAACCTAAACTCTGGAAAGCTTTGGACAAACTTACAAACCACAGCCAGACAGACTGACAATGTACCTTCCATAACTTACGTAAAGATGGTGCATACTGACCAACAACCAGTCTTGTAAGAAGCTACAGGATTCCATTTATTGCTCTCATCTTTCCTCAGGGTATTATAGTCATGGTTTGAAAACCTTAGCTGCACAGCAAGGTTTTTTTTAGGAGAAGGGATTTTCTGATGGCTATCCAGCTGATGAAGCATTAGTTGTTTGCTCTTTTTTCCGAATTGCAAAATCATAAACTGTAATGTTTGCTGTGCTGTTAAAAGCCTGTTGAATCCTGGACATAGTTTTTTTTTACCATATCTAGCGCTTTGAGTACCACATGGACTGGTAATGAGTGAATTTGTTGATAATATTTCTTGCTTTATAATGATGGACTTCCTTACTGAAACGATATGGCTTAATATCCTTTTCCACTGAAGAGCAGAGTAGATTATTTGACACCAGTGAATAGCTTTAGATCTACACATGACGTGTTACGTCAAACTTGATTGCTCAATGCCAAAGTAAAAAGGTTCATGGTTCAAACAATTATATAAAGGTGGCACCACTTCATGTTGATCAAGTGTGTTTTTTTAGCAGAATCTGAGTCTAATCGCAATCTGCAGTGATGCAAATGCTATAAAGGTGCACTTACCTTTTCATCAAAGTTATCTGAATGTTGGCCCATTTATGATTGATAAATGATGATATAACAATGTTTGTTTGTTTGTATATTGGCACATGTTGACTTATCTACAACTACTAGTAAAATTTTGTGATGGGGTCATGGGTGTCAGGTGATACATATTTTATATATAAATGGGTAACCCCATACATCTTGGAGACAGGTTTTTTTCTTCTGTGAACCAATACATATTTAATTTCATTATATAAGTTCTTTAAAGTACTGGGTAACTAAAGTCCTTATAAGAGACGTACAAAGGATTTAATGTTGAAGTATAATGTTAAAGTTTGCAAATTTACTTTTTGAACAGCTAAACCGTCCCTACACAAAGACTTTTGGGCAATGTATATTTACTTTTTGTGTGTCAACTACCCTGCTCAAAATGTAGTTGACTTTCCATAAGATCAAATTATTATTTGTTTCTTCAAATAAATATTTCTTCTATCTGACTGTGGCCAATTATATCATATGAACATTTGTTTGACCTCCTGTGTGCTTGGCTTTGAACAGATGCTTCAGAAAAGAAACAGGCATGCAGAAAAGGAAAGCATTTTGTGTGTTGCATGAATATATTTTATCTCTGCATGTTTCTGTATTTTTAGTGTATGCGAGTTGCCTTTATGCATGATCTTGAGTTTCAGTATGGGAAAACTAAACAATATATTACTGTATGGACTAAGAAGGCATAGACTCTGTTGGACCATCCTGAATGACATTTTATCTCTGGCATGCACTGCCTCAATAGACAGCTCCAACCTTTTTATGCAACATCATTAAAATTGTGATTATTAGCCCCTACCTATCATATTATTCTCTATATATCAGCCTGATGTATTCACATGGAGAGGAGAGCTCATTTTACAAACATGTTGTGAGTGAGATATGAACCCCAAAACTTCTTGATGCTGTACACATTGCTAAAGAAGGAAGTCAAGCTTGCCTACCAAGTAAGGCCAATGAAAGCTATTTTGGTTCTTTTTATTTAAAAACAATTTATCCCAATTTTGTTGAATAGGATTTGGAGAAGAAATGGGAAATTGCAACTAACCTCCTGAAAAAATGACCATGCCCATCCCCCCAGCCGCCAAGCCCAGCCCCACCACTCACAAACCTCACCAGCCGCCACTGTACAGTAGAGGAGCTGTTGAAGACGTGTTTGCTGTTATTTAACAGTGGTGGACTGGGAACTAATTGGAGCCCTAGGAAAATATGTTCATTCCAGCCCAATATTGATCCCAGTGGGTGTAGTGAGAGAATCCGCTACTTTCTAGGTGGAGTTTTGGAGACACATTGTGTATGTGTCTTTTTTGGGAAAATGATATGTGTTCCTTCATCGCTGTTTGCAGTGCTGCCTAGCTATTGCCCCACTCATCCATCCACCACTACAAGCTCTGCCATAGTCTTCAGGTTACTGAGTTTTTCCTTGAGTAGGACATGGACAGTCCAGCCCCGTTATTGAATGTCAAGAAGGATGAGTTAAGATCCACTTTAACGCTTTTTACAGTGATTTAAATGTCCTTCTGCTTTATTTACAACAATCATTCTTTTAATTGTTCTTTATTGGCATTCACAAGTGTATATACATCAACAACCGCATGCCATGTTCATAACAAGTTACAACTGTTATACATTATTCCGTGGGCAATTCACCATCAACATATAAATGACATCAGTGTGTTGGAATACTGGATTGGTATTAAAGATACATGTGTTGATCCCTGTGGTTTCATCTAACCAAATTACAAGCGAAACAAAAGGAAGGCGGCAAGTCAGAGCACCCTCCCTCCGTGATGGCAGTCAGTGGGCAAGTCTGGAAAGCCGTTCTCTCTGAGAATGTGACCACCTGGTGCCTCAAAGAAACCAACTCAACATGAACGGAATAACCCAGGAAAATGGAGGTGGAGAGTGAAATGGAAGTATACTTTCTCAAAGATTCAAAGGGGCAGCCCAAACTCGTCTGGAAGGCAGTGTGCGGGAGAGGGGGAAGAATGCAGGGCACCTCAATGGGCAAGAATCATGCAAGGGTGTTGCATTTGTTCTGGAGCCTGAGCACGTATGTGTCCCACAACATGACAGAGTCACCACCCCCTCCTGTTCTCCTGTCCCATGACATGACATCAGTCTCAACAGTTGTCCAGCGAAGTATGACCCTGAGCCAGCTATCAATTGGCAGCGGCTAACCAGCCTTCCATGACATAGCTATTAGTAGCTTATAAAGGGTGATTGCTAGATCAGCAAACCTCAGGGGGAATTTACTACATTTCGCGCACTTAGTGACTCCAAGCAGACAGAACGGTGGGGTCCAGTGGAACTGGCATTTCAAGTATGTCTGAGATATGTTCCATGACCTGCCCCCAATTTTGCACCAAGGGGGGGGGGGGGCATTCCTATACCATATGGAGGAAGGTCACATCTTGATGGCCACATCGAGGGCATGTCATGGCCACCCCTGGAAAAATTTTGTGTGGTCGATAGGGTGTTAGGTAAGTGCAACGTAAATAATTGCACTGAGTAAATTTCAGCCTCGCATTACAGGACACACACTTTATCTGCTTGAGTGCCATTATCCATTGTTTATCAGATAGGACCGTGTCTAAGCATTTCTCCCACCCCGGTTTACCCACTAATGAGAGAGCTGTACTTTTGGCTTGCAAAGCCAAATAAATTACAGCGACAGACCTGCAGCTAAATCCATGAGTCAGCACACACTGCAGCCCATGATGAAGGGGTGGTGTGCCTTGGCCCATGCCCCATATTCGTTTGATCGCCAGCAGCAGAGCATTATAGGTCAAAAGCTGGTCCCCAGGCTAACCCTTGAAGGCATGTAAATCTTGAAAGGAGCGTCGGGTGTCGTCTTCATACAGATCCCCCAGAGTTAACTGCTCCGCTTCCCTCCACAGTCCCAGATCATGGGCCCCAACAAGGTCCCCTAATCCGGGCACACTCCAGAGCAGGAGCTGAGGGGCACACAGCGATGGCACCCACCGTGGTTGAATATACCTGTTCCAACAATTCTTAGCAATCCATGTCAATCGGCTTAGGCCACGGGCCAGGCTGCCAGGGGACAGTAGCTAATCTAACAGTTTCATTTGCCCCAGTTCTTCACTCATAGCAGTCCCCTCCCACATCAGATCACCTGTCAACCAAAAAGGCATGGCCCACCCCAAAGGCCTCGAAGTTAGCCATCAAATAAGGCCATCAAAGGGTGTCAAAGGCTTTCTCAAAATCCAGAGAGACGGCTACTTGTAGACCCTCAGATCCCTCAGCCACACCCATAATCTGACAAAGCTGACATATGTTAGGCTGTAGTCCTGTTGGGAATAAAACCACACTGATGAGGGTGTACCATGGTCGGGAGAAGTCGTAGCAGTCTGTTCATGAGGGAATTGCTCAAAATTTTATAGTCAATATTAAGAATTGACAATGTTCGGTAGGAATTCACTTCCAAGGGGTCTTGTCCAGGCTTAGGCAGCACCACTATCAAGGCTTCCCGTAAGGAGGCAGGCATTTCACCCTATTGGTGTGCCTTATGGTACACTGCAAGCAGCTTAGGAGCCAAGCTTGCCCAGAATGTTGCATAGTATTCAATCGGTAAGCCGTCTGCTCCAGGGACTTTATTTCTAACCATCTGACTGATGGCAATGTGGATTTCCTCTAGCTGCAAGGGTTGTTCCAGCCCTTCAGCTTGCAAGAGGTTCAAGCTGGGAAGGGTAGCTCACACCACATATGTTCTGAGGCCATCTGAGGAAGGATCTTCTGGAGGAGAGTATAGTTGTTCATAATAGTGAGCAAAGGACTTGCGGATATCATTCAGGGAGTTTACCACTACCCCATCTGGGGCTCAGATAGCACAGATGATGGTCCTAGGTACTTCAGACTGCAGGAGCCATGCTAGTGTGTGGCCAGGTTTGTCCCCATCTGCGTACTGTTTGGCTAGGGACACTCTGTAATCAGGAATATATAATCGTCTCATTTCATCTTGAAGTTGTCCCCTAAAATCTTGCAGCCGCACATGGGCTTCAATCACTGTCACTTTTTCCTCCTCTGGTGCACGTACTTGCGATTCCAATGCCAAATATTCTGCAAAGCAGGGCTTCTCGCCGTCTTTATACAGTGGCCTCTTAAAACCACCTTCATGGAGTCCCACTCCACTCCTCTGGTCTCAGAGGACCCATCATTATCCTCAAAAAGTGCTGTAAATCAGTCCTGGTAATGTCTCTGTACACGGGGTCTAGTAAAGCCTCCGTATATAATCGACAGGTAGGAATCAGTGCTCTTTCATCCCCCATTGAAACGTCATCTTTAAAGGATTGTGATCTCGAGTGGTTCAGTCCAGATACTCAGAACCACATACCCAAGGCCAGAAATCAGATTTGCAGAAGAAGTAATCAAGCCTAGTGTGCACATGATGACGGGGGCATAATATGAGCATTCGGCCTCCCCATGGTGAACTAAATGCCAGATGTCTTGGAGATGTGTGATTGATGTCCATTGTTGAAAGCGTTAGGTCGCAAAGAGGCCTTCTGCTCCAGGTACTGGGGGCACCGATAAGTCTAGGGAGGTGCATTAAAAACAGTTAAAGTCTCCACCTCATATATTGGGAGCTAATGAGTTGGTCAACATGGCTGGGGATATATTTTGCGTAGAAATTCTCCATGTAGTGTATTGGGAGCATACAATCCCAGCATCCCTTTCAGCAAGACATATCGGTCTTATGCATCCAGCACCATTCTATGTGGGACAAATGGGACACCTGGGGCTAACCAAACAAAGACTGCCTAGCTTATGCGAAGTCCCTAGTTCCGAACAGTTGCCCACTCCACCGTTGTGCTACCTTTACTAACTCAGAGGCAGTTAGATACATCTCCTGGAGACAAGCTATATGAATATGGCGGTGCATGAGATAGGCATAAATCCTATGTCTGCGCACTGGGGATGACATCTCCCTAATGTTCCAAGACAGTGCATTATAGGTGATCCCCATAATAACCATTCAAGGGCATCTTTATACTTGTTTTGCGCCGAATTTGCCTCCATTCGCAACAATCATATTCCAATCAAATTACTTTTTATACTTAAACCCCACGATTTTTCATTTTTAGATCGAATAGTTTCTTAACAAATTAGTTTAAACAAAATACTAGTAGAACAAAAATATGACTAAATCTCATACAGCCAGAGAAACAGTGGGAGATAGAGCGACAAAGAGAGAGAGAGAGAGAGAGAGAAGGAAAAGAAGAAGGGAGAGAGGGAGAACAACCAGAAAAGAAAAGCAAATGTTTGCAAAGAAGGTGTAGTCTTTGCAAAATGGTGTGAAGGTTAATTTCTTAAACATATATTGAAAGCATGTGACACAAAAAATAAAAAGAAACATAATGACACTTGAACATTGTGGTCATATGCAAGCAACACACATTTAAATTGTTTTAAATAAATTATCCATCTGACATAATTTTAAGATTTTCTAGAAGACAGGAATACTTAGAACAGGTTTATAAACGTTTTTGATGCACATTGCAGGAAAATATTTTTCTTATTGGAACCAAAATAGTGCTACTGGCATTGAATCATTGTAGCATGAACACACAGTTTAAACATACGATGATTAAAAAAAATGAAAAAAATGAAAAATGATAAACAATAGAAAAATACTATTGGACCACCAGCCCTAGCACATAAGTGCACTTCTTTTTAGGTGAGCTGCAGACATGATCAGTCAAAATGGTCTCACTTTCAGTGACAGAGAGCGAGTGATAGAAGTACGCTGATCTACCCCCCCCCCCCCCCGTCTTGGTCGCTGTAGTGGGCAGAAGCCGAATGTGAATGACAGTTGAGACCAATGGATTGAAAGGCTTCACTCAAAACTCTTCTATTTATGTATACATTTTTTATTTATGTATACATTTTTTATTTATGAATTCCTGTGATTATATGAGGCTGGTGAAAAAAGCTAGAGCTGTGTCTAGGCCATACTTGTAAAGAGAAAAAAAATCGAGGAGACAGAAGGCGGACCCAAATAAAAAGTAAATTGTCAGGGCGACAACATCTAGCAAAGAAGGAAACAGATTGAAACAGGGAAACTTTGATAAGACAGTTCCTGTGAAAAGAGAAATTAAAGAGAGTAAATAAGATGGGACATTAATGAAGACAGACAGATATATAACAAGAATGGTTACTCTGCTCCAAATGATGCACAGCCTGGACCGCTACTCTGCCACAAGCTTAGGTTAGTTACCAATATTAAATGATCTTTAGGGGAGCAGAAAAGGCCTTTAAACCACCCAGGCTACAGAGTCATCTCAACAGGGTTAGATTTCCTGAGAGATTCTGCACTGTTTCTCTTTTGGGTGAATCTGTTAACAAATCAAGGCTTTCGCAGTAGTACTTGGAAGTGGTACTTCATGTCTTGTGAATCTCTATTTGCCTTGAGGCATTGTCTATCTCCAGAGATGGTTTAATGTGCTGTCCATAGTGATATGTAAATAATACAATATGAAGTTAGAGTGTATAGATATCACTAGTAGCCAAGGAGCCCCAGAGAAAAACACAAGGGGTATTTCGGATAAAGTATTCGATGATGCAACCCATTGCTGGATCTGGGAAATGCACTTAAACGAGATATGGGTATTCAAAATGTTGTGTCATGTTGCCATGTTGAACCATGCTTGTAGTTGATTTGTTAACTGTTGCAACATTAATGAGAATGAGTAAATACAATTATTGAATGGTTATTCACGACCTGGAGAGGGTAAACCTCTCATAGAATTTCACATACCGAGCATGAGTGAATGGCTTTTAATCAGACAAATATCGTCCTTCTTCATTATCTAAGCATCTAAAGAAACATGACACAATATAGCACCACGATATGTGAATTATTTAGACAATATAGGGTGCTCTTCACAAACTGCATTTTGAAGCACATTTAGTAGTACTACCATAGTACTACTCACATATTACAAAATGCTATTCAGAAACCTATAGGTAGAGACCTATCCCTCTGCCCCTCCTATCTTTTCTGTAAGGAAATATCTAAATGTACTTATACAGAGGGAGTGGCTAGAAAATGGTGAACACTTACTACAAAACAGGAGGGGCTACGAAAGGGTGAAAGAGAGATTTAGAAAGGAATAAACACTCACGAATAAAAGTAAACTTGTTGCTGTCAGCAAACTGCACTTCTAAATTTACTACAACCAAACCAGTCCCAACATGATCATAAATATGCTCCAGCTCAGAATAAGAGTAAGTCCAACGCCACACATGACAACCGCCGAGACTGTAAATACCTTTCATGAAAAATAATGGAGGCAGGGACTTAAATTGAAACCACATAAGAAATAATGTTACAATAAATTGACATATTTTGACTTCTAAATATATATATATGTATATATATATATATATATATATATATATATATATATATATATTTATATTTATTTTATGGAATGTTAAACAAAATCATACACAGTCATAAAAAATAATATTTTGTCATCAAATCAATCAATGGCAGTATTACCCCTAGTGGGGGGCTTTGCGTGGATGACTCCATACTCCAGAGCATCCCTTCTAGCCATTACCTGAGGGGTACCCCATATCTGCAGACACTCTGCAAAGTTTTGTCATTTCTGAGGTCATATCTGCACTATGTAATGTTCTAGCATCAATCCTGACATTATTAGAGAAATTTCTTGGGGGAACTGACCACCTTGAGTCACTACTAACTGCGATGTTACAGGCCCTAGTTCCTGATGGAATGAAGCATGATGTATCCCCTCAATCCCCCTGGAGAGATGGCCACAGTGGGACCACATTTCCAATATTCAAAAGAAACACTGTTCAGATGCAGACTCCAATACAAACTCCAGTAAAAATTGAGAGTCAAACGCAAACCGATGCTCCTATGGTCACCCTCGTGTTGATTAGGTTTGCAGTTGTGGAGAAGGTGATGGGGCTATCGTAGCAGGGAGGGATAGCCAGCCCATAGATGAGCATCAGGTCAGCAGCCTTAGAAATGCTATTGTTACTACGAAACCTAAACAGGTATTGGTCGGCAGTGTGGAGTCCGAAGTGAGAACCTCTGGGCCACGGGGGAAAGCCTCAGGCAAAGTAGGTGAAGGACTGATTGTGGGCACCAAGAAGAAGGGAAATGCAGCAAACAAAGGGGTGGGGGTTTACACCATTCCCAGTATATTCTTTAAAATGGTTGTTCTCCAAGTCCAAGGGATGTGCAGCCAGTGGGGTAATTCCAACAACCAGATACAAGGATTTGAAAATTGTGGAGAATACAGATGTTTGCAATTCAGCTTCTCCGTTGCTGGCTGGTGTCCCATGACAGGACGGAAGGAGTTGGGATGAAGCAGGGGTTTCCGAAACTTCTCAAACCACATACTGTGAGGATAACCAAAGTTTGCGAAGTACAACTGAGGAAGCAGCCTGTCCAGAACACCATAGAAGGGCAAGGATGCCCAAGAAAAAAAGAGGGTCTAGTAAGAGAGCGATTGTGAAGAAGTGTAGAAGTGAGCAGTAAAGGCCTGTAGTTCTCCGCCTTGGCCTCAGGATATAGTGGCAGCCCAAACTGGGCATGGAGGTGCATGTACTGCTAAGGAACCGGAGGTGCCTTCCAGCTTCAACCCTGACGCGCGACCATTTACGTTGCCTCTAGTGATTAGATACAGAGAAAGTGCAGAAGATTGCGACCGGCTCTGTGATTGCACGGCTGCTTCAGTGGGCATCTTGTCTGGAAAATAGAATGGTGGTTCATGTTTGGAGTTTGTCGACCTTTTCCCTGGTGCCGGGCTAAAGCAACCCTTAAATAGATCAAGGCTGCTAGTTTTCTTTTACGCTGTTCTAGTGCTGAGAATTCTTTCTTCTAGCTAGTGGAGCAAGCAACTGCGGTATGACCGAGGTAGGGGGTGTGTCCATCCCACCGGTCTTTCAGGTGACCCTGTTGCTTCCAGTCCTTCTGCTCTAGTCAAACTTGCTCTGCCTGGTATAGCCAGACTCATTCTTAGCCATATAGATTGCGCCACATAACGGGGTTGACGTGCTGCTGTGCCTTGATGCCAGCCAAGGTGAAACTGTCCTGGATGAGTGGTGCAGGAGTAATATAGGCCTGTTGAGCACTGGCAGCACACATGGATACGGATCTGCAGCAAGAGGGTGTGATCAATAGAGAGGAGAGTGATCATAACCCACTTGTCCTTAGTAGGAGGATGAGTGTCATGGGGCAAGAAAACGCAACTAGGCGGCCTGCGGAGAATTATGGGTGTGAGATTGTCCTGTCTAATTGTAGAAGGGGAATAAGGTGGAATGGTGAGAAGTATCTGCGAGAACTCCCACAACTCGAATGTATAGTGGCCAGCTATAGTCCACCTATTATAGACGCTCTGACAAGTGATAGGCCTCTGATCCTAGCCGCATATGAGAAGATATTAAGCGAGTTGAGGGCCCTGTGGTCTAATCCTGCAGCGTCTAAGGTAGTCGGTATTAACAGAGGGGAGATGCTGGGGTGGAAGGGTTGGTACGACGAGGAGTGTGCGGGGATAGAAAGAGATGTTTCCTTGGCACCATGATAGCTGCGCTAGGGAAGATAAATTTAGAGAGTGTAGAAGAGACTACAAGTGTTTTCTAGCCGCCAAGAAATTGATGTACCAAAAAGGTTTTATAAGCAGAATTGAGGGAGACCGCAGCTGAGAATAATTCCAAGAAATTCTGGGAATTGGTAGGTAGGGTGGGGAAGGGTATGGTAAATGCCGTAGAAACTTGCATAGGTCCATCTGTTTGGGTTCACCAATTTAGTACCTTATATATTACTACTTCGGATGGCCCCTTGGATCCCATGTTGATGTGGGATGCCCTGCCCACCTGTCCTAATGTAATAGAAATATTAATTCCATAAGTCATCAGAGAACTGGGTGCTATGAAGAAACATAAGGCTCCTGGCTCTGATTTGGTGCCAGGCGCCCTATTATTGGGCTAGTCTCCTCACCAAAGTGTTTAATGCAGCCCTCGGGGGAATGCAGTGCATGACATGGTGATCTGCCACAATTGTCCTGATTTACAAGGAGGGTCATTGAGGCTGCCCTGCTAACTGTCGGCCAATCCCCCTCCTCAATAGAGCTGAGAAGGTTTTAGGGTAAACCTTGTCCTTAACCGCCTACAGGGATGGGTAGATGTCATGGATATTATGACAGAACTGCAAGCTGGCTTTCAGTTCTGTGTAGGAACTACTGATCAGGTTATTCTCCTCTATATGATTTCAATCAATCAATCATTTGTAAAGCGCGCTACTCACCCGCTGGGGTCTCAAGGCACCGATGGGGGGGGAGGATTGCTACTGCTCGAATAACCAGGTCTTGAGGTGTTTCCTGAAGGTCAGGAGGTCCTGGGTCTGTCGTAGGTGGACGGGGAGAGAGTTCCAGTTCTTGGCGGCGAGGTGAGAAAAGGATCTGCTGCCGGCTGTAGTACGATGGATGCGAGCGACGGTGGCGAGGGCAAGGTTGGCGGAGCAGTGTTGGCAGATGGGAGTGTGGAAGGTGAGTCGCTCGTTGAGGAAGGCAGGGCCCCACGTTGTGGAGAGCTTTGTGGGCATGGATGAGGAGTTTGAAGGTGATCCTCTTGTTGATGGGAAGCCAGTGTAGGTCTCTGAGGTGGGCTGAAATGTGGTAGCGGGTTGGGATGTTGAGGATGAGGCATGCGGAGGCGTTCTGTATACGTTGCAGTTTCTTCTGGAGCTTGGCCGTGATTCCCAAATAGAGCGCGTTGCCGTAGTCCAGTCTGCTGTTAGCGAGGGCATGGGTGACCGTCCTTCTGGTTTCGGTGGGGATCCATCTGAAGATCTTGTGAAGTATGCAGAGGGTGTTGAAGCAGGAAGATGAGATGGCGTTGACTTGCTGGGTCATGGAGAGTGATGAGTCTAGGATGAAACCTAGATTGCACGCGTGGGTGATGGGTGTTGGTGTGGTTCCTAAAGTGGCTGGCCACCAGGAGTCGTCCCATGTGGAGCGGTTGGAGCTGAGGATGAGAATCTCTGTCTTGTCCGAGTTAAGTTTGAGGTGGCTCTTTGTTGTAATGTGTGTTTTTTATTAATAGAATCTTTGTAGATTGTCATGGGAACCGTGACATTCTGCCTCAGACGGTTCCTGGGAGCTGGCTAAGGTGGAGGTCACATCTGTTACTGGAACTGAAAATAAACTAACTACGAAATCATCTCTGTGCCAGTGCCGTCCTTCACAACATAAATTTGGCGACAAGTTTGAGCCAGCTTTTACAGTGAAGGAGTGGTGTGATCTCTATCTCGAAGGAAGGAAAAGCACTGTGTAAGGAGCATTGGAATCTTAATCTGATGTTATCCAGAGACTTCGCCGATCAGCTGCGGTTGTTTCAGATTTTGAGTGTGATGGCAGACAGACATCGTGTAAGAATTGTGTGCTGAGTCGTCTCTGGATCAGCAGCTGCTTTCCGTCACACTTTGTGTTTGTGAGCCAAGGAGGTCGTGTAGGCGCAAGGCCAACGATTGCGGTCAGTGTCTTGTTTACAGTTTTTTTAACTGGGCCAGTGTGGAGGTCTGTGGTGCAAGTCATCATATGTTACATATCAATGGTTGATAAGGGCACGAGCAGCTTTAACTCAAACATTGGTGGAACACTCGTGCCACCAAAGCAAGCGAAAGCACGTGGAGCTCAACGTCACCTTGGGGCCATACAGCAAACAAAAGTGCGTGGGAGCGCAACACAACCTTGGTGCCACACGGCAAGCAGAAGCGCGTAGGAACGAAATCTCACCTGAGTGCCACACACAGCAAGCGAAAGTGTGTAGGAGCGCAGCGTCATCTTGGTAATCCTGCAGTTCAGAGTGCGCAGGAATACAATTTTTGGGGGGAATCCAAGGTTACCCGGGGAATCCAAGATGGCGGCCGGATTTTCCGGCTGATCGCCACCACCGCTCTAGCCCATCCCCTGTCTGCACGCGGCTCTCGTTCACCCGCCACGAAAGCCGCGGATGCCGCGGACGCTGCGTGCCTGCAGCACGGACTGCTGCAGGCGCTTCACGGTTCTCTGGTGGCTTCCCCAAGGATCGAGGCCACGAGGGCAAGCACAGGAGGGCGCCGCAAGAAGAATTGAGCGCGCCGCTCGCTCTAGAGCTGTGCTCTTCCTCCTCCCGACCGAACACAACCCCGCCGTTTTTTGGGGGTAGTAGTAGTTGGCGTGTGGGACGTCCTGATGGCGCCGAAGCCGAGCAGGACCCCTTGCTGCTTACGGGCACGGCAGAGTCAAGACCCAGGAGGAACCAGAAAGGATAAAAAACTACCGGTCCCCGGATTGAAGGAACACAGCAACCCTTACGCAAAGGGGGCCCAGCAGAAGACAACCGATATGGAAAAGGACGCAAGGAACTCGGTTCCAACAATGTTTGCCAGCATGATGAGGATTAAACAAATGCCCCCGGAGAAGGCAGTACGTGACTCACAATCCAGCGTGCCAGGAGTCGATGGTGGGCAGGTATCTGTTGCAGCTATATCTCTTGAAGTACTTACTCCTATATGTGATGCAGGGGGGATGGAGCCAGCCAGCCTAGAGACTACCAGTGCAAGCCCAGGAAATATCGGGGAGGTGGTGGTTCCCCCCCTGGTGGGGGGTGAGAAATCATCTGAGCAGGAACCAAAAGAGTTAAAGGAAGGACTTCAGGAGTCTAATCCAGAGAAATGCAATGTACAATCTCGCGCCCTAAGCAGCAAGTCGCACGCACAGCAGGCTGAGGGTATGGCTAAACACATAACGACACATGAGACTATTACACCAGCCTCAGCTCAGAGGGGGAAAGAGGCGAAACCAGCAAACAGTGATCAGGGGCCATTCGATGCAGCAGAAAGCTTTTTTTCCCTCTCCGATCAGTCTAGAGATTCAGATCTAGATGAGGAAATCCCTTTAACAGATTCAGATATTGAAGGTAGCCCCGCAGCAAGTATTTGGGCATCTAATTACTCAACATGTAGAAGAAAGTCATTTGAGCAGACTGGTGCTAGATATAACTCGGGGGCTAAGCTTAGGAGGGACCCGCTTAATCCTCAAGAAGAGGATGGTGAAATGCAGTGAGACTATACTGTTACCCAACAGGCTTTTTTGAAAAGAGATTCGGCCTGCAACACTTTTGTGCCCCCTCCTATAGTTGGCCCTGCAGAGACTCCCTCGTTGGATCTTATTTACCGGACAATGGTTCAGAATCATGAGCAGGCTCAGAGGGAGAGTAGGAAAGCGAAATCAGCAAATAGACAGCTACAATTATCCATCAGAAAAGTGGTTAAATCCTGCCAGGACATTGGTACACACATTGCCTCCATGGAGACTCGTACTGAGGAGTTGGAGACTGAAGTCAGAGCGGCAACAGCGCAGACGACGACACAAGGGCAACAGATCTCGGATATTCAATGGAAACTGGAAGATGCGAAAAATCGCCAGCAGCGGAATAATTTGAGGATTTTGGGTATAGCGGAGGACCTCGAGGGGCAGGATACCAGGGCCTACATAGTTTCACTTTTCAAGAAAGCATTCCCAGATCTTACTGGGTGGGACTGGTAAAAAAGAGATCCAGAGAGCACACCGATTTCGTTAATGAGAAAGAAACAGACATCGACTACTGCTGGTAGAGATCAGAGCTATCCACGGGCTCTCATAGTGTATTTTGGTACTTTTTTATTGAGACAGGCGGTGTTTGAAAGGACTCGTCCCAATTCAAAGTTGATGGTGGAAGGCGTATCGTTCTTTACCAGGCCAGACTTTGTGCATGCCACAGTAGAGAGACGGTGGCGACTCAGGCAGATGATTGCTCAATTCCAAGAGTTGGGGGCGAAAGCCTACTTGTTGAGCCCTGCACGTCTAAAAGTTATCTATAAAGCAACTACAAGATTTTTTCTTTCAGAAGTCAAAGCAGGGGAATATGTACAGCAATTGAAAACTGGCCAAACGCAGGGGGTATGGGAGAAGGGGGGGATAGCTTGTCTTAAAAATTGGTGATTATATATGGGTGGGCTAACAGGACTGGCAAACACCATCTTATAGGCTCAGGAGCCTGGCGAATCCATTTGTAGGTGTAAGGGTCGGGGGCGGGTTAGAGGAGGGCGGAGTCCTTTTTTCAGGGTAGGGGGTGTGTTAGAGGGGGGTGGGGGGGCACAAGGATAAAAGGGATAATGGGACACACAGCAGGGGGAGTGGGGATGGTGCTCATCAGTGGAAAAGGGGTCAGGTCGTGGAAGCAGCAAAGTTGAATGGTGCGTACAGGGGAACCAGGAGGATTAACATACATAAAAATGGGGCAAGAAAGTGAATTACGTATTGCCACAGTAAATGTCTGTGGGCTCAATAATAATAAAGAGCGACAGTTTTTAGGAGAGGTTTTCAAGTCATGGAAAGTTGATATTATTTGTATGCAGGAGACACATATTGCAGGCACACAAAAGCAGCTAATGGAGTTTTATGGGTGGAATCTAGTGGCATTTACACATCAAAACACAACCACCAGAGGGGTTGCTATATTAACTCGGTTCAGAACTTTTGTAATACATAAACAATTTGCTGATAAATTAGGCAGGCTGGCTCTGTTGGAATGTTTGGTTAAAGGGCTAAGGTTCACTATATGTTCCAATTATGGATCCAACACAGACGATCCGGAGATACTGGAATTGCTTAACTTAGAACTTACGGCATGGGCAACGCCGGTTATAATGTGTGGGGATTTCAATATACACCTAGATAATAAAGAACCCATTCAGGAACAAACGCTCTACCTGAGTAGAAAGAATAAAGTTTTTAGTGCGCTTCAGTCATTGGTCATCAATCATGGCTTTATCGACGCCTGGCAGCAGTGCTGCCCGCAGGATCCAGGGTTCACTTTCTTCTCTGCGCACATAAGAAACTAGTCAGGTTAGATTACTTTTTTGTGACAGCATCTTTACAAAACCAAATAAGGGTCAATAGATTCCCTAGAATCATATCAGATCATAATCCACTGGTATTGGCCATGGAGATTGGGAGAAAGGGCCCGCAGCCTAGATCTTGGACATTTGATAGGGAACTATTAGCCGATCCAGGGTATATCCAAAAAATGAAGGAATGGATCCCGGAATTCTTCAAGATCAATCAGGGCTCTGCTTCTTGCCAGACAGTATGGGATGCATTTAAAGCTGCTGTCAGAGGAGAAACTTTGAGCTATGGGTTAAGAAAGGGGAAAATACGCATGGATCAGTTAAAACTAATTCAGACAAAGCTGGTGATAGCGGAGTAGCGACTAGGGGAGGCGATCTGTAGTAAAGCAGAGACTTCTGACATTTTGTGTGAGGTAAATATCATTAAGGCAGAAGCCACTAAGGGCCTGATTCTAACTTTGGAGGACGGTGTTAAACCGTCCCAAAAGTGGCGGATATACCACCTACCGTATTACGAGTTCCATAGGATATAATGGAC